>NC_142338.1:34205000-34931250 GCF_054954075.1 Amborella trichopoda
TACGTTACTGTTCAAAAAGATATACATATATATTTTTTAATCATTGATAAGTTGAACATTACCGTTCAAAAAAAAAAAAAAAAGTATTTTTGAATCAATGATAAGTCGTAGTTTCCATTCAAAAAATAAAAAATAAAAATTGAATTGGTGATAAGTCGTAAGTTACCGTTCAAAAAAAATTTGTTTTTGAATCTATGATAAGTTGTATTATACCGTTCAAAAAAAAAAATTGAACCAATGATAAGTCGTACATTACCGAATATATATATATATATATATATATATTTGAATGAATGATAAGTCATATGTTACCATTCAAAAAAAATAAAAAATTATCGAATCTATGATAAGTCGTAGTATAAAATATATATCTATGATAAGTGGCAAATTACTTTTAAAAAAAAAAATTGCTTTTGAATCAATGATAAGTCGCAATTTACAGTTTAAAAAAAAAATTATTTCTGAATCAATGATAAGTTATACGTTACAGCTAAATATATATATATATATATATATATATATTAGAATCAATGGTATGTATGTATATATTTATTTTTGAATAATTGATAAGTTGAATGTTATTGTTCAAAAAAATGAAAAAAAAAGAATTTTTGCATCAATGATAAGCAAAATGTTACCATTCAGAAAAACAAAAAAGTATTTTTGAATCAATGATAAGTCGTACGTTACCGTTCAAAAAAAATTTATTCTTGAATCAATAATAAATCGTAGTTTACTGTTCAAAATTTGAACCAATGATAAGTCGTACATCACCGTTCAAAAAAAAAAAATTCTTTAATCAATAATAAGTCCTATGTTACCGTTTGAATATATATATATATATATATATATATATATATATATTAGAATCAACAATAAGTCGTACGTTACCGTTCAATAAAAATTGAAGCACTGATAAGTATTAGTATACCGTACAAAAAAAACAATTGAATCACCGATAAGTCGTATTTTACCGTTCATTTGTTTTTTTTTTTTAAATCAACAATAAGTCGGACGTTAACTTACAACTTATCATTGATTCAAATTAAATTTTTTTGAATGGTAACGTACGAGTTATCATTAATTCAAAAATAAATAAAAAAATTTTCAATGGTATAGTACGACTTATCATTGATTCAATTTCTTCTTTTTTTTGGGTAAAGTACGACTTATCATTGATTCAATTTCCTTTTTTTTTTTGGTAAAGTACGACTTATCATTGATTCAATTTCTTTTTTTTTTTTTTATAACGGTAACGTTCAACTTATCGTTGATTCAAAGAATCAATGATAAGTAGTAGTTTACCTTTGAAATATATATATATATATATATATATATATATATATATATATATATATATATATATATATATATATATATATATATATATATATATTATATATATATATATATATATATATATATTTGAATCAACGATAAGTTGAACGTTACCTTTAAAAATAAATAAATAAATAAATATTAAAACAATGATAAGATGTAGTTTATCGTTCAAAAAAAAAAGTATATATTTTTGAATGAATGATATGTCGTATGTTACCGTTCAAAATATATATATTTTTTTAAATCAATGATAAGTCGTATGTTACTGTTAAAAAGAAAAAAAAATTGAATCAATGATAAGTCATACTTTACGTTTTAAAAATATATATTTTTCAATCAATGATAAGTCGTAGTTTACCGTTCAAAAAAAAATTATTTTGATTCAATGATAAGTCGTAGTTTACCATTAAAAAAAAAACTTATTTTGAATCAATGATAAGTCGTACGTTAGTCATCGTTTACCGTTCAAAAAATATATATTTTTGAATCAATGATAAGTCATAGTTTACCGCGAAAAAACAAATTTCTTTTGAATCAATGATAAGCCTTACGTTACAGCTCTTTTTTTTTTTTTTTTTTGAATCAACGATAAGTCGAACGTTACTGTTCAAAAAAAAAAAATTTTATTTTTGAATCTAAGATAAATCGTACGTTATTGTTAAAAAAAAAATTTCTTTATGAATCAACGACAAGTCGTACGATACCGATAAAAAAAAAAAATATTTTTGAATCAATGATAAGTCGTACGTTACCCCTTCAAATTTTTTTTTTTTTTAATCAACAATAAGTCAAACGCTACCATTAAAAAAAAAAAAAAATTTGAAGCAATGATAAGTCGTACGTTACCGTTCAAAAAGATGTATATATTTTTTAGTCAATGATAAGTCGAACGTTACCATTCAAAAAAATAAAACAAAAAAGAATTTTTGAATCAATGATAAGTCATAGTTTACCATTCAAAAAAAAAAAATTTGTATGCTACCATTCAAAACAATTTTTTTTTTTTTGAAATCAACAATAAATCGTAAGTAACCATTCAAAAAAAATTTATTTTTGAATCAATCATAAGTTGTAGTTTACCTTTAAGAAAAAAAATTTATTTTTGAATCTATGATAAATCGTAGTCTACAGTTGAATTTTTTTTTTTTCTTACTCAATGATAAGTCGTACGTTATCGTTTAAAAAAATTGAATCATTGATAAGTCGAACGTTACTGTTAAAAAATATATATATTATTGAATCAATGATAAGTCATAGTTTACTGTTAAAAAAATATATATTTTTGAGTGAATGATATGTCGTATGTTACCGTTCAAGAAAATATATATATTTTTGAATCAATGATTAGTCGTACATTATCGTTAAGAAAAAAATTATTTTTGAATATTAATGATAAGTCGTAGTTTACCATTCAAAAAAAAAAAAATTTGAATCAATGATAAGTCGTAGTTTACTGTAGAAAAAAAAAAAAAAAAAAAAAAAAAAAAAAAAAAAAAAAAAAATATATATATATATATATATATATATATATATATATATATATATATATATATATATATATATATATATATATATATATATATATATATATATATATATATATATATATATATATATATATATATATATAATCAATGATAAGTCAAGTTGTTGCTTATATCATAACAAAAAATTTATTTTTAAATCAATGACAAGTCGTTGCTTATCGTTAATATATATATATATATATATATATATATATATATATATATATATATATATTTGAATCAATGACAAGTTGTATGTTACCGTTAAAAAAAGAAAAATATTATTGAATCAATGATAGGTCGTAGTTTACCGTTGAAAAAATATATATATTTTTTGGAATCAATGATAAGTATATCATTGTTTCTACGACTTATCATTGATTCTAATATATATATATTTATATTTATTTATTTATTTATTTATTTTGAAGGTAAATATATATATATATATATATATATATATATATATATATATATATATATATATATATATATATATATATCTTTTTGAACGATAACGTATGACTTTTCCTTTATGAAAAAAAAATTAAATTTTGAACGTTAAACTACGACTTATTGTTGTTTCTAAGATAAATTATTTTTAAACGATAAACTACGACTTATCATTGATTCAAAAATAAATTTTTTTGAACTGTAACTGACGACTTATCATTGATTTAAATATTTACTTATTTATTTTTTCGAATGGTAGCATACAACTTGTCATTGATTAAAAAATATTTTGTTTTATAACGATAAACTAAAACTTATTATTGACTCAAAAATACCTTTTTTTTAATTTTTTTGAACAGTAACGTTCGACTTATCATTAATTCAAAAATATATATATCTTTTTGAACGGTAACATACGACTTATCATTGCTTCAATTTTTCTTTTTTTTATTTTCTAACGGTAACTTCCGACTTATTGTTGATTTAAAGAAAATTTTTTTTTTGAACGGTAACGTACGTGTTATCATTGATCCGAAAATTGTTTTTTTTTTGACAGTAACGTTTGACTTATAATTGATTCAAATATATATATATATATATATTGAAAGGTAAACTACGACCTATCATTCATTCAAAAATAAAAATAAAAATTGAACGGTAAACTACGACTTATCATTGATTCAATAATAATATTATTATTATTAACGGTAATGTTAGACTTATCATTAATTCAAATATATATATATATATATATATATATATATATATATATATATATATATATATATATATATATATAATGGTAACGTTCAACTTATCATTGATTCTAATATACATATAAATTTTTTTTGAAAGGTAATGTACGACTTATCATTGATTCAATATATATATATATATATATTTAACGGTAAATTATGACTTGTCATTTATTCAAAAATACTTTTTTTTTAACGGTAATTTACGACGTATCATTGAATAAAAAATTATTATTATTATTATTTTTTAATGGTAGCGTACAACTTATCATTGATTAAAATATATATATATTTTTTAACAGTAAACTACAACTTGTCATTGATCCAATAAAAAAATATATTATTGATTAAAAAAGCTTGGGTGAGCCCATTAACTCATGGGATAGTATTAGCCCAACAGCCTTGATTGAATCTGGGCCGATCTAATAAACACAAATGTCTAGTAGTGTTTGAATTTAAATGTTTTTTTTTTACAAATCCAAATCACTTAAAATTTTTGGCGTGTATCCTTCTCATCAAGCGGCACCTGATAAAAATATTAAAAAAATAATTCATGAAAACCATTTTAGGGTATTTTAGTCAATTTATTTCATGTAAATTATTTTTTTGATATTTTTTGAAGATTTACCTATTTTTTATGTACACAAGCTCCAAATTTCAAGTGATTTAGATTTTTAGAAACA
Source organism: Amborella trichopoda (assembly GCF_054954075.1). Lineage (NCBI taxonomy): Eukaryota > Viridiplantae > Streptophyta > Magnoliopsida > Amborellales > Amborellaceae > Amborella > Amborella trichopoda. The sequence continues at coordinate 34,209,759 of NC_142338.1, forward strand.
AAATTAAAATTCAAACACTACCGGATATCCATGATCGTTAGATCAGCCAAGATTCAATCTGGGTCATTGGGCTCATTTTTTCCTGTGAGATAATGGGCTCACCCAAGCTATATATATATATATATATCATATTTTATTTTTTTTGTAAGGTAACGTACGACTTATCGTTGATTCAAAAATAATTTTTCTTTTTCTTTTTAATGGTAAAGTACGCCTTATCATTGTTTCAAAAAAAAAAGAAATTTTTGGATGGTAACCTACGTCTTATCATTGATTCAAAAATATATATATTTTTTGAAACGGTAATGTATGACTTATCATTGATTCAAAAATAATTTTTTCTTTTCTTTTGAACCGTAACATACGAGTAATCATTGATTCAAAAAAAAATTCCTTTTTTTTTAACAGCAACATACGAGTTATAATTGATTCAAAAATATATATATTTTTTGAGCAGTAATGTATGACTTATCATTGATTCAAAAAAATAAAAATTTATATATATATATATATATATATATATATATATATATATATATATATATATATATATATATATATATAGTTTTGATTTTATTGTTTCATCTAAATGTAATGATTCCATTTTCTTTTTTAATTTACATTGATGTTTATAATGTCCTACTTTACCACAGTTATAACATACTGGAAGTTTTCTCTTCTTCTTTGTATTGGGAGAGAATTTATTGATCAGTTTTCTTTTAGACTTTTTATAATATTTTTTCTGATCCTTATCCTTAGATTTATATTTTTCCTTTTTATATTTTTTCTTTTCAAGATAATATCCAAATTGTTCACAAAAGTCACCAAGTTCTTTACGCTTAGTGATTTTTTGTTTATCTAATTGCCTTTTGAGTTTCATATCTGTGCATAAGGCTAATCCCTCAGCACATATTTCTGATGATAATTCTCCTAGTGTATAAGATGAGTATATAATGATTCCATTATGCTTTTTCCTAAGTCTTTCTTTGACTTTTTCAGCAAATAAATATGGTAGACCAGCTATAAATTTTTCCTTCCAGTGGTCTAGCTGACAGTCTTCTCGTATTAATAATCGGGAGAAAAATACATCCTTATACCATTTATAATGAGATAATGTGGGACAACGAAGATTGGAGAGCAGATCTTCTGATCTTGCTACTAGTAGTGCTGTACTGCCTACAAAGTGAAGTGTTATGGTATATATTAAAGTGTTGACAGTATCACTTTCTGTAAAGATTATTTCTTGGTTTTGTTCATTTCTGACGGTCCATTGTCTCGTATTTGTGAGGATTCTATTCTTGGTTTCATCGTCTACATAGAAATCCCACCAACCTCTTAACCAGCCAGTAAACCCATTCACTATTGCTTTTGCAACCTCTTGATCTGGGTTGCCTGCCATTTTATTTGCAGAGGCAAACATTGTCATATGTCTCATGACATCTAATATTTTTAATTCAGATAATCCATCTATTGTCCAGTTTACTATTGATCTTCTTGAATATGATACTACTTGTTGTATAGCTTCTTCTTCCATTTGAATATCAACAGGTGTAGGTCTTTTATGATATGGAAGAGCAGTAATTGGTCTCTAATTTTTTCCATAGGCTATTCTATTCACATTGTCAGTTATAGGAGTGGTATCCATAAATGCATTCTCTTGATTTTGGATAGTATCTTCTATGATTGGTTCTTCTTGGAGCATCATTGTTTCATGCTCAGGTATCTTTGCTTTTCCTTTATCTGATGATTCAGGTAATAGACGTGATAGTGGGTGTAGGAATACTTATCTTGGGAGAAGGTAATCCTTTAATTTCTAATTGAGATAATTTTGCTATTAATTGATCCATTAAAGACTTATTATTATCACCAATATGGAATTTATTTTTATTTAATTCTGAAGGTGGTTTAAACAGAACTGCTTTAGGTATAGGTGTAGCAGAAGGTTGTTCTTTTGAAACAAGTCTTTCTATTCGTTCCTCCTGTTTACCTAAAGATTGCATATATAAATTTGTATAATTATTTTGTTCCACAATATAAGGAATCAGTTCTTGTTTCTTACCAAGCTCTTTTGGCAAGACTTTATAAGGTGTAGCTATTATATCATATATTGATTGTGGTTGTGGTGGTTCATCCTTAGATGGGATGACTGCTTTGAGTATTATGCTTTTTTCAGGAGGGTGTGTACTAGCAGTGGTAGTACCATCCGTACTGATATAAGTTTTTTCTTTTATTGTTTGAATGTTGTCAAATGAGGGAATAGTAATATTATATTGACTACATATTTCTTTTAACCATATAAAAAATCCTTTGGTTATTCTTTCTTTTTTAAGAAATTTATTATATTTTATGTGCATTAATTCTATTAATCTAGATTGAAATGTTTTTAAATACCATTCTCGAATATGTTTATTTTCATCAGATAAATAACCCGTGAATTTTTGCAGGGGGGGCAACACTGACGCAAACGACGAATCACCACTGCCCTGGCATTACAGCTGTTCGAGGAGAATAGAAATAATAATATTTCACTTTCACCTTCACTTAGTCTAATGGGTTCTCGAGGCACTTCTCGTCGAGACAAACAACCCATGTCGAATATAATACCATTTGAAGGGGAACCTTCGCCTTTGGTAATTCGTTCACCTTCCGATTCTCCTATCCATCAAATCACCTATCCCGAAGCAACTGCTTCAAAACCCATATATTCTCCAGCCCAGACTAAGTCTGCTTCACAACCCAATATACCCAGGTCTTCTTATATAGAAAGAGCTTATCTCATGGATATTACTATCGATGAGAAACATGTCAAGACAGAGCCAATAAAACTTGCTCCTTTATATTTACTCAATCATCTTAACCCATCCAATGGTGTTAAAACCATAGAATACTTTGAAGCCATCCTAATGGAAACGGGATCCATTTCCGTTGTCCACTATTATCAACAGAACACCAGGACCATTGCATATTCAAAGGTCCAAATTAAAAACTTACTTTCCTATGAAGAGTGGGGTTGCAATCCCGCGTAAGGAAAGAAACTTCACAACCCAGACTTTTCTTATAAATACTATAAGTATGCCGAATACATTGAAGCTTGGCATAAGTTTTTCTATTACCAAAATCCAAATAACACACACAGCTGGTACATCCAGTTCCGGCTCCCTGTTTTCGAAAGATTCCCCACATGGTTTAAAAATTGGCTTTTTGTGTGGGGCTCAACATCTCAAATTTTACCTCCTGCTTTCAAAACAATGCAGGAACAATTCAAAGAATATAACCATTCTGATAATACCATTGATATCCACTTATATTTCATGGCCCTATACCAAATCCCATGGATCATGAAATGGGATTATTCAATCTCAGTTGATACCACTGCTGACTATTTCTATATTCCCAGGCTTGGAAAAACTATTTCTGTAAAGTGGCGGGACATATTCAATATGGACCCTACAACACTCACACCCAAAAGAATACCTCAGCAAACCTCTGAAAAACAACCAAGCCCAAATACTGCTAATACTTCCTTTGATTTCCCAACCTATTTAAGAAGTATGCTCCAGCAAAACCTATTTAAGAAGTATGCTCCAGCAAAACCCCAATGCTTCAAAAGATATCTTGGAAAGCCAAATGAAAGAAATATTCGCTGAAGCTGAAAAGAAACCAGTTTCTTCTGAAGAAACTGTACAATCATCCCCTTTACACACCAACCAATATCTTAATCTCCCTGAAGAAGATCCGGATGAAGAGACAGATCAAGAAGAAGATGACCCGGATGAATTTAGCAAAAGACCTTGAAGAATATTCCAAGAAAGATATTTTACCACAATAAACAGATTCCCTTTACTAGCTCCACCGACACTACGTAAGCTCCACCGACACTATAATAATATTTACCAGAAACGACAAAAGCACCGCCGACACAAAACGACAAAGAGACAACTGTGCAAGATGCTATTTTCGTACCCATGTTCATAAAAAACAAAGCAAGCACTGTAGCCACTTGGCTTTTCACTGTAGCCACTTACGTTCTTTTTTGGCTTTATTCCCTTTTAGTCTTGTCTCTCCTTTTTCTTTTTATTTGATTCCTTTTCAGTCTTATCTTTCTTGTCCGCTTCCTCCTACCTTTGCTTCCTCCCGAAGCAACTTCGCTTATAAATAGGGAGGCTCCCTTTCATTTGAAGGCAGGTCGCAACCCTGTGAGCTCTGCTCTTCTCCCTCTTCAAGCTCCTCTGCTCCTCTGCTTCTCTCTCATCGCGCTCCTCTCCTCCTCTGCTTCTCTCTCATCGAGCTCCTCTACTCTTTTCTACTTCTCTTCTTAAAGCATCTCTGCTTTGCTCAGACCCTCCTGGATGAAACTGAATACATCAATCAAAAGCTATCTAGACCTCATAGCTTCATTTCTCATTTACCTACCAGGTTCTATCTCTCTTCTCTATTTTCTAATACTCAAGCATGTGTGATTGCAATTTGAATTCCCTTCCTTCATACTGTCCGCAACACTAGAAACTCTTTTCCAGTTACTGTATCTGTAAACAGTAAGTGTGCTATAGTTCTGATTGGTTACAGTTGTTTGCTCAAATCATTTGTCTGTAATATTTTTTGTAACAGTTTGTTTGTATAACGGTTTGTTTGTAATAGAATATTACAGTTTGTAATAGAATATTACAGTTTATAAATAAAGTTTGTTTCAAGATATTATGCAATGCAATTTAAGATACTATTTAGCATAAAAATTGGAAATCTTAATTATGCTCAATGGTTTGTTATTGATATCTCTATAGTACCTCTTCTTGTCATAATTCTTTTTATTCTAAATTACTACAAAATTCTGCAAGAATTAATTAAATACAATAGTCTCATATTCACATATTTACTCTAACTTCAATCATCACCTGCAAAAATAGAGTAATAGGATCTGACTGTAGATCCTGGGCGTTTTGGTATCAGAGCCATACAGTAGAACTGTCCAAACAGTGGAACTGTGTAAACAGTTAAACTGTCAGAAACAGTAATACTGTTCTTTAACAGTAAACTGTGAGTAAGAGATAAAAGTTACATCTTTACGAAAGAAACCAAGGTAAATTTACATCCAAGAAAGTTGGTCCAAGAGTTAAGACAAGAGACATAAGAAATCTATTGCAAAGTACCGCCAAGGCCAGGAAGAGCCGCTTAGGGAAAACGCTGGATTCTTGGACGTCCAGATTGTCATTATCCGCAACCTACGGATGACAAATTTAATTAGGAATCTTACCAGTAAAAATGCAGCTTCATCTCAACCACTTAGAGTAAAAAATAAGGAACAAATTATAATAAATGACATTGAAGATCACATTCAAAATTGGAATATTCCAAAGGTAACAATATCAGATATTTATCATAAAGGATCATTTAAATTCAAGATGGGTTATGCCATCAAAACAGTAGAAGAAAGTTTATCTGTAACTCAGAATCAAGAAGACTTTCAACTACTCTCAAGAAAAGTTATTGAAAAACATAAAGAAAATAATTACAAATATTTACACATTGGTCTCATTCAAATAGCTGTTAAACCTTTGACCCGACTAGGGTTGAACACTTCAGTGCTTGTATGCCTAAGAGATACAAGACACAATAATTTCACAGACTCACTACTTGGCATGATTGAATCAAGCCTCTGTAGTGGTCCAATATATTTTAACTGTTTTCCAAATTTTTCGATATCTTTAACTGATCCCAATATTCTAGATATACTAACAATAAACTTAAAAACGCATGGTTTCAATATGACACATGGTTCTCAAAATTTAGCTATAGTATACATAATATATTACAAAGTCATGAACACCTTATGTCCAAATATTATGAGAATAGATAAAAAAGATCAAACTATATTATTTCAAACAAATATGGAAAAATCTCATACAATTGTACCAAAGACAATTAAGTGGTCAGATATTGTCCTACCTCAGTCTTGGGAATTGCAACATGCAAATCAACCCCAAGAAATTCCAAAACATAATATTCCTAATCAAATAATAGAACATCCAGATGGTAATATTTAGATAAAATTTCAACAAATCAAAATACAAGATGACATAAACATTAATAGGAAAAGAATCAAGAAACCATTAATACCCAATAGAAAATCTTGTTCTACCACTCCTGATATTATTATACTACCTCCTCATCCTTCTCAATCTTCTTCATCAATACCATATTCAGACTTACAATTCCAAGGAATAAGACGTACAACTGATCATGTTGTTATCCCTACCTATACTCCAGAATCAAGTATAGCAAATACCCCTGAATCAAGTATAGAAGAATTTCAAATATTAACATTACAAATTGAAGATGATATAGAAGAAGAAATAAATCCATATGATCAATATTCTGAAGAATATATGGCAGCATATTTAACAGCCAAATTAGAAAGGAAAAAGAGAAAAATTAATAAAGACTATATCAGACAAGATTATTTATCTGATGAAAATAAACATAGTCGAGAATGGTATTTAAAAACATTTCAATCTAGATTAATAGAATTAATGCACATAAAATATAATAAATTTCTTAAAAAAGAAAGAATAACCAAAGGATTTTTTATATGGTTAAAAGAAATATGTAGTCAATATAATATTACTATTCCCTCATTTGACAACATTCAAACAATAGAAGAAAAAACCTATATCAGTACGGATGGTACTACCACTGCTAGTACACACCCTCCTGAAAAAAGCATAATACTCAAAGCAGTCATCCCATCTAAGGATGAACCACCACAGCCATAATCAATATATGATATAATAGCTACACCTTATAAAGTCTTGCCAAAAGAGCTTGGTAAGAAACAGGAACTGATTCCTCATAGACGTCTTTTTGTAGAATATCTTTGGCTGCTTTGCAGTCAGTGCGTATAAGAAATTGTTGGTTAAGAACATCACTTTAGAATTTGGAAACACAATGAACAATGGCTAATAATTCTTTTTTGACCATTGAATAGTTTTGTTGTGTGGGATTCCAAGCTTTCGAAGTATACCTCAGTAATTGTTCTTGCGTGTCAATTCTTTGTTTGAGAATGCCTCCTAGGCCTATATCTGAGGCGTCACATTCTATAATTTTGAAAGCAGTTGGATGTGGAAGAGAAAGACAATCAAGAGTCTTTACCTTTCGTTTGATTACTTGTACTGCCTGAGTATGAATATTGGTCCATGGTGGAGGATTCTTTTTGAGTCTATCATATAGAGGCTTAGAATCGATAGCAAGATTAGGATAAAAATCACGAACATAGTTTAAACATCCCAAGAACCTTTGGAGTTCTTTTTTATCAAGTATTTGATCAGGGAATTTATCAGCAAATTGTATGGATCTATCTATGGGAATAATTGTGCCATGATGAATCATATGGCCAAGAAACCTAATATTTGTTTTGAATAAAGTAATCTTTTTTGCTGAGACTACTAATCCAGCATTCTGGACTGCATGTATAAAAGTATTAATATGTTTAATATGTTGATCTATTGATTCAGAGAAAATCAAGACATCATCTATGTATACTATCATGAATTGATGGTAAGCATTAAAAACATCGTTCATTAATTTCTGAAATTCTGATGGTGCATTTTTCAAACCGAAGGGCATAACATTCCATTCATATTAGCCAAATGGTACATTAAAGGCTGTTTTATATTTATCTTGTTCTTGGATTTGTATTTGCCAATATCCAGATTTCATGTCAAATTTTGAAAAGATACAAGCTTGAGCAACTCTATCCAATAAATCTTTTTTATTAGGTATAGGATATCTGATCCATTTTAACACTTTATTTAAAGGTTTATAATTTATAACTAACTTAGGAACTCCTCATTCCTTTTCAGCATTCTTGGTGACATAAAAGGCTGCACAGCTCCAAGGTGAGGAGCTTGGTCTTATGAGCTTTTTATTTTAGAGATCAGTAATCTCTTTTCGGCACATATCTAATAAGATAGTATTCATTTGTATTGGTCTAGCTTTTGTAGGTATTTGTTTTTCCTCAAATCCTTGTTCATAAGGTAAACTAATGCTATGCTTTTTTCTTTCCCAAAAAGCATTGGGGTGTTCACTGCATATAGAAGTTTCTATATGGTGTTGTATTGATTGGATTTTTTGTTGAATTGAAGGAGTATTTATTTGTTCTTCAATAGACTTATATTTAAGTTCTTGTTTTAGAGTGCAAAGAAATTTTTCTTTATTTTGTAATTGACTTTTGACATTATTGATTTCTTTTAATTTTGGTTTATGGATAAAATTAAAATGTATTGGTGTATTTTGAATAGTTGAAGATATTCCTGTTTGATCTATGGTCAAAGGATATAGCAGAGTAAGGAATGGGACTCCAAGTATTACCGCTTGGCTTAATCCTTTTACCATAATAAATGGTGTAGCAAGACATTGATGATTATTACAAACAGAAGCATTTGATAATTTATAATTGATAAATAATCTACTTCCATCTACTGTATTTAATATTGGAGTCGTCTTATCAAAATATTTTGAGGGTACTAACCCTTCATTGATACAATTCAAGTCAGCTCCTGAGTCTATTAGGGCTGAAGTTTCAAAGCTATAATCTTTTGCAACAATAATTTTGACTTGGACAAACCATTTTTGAATTACTATTTTGTCTATTAAATTGACAGAGGGAATGGTTATTATAGGTGGTTTGGCTTCTGAAGTCTCTAGAATATCTGATGGTGGATCTGGTTCATATTGCATAAGTTGATCAAATTCTATTTCATCAGTATCAGTATTTTGTTGAGATAGTTGTTGTAATTCCAACGATCTAATCCTATTTTTTAATTGTATTACCTCATTTTTTATTTCTTTAATTTCTCTTTTGAGATCTGAAATTGTAGGTTCCTTTTGTTGAGAAGTGTGTTGTTCACTTACTCGTTTCATTATTGAAGCAAAATTGTATTCATCAGAAGATTTATTTATGGGAAGGGATTTCGCTTTATTTTTTATTATTGAAATGAATTGTGTAATAACATTTCTTTTTTCAATTGGATCATTAATTTTGTCGATAATATCTAATATGAAATTATCTTCTTGGGTGAGTGTATGTAAATTATGTGTAGGTATAGGACAGCTACAATCATTATCTTTTATTGAACTGGATGATTCTGTATCAGATGAATTGGAAGAATCAGAGGATTCTGTCCATATAAGATCATCATCCTGAATTTGGTCTATATGGGAATCAGTAAAAGTAGAAGAAGCTGAATCATAATTGATTATATTATATAATTTTGATTTTATTGTTTCATCTAAATGTAATGATTCTATTTTCTTTTTTAATTTACATTGATGTTTATAATGTCCTACTTTACCACACTTATAGCATACTGGAAGTTTTCTCTTCTTCTTTGTATTGGAAGGGAATTTATTGATCAGTTTTCTTTTAGACTTTTTATAATATTTTTTCTGATCCTTATCCTTAGATTTATATTTTTCCTTTTTATATTTTTTATTTTTCTTATATAATTTGTCAGGCATATTTTTCTTATCAAGATAATATCCAAATTGTTCACAAAAGTCACCAAGATATTTTTTGTTTATCTAATTGCCTTTTGAGTTTCATATCTGTGCATAAGGCTAATCCCTCAACACATATTTCTGCTGATAATTCTCCTAGTGTATAAGATGAGTATATAATGATTCCATTATGTTTTTTCCTAAGTCTTTCTTTGACTTTTTCAGCAAATAAATATGGTAGACCAGCTATAAATTTCTCCTTCCAGTGGTCTAGCTGACAGTCTTCTCGTATTAATAATCGTGACAAAAATACATCCTTATACCATTTATAATGAGATAATGTGGGACAGCGAAGATTGGAGAGCAGATCTTCTGATCTTGCTGCTAGTAGTGATGTACTGCCTACAAAGTGAAGTGTTATAGTATATATTAAAGTGTTGACAGCATCACTTTCTATATAGATTATTTCTTGGTTTTGTTCATTTTTGGCGGTCCATTGTCTCGTATTTGTGAGGATTCTATTCTTGGTTTCATCGTTTACATAGAAATCCCACCAACCTCTTAACCTGCCAGTAAACCCATTCACTATTGCTTTTGTAACCTCTTGATCTAGGTTGCCTGCCATTTTATTTGCTGAGGCAAACATTGTCATATGTCTCATGACATCTAATATTTTTAATTCAAATAATCCATCTATTGTCCAGTTTACTATTGATCTTCCTGAATATGATACTACTTGTTGTATAGCTTCTTCTTCCATTTGAATATCAACATGTGTAGGTCTTTTATGATATGGAAGAGCAGTAATTGGTCTCCAATTTTTTCCATAGGCTATTCTATTCACATTGTCAGTTATAGGAGTGGTATCCATAAATGCATTCTCTTGATTTTGGATAGTATCTTCTATGATTGGTTCTTCTTGGAGCATCATTGTTTCATGCTCAGGTATCTTTGCTTTTCCTTTATCTGATGATTCAGGTAATAGACTGGTGATAGTGGGTGTAGGAATATTTATCTTGGGAGAAGGTATTCCTTTAATTTCTAATTGAGATAATTTTGCTATTAATTGATCCATTAAAGACTTATTGTTATCACCAATATGGAATTTATTTTTATTTAATTCTGGAGGTGGTTTAAACAGAACTGCTTTAGGTATAGGTGTAGCAGAAGGTTGTTCTTTTGAAACAAGTCTTTCTATTCGTTCTGCCTGTTTACCTAAAGATTGCATATATAAATTTGTATAATTATTTTGTTCCACAATATGAGGAATCAGTTCCTGTTTCTTACCAAGCTCTTTTGGCAAGACTTTATAAGGTGTAGCTATTATATCATATATTGATTGTGGCTGTGGTGGTTCATCCTTAGATGGGATGACTGCTTTTAGTATTATGCTTTTTTCAGGAGGGTGTGTACTAGCAGTGGTAGTACCATCCGTACTGATATAGGTTTTTTCTTTTATTGTTTGAATGTTGTCAAATGAGGGAATAGTAATATTATATTGACTACATATTTCTTTTAACCATATAAAAAATCCTTTGGTTATTCTTTCTTTTTTAAGAAATTTATTATATTTTATGTGCATTAATTCTATTAATCTAGATTGAAATGTTTTTAAATACCATTCTCGAATATGTTTATTTTCATCAGATAAATAATCTTGTCTGATATATTCTTTATTAATTTTTCTCTTTTTCCTTTCTAATTTGGCTGTTAAATATGCTGCCATATATTCATCAGAATATTGATCATATGGATTTATTTGTTCTTCTATATCATCTTCAATTTATAATGTTAATATTTGAAATTCTTCTATACTTGGTTCAGGGGTATTTGCTATACTTGATTCTGGAGTATAGGTAGGGATAACAACATGATCAGTTGTACGTCTTATTCCTTGGACTTGTAAGTCTGAATATGGTATTGATGAAGAAGATTGAGAAGGATGAGGAGGTAGTATAATAATATCAAGAGTGGTAGAACAAGATTTTCTATTAGGTATTAATGGTTTCTTGATTCTTTTCCTATTAATGTTTATGTCATCTTGTATTTTGATTTGTTGAAATTTTATCTCAATATTACCATCTGGATGTTCTATTATTTGATTTGGAATATTATGTGTTGGAATTTCTTGGGGTTGATTTGCATGTTGCAATTCCCAAGACTGAGGTAGGACAATATCTGACCACTTAATTGTCTTTGGTACAATTGTATGAGATTTTTCCATATTTGTTTGAAATAATATAGTTTGATCTTTTTTATCTATTCTCATAATATTTGGACATAAGGTGTTCATGACTTTGTAATATATTCTGTATACTATAGCTAAATTTTGAGAACCATGTGTCATATTGAAACCATGCGTTTTTAAATTTATTGTTAGTATATCTAGAATATTGGGATCAGTTAAAGATACCAAAAAATTTGGAAAATAGTTAAAATATATTGGACCACTACAGAGGCTTGATTCAACCATGCCAAGTAGTGAGTCTGTGAAATTATTGTGTCTTGTATCTCTTAGGCATACAAGCACTAAAGTGTTCAACTCTAGGCGGGTCAAAGGTTTAACAGCTATTTGAATGAGGCCAATGTGTAAATATTTGTAATTATTTTCTTTATGTTTTTCAATAACTTTTCTTGAGAGTAGTTGAAAGTCTTCTTGATTCTGAGTTACAGATAAACTTTCTTCTACTGTTTTGATGGCATAACCCATCTTGAATTTAAATGATCCTTTATGATAAATATCTGATATTGGTACCTTTGGAATATTCCAATTTTGAATGTGATCTTCAATGTCATTTATTATAATTTGTTCCTTATTTTTTACTCTAAGTGTTTGAGATGAAGTTGCATTTTTACTGGTAAGATTCCTAATTAAATTTGCCATCCGTAGGTTGCGGATATTGACAATCTGGACGTCCAAGAATCCAGCGTTTTCCCTAAGCGGCTCTTCTTGGCCTTGGCGGTACTTTGCAATAGATTTCTTACGTCTCTTGTCTTAACTCTCGGACCAACTTTCTTGGATGTAAATTTACCTTGGTTTCTTTCGTAAAGATGTAACGTTTATCTCTTACTCACAATTTACTGTTAAAGAACAGTATTACTGTTTGTGACCGTTTAACTGTTTACACAGTTCCACTGTTTGGACAGTTCTACTGTATGGCTCTGATACCAAAACGCCCAGGATCTACAGTCAGATCCTATTACTCTATTTTTGCAGGTGATGATTGAGGCTAGAGTAAATATGTGAATATGAGACTATTGTATTTAATTAATTCTTGCAGAATTTTGTAGTAATTTAGAATAAAAAGAATTATGACAAGAAGAGGTACTATAGAGATATCAATAACAAACCATTGAGCATAATTAAGATTTCCAATTTTTATGCTAAATAGTATATTAAATTGCATTGCATAATATCTTGAAACAAACTTTATTTATAAAGTGTAATATTCTATTACAAACAAATGATTTGAGCAAACAACTGTAACCAATCAGAAATATAGCACACTTACTGTTTACAGATACAGTAACTGGAAAAGAGTTTCCAGTGTTGCGGACAGTATGAAGGAAGGGATTTCAATATGCAATCACACATGCTTGAGTATTAGAAAATAGAGAAGAGAGATAGAACCTGGTAGGTAAATGAGAAATGAAGCTATGAGGTCTAGATAGCTTTTGATTGATGTATTCAGTTTCATCCAGGAGGGTCTGAGCAAAGCAGAGATGCTTTAAGAAGAGAAGTAGAAAAGAGTAGAGGAGCTCGATGAGAGAGAAGCAGAGGAGCAGAGGAGCCCGATGAGAGAGAAGCAGAGGAGCAGAGGAGCTTGAAGAGGGAGAAGAGCAGAGCTCACAGGGTTGCGACCTGCCTTCAAATGAAAGGGAGCCTCCCTATTTATAAGCGAAGTTGCTTCGGGAGGAAGCAAAGGTAGGAGGAAGCGAACAAGAAAGATAAGACCGAAAAGGAATCAAACAAAAAGAAAAAGGAGAGACAAGACTAAAAGGGAATAAAGCCAAAAAAGAACGTAAGTGGCTACAGTGAAAAGCCAAGTGGCTACAGTGCTTGCTTTGTTTTTTATGAACATGGGTACGAAAATAGCATCTTGCACAGTTGTCTCTTTGTCGTTTCTGGTAAATATTATTATAGTGTCGGTGGAGCTTCCATAGTGTCGGTGGAGCTAGTAAAGGGAATCTGTTTATTGTAGTAAAATATCTTTCTTGGAATATTCTTCAAGGTCTTTGGCTAAATTCATCCGGGTTATCTTCTTCTGGATCTGTCTCTTCATACGGATCTTCTTCAGGGAGATTAAGATATTGGTTGGTGTGTAAAGGGGATGATTGTACAGTTTCTTCAGAAGAAACTGGTTTCTTTCCAGCTTCAACGAATATTTCTTTCATTTGGTTTTCCAAGATTTCTTTTGAAGCATTGGGGTTTTGCTGAAGCATATTTCTTAAATAGGTTGGGAAATCAAAAGAAGTATTAGCAGTATTTGGGCTTGGTTGTTTTTCAGAGGTTTGCTGAGGTATTCTTTTGGGTGTGAGTGTTGTAGGGTCCATATTGAATATGTCCCACCACTTTACAGAAATAGTTTTTCCAAGCCTGGGAATATAGAAATAGTCAGCAGTGGTATCAACTGAGATTGAATAATCCCATTTCATGATCCATGGGATTTGGTATAGGGCCATGAAATATTAGTGGACATCAATGGTATTATCAGCGTGGTTATATTCTTTGAATTGTTCCTACACTGTTTTGAAAGCAGGAGGTAAAATTTGAGATGTTGAGCTCCACACAAAAAACCAATTTTTAAACCATGTGGGGAATCTTTCGAAAATAGGGAGCCGGAACTGGATGTACCAGCTGTGTGTGTTATTTGGATTTTGGTAATAGAAAAACTTATGCCAAGCTTCAATGTATTCGGCATACTTATAGTATTTATAAGAAAATTCTGGGTAGTGAAGTTTCTTTCCTTGCGCGGGATTGCAACCCCACTCTTTATAGGAAAGTAAGTTTTTAATTTGGACCTTTGAATATGCAATGGTCCTGGTGTTCTGTTGATAATAGTGGACAACGGAAATGGATCCCGTTTTCATTAGGATTGCTTCCAAGTATTCTCTGGTTTTAACACCATTGGATGGGTTAAGATGATTGAGTAAATATAAAGGAGCAAGTTTTATTGGCTCTGTCTTGACATGTTTCTCATCGATAGTAATATCCATGAGATAAGCTCTTTCTATATAAGAAGACCTGGGTATATTGGGTTGTGAAGCAGACTTAGTCTGGGCTGGAGAATATATGGGTTTTGAAGCAGTTGCTTTGGGATAGGTGATTTGATGGATAGGAGAATGGGAAGGTGAACGAATTGCCAAAGTCGAAGGTTCCCCTTCAAATGGTATTATATTCGACATGGGTTGTTTGTCTCGGCGAGAAGTGCCTCGAGAACCCATTAGACTAAGTGAAGGTGAAAGTGAAATATTATTATTTCTATTCTCCTCGAACAGCTGTAATGCCAGGGACAGTGGTGATTCGTCGTTTGCGTCTATGCTGCCCCCTGCAAAAATTCACAGGTTAAAAAGTCAGGGAGTGAGTTGGAAGACCCGGGAAGGTGTTCGATGGAAAAATCAAAGGCGGATAATATAGCCTGCCATCTAGCAAATATTTGTTTGGAAACCAAATTTTGGACAATGATTGTGTGTGTGTGTGTGTGTGTTTTTGAACGGTAACGTACGACTTGTCATTGATTCAAAAATATTTTTTCTTTTTTTATTGAACAGTAACATACGACTTATCATTGTTTCAAAAAAAGAATTTTTTTTTTGAACGGTAACATACGAACTTATTTTTTTACGGAAAAATACCACAATTTATTTTTCTATACCTCATTTTATTTTTTATTACAAGAAAGTACCACAATTTATTTTTCGAACAAAAAGTACCTCAGTTTATTGTTAATTACCAAAAAGTAGCTCCATTTCTTTTTTACCCAAAAGTACCTCACATTATTTTTCCTTACGTCATTTTATTTTTTATTACCAAAACGAACCTCAATTTATTTTTTAGAAAAAATACATCAAATTATTTTTCTTTACCTCATTTTATTTTTCTTACCAAAAAATATCTCAAATTATTTTTTCTTTACCTCATTTTGTTTTTCAGTCACCAAGAAGTACCTCAGTTTATTTTAATTACCAAATGGTACCTCAATTTTTTTTTTAACCAAATAAAGACCTCAAATTACTTTTTTTTTTTATCATATTTAATTATTATTTTTACCAAAAAGTAGCTCAAATTATTTAAAAATAAATAAATATCTCACTTTATTTTAATTTCCAAAATTTACCTCAATTTATTATTTGATCAAGAAAATAACTCAAATTATTTTTCCATACTGCATTTTATTTTTTATTACCAGAAGGTACCTCAATTTGTTTTTAAGAAAAAATACATCAAAATATTATTTTTTTACCTAATTTTATTTTTTATTACTAAAAATACGTCAACCGATTTGTTTACAAAACAAAAAACCTCAGTTTATTTTAATTATCAAAAAGTAACTGAATTTATTTTTTTACCAAAAAAATACCTCATTATATTTTTCTTTACTTGATGTTATTTTTTATTTCCCAAAATTACCTCAATTTTTTTTTTTTACCAAAAACTACCTCGAATTATTTATCTATATCTCATTTTATTCGTTATTACCAAATAATTCCTAAATTTATTTCTAAACGAAAAATACCACAGTTTATTCTGATTTGCCAAACATACCTGAATTTATTTATTTTAGCAAAAAAAAAAATTTCTTTTCCTCATTTTTATTTTTTATTTCAATAAATAACTTCAACTTAGTTTTTACCATATAATAGCACAAATTATTTTTCTTTACCTCATTTTATGTTTCATTGCAAAAACGTACCTCAATCTATTATTCAAACGAAAAATACCTCAGTTTATTTTTTGTTACCAAAAAGTATCTTAATTTATTTTTTATCAAAAATTACCGTAAATTATTTTTTCTTACCTCATTTTATTTTTTATTACAAAAAAGAGCATACCAATTTATTTATTTCACAATAAATACATCAAACTAGTTTTTTCTTTTCTTTACCTCATTTTATTTTCGGTTACAAAAAAATATGCCAATTTTTTTTAACCAAAAAATACCTCAAATTATTTTCCTTTACCTCATCTTATTTTTTATTACCTAAAAGTAGCACATTTTATTATTATATTAAAAATACGTGAGTTTTTTTTTTTAATTACCAAAGGGTACTTCAATTTATCTTTTTTACAAAAATTCCTAAAATTATTTTTCTTTACCTTATTTCATTTTTTATTACAAAAAAATGCCGCTATTTATTCTTTTAACGAAAAATTACCTCAAATTAGTTTTCTTTAACTAGTGTTATTTTCTATTGGCAAAAAGTTCCTCGATTTATTTTTTTCATCAAAAATACCTCATTATAATTTTCTTTAGCTGATATTAATTTTTATTTTCCAAAAGTACCTCAACCGATTTGTTTACAAAACAATAAACCTCAGTTTGCTTTAATTACCAAATAGTTACTGAATTTATTTTTTTACTAAAAAAATACCTCATTAGATTTTTCTTTACTTGATGTTATTTTTTATTTCCCAAAATTACCTCATTTATTTTTTACCAAAAACTACCTCAAATTATTTTTCTATATCTCACTTTATTCTTTATTACCAAATAATTCATGTTTTTTTTTTTTGAAAAATACCACAGTTTATTTTTATTTGCCACACATGCCTGAATTTAATTGTTTTAGCAAAAAACACCTCAATATTTTTTTCTTTACCTCATATTTTTTTTTTTTTCAATAAATGACCTCAACTTTTTTTTTACCAAACAATAGCATAAATTATTTTTCCTCACCTCATTTTGTGTTTCATAGCAAAAGAGGTCCTCATTCTATTATTCAAACGAAAACTACCTCAGTTTATTTTTTGTTATAAATAAGTTTCTCAATTTATTTTTTATCAAAAAATACCGAAAATTAGTTTTTCGTACCTTATTTTATTTTTTATTACAAATACGAGCACACCAATTTATTCTTTTCACAACAAATACACCATACTATTTTTATTTTTCTTTACCTCATTTTATTTTATGTTACAAAAAAATCCCCCGATTTATTTTTTAACTTAAAAATGCCTCAAATTATTTTCCTTTTACCTCATCTTATTTTTTTATTACCTAAAAGTAGCCCATTTTATTATTATATAAAAAAATGCCTGAGTGCTTTTTTTTTTAATTACCAAAGGGTACCTCAATTTATTTATTTTTACAAAAAATCCTCAAATTATTTTTCTTTAACTTATTTTGTTTTTTATTACCAAAAAGCACCTCTATTTATTCTTTTAACAAAAAATTGCCTCAAATTAGTGTCCTTTAACTAGTTTTAATTTTTATTAGCAGAAAGTTCCTCGATTTGTTTTTTCATAAAAAAACCTCATTATATTTTTCTTTACTTGATATTATTTTTTATTTCCCAAAAGTACCTCAAATTATGTTTTTTTCCTCATTTTATTCTTTATTTCTTAATATATCCTCAATTTATTTTTCTAACGAAAAATACCTCAATTTATTTCTTTAGTGAAAAATACCTCGAGTTATTTTTCTTTACCTAATTGTTTTTTTTTCCCAAAAAATAACCTCAACTTATTTTTTTATGAAAAACTACCACAAATTATTTTTCTATGCATCATTTTATTTTTTATTACAAAAAAGTACCTCAATTTATTTTTCAAGCAAAAAATAGCTCAGTTTGTTGTTATTTACCAAAAAGTAGGGCAATTTATTTTTTACCAAAAAATACCTCAAATTTGTTTTCCTTACGTCATTTTATTTTTTATTACCAAAACGCAACTCGATTTATTTTTCTTACAAAAAATATGTCAAATTATTTTTCTTTACCTCATTTTATTTTTTCTTACCAAAAAATAACGCAAACTATTGTTCTTTACCTCTTTTTTTTTTTTTCGGTCACCAAAAGCTACCTCAGTTTATTTTAATTAACAAAGAGTACCTCAATTTTGTTTTATTTTTTACCAAAAAACACCTCAGTTTATTTTAATTACCTAAGAGTACCTCAAATTATTTTGTTAACCATAGAAACATGTCAAATTACTTTTCTCTACCACATTTAATTATTATTTTTATCGGAAAGTAGGTCAATTTATTTTTAAAACGAAAAATATCTCAGTTTATTTTAATTTCCAAAATTTACCTCAATTTATTATTTGACCAAGAAAATACCTCAAATTATTTTTTCTTGCCCCATTTTATTTTTTATTAGCAAAAGGCACCTCAACTTTTTTTTAACAAAAAATACAACAAACTTTTTTTTCTTTACCAAATTTTATTTTTTATTTCATAAATGTACCTTAACCGATCTGTTTACAAAACAAAAAACCTCAGTTTATTTTAATTACCAAAAAGTAACTGAATTTAATTTTTTACCAAAAAAAATACCTTATTGTCTTTTTCTACCTGATGTTATTTTTTATTTCCCAAAATTACCTCAATCTTTTTTTTAACCAAAAACTACCTCAAATTATTTTTCTATATCTCTATTTATTCTTTATTACCAAATAATTCATCAATTTATTTGTAAACGAAAAATACCTCTGTTTATTCTTATTTGCCAAACGTGCCTGAATTTAATTGTTTTAGCAAAAAACACCTCAATTGTTTTTTCTTTACCTCATTTCTATTTTTTATTTCAATAAATAACCTCAAGTTATTTTTTACCAAACAATAGCATAAATTATTTTTCATTTCTTCATTTTTTGTTTCATTGCAAAAGAGGTCCTCATTCTATTATTCAAACGTAAAATACCTCAGTTTATTTTTTGTTACGAAAAAGTTTCTCAATTTACTTTTTATAAAAAAATATCGTAAATTAGTATTTCTTACCTCATTTTATTTTTTATTAAAAAAAAAAGCACACAAATTTATTCTTTTCACAACAAATGTATCAAACTATTTTTATTTTTATTTTCCTCATTTTATTTTCTATTACAAAAAATACACCAATTTATTTTTTAACCTAAAAAGGCCTCAACTTATTTTCTTTACCTCATCTTATTTTTTTATTACCTAAAAGTAGCCCATTTTATTATTATATAAAAATGCCTGAGTGTTTTTTTTTTTTGTTTAATACCAAAGGGTACCTCAATTTATTTATTTTTACAAAAAATCCGTAAATTATTTTTCTTTACCTCATTTCATTTTTTATTTCCGAAAAGTACCTCTGTTTATTCTTTTAACAAAACATTACCTCAAATTAGTGTCCTTTAACTAGTTTTATTTTTTATTGGTAAAAAATTCCTCGATTTATTTTTTTCATCAAAAAAACCTCATTATATTTTTCTTTACCTGAAATTATTTTTTGTTTCCCAAAAGTACCTCAAATTATGTTTTTTGCCTCATTTTATTCTTTATTTCTTAATAATCCCTCAATTTATTTTTCAAACAAAAAATGCCTCAGTTTACTTCTTTAGCGAAAAATACCTCGAGTTAATTTTCTTTAGTTGATTTTTTTTAATTTCCATAAATAACCTCAACTTCTTTTTTTATGGGAAAATACCACAAATTATTTTTCTAGGCATCATTTTATTTTTTATTACAAAAAAAGTACCACAATTTATTTTTCAAGCAAAAAATAGCTCAGTTTGTTGTTAATTACCAAAAAGTGGCCCAATTTATTTTTTACCAAAAAATACCTCACATTCATTTTCCTTACGCCATTTTATTTTTTATTATCAAAACGCAACTCGATTTATTTATTTTTTACAAAAAACATGTCAAATTATTTTTCTTTTCCTCATTTTCTCTTTTCTTACGAAAAAATAACTCAAACTATTTTTCTTTACCTTATTTTTTTTTTTGGTCACCAAAAGATACCCAAGTTTATTTTAATTAACAAAGAGGACCCTAATGTTTTTTTTTTTTTTACCAAAATACACCTCAGTTTATTTTAATTACCTAAGAGTACCTCAAATTATTTTTTTAACCATAGAAACATTTTTTTTTTTATCAAAAAAATAACGCAAATTAGTTTTTCAAAAATGTTTCTCAATTTATTTTTTATCAAAAAATAACGCAAATTAGTTTATCTTACCTCATTTTGTTTTTTATTACAAAACAAAGCACACCAATTTATTCTTTTCACAAAAAATACACCAAACAATTTTGATTTTTCTTTACCTCATTTTATTTCATGTTACAAAAATATACCCCAATTTATTTTTTATCCTAAAAATGCCTCCAATTATTTTCCTTTACCTCATCTTATTCTTTTATTACCTAAAAGTAGTCCATTATATCATTATATAAAAAAATGCCTGAGTGTTTTTTTTTTTTTTTTTAAATTACCAAAGGGTACCTCAATTTATTTATTTTTACAAAAAATCCTCAAATTATTTTTCTTTACGTTATTTTTTTTTTTATTACCAAAAAGTACCTCTGAATATTCTTTTAACAAAAAATTACCTCAAATTAGTGTCCTTTAACTAGTTTTATTTTTTAGTAGCAAAAGGTTCCTCGATTTATTTGTTTCATTAAAAACCCTCATTATATTTTTCTTTACCTGATTTTTTTTTTGTTTCCCAAAAGTACCTCAAATTATGTTTTTTGCCTCATTTTATTCTTTATTTCTTTATAATTCCTCAATTTATTTTTCAAACTAAAAATACCTTAGTTTATTTCTTTAGCAAAAAATACCTCGAGTTATTTTTCTTTACCTGATTGTTTTTTTTTTCCAAAAAATAACCTCAACTTATTTTTTTATGGGAAAATACCATGAACTATTTTTCTATGCATCATTTTTTTTTTTATTACAAAAAAGTACCTCAATTTATTTTTCACTCAAAAAATCACTTCGTTTGTTGTTAATTACCAAAAAGTAGCCCAATTTATTTTTTACCAAAAAATACCTCACATTGTTTTTCCTTATGTCATTTTATTTTTTATTACCAAAACGCAACTCGATTTATTTTTCTTAGAAAAAATACATCAAATCATTTTTCTTGACCTCATTTTCTTTTTTCTTACCAAAAAATAACTCAAACTATATTTCTTTACCTCATTTTTTCTTTCCGGTCGTCAAAAGGTACCTCAGTTTATTTTAATTAACAAAGAGTACCTCATTTTTTATTTTTTTTAACCAAAAAACACCTCAGTTTATTTTAATTACGTAAGAGTACCTCAAATTATTTTGTTAACCATAGAAACACGTCAAATTACTTTTTTTTACAACATTTAATTATTATTTTTACCTGAAAGTAGCTCAATTAATTTTTAAAACAAAAAATATCTCAGTTTATTTTAATTTCAAAAATTTACCTCAATTTATTATTTGACCAAGAAAATACCTCAAATTATTTTTCCTTACCCCATTTTATTTTTTATTACCAAAAGGCACAACGTTTTTTTAACAAAAAATGCAACAAGCCTTTTTTTCTTTACCAAATTTGATTTTTTATTTCTCAAAAGTACCTCAGCCGATTTGTTTACAAAACAAAAAACCTCAGTTTATTTTAATTACCAAAAAGTAACTGAATTTATTTTTTTACCAAAAAAGTGCCTCATTATATTTTTATTTACCTAATGTTATTTTTTATTTCCCAAAATTACCTCAACCTTTTTTTTTAACCAAAAACTATCTCAAATTATTTTTCTATATCACATTTTATTCTTTATTACCAAATAATTCTTCAATTTATTTGTAAACGGAAAATAGCTCAGTTTATTCTTATTTACCAAACGTGCCTAAATTTAACTGTTTTAGCAAAAAACACCTCATTTTTTTTTTCTTTACCTCATTTCTATGTTTTATTTCAGTAAATAACCACAACGTTTTTTTTACCAAACAATTGCATAAATTATTTTTCATCACCTCATTTTGTGTTTCATAGCAAAAGAGGTCCTCATTCTATTATTCAAACGAAAATACCTCAGTTAAATTAGCTGGAGGGCCTTCTCAAGGAGGTGGATATGAAGCGACAGCTCGAACTTTAGTATGGGGGAAGAAAAGAAAGAGCTCGACCGTTGCCGATACTCATGCCCCACCTTCAGTTAGTGGGCGTACTTGGAGGTGCAAGAGTGTCAAGCCTCTTATGATGTCTGAATCAGGAGGTAGCTCTTCCTCTTTTGATCTTTTAGGAACTACTCCAGCATCACCTTCTGTGCTCTCTAGACCACCTTCTGCTTCTCATGAATTGTTTTCTTTTTCTTCAGAAACCAAGGCAGACGACTTTGGCACTCTGAGCCCATTGTCATTGCTTCTTATCAAGAGATGACTTCAGATATTGGGGAGGCGCCCTTGAGTCCAGGGGTAGTTCTTAAATCAGGGGCAGCTCGAATGGAGACTAACAAGGATGAAAGCCTTGAAGCAACTGGTCCAGATAGGGGCTCTGATGTTGATGTGTCCCTCATGTATCAGGAGCTTAGTGCCTCGACCGAGGCAGGGGATATGACTCAAAGAGGAGCGCATGAAGTTGATGACGTGCCTGAGCACCATGAGGTTGCTGCCCCAATGGACATAGGCCGTGAAGATGAGAGAGTTGAACTCTTCGTGGCCGAGGTTCTGGCTGTTCAAGGTGCAAGCCAAATGGAAGAAACCGTGGCTAGAGATGAATTGGTTGGCGAAGGCAAAAGAGAAGAGGCAGCTCCTGAACTTGATAATGCTGAGGCGATAGTTTAGGCGGATGAAGAGCAAGTAGAGATCCCCATAAGAGAGGGTCAAGTCAGCGAGACTAGTTTTGAAGAACCCAGGCAGGTTGAGGCTGGGGCTGCCTATGAGTCTGAGGGGCAAGAAGCTCTAGGCCTAGCCCTTGTTTCAAAGGAGCCAGTGGCTCAAATGGCTATTACTTCAACAAGTCTGGTCCTTAAGGTCGAGGTTTCTTCAGCAGTAGTGGCTCAGCAGCACCATCTAAGCCTGTTTTTAGTGGTGTTTCCAGCATGATTATAGGCATGCTTAGAGCAGGCCTTCAGGGCTTGAGGGAGCTGCCCCTTGAGGAGTTGTGTGAAATCTTGGAAAAACTGAGGGAGCTCACTGTGACTGCTGTGGTTGGGAGTGCCCCAGAAGTGCTTTCCCATTTTAATGCAACTCTAAACGAGTTGGAGAGCTAGCGATTGAGAGCACTGCATCATGAAGAAGAAACTGGTAGACTAGCCTCTTTGGAAGAGTAGATCTTGCGTCGTCGCGAGAAAATAGATGCCTGCATCAAGAAGAAGGCCACGATAAGTGGCCATCAGCAGGACCTCAAAAGGGAGGCTCAAGGAAGCTTCAAGAGAATGATTGAAATCCGAGAGGAGATGTGAATACTGAGACAGGAATTCACGTGCCTCGAGATGGAGATGGTTCAGAGGAAATCCATGGAGGCCTCATTGGTCGAATATTTTTTCGAACTCAATGGCACAATTGAGTCGAAAACTGTGGCGATGACAGAGGAGACTAAAACGATGGCAGAACTGAAGGAGAGTGTCCAGGGCACCGAGACTTCTCCTGCAGCACGCAACACACAGATCAATAAGATGATTGATCATTTATGAACATGTCATTTCCTTTTGCCAGTACTTGTAAAAGTTTTTAACTGATGAATAAAGCACTTCCCTTTTTTGACTTTGCTACATGATTTCATTCTCTTCTTACTTTTGTTGCACCTCATGTGATTTCTCTTCTGAATGCCTCTCGACACTTTTATTGTCCCAAGAGGCTAATACCCTAGGCCTTGTTTAGCCCCATGGTGGCCTGCTGCGGCTTGGATAGGTTCGAAATAAGGAGTTGTTGTTTTTTCTCCTCTTAAAGTCTGATTGGCCAAGGGCTCATAATTCATTTTCCTCATGATTTTGTGAGCCTGGTCGCTATAGATAGTCGAGTCCGGAGGGGCCTCAGCCTCCATTAGTGGCGCATTTACCTCAAGCTCATCTTAATTTTTAGTCTCGGGCATGAACTCCTTGAGATGTTTTGAAGCGATACGCATGACCTCCTACTGACTCTAGAGATTGCGAACTTCGGTTCTCAAGTTTGCTAGGGGATCCTGCCCTTGAGGGGAAGAAAGTTTCTCTTCATCGAACTGCTTTTCTCCTAAGAGGTCGGGGAACAGTAGAACCTTCAGCTGGTCACCGCTCTGAGGAGCATCGTCTATACTTTATAGCGACCATATTTTGAAGAATATTTCGTGGCGGCTGCCGTGCCGCTTCGGATTTTAGCGCAATGGGGATGTACAAGACTTTCTGCTGGTCTGACGTATAGGTGATCCTTGGAGCAGGGAATTCTATCCCCATGGCTTGCTCGATCTCAGGAATAACCTCTGGTTCATCTTCTGGCCAAGGTGGCTCAAAACTGGGGGTAGAGGGCAAAGACTCATTTTCGAGAGAAGAAGGAGTTTCTTGAGGGATGATGGTTGGGATGTTAAAATGAAGAGTAGTTAGGAGTAAAATTCTGCCCTACCTTTCTTCCTCTTTAAACATGTTCACTGACGTCCTCCCAACATCCTCAACATGTTCATGAGATAAAGACGTTGTCTTGATTGTAGACTTGTGACCTCTATCATTCGGCTTCTGAGGCGATGCCAGATTCGTGAAGTAATATTTAGCATCAACATAGTGAGTTTTGGCCACAGGGAATGGTCTTTTGTCAGCATAGACCATATGTTGGCTCCCGTCTCGGCTATACTTGAAACATTGGTGTAATGTTGATGCAACCACCCCTTGGTCATGGAGCCATGGCCGACCGAGGAGAATATTGTAGGAAGTGTCAGTGTCGATTATATGAAAATGTGCATAATTGCTCAGTTCACTATTATTAAAATGAAGGCGTATCATGTCAGCTGGCTTCTCTCCTGGTTGGTTGAAACCTTGAACTGTAACGTGGGTCGAGGTAAGATCTTTGAACCCCAATCATAATCGAGTAAGGATCCTCCTTGGAATAAGGTTGACTGCCGACCCTCCATCTAACATAATTCGGTTGATGGGGCATGCATGTAATTCCCCAGTAACAAAGAGAGGGCAATTATGAAACTTTTCCCCTAGCTGCAGATCGTCCTCTGAAAAGGTGATTGGCATACATCCTTGTAGAATTGTCGGGTCTACCTCAATGGGTTCTACTTCAGTTTTGTACACTTCTGGGTTAGAAAGGGCTTGAACCATAGCCATCCGATAATCCTTCGAGAGCATGAGGGCGTCATAGATACTGAGAAGAGTTGAAAGTTTATGTAGATGTCCTATCAAATCATATTTCACTTTTTCTTGATCAAGGCCTTATACTCCTGGTCCTGCCACTGATTTGGGTGGTATGTTGGGTTGAAGAGCAAGTTTGGGTAGAAAATGTTTATTTTGGCCAACTGGCTGACTTGATTGCACAACGAGCTTGGTTTGAGTGATGGAAGTTTGAGGTTTTGGAAGAGACTGAGTGCATGGGATTAAAGGGGTCCTAGGAAATTGGAGGATAGGTAGATTGTTTGAAGTATTGGGATTAGGAAAGAGCCTAGGGATCTATAAGATAGGCAGACTAGTCTTTGGATTAGGGGGCAGTGGTGGATTGTGGAACTTCAAGGTGCCCGACTTTCGCGGTGGAGGCTGCAGCGTCCTCCCTGATCTGAGATTTATCTGCCCCGTGGTGGATATTGCTTCTAAAATTTTCACCATGTGGAAAGCTCCTTGAGAATATGAGTTGCCCTCTTAGTCTCTGCTCAAAGTCAGGCTTAGAGGGCCACTGGGGTTTCTTTGTCTTCGACTTCTTGTGCTTCTTTGAAGAAGGTGACTCTGCCTTGGCTTTAGCTGTCAGGGCATCAACAACTGCTAGGAATCCTGCTGCCTATGCCAGGGTCTTTCTCAATCATTTCCACTGCTTCATACTTATATTGATCCCTTCAAATTCTCGGTCGAGAACCTCAAAGTCCGGACATATGAAGGTTGGACCTGCAGGGGACGTAGAAGAGGGAGCATGAGAAGCAGGGAAAGAAGGAGGAGAAGGGTTAGAAGGTGGGGGACTTTTAAGGTCATTCCCCTCATCAGATCGATCTGGGCAGCTTTTTACGTCATCACCAGGGTTGGACGGGTGCTGGGGGGTCTTTTAGGTCTTTTCCTTGCTTAGACCGTTGGCGACTGCTTTTAATGTCGTCACCCTCATCGGACATATGCTGAGTGGGAGATGGCACGGGGACGTCTTCTTGAAAGGATGGACAAGGAAGAAGGGTCGTGCCAGGGACAAAGTCCAGTAAAGTTGGCAGTTTCCTGCTTGACTGTGGGTTGAGCGCTCTTGTTTCTTTGGCGAGTAGCCCTTAGTGCCCGTCTTTTTCTGGTTTTTTGAGGTGATATGTGATTCATCTCGCTGGGCTGGTGAACTGCTTCTCATTTTAAAGACTTGAGTCTGCTTTGGCCATGGTAGACTATCCATGGCTGGTGAATCGAGGGTTCCGCAGAGTCTAAGTCATTGATAGGAAGGTCCTGCTTTGGGAGATCTCCTTACCCCAATGGAGAAGTGACTTGAGGATCACTTACAGGACGATTGTGAAACTCCTGAAACTCCCGCATTTTCTTTGCGAATATATCCAGGAAACTTGTGCATTCTGACAGGTAATGGCCTATTATCTAATGATACGGGCACCAACGATCTTCAGTCCCCTTAACAAGGCGACGGGGTTACCTAGCCTGCTTCAATGTGATTATGCCTTCCTGAAGCACTATAATGAAGAAGGCGTAAACGATACCGGGCATTTCATCTTCCTCTTGGATGGTTATGACTTGGGAGGCCTCGGATGTCCCAAAGGCCTTCATTAAGTCTTCAAGCTTTAGCCCTTCAGAATCAGGGTCTCTATAATATCCTTTAGCTTGTAGCAGTCATTTGTGGGATGATTGATCCTCCGATGGTAGGTACAATAATTCAACTGAGTGGCAAGGCCAGGTTTCTCAGGGAACTTGATTTCTGGAAGCTAGATCATATTATGTTCCAATATTAACTGGAACAACGCAGGGACCCATTCCTTCTTGAAGGGGTAGACCTTGTTCCTATGCCTGATAAAATAATCACCCCAATCAATGTTGGCTGGTGGGGGTACCCGATTGTACGGCTGTTGTTACTTGTCAGCCTGTGCTTACCCCTTTAGCGAGGTCTAAAGTTTGGGAGGGAGCCTTCTTTGAATCAGCCACCATGACGGCTGCACTGATTACCCCTTTATGTTGGCTGCCCCAAGTGTTATTTTGAGAGTTACCATTGCCTCGGTTGTTTGCTGAACTTGTAGATGATTATCGTGTTGCACCATGGTTGCATGATAGACTTTCTATGCGGACTGATTAAGAGATCAGCTCTGACATGGAGGTCAGATTATGCCTCAATAGGTAGAGCGATCTCGGGTCGCATGTTTTGCATGCAAGTTTGGACTGCTTTCTTCTCAGGCATAAGATTAGGATGGCAGGAAGCCAAATTTCTCCATCTTGATATGAACTGATCTACGGGCTCATCGGGGTCTTAAGTCAGGGTAAGAAGTTCGATGGTTTGAACCTCTCTCTCGACCTCATAGAAGCTTGATAGAACAGTTTCTCCATTTCCTCCTATGTATGGACTGAGTTTGGAAGAAGTCAGGCATACCATTAAAATGTTGGGCCATCGAGGGTCTCAATGAACTGTCGGAGAAGAAGAAGTCCCCCGTTAGCCGCTGTTTCTCGACATGCTGCCTGGAAGTGGGCAATATGCTAGTTTGGGGACGTGGTTCCGTTAAATAAAGGAAACTTCCCTTTCTTATAATCTGAGGGGAACAAGACCTGATCAGTATACGAGAGGTATGGCCTTTGATAAGGCATCGCGCCCTGTATCCCCGGGATTTATCTTTTCACCATAGCGTCAATGTCTATCTGAGAGACGGGATGAGGGACAGAATTGTCCTATGAGGTAGAGGGCCGGGCTGCTGTGGAGGTGCACCATCAGAGTGATGCGAATTGACCTCATGGTTAGCCGACTGGCGTGCAGCGTCGGTACAATCGATTTTTTCCATCAAACTTGTTCATGAGCTCTTCCTACACATCACCGGGCTCGCTTACAACCATTACGCTTTTCTTTATGGAGGTCAACGTTAGTGGCAACTGAGGGCTTGCAAACTTGATGGGTCGTTCGTGGTAGGTCAGTCAGCAGGGAGCCCAGCATGCCCTGACTGAACTCAACTCTTGTATGTTGATCGTGTTTGGACCGGTTCTCAATGTTCTTGGGACCGTGGGTGATGAGTGGCTAGGTCTTCTTCTACAACAGTAACCACAACACAGGGCTCATGGAGCTCTTCTTCAGGCTTCATTGTCTGAAGGGGGTAGAAGGGATTCGAAAATTGGTTGTTTTGACTGCCTTGGTCACCTCCCTAGTCAAAATTTGTAGACCTCTATCGCGTTTAGCCTTGAGGTTTTGATGGACCTTGAGCCAAAACTGTGATCAAGTTCGTGACTAGCCAGCTCTTCTTGCACAGGAAAGAGCTGTCTCCATCAGGTGGAACAACGGATGAGGGCCTGAAACTGGAGTCATCTTGGGTCGAGGAGGATGAAGGACTCGATCTTCCATCAAGTCAATGCCCCGAGCTCTCTTTATGGGCTCCAGAGATACAACCAAAATGACGAGGCTGGTTCAGGATGGTACTCCTAAGGAAAACCTACGAGTACCAAGGCTGAAGGTACTTGATCAATGAAGGCAAAGTGGGTCAGAGCAGGATTGACTCATAAGGAGGCATGGGTCGAGAGCGAGAGGGCGTCTGTGATAGCGACGTGTGATTGCGGGAGACCTACGGGTCAGCTTGGGCTCGTGTAAGTGGTCTGGCCTTAGGAGGCCGAGAACTATGAGCAGGTGTCTGTAAGAGAACAAGTGTAGGCTTGCCCCTTACAGGATGTGCTCGTGTGTGCAGAATAGGAAGACGAGGAGGTCGTTTCCTGTGTACTCGGGTTGACATGATGACGGTGTTGCCCCGAGCAGTGAGATGCATGTGATCAACATGCGCAGGACCAGGCCTTGGAAGGTTCGATCTTGGACACAGATTCAAGGTAACATAAGGGTTGCCCCGAGGTGTGACTTGAGTGGGTAACCTACCTACGAGCCTTGTGGTGTGTGTGAGGGATGGAGACCATGGGGTTTCCACCTCGATGTGTTGAGCCTTTAGGGATAGAGACTAATGGTGCAGAAATGTGGGGGGTAGCCCTATGGCGACCCACAGAAGCAATGGCAAGTTAGTTGCCTCTTGGAGAAAGGGACTGGGCAGCCGTCAGAAGTACCTCAAGAATACGACCGGCAAGTGACCTACCGGTGGCTAGGTGCATGTTGTGTGGGGCAATAGAAGTGCTGTCGATGCAGGGCACCTTGGTGGAGTTTTTGCTAGAGCGAGAAGAAGGGGAGTGAGGGATTTTTAGGTCCCGCCTCATACCGGTCCAAGTTAAGACATGGGAGCTAGACAAGGGGTCTTTGCTCAAGAGGATGGTTGGGAACGAAGTCGAAGGAATTTGTTCCTTAAGGACGCTCTCGAATAAGGGGATAAGAAAATCTTCGATCCGGATAAATGGGTTACAGAACCCGCAAGCCATAAATAAAATGTGAAAAGTTGATGAAAGCAGATAATAAAAGAAGAAACTAGCCAAACAAGAATGATCCGACTAAGGGGTAGTAAGTCCCCAGTGGAGTCCTCAAGATGGTTAGATGCCTCGATCTCGCCCTCCAGACCCTTTGGGGATCGGGCGGCACGCGTCTCGGGTTTTGAGGGAAGACCCAGGACGTTTTTGAGATCGCTCTCTTGGGAACCTCGTTCGAGAACAGGGGCAGGTGTTATCAACTGGTGAGAGAAGAACTTAAGGTGGGTTCGAGACTTACTCGGGCTGACTCTCGCAAGCGCCATCTTATATCATGAAGAAAGCCCCCCAGTAATAAAACTGGTTCGGAATCGCCTCCCTTGGCTTGTATTCTTCTTATTTTCTGTAATCACATACATATATGGCAAATGTTATAAGACAGGTGGGCCAGACCTCACCCTTTTCCTCTTTGATGAACGTACACAAGATTTGACGTGCTCTTCAGTAATTAAAATAAACTGAGGTGTTTTTTAGTGAAAAAAATTAAATTGAGGTACTCATTGGTAATTAAAACAAACTGAGGTTCTTTTTGGTGATCGAAAAAAAAAAATGAGGTAAAGAAAAATTGCTTAAGATATTTTTTGTTAAGAAAAAATAAAATGAGGCAAAGAAAAATAATTTTATGTATTTTTTGTAAAAAAAACGAAATCGAGGGACACTTTGGTAATAAAAAATAAAATCACGTAAGGAAAAACAATGTGAGGTATTTTTTGATAAAAAATAAATTGAGCTACTTTTTGGTAATTAACAATAAACTGGGGTATTTTTCTTTGTAAAAATTAATCGAGGTACGTTTTTGTAATAAAAAATAAAATGAGGTATAGAAAAATAATTTATGGTCTTTTTTCTTAAAAAACTAAATAGGGGTATTTTTGAGGTAAAGGAAAATAATTTGAGGCAAATAGGGGTATTTTTTTTGTAACAGAAAATAAAATGAGGTAAAGAAAAATAAATTGGTGTGCACTTTTTGTTAATAAAAAATAAAATGAGGTGAGAAAAAATAATTTGCTGTATTTTTTTATATAAAATAAATTGAGATATTTTTTGGTAACAAAAAATAAACTAAGGTATTTTTCGTTTGAATAATAGATTGAGGTACTTTTTTGCAATAGAACATAAAATGAGGTAAATAAAACTGAGGTGTTTTTTAATGAACAAAAATTAAATTGAGGTGCTCTTTGGTAATTAAAATAAACTGAGGACTTTTTGGTGATTGAAAAAAAAAAAAGAGGTAAAGAAAAATAGCTTGGGATATTTTTTGTTAAGAAAAAATAAAATGAGGCAAAGAAAAATAATTTTATGTATTTTTTGTAAAAAAAAAGAAATCAAGGGACATTTTGGTAATAAAAAATAAAATGACGTAAGGAAAAACAATGTGAGGTATTTTTTGTTAAAAAATAAATTGAGCTACTTTTTGGTAATTAACAATAAACTGAGGTATTTTTCATTTGAAAAATAAATCGAGGTACGTTTTTGTAATAAAAATAAAATGAGGTATAAAAAAATAATTTATGGTATTTCTTCTAAAAAAACTAAATAGGGGTATTTTTTAGGTCAAGGAAAATAATTTGAGGCATTTTTTGGTTAAAAAATATATCGAGGTATTTTTTTTGTAACAGAAAATAAAATGAGGTAAAAGAAAAATAAAAATAATTTAATGTATTTGTTGTGAAAAAAATAAATTGGTGTACTCTTTTTGTTAATAAAAAATGAAATGAAATTGAGATACTTTTTGGTAACAAAAAATAAATTTTTTTTGAATAATAGATTGAGATACTTTTTTGCAATAGAACATAAAATGAGGTAAAGAAAAAAAAAATTTCTATTATTTGGCAAAAAATAAGTTTAGGCTATTTATTGAAATAAGAAATAAAAATGAAGTAAAGAAAAAAAAATTGAGGTGCTTTTTGCTTCAGTAAACAAATTGAGGTACGTTTGGAAAATCAGAATAAACTGAGGCATTTTTCGTTTGCAAATAAATTGAGAAATTATTTGGTAGTAAAGAATAAAATGAGATAAAGAAAAATAATTTGAGGTACTTTCTTAATCAAGTAATAAATTGACGTAAATGTTTAAAATTAAAATAAACTAAGATCTTTTTCTTTTTAAAAATAAGTTAAGCTATCTTTTCGGTAAAAATAATATCTAAATATGGTAAAGATAAGTAATTTGAGGTATTTCTTTGGTTAAAAAAATAATTTGAGGTGCTCGTCGGTAATTAAAATAAACTGAGGTGTTTTTTGGTAAATAAAATAAATTGAGGTGTTCTTCGGTAATTAAAATAAACTGAGGTACTTTTTGGTGACTGAAAAAATAAAATGAGGTAAAAAAAAATAGTTTGAGATATTTTATGGGAATAAAAAATAAAATGAGGAAAATAAAAATAATTTGATGTATTTTTTGTAAAAACAAATAAATAGAGCTGCGTTTTGGTAATAAAAAGTAAAATGACGTAAGGAAATATAATGTGAAGTATGTTTTGGTAAAAAATAAATTGAGCTACTTTTTGGTAATTAACTATAAACAGAGGTATTTTTGGTTTGAAAAATAAATTGATTTTATTTTTTATAATAAAAAATAAAATGAGGTCTAGAAAAATAATTTGTGGTATTTTTCCAGAAAAAATAAGTTAATGTTACTTTTGGAAAAAAAACAAACAATTAGGTAAGGATAAATAATTTGAGGTATTTTTCGCTAAAGAAATAAATTGAGGTACACTTTGACAATTAGAATAAAGAGAGGTGTTTTTCGTTTGAAAAATAAATTCAGGAATTATTTGGAAATACATAATAAAATGAGGCAAAAAAAATATTTTCAGGTACTTTTGGGAAAAAAAAATAATATCTGTTGAAGAAAAATATAATGAGCTATTTTTTAAGAAAAAAATTACTTGATGAACTTTTCGCTAATAAAAAATAATACTAGTTAAAGAAAACTAGGTTGAGGTATTTTTTTTGTTCAAAGAATAAATAGAGGTACGTTTTTTGGACAAAAAATAAATCGGGGTCTTTTTTTGTAACAAAAAATAAAACGAGGTAAAGAAAAATAAATATAATTTGATGTATTTGTTGTTAAAAAATGAATTGGTGTGCTCTTTTTTGTAACAAAAATAAAATGAGGTAAGAAAAAATAATTTGCGGTATTTTTTGATAAAAAATAAATTGACATAATTTTTGGTAACAAAAAATAAACTGAGGTATTTTTCGTTTGAATAATAAAATGAGGTACTTTTTTGCAATAAAACATAAAATGAGGTAAAGAAAAATAATTTGTGCTATTATATGGTACATAAATAAGTTCAGGATTTTTATTGAAATAAAAATTAAAAATGAAGTAAAGAAAAAAAATTTGAGGTGTTTTTTGCTAAAATAAATAAATTGATGAATGTTTGGCAAATCAGAATAAACTGAGGTATTTTTTGTTTAAAAATAAATTGAGGAATTATTTGGTAGTAAAGAATAAAATGAGATAAAGAAAAATAATTTGAGGTATTTTCTTCATCAAATAATAAATTGAGGTGAATTTTGGAAACTAAAATAAACTGAGAAATTTTTTGTTTTACTAATAAATTGAGCTACTTTTCGATAAAAAAAAAGTCAAATACAGTAAGGAAAAGTAATTTGATGTATTACTTATGTTAAAAATATAATTTTACGTGCTCTTCGGTAATTAAAACAAACTGAGGTGTTTTTTGGTGAAAAAAATTAAATTGAGGTACTCTTTGGTAATTAAAAAAAACTGAGGTACTTTTTGGTGCTCAAAAAAAAAAAATGAGGTAAAGAAAAATAGTTTGAGGTATTTTTTGTTAAGAAAAAATAAAATGAGGCAAAGAAAAATAATTT
The DNA here is from genome assembly GCF_054954075.1 of Amborella trichopoda. Classification (NCBI taxonomy): domain Eukaryota; kingdom Viridiplantae; phylum Streptophyta; class Magnoliopsida; order Amborellales; family Amborellaceae; genus Amborella; species Amborella trichopoda. Next base: position 34,243,717 of record NC_142338.1, read on the forward strand.
GATGTATTTTTTGTAAAAAAAATAAATCGAAGCGTATTTTGGTAATAAAAAATAAACTGGAGTAAGGAACAACATTGTGAGGTATTTTTTGATAAAAAATAAATTGAGTTACTTTTTGGTAATTAACAATAAACTGGGGTATTTTTCGTTTGAAAAAAAAATCGAGGTACGTTTTTGTAATAATAAAAAAGTGAGGTATAGAAAAATAATTTATGGTATTTTTTCTTTAAAAACTAAATAGAGGTATTTTTGTAGTAAAGGAAAACAATTTGAGGCATTTTTTGGTTAAAAAATAAATCAGGCTATTTTTTTTGTAACAGAAAATAAAATGAGGTAAAGAAAAATAAAAATAATTTGATGTATTTGTTGTGAAAAAAATAAATTCGTGTGCTCTTTATGTTAATAAAAAATAAAAATGAGGTGAGTAGAAAAAATTTGCGGTATTTTTTTATAAAAAATAAATTAAGATATTTTTTGGTAACAAAAAATAAACTAATATATTGTTCATTTGAATAATAGATTAAGGTACTTTTTTGTAAAAGAACATAAAATGAGCTAAAGAAAAATAATTTGTGCTATTATTTGGTAAAAAAAAAGTTGAGAATATTTATCGAAATAAAAAATAAAAACGAAGTAAAGAAAAAAACATTTGAGGTGCATTTTGCTACAGTAAACAAATTGAGGTACGTTTAGCAAATCAGAATAAGCTGAGGTATTTTTCGTTAGCAAATAAATTGAGAAATTATTTGGAAGTAAATAGTTAAATGAGATAAAGAAAATTAATTTGAGGTATTTTCTTGGTCAAATAATAAATTGAGGTAAATTTTGAAAATTAAAATAAACTGAGATATTTTTCGTTTTAAAAATAAACTGAGCTACTTTTCGATAAAAATAATATCTAAATATGGTAAAGATAAGTAATTTGAGGTATTTCTTTGGTTAAAAAAATAAACTGTGTTTTTTGGTAAAAAAATAAGTTGAGGTATTCTTTGGTAACTAAAATAAACTAAGGTACTTTTTGGTGACCGAAAAAAAACAATGAGGTAAAGAAAAATAGTTTGAGATATTTTCTAGGAATAAAAATTAAAATGAAACAAAGAAACATAATTTGATGTATTTTTTGTAAAAACAAATAAGTAGAGCTGCGTTTTGGTAATAAAAAATAAAATTACGTAAGGAAAAATAATGTGAGGTATTTTTTGGTAAAAAATAAATTGAGCTACTTTTTGGTAATTAACAATAAACTGAGGTATTTTTCGTTTGAAAAATAAGTTGAGGTACTTTCTTCTAATAAAAAATAAAATGAGGTCTAGAAAAATAATTTGTGGTACGGTATTTTTTGATAAAAAATAAATTGACATACTTTTTTATAACAAAAAATAAACTGATGTATTTTTCATGTGAATAATAGAATGAGGTACTTTTTTGCAATAAAACATAAAATGAGGTATAGAAAATTAATTTGTGCTATTATATGGTACAAAAAAAAGTTGAGGATATTTATTGAAATAAAAATTAAAAATGAAGTAAAGAAAAAAAAATTCAGTTGTTTTTGTCTAAAATAAATAAATTGTGGTACGTTTGGCAACAAGAATAAACTGAAGTATTTTTCGTTTACAAATAAATTGAAGAATTATTTGGTAGTAATGAATATAAAATGAGGTAAAGAAAAATAATTTGAGGTATTTTCTTGGTCGAATAATAAATTGCTGTAAATTTTGGAAACTAAAATAAACTTAGATATTTTTTGTTTTAAAAATAAATTGAGCTACTTATCGGTAAAAAAAGAAATCAAATATGGTAAGGAAAAGTAATTTGATGTATTACTTGTGTTAAAAATATAATTTACGTGCTCTTCAGTAATTAAAATAAATTGAGGTGTTTTTTGGTCAAAAAATTAAATTGAGGTATTCTTTGGTAATTAAAAAAAACTGAGGTACTTTTTGGTGATGGAAAAAAAATATGAGGTAAAGGAAAATTGTTAGAGGTATTTTTCGTTAAGAAAAAATAAAATGAGGCAAAGAAAAATAATTTGAAGTATTTCTTGTAAAAAAAATAAATCTTTTGGTAATAAAAAATACAATGAAGTAAGGAAAAACAATGTGAGGTATTTTTTGATAAAAAATAAATTGAGCTACTTTTTGCTAATTAACAAAAAACAGGGGTATTTTCGTTTGAAAAATAAATCAAGGTACGTTTTTGTATTAAAAAAAAAAAGAGATATAGAAAGATACTTTATGGTATTTTTTTCTTAAAAAACTAAATAGGGCTATTTTTGAGGTCAAGGAAAATAATTTGAGGCATTTGGTGGCTAAAAACTTAATCGGGGTATTTTTTTTGTAACAGAAATTAAAATAAGGAGAAGGAAAAATAAAAATAATTTCATTTATTTGTTATGAAAAAAGTAAATTGGTGTGCTCTTTTTGTTAATAAAAAATAAAATGCAGTGAGAACAAATAATTTGTGGTATTTTTTTATAAAAAATAAATTGAGATACTTTTTGGTAACAAAAAATAAACAAAGTTATTTTTTGTTTGAATAATAGATTGAGGTACTTTTTTGCACTAGAACATCAAATGAGGTAAAAAATAATAATTTGTGCTATTATTTGGTAAAAAATAAGTTGAGGATATTTATCAAAATAGAAAATAAAAACAAAGTAAAGAAAAACAAATTTGAGGTGCTTTTTGCTACAGTAAACAAATTGATGTACGTTTGGCAAATCAGAATAAACTGAGGTATTTTTCATTTGCAAAGAAATTGAGAAATTATTTGGTAGTAAAGAATAAAATGATATAAAGAAAAATAATATGAGGTATTTTCTTGGTCAAATAATAAATTGAGTTCAATTTTGAAAATTAAAATAAACTGAGATATTTTTTGTTCTAAAAATAAATTGAGCTACTTTTCGGTAAAAATAATATCTAAAATTGGTAAAGATAAGCAATTTGATGTGCTCGTCAGTAATTAAAATAAACTGAGGTGTTTTTTTGTAAAAATAAATAAATTGACGTATTCTTCGGTAATTAAAGTAAAATGAGGTACTTTTTGGTGACCGAAAAAATAAAATGAGGCAAAGAAAAATAGTTTGAGATATTTTCTGAAAAAAAAAAATAAAATGAGGCATAGAAAAATAATTTGATGTATTTTTTGTAAAAACAAATAAATAGAGGTGCATTTTGGTAATAAAAAATAAAATGATGTAAGCAAAAATCATGTGAGGTATTTTTTGGTACAAAATAAATTGATCTACTTTTCGGTAATTAACAATAAATTGAGGTTTTTTTCGTTTGAAAAATAAATTGAGGTACTTTTTTATAATAAAAAAAAAATAAGGTCTAGAAAAATAATTTGTGGCATTATTTCGTAAAAAATTAAATTAAGGTTATTTTTTTAAATAAAAAAACAATAAGGTAAGGATAAATAATTTGAGGTATTTTTCGCTAAAGAATAAATTGAGGTATTTTTCTTTTGAAAAATAAATTGAGGAATTATTTGTAAATAAAGAGTAAAATGAGGCAAAAAAAATAATTTGAGGTACTTTTGGGAAGTAAAAAATAATATCTGGTAAAGAAAAATATAATGAGCTATTTTTTATGAAAACAATTAATCGAGGATATTTTTGTTAATAAAAAATAGAACTAGTTAAAGAAAACTAATTTGAGGTATTTTTTTGTTCAAAGAATAATAGAGGTACTTTTTTGGATAAAAAATAAAATCGGTGTATTTTTTTAGTAACAGAAAATAAAATGAGTTAAAGACAAATAAATATAATTTGATGAATTTGTGGTTAAAAAATGAATTGGTGTGCTCTTTTTTGTAATAAAAAATAAAACAAGGTAAGAAAAAAAATTTACGGTATTTTTTGATAAAAAATAAATTGACATACTTTTTGGTAACAAAAAATAAACTAAGGTATTTTTCGTTCGAATAATTGAAGGAGGTAACTTTTTTGCAATAAAACATAAAATGAGGTAAAGAAAAATAATTTGTGGTATTATATGGTACAAAAATAAGTTGAGGATATTTATTGAAATAAAAATAAAAATGAAGTAAAGACAAAATATTTGAGGTGTTTTTTGCTAAAATAAATAAATTGAGGTCAGGTACGTTTGGCAAATCAAAATAAACTGAGGTTTTTTTCGTTTACAAATAAATTGAGGAATTATTTGGTAGTAAAGAATAAAATGAGATAAAGAAAAATAATCTGAGGTATTTTTCTGGTTAAATAATAAATTGAGGTGAATTTTGGAAATTAAAATAAACTGAGATAATTTTTGTTTTACAAATAAATTGAGCTACTTTTTGGTAAAAAAAAAAAAAAACTCAAATATGGTAACGAAAAGTAATTTGGTGTAGTACTTATGTTGAAAATATAATTTGACGTGCTCTTCAGTAATTAAATAAACTGAGGTGTTTTTTGGTGAAAACAAATTAAATTGGGGTACTCTTTGGTAATTAAAAAAAACTGAGGTACTTTTTTGGTGATCGAAAAAAAAAAATGAGGTAAAGAAAAATAGTTTGAAGTCTTTTTTGTTAAGAAAAAATAAAATGAGGCAAAGGAAAATATTTTGATGTATTTTTTGTAAAAAAAATAAACTTGGTGCGTTTTGGTAGTAAAAAATAAAATGACGTAAGGAAAAACAATGGGAAATATTTTTTGATAAAAAAATAAATTTAACTACTTTTTGGTAATTAACAATAAACTGGGGTATTTTTCGTTTGAAAAATAAAGAAAGGTACGTTTTTTTAATAAAAAATACAATGAGGAATAGAAAAATAATTTGTCATATTTTTTCTTAAAAAACTAAATAGGGGTATTTTTTAGGTAAAGGAAAATCATTTGAGTCATTTTTTGGTTAAAAAATAAATCGGGGTATTTTTTTGTAACAAAAAATAAAATGAGGTAAAGAAAAATAAATATAATTTTATTTATCTGTTGTGAAAAAAAAAATTGGTGTGCACTTTTTGTTAATAAAAAAAAATGAGGTGAGAAAAAATAATTTGATGTATTCTTTTATAAAAAATAAATTGAGATACTTTTTGGTAACAAAAAATATACTAAGGTATTTTTCGTTTGAATAATAGATTGAGGTACTTTTTGCAATAGAACATAAAATGAGGTAAAGAAAAATAATTTTTGCTATTATTTGGCAAAACATAAGTTGAGGATATTTATTGAAAAAAGAAATAAAAAAGAAGTAAAGAAAAAAAATTTGAGGTGCTTTTTGCTACAGTAAACAAATTGAGGTACGTTTGGGAAATCAGAATAAACTGAGGCATTTTTGAGAAATTATTTGGTAGTAAAGAATAAAATGAGACAAAGAAAAATAATTTGAGGTACTTTCTTGGTCAAATAATTAATTCAGGTGAATTTTGAAAACTCATATAGACTGAGATATTTTTCGTTTTAAAAATAAATTGAGCTACTTTTCGGTAAAACTAATATCTAAATATGGTAAAGATCAGTAATTTCAGGTATCTATTTGGTTAAAAAAATAATTTGAGGTGCTCGTCAGTAATTAAAATAAACTGAGGTGTTTTTTGGTAAAAAAAATAAATTGAGGTATTCTTCGGTAATTAAAGTAAACTGAGGTACTTTTTGGTGATCGAAAAAATAAAATGAGGTAAATAAAAATAGTTTGAGATATTTTTTTAAAATAAAAAACAAAATGAGGCAAAAAAAATAATTTGATGTATTTTTTGTAAAAACAAATAAATAGAGGTGCATTTTAGTAATAAAAAATAAAATGACGTAAGCAAAAATAATGTGAGGTATTTTTTGGTAAAAAATGAATTGAGCTAGTTTTTGGTAATTAACAATAAGCAGAGGTATTTTTTGTTTGAAAAATAAATTGAGGTACTTTTTTGTAATAAAAAATAAAATGAGGTCTAGAAAAAAAATGTGTTATTATTCTGTAAAAAAATAAATTAAGGTTATTTTTGGAAATAAAAAACCAATTAGGTAAGGATAAATAATTTGAGGTATTTTTTGCCAAAGAAATAAATTAAGGTACTCTTTGCAAATTAAAATAAACTGAAGTATTTTTCGTTTGAAAAAGAAATTGAGGAATTATTTGGAAATACATAATAAAATGAGGCAAAAAATAATAATTTGAGGTACTTTTGTAAATAAAAAATAATATCACGTAAAGAAAAATCTAATGAAGTATTTTTGCAAAAAAATAAATCGATGAACTTTTCGCTAATAAAAAATAAAACTAATTTCAGGTATTGTTTGTTAAAAGAATTAAAAGATGTATTTTCTGATAATAAAAAAAAAATAGGTAAAGAAAAATCATTTGTGGATTTTTTTTAAAATAAATAAATTGAGGTACCCTTTGGTAAGTAAAAAAAAAACTCAGTTATTTTTTATATAAAATTAAAATGGGCTACTTTTTGGTAATAAAAAATAAGATGAGATAAAGGAAAATAATTTGAAGCATTTTTTATGATAAAAAATAAATTAGGGTATTTATTTTTGGAAAAGAAAATAAAATGAGGTAAAGAAAACTAAAAATAATTTGATTTTTTTGTTGTGAAAAAAATAAATTGGTGTGCTCTTATTTTTAATAAAAAAAATAAAACGAGGTAAGAAAAAATAATTTGCGGTATTTTTTGATAAAAAATTAATTGAGATGCTTTTCTGTAACAAAAAAGAAATTGAGGTATTTTTCGTTTGAATAATAGATTGAGATACTCTTTCGCAATAAAACATAAAATGAGGTAAAGAAAAACAATTTGAGGTGCTTTTTTCTAAAATAAATAAGTTGAGGTACTTTTGGCAAATCAGAATAAACTGAGGTATTTCTCGTTTACAAATAAATTGAGAAATTATTTGGTAAAAAAGAATAAAATGAGATAAAGAAAAATAATTTGAGGTATTTTCTTGGTCAAATAATAAATTGAGGTAAATTTTGGAAATTAAAATAAACTGAGCTCTTTTTCGTTTTAAAAATAAATTGAGCTACTATTCAGTAAAATTAATAATTAAATAGGGTAAAGAAAAGCAATTTGAGGTATTTCTTTGGTTAAAAACATAATTTGAGGTGCTCTTCGGTAAACTGAGGTGTGTTTAGGTAAAAAAGATAAAAATAGGTACTCTATGCTAATTAAAATAAACAAAGGTACTTCTTGGTGACCGAAAAACAAAATGAGGTAAAGAAAAATAGTTTGAGATATTTTTTGGTAAGAAAAAATAAAATGAGGCCAAGAAAAATAATTTGTAAAAATCGAGGTGCATTTTAGTAAAAAATAAAATGACGTAAGGAAAAATAATGTGAGGTGTTTTTTTGTCAATGCTAATTTGTGCTACTTTTGGTAATTAACAATAAACTGAGGTATTTTTCTTTTGAAAAATAAAATGAGGTATTTTTTTATAATAAAAATAAAAATGAGGTAAAGAAAAATAACTTGAGGCGCTTTTTGCCAAAATAAATAAATTGACATACGTTTGGCAAATCAGAATAAAGTGAGTTATTTTTTGTTTACAAATAAATTGAGGAATTATTTGGTAATAAAGAATAAAATAAGATAGAGAAAAATAATGTGAGGTATTTTTTGGTAAAAAATAATAATTGAGGTAATTTTGGGAAATAAAAAATAACAAGTAAAGAAAAATATAATGAGGTAATTTTTGGGTAAAAAATAAATTCAATAACTTTTTAGTAATTAAAATAAACTGAGGTTTTTTTTGTGTTGTAAATTAATCGATTGAGGTATTTTTGGTAATAAAAAATAAAATTAGGTAAAAAAAAAATATTTTGATGGATTATTTGTTAATAAAAAAATTGATGTGCCTTTTTATAATGAAAAATAAAATGGGATAAGGAAAATTAATGTGAGGTATTTTTTGGTAAAAAAATAAACTGAGGTCCTTTTTGATGATTAAAAATAAACTGGGGTATTTTTCGTTTGAAAATAAATTGAGGTACTTTTTTGTAATAAAAAATAAAATGAGGTATAAAAAAACAATTTGTGGTATTTTTCTGTAAAAAACTAAGTTGAGGAAATTTTTGGAAATAAAAGAACAATTAGGTGAGGAAAAATAATTCGAGGTTTTTTTCGCTAAAGAAATAAATTGAGGAATTCATTGCAAATTAGAATAAACTAAGTTATTTTTTTAAAATAAAATAAATTGAGGATTTATTTGGAAATAAAGAATAAAAGGAGGCCAAAAAAATTAATTTGACGTACTTTTGGGAAATAAAAATAAACACCAGGTAAAGAAAAATACAATGAGGTATTTTTGATGAAAAAAATAAATCGGGGTATATTTTTCTAATAAAAAATAAAACTAGTTAAAGGAAATTAAGTTGAGGTAATTTTTTGTTAAAAGAATAAATAGAGGTACTTTGTGGTAATAAAAAAAAAGTAAGCTAAAGAAAAATAATTTGAGGAATTTTTGTAAAAACAATAAATCGAGGTGCGTTTTAGTAAAAAATAATAAAATGACGTAAGGAAAAATAAGACGAGGTACGTGAAAATAATTTGTGGTATTTTTTGGATAAAAAATAAATTGAGGTCTCATTTTTGTAACAAAAAATAAAATGAGGAAGTGAAAAATAAAAATAATATGATATATTTGTTGAGAAAAACATAAATCGGTGTGCTATTTTCTGTAATAAAAAATAAAGTGAGGTAAGAAAAAATCATTTGCGATATTTTTTGATAAAAAAATAATTGAGATACTATTTTATAACAAAAAATAAACTGAGGTACTTTTCGTTTGAATGGTAGATTGAGGTACTTTTTTGCAATAAAACATAAAATGAGGTAAAAAAAATTAATTTGCGCTATTATTTGGTAAAAAATAAGTTGAGGTTATTTATTGAAATAAAAAATAAAAATTAGGTCAAGAAAAATAATTTGAGGTGCTTTTTTCTAAAATAAATAAATTGAGGCACGTTTGGCAAATCAGAATAAACTGAGGTATTTTTCGTTTACAAATAAATTGAGGAATTATTTGGTAAAAAAGAATAAACTGAGATAAATAAAAATAATTTGAGGTATTTTCTTCGTCAAATAATAAATTGACGTCAATTTTGGAATTAAAAAATAAACTGAGATATTTTTTAAAAATAAAATAAATTGAGCTTTGTTTCTGTAAAAATAATAATTAAATAGGGTAAAGAAAAGTAATTTGAGTTATTTCTTTGGTTAAAAAAATAATTTGAAGTGCTCTTTGGTAATTAAAATAAATTGAGGTGTTTTTAGGTAAAAAAGACAAATTGAGGTACTTCTTGGTGACCGAAAAAAAAGACGTGGTAGAGAAAAATAGTTTGAGATATTTTTTGGTAAGGAATAATAAAATGAGGCAAAGAAAAATAATTTGATGTATTTTTTGTAAAAAAACAAGTCGGTGCGTTTCAGTAATAAAAAATAAAATGACGTAAGGAAAAACAATGTGAGGTGTTTTTGGGGAAAAACTAATTTGTGCTACTTTTTTGTAATTAATAATAAACTAAGGTATTTTTCTTTTGAAAAATAAAATGACGTACTTTTATGTAATAAAAAATAAAAATGAGGTAATAAAAACTAATTTGAGGTGCTTTTTGCCAAAATAAATAAATTGAGGTATGTTTGGCAAATCCAAATAAACTGAGTTATTTTTTGTTTACAACTAAATTGAGAAATTATTTGGTAATGAAGAATAAAATGAGATAAAGAAAAATAATGTGAGGTACTTTTTTTGTAAAAAATAATAATAATTGAGCTAATTTTCGGATATAAAAAATAACATCAGGTAAAGGAAAATATAATGAGGTAGTTTTTGGTTAAAAAAATAAATTCAGTAACGTTTTGATAATTAAAATAAACTAAGTTTTTTTGTTTTGTAAACAAATCGGTTGAGGTATTTTAGGTAATAAAAAATAAAATAGGTAAAAAGAAAGTATTTTGATGTATTATTTGTTAAAAAGAAAATTGATGTGCCTTTTGATAATAATAAAAAAATGGGGTAAGGAAAAATAATTTGAGGTATTTTCTTGGTCAAATAATAAATTGAGGTAAATTTTGGGAATTAAAATAAACTGAGATATTTTTCATTTTAAAAATAAATTGAGCTACTTTTAGATAAAAAAAAAATTAAATATGGTAAAGAAAAATAATTTGAGGTGCATTTTGGTAAAAAAACATAAACTGACTATAGGAAAAATAATGTGAGGAATTTTTGGTAAAAAAATAAATTGATCTCCTTTTTGATAATTAACAATAAACTGGGGTGTTTTTCCTTCGAAAAATAAATTGAGGTACTATTTTCTAATAAAAAATAAAATGAGGTACAGAAAAATAATTTGTGGTATTTTTCTTGAAAAAACTAAGTTGAGGATATTTTTGGAAATAAAAGAACAATTAGGTAAGGAAAAATAATTCGAGGTATTTTTCGCTAAAGAAATAAATTGAGGAATTCATTGCAAATTAGAATAAACTGAGTTATTTTCGTTTCAAAAATAAATTGAAGATTTATTTGGAAATAAAGAACAAAATGAGGCAAAAAATAATAGTTTGAGATACTTTTGGGAAATAAAAATAAACAACAGGTAAAGAAAAATATAACGAGGTATTTTTGACGAAAAAATAAATCAAGGAACTTTTTTTCTAATAAAAAATAAAACTAGTTAAGGGAAATTAATTTGCGGAAATATTTTGTAAATAGAATAAATAGAGGTACTTTGTGGTAATAAAAAACAAAATCAGGTAGAGAAAAATAATTTGAATAATTTTTGAAAAAAAAATAAATCGAAGTGCATTTCAGTAATAAAAAATAAAATGGAGCAAAAACAAATGAGAAGAGGTATAGAAAAATAATTTAAGGTATTTTTTCGATAAAAAATAAATTGGGGAATTTCTTTTGTAATAAAAAGATTTGAGGTAGAGAAAAATAAAAATAATTTGATGTATTTGTTGAGAAAAAAACATAAATCGATGCGCTCTTTTTTGTAATAAAAAATAAAACGAGGCAAGAAAAAAACATTTGAGGTAATTTTTGATAAAAAATTAATTGAGATACTTTTTGTAACAAAAAATAGACCGATGTATTTTTCGTTTGAATAAGAGATTGAGGTACTTTTTTGCAATAAAACATAAAATGAGGTAAAGAAAAATAATTTTTGCTATTATTTGGTAAAAAATAAGTTGAGGTTATTTATTGAAATAAAAATTAAAAACGAGGTAAAGAAAAATAATTTGAGGTGCTTTTTACCAAAAATAAATAAATTGGGGTACGTTCGGCATATCAGAATAAACTGAGGTATTTTTCATTTACAAATAAATTGAAGAATTATTTTGCAATAAAGAATAAAATGTGATAAAGAAAAATAATTTGAGGTATTTTCTTGGTCGAATAATAAATTGAGGTCAATTTTGGAAATTAAAAAAAGCTGAGATATTTTTCGTTTTAAAAATAAATTGAGCTATTTTTCGGTAAAAATAAAAATTAAGTAGGACAAAGATAAGCAATTTCTGGTAGTTCTTTGGTTAAAAAAATAATTTGAGGTGCTCTTCAGTAATTAAAATAAATTGAGGTGTTTTTAGGTAAAAAAAGATAAATTGGGGTACTCTATGGTAATTAAAATAAATTAAGGTACTTCTTGGCCACCAAAAAAAAAAAATGAGGTAAAGAAAAATAGTTTGAGATTTTTTTTTGTAAGGAAAAATAAAATGAGGCGAAGAAAAATAATTTGATGTATTTTTTGTAAAACAAAATAAATCGAGGTGCGTTTCAGTAATAAAAAATAACATGACGTAAGGAAAAATAATGTGAGGTGTTTTTTGGTAAAAACTAATTTGTGGTACTTTTTTGTAATTAAAAATAAACTAAGGTATTTTTCTTTTGAAAAATAAATTGAGGTACTTTTTTGTAAAAATGAGGTAAAAAAAATAATTTGAGGTGCTTTTTCAAAAATAAATACATTGAGGTACGTTTGGCAAATCAGAGTAAACTAACTTCTTTTTTTCGTTTACAAATAAATTGAGGAATTATTTGGTAATAAAGAATAAAATAAAATAAAGAAAAATAATGTGACGTATTTTTTGGCCAAAAAAACATAATTGAGGTAATTTTGGGAAATAAAAAATAACATCAGGTAAAGAAAAATATAATGACGTAGTTTTTGAGTAAAAAAATAAATTCAGTAACTTTTTGGTAAATAAAATAATCTGAGGTTTTTTTTGTTTTGTAAACAAATCGGTTGAGGTTTTTTTGGTAATAAAAAATAAAAATAGGTAAAAAGAAAATATTTTGATGTATTATTTGTTAAAAAAAAAATTTGAAGTGCCTTTTGATAATAAAAAATAAAATGGGGTAAGGAAAAATAATTTGAGGTATTTTCTTGGTCTAATAATAAATTAAGGTAATTTTTGGAAATTAAAATAAACTGATATGTTTTTTGTTTTAAAAATAAATTGAGCTACTTTTAGATAAAAATAAAATTAAATATGGTAAAAAAAGTAATTTGAGGTGCGTTTTGGTTAAAAAACATAAAATGACGTAAAGAAAAATATTTGTGAGGTATTGTTTGGTAAAAAAATAAATTGAGCTCCTTTTTGATAATTAACAATAAACTTGGGTATTTTTCGTTCGAAAAATAAATTAAGGTACTTCTTTGTGATAAAAAATAAAATGACGTATAGAAATGTAATTTGTGGTATTTTTCTGTAAAAAACTAAGTTTAGGATATTTTTGGAAATAAAAGAACAATTAGGTAAGGAAAAATAATTCGGGTATTTTTTGCTAAAGAAATAAATTGAGGAATTCATTGCAAATTAGAATCAAATGAGCTATTTTTCATTTCAAAAATAAATTGGGGATTTATTTGAAATAAAAGAATAAAATGGGGGAAAAATAATAATTTGAGGTACTTTTGGGAAATAAAAATAAACATCATGTAAAGAAAAATATAATGAGGTATTTTTTATGAAAAAAATAAATCGGGGAACTTTTTTCTAATAAAAAATAAAACTAGTTAAAGGAAATTAATTTGAGGTACTTTTTGGTTAAAAGAATAAATAGATGTATTTTGTGGTAATAAAAAGAAAAATAAGGCACACAAAAATAATTTGCGGAATTTTTCTAAAAAAAGTAAATCGAAGTGCGCTTCAGTAATAAAAAATAAAATGACGCAAGGAAAAATAAGACGCGGTACAAGAAAATAATTTGAGGCATTTTTTGGTTAAAAAATAAATCGGGGTAATTTTTTTTGTGATAGATTTTAAAATGAGGTAAAGAAAAAAAAAATCGGTGTGCTCATTTTTGTAATAGAAAATAAACGAGGTAAGAAAAAATGATTTGCGGTAATTTTTGTTAAAAAAATAAATTAAGGTTTTTTTTCTTTGAATAAGGGATTGAGGTACTTTTTTTTCAATAAAACATAAAATATGGTAAAGAAAAATAATTTGCGCTATTATTTGGTAAAAAATAAGTTTATTGAAATAAAAAATAAAAACGAGGTACAGAAAAATAATTTGAGCTGCGTTTTGCTGAAAATAAATAAATTGGGGTACGTTTGGCATATCAGAATAAACTTAGGTATTTTTCGTTTACAAATAAATTGAGGAATTATTTGGTAGTAAAGAATAAAATGAGATAAAGAAAAATAATTTGAGGTATTTTCTTGGTCGAATACTAAATTGACGTAAATTTTGGAAATTAAAATAAACTGAGATATTTTTCGTTTTAAAAATAAATTGAGTTACAAAAATAATTTGAGGGACTCTTTGGCAATTAAAATAAACTGCGGTGTTTTTAATTAATAAAGATAAATTGAGGTAGTCTTTGGTAACTAAAATAAACTAAGGCACTTTTTGGTGACCAAAAAACAAAATGAGGTAAAGAAAAATAGTTTGAGATATTTTTTGGTAAGAAAAAATAAAATGAGGCAAAGAAAAATTATTTGATGTATTTTTTTATAAAAAAAATATATCGAGGTGCGTTTTAGTAATAAAAAATAAAACGATGTAAGGAAAAATAATGTGAGGTATTTTTTGGTAAAAACTAAAATTGTGTTACTTTTTGGTAATTAACAATAAACTAAGGTATTTTTTGTTTGAAAAATAAATTGAGGAACCTTTTTGTAATAAATAATAAAAATGCGGTAAAGAAAAATAATTTGAGGTGCGTTTTGCATAAATAAATAAATTGAGGTACGTTTGGAAAATCAGAATAAACTATGTTATTTTTCGTTTACAAATATATTGAGGTATTATTTGGTAATAAAGAATAAAATGAGATAAAGAAAAATAATGTAAGGCATTTTTTTGTTAAAAAAGAATAGTAATTGTGGTAATTTTGGGAAATAAAAAATAACATCAGATAAAGAAAAATATAATGTGGTATTTTTTGGGTAAAAAAATAAATTCAGTAACTTTTTGGTAATTAAAATAAGCCGAGATTTTTTGTTTTGTAAACAAATCGTTTGAGGTATTTTTGGTAATAAAAAAATAAAATTAGGAAAAAGAAAAATATTTTGATGTATTATTTGTTAAAAAAAAAATTGATGTGCCTTTGATCTTAAAAAATAAAATGGGGTATGGACAAATAATTTGAGGTATTTTCTTGGTCAAATAATAAATTGAGGTAAAATTTGGAAATTAAAATAAGTTGAAATAGAGCTACTTTTCTATAAAAATAAAAATTAAATATGGTAAAGCAAAGTAATTTGAGGTACGTTTTGGTAATAAAACATAAAATGACGTAAGGAAAAATAATGTGAGGTATTTTTTGGTAAAAAAATAAATTGAGCTACTTTTTGGTATTTAATGATAAACATGGGTATTATTCATTTGATAAATAAATTGAGGTACTGTTTTGTGGTCAAAAATAAATTGAGGTATAGAAAAATGATTTGTGGTATTTTAACAGAAAAAACTAAGTTAAGGTTATTTTTGGCAATAAAAGAACAATTAGGTCAAGAAAAATAATTCCAGGAATTTTTTGCTAAAGAAATAATTTGAGGAATTCTTTGCAAATTAGAATAGACTGAGCTGTTTTTTGTTTAAAAAATAAATTGAGGATTTATTTGGAAATAAAAAATAAAATAAGGCAAAAAAAATAATTTGAGGTACTTTTGGGAAATAAAAATTGATATCAGGTAAAGAAAAATATAATGAGGTATTTTTTATGAAAAAAAATAAATCGAGGAACTTTTTTCTAATAAAAAATAAAACTAGTTAAAGGAAATTAATTTGAGGTAATCTTTTGTTAAAAGAATAAATAGAGGTACTTTGTGGTAATAAAAAACAAAAGAAGGTAAAGAAAAATAATTTGAGGAATATTTGTAAAAAAAATAAATTGAGGTACCCTTTGGTAAGTAAAAAAAAAAAAAAAGGTATTTTTTTATATAAAAATAAAATGGGCTACTTTTAGGTAAAAAAAAATAAGAGGAGGTTCAAGAAAATAATTTGAGGCATTTTTTGGATAAAAAATAAATCGGGGTATTTTTTTTTTGTAACAGAAATTAAAATTAGGTAAAGAAAAAAAAAAATTGATGTATTTGTTGTGAAAAAAATAAATTGGTGTGCTCTTTTTCGTAATAAAAAATAAACGAGGTAAGAAAAAATGATTTGCGGTATTTTTTGATAAAAAATAAATTGAGATACGTTTTGGTGACAAAAAAACAAAACAAGGTATTTTTCGTTTGAATAAGATATTGAGGTACTTTTTTTCAATAAAACATAAAATGAGGTGAAGAAAAATAATTTTTTCTATTATTTGGTAAAAAATAAGTTGAGGTTATTTATTGAAATAAATTGAGGAATTATTTGGCAGTAAAGAATAAAATGAGATAAAGAAAAATAATTTGAGGTATTTTCTTGGTCGAATAATAAATTGAGGTAAATTTTGGAAATTAAAATAAGCTGAGATATTTTTCATTTTAAAAATAAATTGAGTTACTTTTCGGTAAAAATAAATAAATAAATAGGGTAAAGAAATGTAATTTGAGGTATTTTATTGGTAAAAAAATAATTTGAGGTACTCTTCGGCAATTAAAATAAACTGAGGTGTTTTTAGGTAAAAAAAAAGATAAATTGAGATAGTCTTTGGTAACTAAAACAAACTGAGGTGCTTTTTGGTGATCGAAAAAACAAATGAGGTAAAGAAAAATAGTTTGAGATAATTTTTGGTAAGAAAAAATAAAATGAGGCAAAGAAAAATAATTTGATGTATTTTTTTTGTAAAATAAATAAATCGAGGTGCGTTTTAGTAATAAAAAGAAAATGGCGTAAGGAAAAATAATGTGAGGTGTTTTTTGCTAAAAACTAAATTGTGCTACTTTTTGGTAATTAACAATAAACTGAGGTATTTTTCTTTTGAAAAATAAATTGTGGTACCTTTTTGTATTAAAAAATAAAAATGTGGTAAAGAAAATAATTTGAGGTGCTATTTGCCAAAATAAATAAATTGAGGTATGTTTGGCAAAATAATGTGAGGCATTTTTTTGTTAAAAAAAATAGTAATTGTGGTAATTTTGGGAAATAAAAATTAACATTAGATAAAAAAAATATAATGAGGTATTTTTTGTGTAAAAAAATAAATTCAGTCACTTTTTTGTTATTAAAATAAACTGAGGTTTTTTGTTTTGTAAATAAATCGATTGAGGCATTTTTGGTAATCAGAATGGACTGACGTATTTTTCATTTACAAATAAATTGAGGACTTATTTGGTAGTAAAGAATAAAATGAGAAAAATAAAAATAATTTGAGATATTTTCTTGGTCGAATAATAAATTGAGGTAAATTTTGAAAATTAAAATAAACTGAGATATTTTTCATTTTAAAAATAAATTGAGCTACTATTTGGTAAAAAAAAAATTAAATAGGTAAAGAAAAGTAATTTGAGGTATTTCTTTGGTTAAAAAAAGTTGTTTTTAGGTAAAAAATATTTTGAGGTACTTTTGGGAAATAAAAAGTAATATCAGGTAAATAAAAATATAATGAGGTATGTTTTATGAAAAAAAAAAATCGCAGAACTTTTTGCTAATAAGAAATAAAACTAGCTAAAGGAAACAAATTTGAGGTAATTTTTTGTTAGAAGAATAAGTAGTGGCACATTTTGGTAATAAAAAATAAAATAAGGGAAAGAAAAATAATTTACGGATTTTTTTGAAAAAATTAAATTGATGTACCCTTTGGTAATTAAAAAAAAAACTCAGGTATTTTTTATATAAAAATAAAATGGGCTACTTTTTGGTAGTAAAAAAGAAGATGAGGTAAATGAAAATAATTGGAGGCATTTTTTGGTTAAAAAATAAATCAGGGTATTTTTTTTGTAACAGATAATAAAATGAGGTAAAGAAAAATAAAAATAATATGATGTATTTGTTGTGACAAAAATAAATTGGTGTGCTCTTTTTTGTAGCAAAAATAATTTGTGACATTTTTTGATAAAAAATAAACTGAGATGCTTTTTGGTAACAAAAAATAAGCTGAGGTATTTTCCTTTTGAATAATAGACTGAGGTACTTTTTTGCAATAAAACATAAAATGAGGTAAATAAAAGTAATTTGTGCTATTAAGTTGAGGTTATTTATAGAAATAAAAAAAAAATGAGGCAAAATAAAATAATTTGAGGTGCTTTTTGCTAAAATAAATAAATTGAGGTATGTTTGGCAAATCATAATAAACTGAGGAATTTTTCATTTACATATAAATTGAGGAATTATTTGGTAATAAAGAATAAAATAAGATAACAAAAAATAATTTGAGGTATTTTTTGGTAAAAAAAAATTTGAGGTAACTTTGGGAAGTAAAAAATATCATTTGGTAAAGAAAAATATAATGAGGTATTTGTTTTGGTAAAAAAATAAATTCAATAAATTTTTGGTAATTAAAATAAACTAAGGTTTTTTGTTTTGTAAACAAATCGACTGAGGTATTTTTGGTAAAAAATAAAATGGGCTGAGGAAAAATAATTTGAGTTATTTTCTTGATCAAATAATAAATTGAGGTAAATTTTGGAAATTAAAATAAACTGAGATTTTTTTTGTTTTAAAAATAAATTGAGCTACTTTTGGGCAAAAATAATAATTAAATATGGAAAAGAAAAGTAATTTGAGGTATTTCTTTGGTTAAAAAAAATAATTTGAGGTACTCTTCGGTAATTAAAATAAACTAAGGTGTTTTTTATTAAGAAAAATAAATTGGGATACTCTTTGGTAATTAAATTAAACTGAGGTACTTTTTGGGGGTCAAAAAAAACAAAAATGTGGTAAAGAAAAATAGTTTGGGATATTTTTTGGTAAGAAAAAATAAAATGAGGCAAAGAAAAATAATTTGATGTCTATTTTGTGAAAGAAATAAATCGAGGTGCATGTTGGTTATAAAAAATAAAGTTTCGTAGGGAAAAATAATGTGAGGTAATTTTTGATAAAAAATAAATTGAGCCACTTTTTGGTAATTAACAATAAACTGAGGTATTTTTCGTTTGAAAAATAAATTGAGGGGTAGAAAAATAATTTGTGGTATTTTTCCTTAAAAAAATAAGTTGAGGTTATTTTTGGAAATAAAAAAACAATTAGGTATAGAAACATAATTCGAGGGATTTTTCGCTAAAGAAATAATTTGAGGTTCCCTTTGCAAATTAAAATAAACTAAGGTATTTTTCGTTTGAAAAATAAATTGAGGAATCATTTGGAAATAAAGAATAAAATGAGGTAAAAGAAATAATTTTAGGTACTTTGGGGAAATAAAAAATAATATAAGGTAAAGATAAATATAATGAGGTACTTTTATTGAAAAAAATAAATCGAGGAACTTTTTGCTAATAAAAAATAAAACTAGTTAAAGGAAACTAATTTAAGGTAATTTTTTGGTAAAAGAATAAATAGAGGCACATTATGGTAATAAAACATAAAATTAGGCAAACAAAAAAAATTTGAGGATTTTTTTGTAAAAAAGTAAATTGATGTACCCTTTGGTAATTAAAAAAAAAAACTCAAGTATATCTTATATAAAACTAAAATGGTCTACTTTTAGGTAATAAAAAAGAAGATGAGGTAAAGGAAAATAATTTGAGGCACTTTTTGGTTAAAAAATAAATCGGAGTATTTTTTTTGTAACAAATAATAAAATGAGGTAAAGAAAAATAAAAATAATTTATTTATTTGTGGTGAAAAAAATAAATCGGTGTGCTCCTTTTTGTGATAAAAAATAAAATGAGGTAAGAAAAAATAATTTGCGGCATTTTTTGATAAAAAATAAAATGAGATGCTCTTTCGTAACAAAATATAAACTGAGGTATTTTTTGTTTAAATAATAGATTGAGGTACGCTTTTTCAATAAAACATAAAATGAGGTAAAGAAAAGGAATTTGAGGTATTTCTTTGACATCAAATTATTTTTCTTTGCCTCATTTTATTTTTTCTTACCAAAAAATATCTCAAACTATTTTTCTTTACCTCATTTTATCTTTTCGGTCGCCAAAAAGTACCTTAGTTTATTTTAATTACCAAAGTGTACCTCAAATTATTTTTCTTACTAAAAAACGCCTAGTTTATTTTAATTACCGAAAAGGACCTAAAATTATTTTTAAAATTGAATTTATTTTTTTACAAGAAAAAATAGCTCATTATATTTTTCTTTACCGGTTATTATTTTTTATTTCCCAAAAGTACCTCAAATTATTTTTTTTGCCTCATTTTATTCTTTATTTCCAAATAATTCCTCAATTTATTTTTCAAACAAGAAATACCTCAGTTTATTCTAATTTGCAAAGAGTACCTCAAATTATTTCTTTAGCGAAAAATACCTCATTTTATTCTAATTTGCAAAGAGTACCTCAAATTATTTCTTTAGAAAAAAATACCGCAGTTTATTCTAATTTGCAAAGAGTACCTCAAATTATTTCTTTAGCGATAAATACCTCGAATTATTTTTCTTTCCCCTTTTTTGTTTATTATTTTAAAAAATAACCTCAACATAGTTTTTTTATGGAAAAATACCACAAATAATTTTTCTATACCTCATTTTATTTTTATCACGAAAAAGTACCTCAATTTTTTTTTCTTACAAAAAATACCTTAGTTTATTGTTAATTACCAAAAAGCAGCTCAATTTATTTTTTACCAAAAAATACCTCACATTATTTTTCCTTACGTAATTATATTTTTTATTACCAAAATGCACCTCAATTTATTGTTTGGGCAAAATATGCATCGAACTATTTTTCTTTGCCTCATTTTATTTTTTCTTACCAAAAAATATCTCAAACTATTTTTCATTACCTTGTTTGTTTTTATCGGTCACCGAAATGTACCTCAGTTTAATTTAGTTACCAAAGAGTACCTAAATTTCTTTTTCTTACTAAAAAACACGTCAGTTTATTTTAATTACGGAATAGTATCTAAAATTATTTTTTTAACCACAGAAATACCTCAAATTACTTTTCTTTAGCACATTTAATTGTTTTTTTTCCCAAAGTCTCCTCAATTTTCTTTATTTTTTACCAAAAAATGCCTCAAATTATTTTTTTTTATCTCATTTTATTCTTTATTACCAAATAATTCATCAATTTATTTGTTAACAAAAAACACCTCAGTTTATTCTGATTTGCCAAATGTACCTCAATTTATTTATTTTAGCAAAAAGCACATCAAATTATTTTTGTTTACCCCATTTTTATTTTTATTTCTATAAATAACCTCAGCTTATTTTTTACCAATTAACAACACCAATTATTTTTCTTTGCCTCATTTTATGTTTTATTGCAAAAAAGTACCTCAGTTTATTTCTTGTTACCAAAAGGTATCTCAATTTATTTTGTATCAAAAAATGTGCTGCAAATTATCTTTTCTTACCTCATTTTACTTTTTATTACAAAAACGAGCACACCAATTTTTTTTTTCGACAACATATACATCAAATTATTTTTATTTTTCTTTACCGCATTTTATTTTCTTTTGCAAAAAAAAATACCCCGATTTATGTTCTAACCAAAAAATGCCTCAAATTCTTTTCCTTTGCATCATCTTATTTTTTTATTACCTAAAAGTAACCCTTTTTTATTTTTATGTAAAAAATACTTGACTTTTTTTTTTTAATTGACAAAGGGTACCTCAATTTATTTATTTTTACAAACAATCCTCAAGTTATTTTTTTTTACGTTATTTTTTTTTATTACCAAAAAGTGCCTCTATTTAGTCTTTTTAAAAAAAACTTTACCTAAAGTTAATTTCCTTTAAGTAGTTTTATTTTTTATTAGCAAAAAGTTCCTCGATTTATTTTTTTCATCAAAATTACCTTATTGTATTTTTCTTTTATGTCATTTTATTTTTTATTATGAAAAAGTGCACACCATTTTTTTTTTCCACAACAAATACATCAAACTATTTTTATTTTTCTTTACCTCATTTTATTCTCTTTTGCAGAAAAAATTCCCCGATTTATGTTCTAACCAAAAAATGCCTCAAATTCTTTTCCTTTGCATATTCTTATTTTTTAATTACCGAAAAGTAGCCCTTTTTTATTTTTATATAAAAAATATCTAAATTTTTTTTTTGTTTAATTACCAAAGGGAACATCAATTTATTTATTTTTACAAAAAATCCTCAAATTATTTTTCTTTACGTTATTTTGTTTTTTATTACGTAAAAGTGCCTCTATTTAGTCTTTTAACAAAAAACTTTACCTAAAGTCAGTTTCCTTTAAGTAGTTTTATTTTTTGTTAGCAAAAAGTTCCTCGATTTATTTTTTTCATCAAAAATAGCTCATTGTATTTTTTTTACCTGTTGTTGTTTTTTGTTTCACAAAAGTACCTCAAATTATTTCTTTTGTCTCAATTTATTCTTTATTTCCAAATAATTCCTCAATATACTTTTCAAACGAAAAATACCTCAGTTTATTCTAGCTTGCAAAGAGTACCTCAAATTATTTCTTTAGCGAAAAAATACCTCGATTTCTTTTTCTCTATCTATTGTTTTTTTTATTTTTCAAAAATAACCTCAACTTATTTTTTTTACGGAAAAATACCACAAATTATTTTCATATACCTCATTTTATTTCTTATCACAAAAAAGTACCTCAATTTATTTTTCAAACGAAAAATACCTCAGTTTATTGTTAATTACCAAAAAGTAGCTCAATTTATTTTTTACCAAAAAATACCTCACATTATTTTTCCTTACGTAATTTTATTTTTTATTACCAAAATGCACCTCGATTTATTTTTTTTTACAAAAAATGCATCAAATTATTTTTCTTTGCCGCAATTTATTTTTTCATACCAAAAAATATCTCAAACAATTTTTCATTACCTCGTTTTTTTTTTTCGATCACCAAAAAGTACCGCAGTTTATTTTAGTTACCAAAGAGTACCTAAATTTATTTTTCCTTACTAAAAAACACCTCAGTTTATTTTAATTATCGAAGAGTACCTCAAATTATTTTTTTAACCACAAAAATACTTCAAATTACTTTTCCTTAGCATATTTAATATTTATTTTTACCCAAAAGTAGCTCATTTTATTTTTAAAACGGAAAATCTCTCAGTTTATTTTAATTTTCGAGATTTACCTCAATTTATTGTTTGACCAAGAAAATACCTCAAAGTATTTTTCCTTGCCCAAATTTTATTTTTTTATTACCAAAAGGTTCCTCACTTTCTTTTTTAACAGAAAAATACATCAAAACAAATTTTCTTTTACCATATTTTATTTCTTATTACCGAAAATACCTCAACCGATTTGTTTACAAAATGAAAAATCTCAATTTATTTTAATTACCAAAAAGTTACTGAATTTATTTTTTTACCAGAAAAAATGCCTCATTATATTTTTATTTACCTTATATTATTTTTTATTTCCCAAAGTCTCCTCATATTTCTTTATTTTTTACAAAAAAATACTTCAAATTATTTTTCTTTATCTTATTTTATTCTTTATTACCAAATAATTCATCAACTTATTTGTAAACAAAAAATACCTCAGTTTACTCTAATTTGCCAAACGTACCTCAATTTATTTTTTTAAGCAAAAAGCACCTGTTTTACCTCATTTTTATTCTTTATTTCTATAAATAACCTCAACTTATTTTTTACCAATTAACAACAGCACCAATTGTTTTTCTTTGCCTCATTTTATGTTTTATTGCAAAAAAGTGCCTCAGTCTATTGTTCAAACAAAAAATGCCTCACTTTATTTTTTGTTACCAAAAGGTATCTCAGTTTATTTTGTATAAAAAAATGCCGCAAATTATTTTTTCATACCTCATTTTATTTTTTATACCGAAAAGGAGCACACCAATTGCTTTTTTCCACAACAAATACATCAAATTATTTTTATTTTTCTTTACCTCATTTTATTTTCGTTTGCAAAAAAACTACCCCGATTTATGTTCTAACCAAAAAATGCCTCAAATTCTTTTCCTTTGCTTCATTTTATTTTTTTGATTACCTAAAAGTAGCCCTTTTTATTTTTATATAAAGATTACCTGATTTGTTTTTTTTTTTAAATTACCAAAGGGTACCTCAATTTATTTATTTTTTACAAAAAATTCTCAAATCATTTTTATTTATGTTATTTTGTTTTTTATTACCAAAAAGTACCTCTATTTTGTCTTTTTACAAAAAACTTTATCTAAAGTCAGTTAAGTAATTTTATTTTTTATTGGCAAAAGTTCCTTGATTTATGTTTTTCATAAAGAATACCTCAAAATTTTTTTTTTTCTTGTTGTTATTTCTTGTTTCCCAAAAGTACCTCAAATTATTTCTTTTGCCTCATTTTATTCTTTATTTCACAATAATTCCTCAGTTTATTTTTCAAACGAAAGATACCTCAGTTTATTCTAATTTGCAAAGAGGGCCTCAAATTATTTCTTTAGCGAAAAATACCTCAGTTTATTCTAATTTGCAAAGAGTACCTCAAATTATTTCTTTAGCGGAAAATATCTCGAATTTTTTTTCTTTACCTATTTTTTTTCTTTACCTAATTTGCAAAGAGTACCTAAAATTATTTAAAAAATAACCTCATTTTTACGAAAAAATACTACAAATTATTTTCCTATACCTCATTTTATTTTTTATCAAAAACAAAGTACCTCAATTTATTTTTCAAACGAAAAATACCTCAGTTTATTGTTAATTACCAAAAAGCAGCTCAATTTATTTTTTACCAAAAAATACCTCACATTATTTTTCCTTGCATATTTTTATTTTTTATTACTAAAATGCACCTCGATTTATTTTTTTTAAAAAAAATGCACCAAAATATTTTTCTTTGCCTCATTTTATTTTTTCTTACCAAAAAATATCTCAAACTATTTTTCATTACCTCGTTTTTTTTTTTTCAATCACCAAAAAGTACCACAGTTTATTTTAGTTACCAAAGAGTACCTAAATTTATTTTTTCTTACCAAAAAACACCTCAGTTTATTTTAATTAGCGAAGAGTACCTCAAATTATTGTTTTAACCACAGAAATACCTAAAATTACTTTTCTTTAGCATATTTAATTGTTATTTTTATCAGAAAGTAGTTCATTTTATTTTTAAATAGGAAAATCTCTCAGTTTATTTTAATTTTCGAAATTTACCTCAATTTATTGTTTGACCAAGAAAATACCTCAAATTATTTTTCCTTGCCCCATTTTATATTTTTATTACCAAAAGGTTCCTCACCTTGTTTTTTAACAACAAAATACATCGAAACAAATTTTCTTTTGCCATATTTTATTTTTTATTACCGAAAATACGTTAATCGATTTATTTTCAAAACAGAAGACCACAGTTTGTATTTTGTTACCAAAAGGTATCTCAGTTTATTTTGTATAAAACATTGTCGCAAATTATTTTTTCTTACCACATTTTATTTTTTATTACGAAAAAGAGCACACCAATTGTTTTTTTCCACAACAAATACATCAAACTATTGTTATTTTTCTTTACCTCATTTTATTTTCGTTTGCAAAAAAAAATGCCCCGATTTATGTTCTAACCAAAAAATGCCTCATATTCTTTTACTTTGCATCATTTTATTTTTTTTATTACCTAAAAGTAGCCCTTTTTATTTTTATATAAAGATTACCTGAGTTTTTTTTTTTTTTAATTACCAAAGGGTGCCTCATTTTTCTTTACGTTATTTTTTTTTTATTACCAAAAAGTACCTCTATTTAGTCTTTTTACAAAACACTTTATCTAAAGTCAGTTAAGTAATTTTATTTTTTATTGGCAAAAGTTCCTTGATTTATTGTTTTCATCAAATACCTCAATTTATTTATTTTTTCCTGTTTCCCAAAAGTACCTCAAATTATTTCTTTTGCTTCATTTTATTCTTTATTTCACAATAATTCCTCAGTTTATTTTTCAAACAAAAGATACCTCAGTTTATACTAATTTGCAAAGAGTACCTCAAATTATTTCTTTAGCGAAAAATACCTCAGTTTATTCTAATTTGCAAAGAGTACCTCAAATTATTTCTTTAGTAGAAAATACCTCGAATTATTTTTCGTTACCTAATTTTTTCTTTACCTAATTTCTAAAGAGTACCTCGAATTATTTCAAAAATTACCTCAACTTATTTTTTTACTGAAAAATACCTCAAATTATTTTCCTATACCTCATTTTATTTTGTATCACAAAAAAGTACCACAAATTTATTTTTCAAACGAAAAATACCTCAGTTTATTGTTAATTACCAAAAACCAGCTATATTTATTTTTTACCAAAAAATACCTCACATTATTTTTCCTTACATATTTTTTTTTATTATTACCAAAATGCACCTCGATTTATTTTTTTTTACAAAAAATGCATCAAATTATTTTCTTTGCCTCATTTTATTTTTTCTTACCAAAACATTTGTCAAACTATTTTTCATTACCTCCATTTTTTTTTTCAGTCACCAAAAAGTACTGCAGTTTATTTTACTAACCAAAGAGTACCTAAATTTATTTTTTCTTACTAAAAATCACTTCAGTTTATTTTAATTACCGAAGAGTACCTCAAATTATTTTTTTAACCACCTCAAATTACTTTTCTTTAGCATATTTAATTGTTATTTTTATCGGAAAGTAGCTCATTTTATTTTAAAAACCGAAAATCTCTCAGTTTATTTTAATTTCGAAAATTTACCTCAATTTTTTGTTTGACCAAGAAAATACCTCAAATTATTTTTCCTTGCTTCATTTTATTTTTTTTATTACCAAAAGGTTCCTCACCTTGTTTTTTAACAAAAAAATACATCGAAATAAATTTTCTTTTGCCATATTTTATTTTTTATTACCGAAAATACCTTAACCGATTTGTTTACAAAACAAAAGACCTCAGTTTATTTTAATTACCAAAAAGTTAGTGAATTCATTTTTTTACAAGAAAAAATGCCTCATTATATTTTTATTTACCTTGTGTTATTTTTTATTGTTCAATGTCTCCTCAATTTTCATTATTTTTTACCAAAACATACCACAAATTATTTTTCTTTATCTCATTTTATTCTTTATTACCAAATAATTCATCAATTTATTTCTAAAAGAAAAATACCTCAGTTTACTATGATTTTCCAAACGTACCTTAATTTATTTAATTTAGCAAAAAGCACCTCAAATTATTTTTTTTTACCTCATTTTTATTCTTTATTTCTATAAATAACCTCAACTTATTTTTTACCAATTAACAGCACCAATTATTTTTCTTTGCCTTATTTTATGTTTTATTGCAAAAAAGTACCTCAATCTATTGTTCAAACGAAAAATGCCTCTGTTTATTTTTTGTTACTAAAAGGTGTCTCAGTTTATTTTGTATAAAAAAATGCCGCAAATTATTTTTTCTTACCTCATTTATTTTTTATTACGAAAAAGAGCACACCAATTGTTTTTTTCCACGACAAATACATCAAACTATTTTTATGTTTCTTTACCTCATTTTATTTTCTTTTGCAAAAAAAATGCCCTGATTTATGTTCTAACAAAAAAATGCCTCAAAATCTTTTCTTTTGCATCGTTTTAGTTTTTTTATTACCTAAAAGTAGCAATTTTTATTTTTATATAAAGATTACCTGAGTTTTTTTTTTTTTTTTAATTACCAAACGGTACCTCAATTTATTTATTTTTTTACAAAAAATCCTCAAATCATTTTTCTTTACGGTATTTTGTTTTTTATTACCAAAAAGTACCTTTATTTAGTCTTTTTACAAAAAACTTTATCTAAAGTCAGTTAAGTAGTTTTATTTTTTATTGGCGAAAGTTCCTCGATTTATTTTTTTCATCAAAAATACCTCAATTTAAATTTTTTTTTCTGTTGTTATTTCTTGTTTCCTAAAAGTACCTCAAATTATTTCTTTTGCCTCATTTTATTATTTATTTCACAATAATTCCTCAGTTTATTTTTCAAACGAAAGATACCTCAGTTTATTCTAATTTGCAAAGAGTATCACAAATTATTTCTTTAGCGAAAATACCTCAGTTTATTCTAATATTCAAAGAGTACCTCAAATTATTTCTTTAGCGGAAAACACCTCAAATTATTTTTCTTTACCTAATTTGAAAAGTGTACTTCAAATTATTTAAAAAATAACCTTAACTTAATTTTTTTATCGAAAAATACCAATAATTATTTTCCTATACCTCATTTTATGTTTTATCACAAAAAAAGTACCTCAATTTATTTTTGAAAGAAAAAATACCTCAGTTTATTGTTAATTTCCAAAAAGCAGCTCAATTTATTTTTTACCAAAAAATACCTCACATTATTTTTCCTTACATATTTTTATTTTTTATTACCGAAATACACCTCGATTTATTTTTTTTTGCAAAAAATGCACCAAATTATTTTTCTTTACCTCATTTTATTTTTTCTTACCAAAAAATATCTCAAACTATTTTTCATTACCTTGTTTTTTTTTTCAGTCCCCAAAAAGTACCGTAGTTTATTTTAGTTAGCAAAGAGTACCTAAATTTATTTCTTACAAAAAACCACCTTAGTTTATTTTAATTACCGAGGAGTACCTCAAATTATTTTTTTAACCATAGAAATACCTCAAATTACTTTTCTTTAGCATATTTAACTGTTATTTTAACCGGAAAGTAGCTCATTTTATTTTTAAAACGGAAAATATCTCAGTTTATTTTAATTTCTGAAATTTACCTCAATTTATTGTTTGACCAAGAAAATAGCTCAAATTATTTTTCCATTCCCCATTTTATGTTTTTATTACCAAAAGGTTCCTCACCTTGTTTTTTAACAAAAAAATATATCGAAACAAATTTTCTTTTACCAGATTTTATTTCTTATTATCGAAAATACCTCAACCGATTTGTTTACAAAACAGAAGACCTCAGTTTATTTTAATTACCAAAAAGTTACTGAATTTATTTCTTACAAGAAAAAATGCCTCATTATATTTTTATTTACCTTATGTTATTTTTTATTTCCCAAAGTCTCCTCAATTTTCTTTATTTTTTACCAAAAAATACCTCAAATTATTTTTCTTTATCTCATTTTATTCTTTATTACCAAATAATTCATCAATTTATTTGTAAACGAACAATACCTTAGCTTATTATGATTTGCCAAACGTACCTCAATTTACTTATTTTAGCAAAAAGCACCTCGAAGTATTTTCTTTACCTCAATTTTATTCTTTATTTCTATAAATAACCTCAACTTATTTTTTACCAATAAACAGCACCAATAGTTTTTCTTCGCCTCATTTTATGTTTTATTGCAAATGGTACCTCAATCTATTATTCAAACGAAAAAATAACTTAGTTTTTTTTTTGCTACCAAAAGGCATCTCAGTTTATTTTGTACAAAAGAATGCCGCAAATTCTTTTTTTTTACCTAATTTTATTTTTTATTACAAAAAAGTTCACATCGAGTTTTTTTTTCCACAATAAATACATCAAATTATTTTTATTTTTCTTGACCTCATTGCATTTTCGTTTTCAAAAAAAATACCTCAAATTCTTTTCCTTTGCATCATCTTATTTTTTTTATTACCTAACAGCAGCCCTTTTTATTTTTATATAAAGAATACCTGATTTATTTATTTTTTAATTACCAAAGGGCACCTCGTTTTTTTTACGAAAAATCCTCAAATCATTTTTCTTTCCGTGATTTTGCTTTTTATTACAAAAGAGTGTCTTTACTTAGTCCTTTTACAAAAAACTTTACCTGAAGTCAGCTATGGCAAAAGTTCCTCAATTTATTTCTTTCATCAAAAACACCTCATTGTATTTTTCTTTACCTGTTGTTATTTCTGGTTTCCCAAAAGTACCGAAAAATATTTCTTTTGCCTCATTTTATTCTTTAATTCCAAATAATTCTTCAGTTTATTTTTCAAACGAAAGATACCTCAGTTTATTCTAATTTGCAAAGAGTACCTCAAATTATTTCTTTAGCGAAAAATACCTCAGTTTATTCTAATTTGCAAAGAGTACCTCAAATTATTTCTTTAGTGAAAATATCTTGAATTATTTTTATTTACCTAATTTTTTCTTTTTATTTTCAAAAATAACCTCAACTTATTTTTTTTACGGAAAAATACCACAAGTTATTTTTCTATATCTCATTTTATTTTTTATCACAAAAAGGTACCTCAATTTATTTTTCGAACGAAAAATACCTCAGTCTATTGTTAATTACCAAAAAGCAGCTCAATTTATTTTTTACCAAAAAATACCTCACATTTTTTTTCCTTACATATTTTTATTTTTTATTACCGAAATACACCTCGATTTATTTTTTTTTGCAAAAAATGCATCAAATTATTTTTCTTTGCCTCATTTTATTTTTTTTTACGAAAAAATATCTCAAACTATTTTTAGTATCTCTTTTTTTTTTTTTCGGTCACCAAAAACTACCTCAGTTTATTTTAGTTACTAAACAGTACCTAAATTTATTTTTTCTTACTAGAAAACACCTCAGTTTATTTTAATTACCGAAGAGTACCTCATATTATTTTTTTAACCACGGAAATACCTCAAATTACTTTTCTTTAGCATATTTAACTGTTATTTTTACCGAAAGTAGCTCATTTTATTTTTAAAACGGAAAATATCTCAGTTTATTTTAATTTCTAAAATTTACCACAATTTATTGTTTGACCAAGAAAATACCTCAAATTAGTTTTCCTTGCCCCATTTTACTTTTTTATTACCAAAAGGTTCCTCACCTTGTTTTTTAACAAAAAAATACATCGAACCAAATTTTTTTTACCATATTTTATTTCTTATTACCGAAAATACCTCAACCAATTTTTTTACAAAACAGAAGACGTCAGTTTATTTTAATTACCAAAAAGTTACTGAATTTATTTTCTTACAAGAAGAAATGCCTCACTATATTTTTCTTTACCTTATGTTATTTTTTATTTCCCAAAGTGTCCTCAATTTTCTTTATTTTTTACCCAAAAATACCTCAGAATATATTTCTTTATCTCATTTTATTCTTTATTACTAAATAATTCATCAATTTATTTGTACACGAAAAATACCTCAGTTTATTCTGATTTGCCAAACATACCTCAATTTATTTATTTTAGCAAAAGCACCTCAAATTATTTTTCTCTACCTCATTTTTATTCTTTATTTCTATAAATAACCTCAACTTAATTTTTACCAATTAACAGCACCAATTATTTTTCTTCGCCTCATTTTATGTTTTATTGCAAAAAAGTACCTCAATCTATGATTCAAACGAAAAATACCTCAGTTTATTTGTTGTTACCAAAAAGCATCTTAGTTTATTTTGTTTAAAAAAATGCCACATGTTATTTTTTTGTACGTGATTTATTTTTTATAACAAAAAGGAGCACACCAATTTGTTTTTTCCACAATAAATACATCAAATTATTTTTATTTTTCTTTGCCTCATTTCATTTTTCTTTGCAAAAAAAATGCCTCAAATTCCTTTCTGTTGCATCATCTTATTTTTTTTATTATCTAAAATTAGCCCTTTTTATTACCTAAAATTAGCCCTTTTTATTTTTATATAAAGAATACCTGATATTTTTTTTTTTAATTACCAAAGGGTACCTCAATTTATTTATTTTTTTTACAAAAAATCCTCAAATTATTTTTCTTTACGTTATTTTATTTTTTATTACCAAAAAGTACCTCTACTTAGTCTTTTTACAAAAGCCTTTACCTA
This sequence comes from Amborella trichopoda, assembly GCF_054954075.1. NCBI lineage: Eukaryota > Viridiplantae > Streptophyta > Magnoliopsida > Amborellales > Amborellaceae > Amborella > Amborella trichopoda. Next base: position 34,274,791 of record NC_142338.1, read on the forward strand.
AAGTCAGTTAAGTAGTTTTATTTTTTATTGGCAAAAGTTCTTCGATTTATTTTTTACATAAAAAATACCTCATTGTATTTTTCTTTACCTGTTGTTATGTCTGCTTTTCCAAAAGTACCTCAAACTATTTCTTTTACCTCATTTTATTCCTTATTTCCAAATAATTCCTCAGTTAATTTTTCAAACGAAAGATACCTCAGTTTATTCTAATTTGCAAAGAGTACCTCAAATTATTTCTTTCGCGAAAAAAACCTCAGTTTATTCTAATTTGCAAAGAGTACCTCAAATTATTTCTTTAGCGAAAAATACCTCGAATTATTTTTTTTACCTAGTTTTTTCTTTTTATTTTAAAAAATAACCTCACTTTATTTTTTTTTACGGAAAAATACCACAAATTATTTTTCTATACCTCATTTTATTTTTTATCACAAAAAGGTACCTCAATTTATTTTTCGAACAAAAAATACCTCAGTTTATTGTTAATTACCACAGAGCAACTCAATTTATTTTTTGCCAAAAAATGCCTTTTCCTTACGTAATTTTATTTTTTATTCCCAAAATCCACATCGATTTATTTTTTTTACAAAAAATGCATCAAATTATTTTTTTTTGCCTCATTTTAATTTTTCTTACCAAAACATATCTTAAACTATTTTTCAGTACCTTGTTTTTTTTTTTTTCGATCACCAAAAAGTACCTCAGTTTATTTTAGTTACCAAACAGTACCTAAGTTTATTTTTTCTTATTAGAAAACACCTCAGCTTATTTTAATTACCGAAGAGTACCTCATATTATTTTCTTAACCATAGAAATACCTCAAATTACTTTTCTTTGGCATATTTAACTGTTGTTTTTACAGAAAACTAGCTTATTTTATTTTTAAAACGGAAAATATCTCAGTTTATTTTAATTTTTGAAATTTACCTCAATTTATTGTTTGACCAAGAAAATACCTCCATTTTTTTTCCTTGCCCCATTTTACTTTTTTATTACGAAAAGGTTCCTCCCCTTGTTTTTTAACAAGAAAATACATCGAAACAAATTTTCTTTTACTATATTTTATTTCTTATTACCGAAAATACCTCAACCGATTTGTTTACAAAACGGAAGACCTCAGTTTATTTTAATTATTAAAAAGTTACTGAATTTATTTTCTTACAAGAAGAAATGCCTCATTATATTTTTCTTTACCTTATGTTATTTTTTATTTCCCAAAGTGTCCTCAATTTTCTTTATTGTTTACCAAAAAATACCTCAGATTATTTATCTTTATCTCATTTTATTCTTTATTACCAAATAATTCATCAATTTATTTGTTAACGAAAAATACCTCAGTTTATTACCTCAATTTATTTATTTTAGCAAAAAGCACCTCAAATTATTTTTCTTTACCTCATTTTTATTCTTTATTTCTATAAATAACCTCAACTTAGTTTTTACCAATTAATAGCACCAATTATTTTTCTTCGCCACATTTTATGTTTAATTGAAAAAAAGTACCTCAATCTATTATTCAAACAAAAAATACCTCAGTTTATTTTTTGTTTACCAAAAAGAATCTCAGTTTATTTTGTATAAGAAAATGCCACCAAATTATTTTTTCTTCCCTCATTTTTTTTTTTATTACAAAAAAGAGCACACCAATTTTTTTCCACAATAAATACATCATATTATTTTTATTTTTCTTTGCCTCATTTCATTTTCGTTTGCAAAAAAATGCCTCAAATTCTTTTCCTTTCATCATTTTTTTTTTTTTTTACCTAAAAGTAGCCATTTTAATTTTTATATAAAGAATACCTGATTTTTTTTTTCTTTAATTACCAAAACGCAGCTCAATTTATTTTGTACCAAAAAAATACCTCACATTATATTTTCTTTCGTCATCTTAATTTTTATTACAAAAATGCGCCTCGATTTATTCTTTTTTACAAAAATTGCAAATAATTAATTTTCTTTTCCCCGTTTTATTTTTTCTTACCAAAAACTATATCAAACTATTTTTCTTTACCTCTTTCTTTTTTTTCGGTCACCAAAAAATACCTTAGTTTATTTTAATTACCAAAGGGTACATCAATTTAGTTTTTTTTACCAAAACAGACCTCAGTTTATTTTAATTATCGAAGAGTTCCTCAAATTATTTTTTAAACCAAAGAAATACCTCAAATTACTTTTCTTTACCATATTTAGTTATTATTTTTACAGAAAAGTAGCTCAATTTATTTTTAAAACGAAAAATTTCTCAGTTTATTTTTTTTTTCCAAAATTTACCTCAATTTATTATTTGACCAAGAAAATACCTTAAATTAATTTTGCTTACCCCATTTTGTTTTTTATTACCAAAAGGCACCTCAATTTTGTTTTTAAAAAAAACACATCAAAATTTTTTTATTTTCCCAAATTTAATTTTTATTACCAAAAAAACCTCAACCGATTTATTTACAAAATAAAAAACCTCCATTTATTTTAATTACCAAAAAGTTACTGAATTTATTGTTTTACAAAAAAAAAAACGTCATTATATATATTTTTTTCCTGATATTATTTTTATCTCCCAAAATTACCTCATGTTTTTTTTTGTACCAAAAAATACCTCAAATTATTTTTCTTATCTTATTATATTGTTTATTAACAAATAAATCCTCAATTTATTTGTAAACAAAAAATACCTCAGTTTATTCTTATCTTCCAAACATACCTCAATTTATTTATTTTAGCAAATAACTCCTCAAAAAAATAAAAATTTACCTCATTTTTATTTTTTATTTCAATGAATGACCTCAACATATTTTTTACCAATAATAGCAAAAGTTATTTTTCTTTACCTCATTTTATGTATTATGTCAAAAAAAGTACCACAATCTATTATTCAAACAAAAAATAACTCAGTTTATTTTTTGTTTCCAAAAATTATCTCAATTTGTTTTTTATCAAAAAATGCCGCAAATTAATTTTTCTCGCCACATTTTATTTTTTACTACAAAAAAGAGCACACCAATTTATTTTCTTCACAACAAATACATCAAATTATTTTTATTTTTTTTATCTCATTTTATTATCTGTTACAAAAACAATTCCCCAATTTATTTGTTTTAACCGAAAACTGCCTCAAATAATTTTCCTTTACCACGTCTTATTTTTTATTACCTAAAAGTAGCCCACTTTAATTTTTCTTTACCTCATTTCATTTTTTATTGCTACAAAGCACCTCTATTTATTCTTTTAACAAAAAATTGCCTCAAATTAGTTTCCTTTAACTAGTTTTATTTTTTATTAGCAAAAAGTTCTTCAATTTATATAATAAAAAATACCTCGCTATATTTTTCTCTACCTGCTATTTATTTTTAATTTCCCAAAGGTACCTGAAATTATTATTTTTGCATCAATTTATTCTTTATTTCCAAATATTTTCTCAATTTATTTTTCAAACGGAAAATACCTCAGTTTATTCTAATTTGAAAAGAGTACCTCAAATTTGTTTCTTTAGCGGAAAAAACCTCGATTTAATTTCCTTTGCCTAATTATTTTTTTGTTTCAAAAACGAAGCTCAACTTATTTTTCTAAGGAAAAATACCACAAAATATTTGTAAATACCTCACTTTATTTTTTATTACAAAAACGTAGCTCAATTTATTTTAGAACGAAAAATACATCAATTTATTGTTAATTACCAAAACGCTGCTCAATTTATTTTGTACCAAAAAAATACCTCACATTATATTTTCTTTCGCCATCTTATTTTTTATTACCAAAATGCGCCTCGATTTATTCTTGTTTACAAAAAATACAAATAATCAATTTTCTTTTCCCCGTTTTATTTTTTCTTACCAAAAACTATATCAAACTATTTTTCTTTACCTCATTCTTTTTTTTCGGTCGCCAAAAAATACCTTAGTTTATTTTAATTACCAAAGAGTACCTCAATTTAGTTTTTTTTACCAAAACAGACCTCTGTTTATTTTAATTACCGAAGAGTACCTCAAATTATTTTTTAAACCAAAGAAATACCTCAAATTACTTTTCTTTGCCATATTTAGTTATTATTTTTACCGAAAAGTAGCTCAATTTATTTTTAAAATGAAAAATATCTCAATTTATTTTTCTTCCCAAAATTTACCTCAATTTATTATTTGACCAAGAAAATACCTTAAATTAATTTTGCTTACCCCATTTTGTTTTTTATTACCAAAAGGCGCCTCAATTTTGTTTTTAACAAAAAAACACATCAAAATATTTTTATTTTCCCTAATTTAATTTTTATTACCAAAAATACCTCAACCGATTTATTTACCAAACAAAAAACCTCCGTTTATTTTAATTACCAAAAAGTTACTGAATTTATTGTTTTAACAAAAAAAAAAACGCCATTATATATATATTTGTTTTCCTGATATTATTTTTTATCTCCCAAAATTACCTCATGTTTTTTTTTATACCAAAAAATATCTCAAATTATTTTTCTTTATCTTATTATATTGTTTATTACCAAATAATTCCTCAATTTATTTGTAAACAAAAAATACCTCAGTTTATTCTTATCTTCCAAACATACCTCAATTTATTTATTTTAGCAAAAAACTCCTCAAAAAAATAAAAATTTACCTCATTTTTATTTTTTAGTTCAATGAATGACCTCAACATATTTTTTTACCAATAATAGCAAAAATCATTTTTCTTTACCTCATTTTATGTATTATGTCAAAAAAAGTACCACAGTCTATTATTCAAACGAAAAATAACTCAGTTTATTTTTTGTTTCCAAAACTTATCTCAATTTATTTTTTATCAAAAAATGCCGCAAATTAATATTTCTTACCACATTTTATTTTTTACTACAAAAAAAAGCACACCAATTTATTTTCATCACAACAAATACATCAAATTATTTTTATTTTTTTTATCTCATTTTATTATCTGTTACAAAAACAATTCCCCAATTTATTTGTTTTAACCGAAAACTGCCTCAAATAATTTTCCTTTACCTCGTCTTATTTTTTATTACTTAAAAGTAGCCCACTTTAATTTTTCTTTACCTCATTTCGTTTTTTATTGCTACAAAGCACCTCTATTTATTCTTTTAACAAAAAATTGCCTCAAATTAGTTTCCTTTAACTAGTTTTATTTTTTATTAGCAAAAAGTTCTTCAATTTATATAATAAAAAATACCTCGCTATATTTTTCTCTACCTGCTATTTATTTTTAATTTCCCCAAAGGTACCTGAAATTATTAATTTTGCATCAATTTATTCTCTATTTCCAAATATTTTCTCAATTTATTTTTCAAACGGAAAATACCTCAGTTTATTCTAATTTGAAAAGAGTACCTCAAATTTGTTTCTTTAGCGGAAAAAACCTCGATTTAATTTCCTTTGCCTAATTATTTTTTTGTTTCAAAAACGAAGCTCAACTTATTTTTCTAAGGAAAAATACCACAAAATATTTGTAAATACCTCACTTTATTTTTTATTACAAACACGTAGCTCAATTTATTTTAGAACGAAAAATACCTCAATTTATTGTTAATTACCAAAACGCTGCTCAATTTATTTTGTACCAAAAAAATACCTCACATTATATTTTCTTTTGCCATCTTATTTTTTATTACCAAAATGCGCCTCGATTTATTCTTTTTTACAAAAAATACAAATAATCAATTTTCTTTTCCCCGTTTTATTTTTTCTTACTAAAAACTATATCAAACTATTTTTCTTTACCTCATTCTTTTTTTTCGGTCGCCAAAAAATACCTTAGTTTATTTTAATTACCAAAGAGTACCTCAATTTAGTTTTTTTTACCAAAACAGACCTCTGTTTTTTTTAATTACCGAAGAGTACCTCAAATTATTTTTTAAACCAAAGAAATACCTCAAATTACTTTTCTTTGCCATATTTAGTTATTATTTTTACCGAAAAGTAGATCAATTTATTTTTAAAACGAAAAATTTCTCAGTTTATTTTTTGTTCCAAAATTTACCTCAATTTATTATTTGACCAAGAAAATACCTTAAATTAATTTTGCTTACCCCATTTTGTTTTTTATTACCAAAAGGCTCCTCAATTTTGTTTTAAACAAAAAAACACATCAAAATATTTTTATTTTCGCTAATTTGGTTTTTATTACCAAAAAAACCTCAACCGATTTATTTACCAAACAAAAAACCTCCGTTTATTTTAATTACCAAAAAGTTACTAAATTTATTGTTTTACCAAAAAAAAAACGCCATTATATATAATTTTTTTTCCTGATATTATTTTTTATCTTCTAAAATTACCTCATGTTTTTTTTTTATACCAAAAAATACCTCAAGTTATTTTTCTTTATCTTATTATATTGTTTATTACCAAATAATTCCTCAATTTATTTGTAAACAAAAAATACCTCAGTTTATTCTTATCTTCCAAATATACCTCAATTTATTTATTTTAGCAAATAACTCCTCAAAAAAATAAAAATTTACATCATTTTTATTTTTTATTTCAATGAATGACCTCAACATATTTTTTACCAATAATAGGAAAAGTCATTTTTCTTTACCTCATTTTATGTATTATGTCAAAAAAAGTACCACAGTCTATTATTCAAACGAAAAATAACTCAGTTTATTTTTTGTTTCCAAAAATTATCTCAATTTATTTTTTATCAAAAAATGCCGCAAATTAATTTTTCTTACCACATTTTATTTTTTACTACAAAAAAGAGCACACCAATTTATTTTCTTCACAACAAATAAATCAAATTATTTTTATTTTTTTTATCTCATTTTATTATCTCTTACAAAAACAATTCCCCAATTTATTTGTTTTAACCGAAAACTGCCTCAAATAATTTTCCTTTACTTCTGTCTTATTTTTTATTACCTAAAAGTAGCCCATTTTAATTTTTCTTTACCTCATTTCGTTTTTTATTGCAACAAAGCACCTCTATTTATTCTTTTAACAAAACATTGCCTCAAATTAGGTTCCTTTAACTAGTTTTATTTTTTATTAGCAAAAAGTTCATCAATTTATATAATAAAAAATACCTCACTATATTTTTCTTTACCTGCTATTTATTTTTAATTTCCCAAAGGTAACTCAAATTATTATTTTTGCATCAATTTATTCTTTATTTCCAATTATTTTCACAATTTATTTTTAAAACGGAAAATACCTCAGTTTATTCTAATTTGCAAAGAGTACCTCAAATTTGTTTCTTTAGCGGAAAAAACCTCGATTTAATTTCATTTGCCTAATTATTTTTTTGTTTCAAAAACGAAGCTCAACTTATTTTTCTAAGGAAAAATACCACAAAATATTTGTAAATACCTCACTTTATTTTTTATTAAAAAAACGTAGCTCAATTTATTTTCGAACGAAAAATACCTCAGTTTATTATTAATTACCAAAACGCTGCTCAATTTATTTTGTACCAAAAAAATACCTCACATTATTTTTTCTTTCGCCATCTTATTTTTTATTACCAAAATGCGCCTCGAGTTATTCTTTTTTACAAAAAATACAAATAATTAATTTTCTTTTCCCCGTTTTATTTTTTCTTACCAAAAACTATATCAACCTATTTTTCTTTACCTCATTCTATTTTTTCGGTCGCTAAAAAATACCTTAGTTTATTTTAATTACCAAAGAGTACCTCAATTTAGTTTTTTTTACCAAAACATACCTCTGTCTATTTTAATTACCAAAGAGTACCTCAAATTATTTTTTAAACCAAAGAAATACCTCAAATTACTTTTCTTTGCCATATTTAGTTATTATTTTTACCGAAAAGTAGATCAATTTATTTTTAAAAAGAAAAATTTCTCAGTTTATTTTTTTTTCCAAAATTTACCTCAATTTATTATTTGACCAAGAAAATACCTTAAATTAATTTTGCTTACCCCATTTTGTTTTTTATTACCAAAAGGCGCCTCAATTTTGTTTTTAACAAAAAAACACATCAAAATATTTTTATTTTCCCTAATTTAATTTTTATTACCAAAAAAACCTCAAAACAAAAAACCTCCGTTTATTTTAATTACCAAAAAGTTACTGAATTTATTGTTTTACCAAAAAAAAAAAGCCATTATATATATATTTTTTTTTATCTCCCAAAATTACCTCATGTTTTTTTTTTATACCAAAAAATACCTCAAGTTATTTTTCTTTATCTTATTATATTGTTTATTACGAAATAATTGCTCAATTTATTTGTAAACAAAAAATACCTCAGTTTATTCTTATCTTCCAAACATACCTCAATTTATTTATTTTAGCAAATAACTCCTCAAAAAAATAAAAATTTACCTCATTTTTATTTTTTATTTCAATGAATGGCCTCAACATATTTTTTACCAATAATAGCAAACGTCATTTTTCTTTACCTCATTCTATGTATTATGTCAAAAAAAGTACCACAGTCTATTATTCAAACGAAAAATAACTCAGTTTATTTTTTTTTTCCAAAAATGATCTCAATTTATTTTTTATCAAAAATGCCGCAAATTAATTTCTCTTACCACATTTTATTTTTTACTACAAAAAAGAGCACACCAATTTGTTTTCTTCAAAACAAATACATCAAATTATTATTATTTTTTTTTATCTCATTTTATTATCTGTTACAAAAACAATTCCCCAATTTATTTGTTTTAACCGAAAACTGCCTTAAATAATTTTCCTTTACCTCGTCTTATTTTTTATTACCTAAAAGTAGCCCTTTTAATTTTTCTTTACCTCATTTCGTTTTTTATTGCAACAAAGCACCTCTATTTATTCTTTTAACAAAACATTGCCTCGTATTAAGTTCCTTTAACTTGTTTTATTTTTTATTAGCAAAAAGTTCTTCAATTTATATAATAAAAAATACCTCACTATATTTTTCTTTACCTGCTATTTATTTATAATTTCCCAAAGGTAACTCAAATTTCTATTTTTGCATCAATTTATTCTTTATTTCCAAATATTTTCTCAATTTATTTTTCAAACGGAAAAGACCTCAGTTTATTCTAATTTGCAAAGAGTACCTCAAATTTGTTTCTTTAGCAGAAAAAACCTTGATTTAATTTCCTTTGCCTAATTATTTTTTTGTTTCAAAAACGAAGCTCAACTTATTTTTCTAAGGAAAAATACCACAAAATATTTGTAAATACCTCACTTGATTTTTTATTACAAAAATGTAGCTCAATTTATTTTCGAACGAAAAATACCTCAGTTTATTGTTAATTACCAAAACGCTGCTCAAATTATTTTGTACCAAAAAAATACCTCACATTATATTTTCTTTCGTCATCTTATTTTTTATTACCAAAATGCGCCTGGATTTATTCTTTTTTACAAAAAATACAAATAATTAGTTTTTTTTTCCCCGTTTTATTTTTTCTTACCAAAAACTATATCAAACTATTTTTCTTTACCTCATTCTTTTTTTTCGGTCGCCAAAAAATATCTTAGTTTATTTTAATTACCAAAGAGTACCTCAATTTAGTTTTTTTTACCAAAACATACCTCTGTTTATTTTAATTACCGAAGAGTACCTCAAATTATTTTTTAAACCAAAGAAATACCTCAAATTACTTTTCTTTGCCATATTTAGTTATTATTTTTACCGAAAAGTAGCTCAATTTATTTTTAAAACGAAAAATTTCTCAGTTTATTTTTTTTTCCAAAATTTATCTCAATTTATTATTTGACCAAGAAAATACCTTAAATTAATTTTGCTTACCCCATTTAGTTTTTTCTTACCAAAAGGCGCCTCAATTTTGTTTTTAACAAAAAAACACATCAAAATATTTTTATTTTCCCTAATTTAATTTTTATTACCAAGAAAACCTCAACCGATTTATTTACCAAACAAAAAACCTCAGTTTATTTTAATTACCAAAAAGTTACCGAATTTATTGTTTTACCAAAAAAAAAACGCCATTATATATATATTTTTTTTCTTGATATTAGTTTTTATCTCCCAAAATTACCTCATGTTTTTTTTTTATACCAAAAAATACCTCAAGTTATTTTTCTTTATCTTATTATATTGTTTATTACCAAATAATTCCTCAATTTATTTGTAAACAAAAAATACCTCAGTTTATTCTTATCTTCCAAACATACCTCAATTTATTTATTTTTGCAAATAACTCCTCAAAAAAATAAAAATTTACCTCATTTTTATTTTTTATTTCAATGAATGACCTCAGCATATTTTTTACCAATAATAGCAAACGTCATTTTTCTTTACCTCATTTTATGTATTATGTCAAAAAAAGTACCACAGTCTATTATTCAAATGAAAAATAACTCAGTTTATTTTTTGTTTCCAAAAATTACCTCAATTTATTTTTTATCAAAAATGCCGCAAATTAGATTTTCTTACCACATTTTATTTTTTACTACAAAAAAGAGCACACCAATTTATTTTCTTCACAACAAATACATCAAATTATTTTTATTTTTTTTATCTCATTTTATTATCTGTTACAAAAACAATTCCCCAATTTATTTGTTTTAACCGAAAACGGCCTTAAATAATTTTCCTTTACCTCTGTCTTATTTTTTATTACCTAAAAGTAGCCCATTTTAATTTTTCTTTACCTCATTTCGTTTTTTATTGCAACAAAGCACCTCTATTTATTCTTTTAACAAAACAATGCCTCAAATTAGGTTCCGTTAACTAGTTTTATTTTTTATTAGCAAAAAGTTCTTCAATTTATATAATAAAAAATACCTCACTATATTTTTCTTTACCTGCTAATTTTTTTTAATTTCCCAAAGGTAACGTAAATTATTATTTTTACATCAATTTATTCTTTATTTCCAATTATTTTCTCAATTTATTTTTCAAACGGAAAATACCTCAGTTTATTCTAATTTGCAAAGAGTACCTCAAATTTGTTTCTTTAGCGGAAAGAACCTCGATTTATTTTCCTTTGCCTAATTATTTTTTTGTTTCAAAAACGAAGCTCAACTTATTTTTCTAAGGAAAAATACCACAAAATATTTGTAAATACCACACTTGATTTTTTATTACAAAAACGTAGCTCAATTTATTTTCGAACGAAAAATACCTCAGTTTATTGTTAATTACCAAAACGCTGCTCACTTTATTTGTACCAAAAAAATACCTCACATTATATTTTCTTTCGTCATCTTATTTTTTATTACCAAAATGCGCCTCGATTTATTCTTTTTTACAAAAAATACAAATAATTAGTTTTTTTTTCCCCGTTTTATTTTTTTTTACCAAAAACTATATCAAACTATTTTTCTTTACCTCATTCTTTTTTTTCGGTCGCCAAAAAATACCTTAGTTTATTTTAATTACCAAAGAGTACCTCAATTTAGTTTTTTTTACCAAAACATACCTCTGTTTATTTTAATTACCGAAGAGTACCTCCAATTATTTTTTAAACCAAAGAAATACCTCAAATTACTTTTCTTTGCCATATTTAGTTATTATTTTTACTGAAAAGTAGCTCAATTTATTTTTAAAACGAAAAATTTCTCAGTTTATTTTTTTTTCCAAAATTTATCTCAATTTATTATTTGACCAAGAAAATACCTTAAATTAATTTTGCTTACCCCATTTAGTTTTTTATTACCAAAAGGCGCCTCAATTTTGTTTTTAACAAAAAAACACATCAAAATATTTTTATTTTCCCTAATTTAATTTTTATTACCAAGAAAACCTCAACCGATTTATTTACCAAACAAAAAACCTCAGTTTATTTTAATTACCAAAAAGTTACCGAATTTATTGTTTTACCAAAAAAAAAACGCCATCATATATATATTTTTTTTCTTGATATTAGTTTTTATCTCCCAAAATTACCTCATGTTTTTTTTTTATACCAAAAAATACCTCAAGTTATTTTTCTTTATCTTATTATATTGTTTATTACCAAATAATTCCTCAATTTATTTTTAAACAAAAAATACCTCAGTTTATTCTTATCTTCCAAACATACCTTAATTTATTTATTTTAGCAAATAACTCCTCAAAAAAATAAAAATTTACCACATTTTTATTTTTTATTTCAATGAATGACCTCAACATATTTTTCACCAATAATAGCAAACGTCATTTTTCTTTACCTCAGTTCATGTATTATGTCAAAAAAAGTACCACAGTCTATTATTCAAACGAAAAATAACTCAGTTTATTTTTTTTTTCCAAAAATTATCTCAATTTATTTTTTATCAAAAAATGCAGCAAATTAATTTTTCTTACCACATTTTATTTTTTACTACAAAAAAGTGCACACCAATTTATTTTCTTCACAACAAATACATCAAATTATTTTTTTTTTTTTTATCTCATTTTATTATCTGTTACAAAAACAATTCCCCAATTTATTTGTTTTAACCGAAAACTGCCTTAAATAATTTTCCTTTACCTCGTTTTATTTTTTATTACCTAAAAGTAGCCCATTTTAATTTTTCTTTACGTCATTTCGTTTTTTATTGCAACAAAGCACCTCTATTTATTCTTTTAACAAAACATTGCCTCAAATAAGGTTCCTTTAACTAGTATTATTTTTTATTAGCAAAAAGTTCTTCAATTTATATAATAAAAAATACCTCACTATATTTTTCTTTACCTGCTAATTTTTTTTAATTTCCCAAAGGTAACGTAAATTATTATTTTTGCATCAATTTATTCTTTATTTCCAATTATTTTCTCAATTTATTTTTCAAACGGAAAATACCTCAGTTTATTCTAATTTGCAAAGAGTACCTCAAATTTGTTTCTTTAGCGGAAAGAACCTCGATTTATTTTCCTTTGCCTAATTATTTTTTTGTTTCAAAAACGAAGCTCAACTTATTTTTCTAAGGAAAAATACCACAAATTATTTGTAAATACCTCACTTGATTTTTTATTACAAAACGTAGCTCAATTTATTTTCCAACGAAAAATACCTCTGTTTATTGTTAATTACCAAAACGCTGCTCAATTTATTTGTACCAAAAAAATACCTCACATTATATTTTCTTTCGTCATCTTATTTTTTATTACCAAAATGCGCCTCGATTTATTCTTTTTTACAAAAAATACAAATAATTAGTTTTTTTTTCCCCGTTTTATTTTTTCTTACCAAAAACTATATCAAACTATTTTTCTTTACCTCATTCTTTTTTTTCGGTCGCCAAAAAATACCTTAGTTTATTTTAATTACCAAAGAGTACCTCAATTTAGTTTTTTTTACCAAAACATACCTCTGTTTATTTTAATTACCGAAGAGTACCTCCAATTATTTTTTAAACCAAAGAAATACCTCAAATTACTTTTCTTTGCCATATTTAGTTATTATTTTTACTGAAAAGTAGCTCAATTTATTTTTAAAACGAAAAATTTCTCAGTTTATTTTTTTTTCCAAAATTTATCTCAATTTATTATTTGACCAAGAAAATACCTTAAATTAATTTTGCTTACCCCATTTAGTTTTTTATTACCAAAAGGCGCATCAATTTTGTTTTTAACAAAAAAACACATAAAAATATTTTTATTTTCCCTAATTTAATTTTTATTACCAAGAAAACCTCAACCGATTTATTTACCAAACAAAAAACCTCCGTTTATTTTAATTACCAAAAAGTTACCGAATTTATTGTTTTACCAAAAAAAAAACGCCATTATATATATATTTTTTTTCTTGATATTAGTTTTTATCTCCCAAAATTACCTCATGTTTTTTTTTTATACCAAAAAATACCTCAAGTTATTTTTCTTTACCTTAGTATATTGTTTATTACCAAATAATTCCTCAATTTATTTTTAAACAAAAAATACCTCAGTTTATTCTTATCTTCCAAACATACCTCAATTTATTTATTTTAGCAAATAACTCCTCAAAAAAATAAAAATTTACCTCATTTTTATTTTTTATTTCAATGAATGACCTCAACATATTTTTCACCAATAATAGCAAACGTCATTTTTCTTTACCTCATTTCATGTATTATGTCAAAAAAAGTACCACAGTCTATTATTCAAACGAAAAATAACTCAGTTTATTTTTTTTTTCCAAAAATTATCTCAATTTATTTTTTATCAAAAAATGCAGCAAATTAATTTTTCTTACCACATTTTATTTTTTACTACAAAAAAGTGCACACCAATTTATTTTCTTCACAACAAATACATCAAATTATTTTTATTTTTTTTATCTCATTTTATTATCTGTTACAAAAACAATTCCCCAATTTATTTGTTTTAACCGAAAACTGCCTTAAATAATTTTCCTTTACCTCGTCTTATTTTTTATTACCTAAAAGTAGCCCATTTTAATTTTTCTTTACCTCATTTCGTTTCTTATTGCAACAAAGCACCTCTATTTATTCTTTTAACAAAACATTGCCTCAAATTAGGTTCTTTTAACTAATATTATTTTTTATTAGCAAAAAGTTCTTCAATTTATATAATTAAAAATACCTCACTATATTTTTCTTTACCTGCTAATTTTTTTTAATTTCCCAAAGGTAACGTAAATTATTATTTTTGCATCAATTTATTCTTTATTTCCAATTATTTTCTCAATTTATTTTTCAAACGGAAAATACCTCAGTTTATTCTAATTTGCAAAGAGTACCTCAAATTTGTTTCTTTAGCGGAAAGAACCTCGATTTATTTTCCTTTGCCTAATTATTTTTTTGTTTCAAAAACGAAGCTCAACTTATTTTTCTAAGGAAAAATACCACAAATTATTTGTAAATACCTCACTTGATTTTTTATTACAAAAACGTAGCTCAATTTATTTTCCAACGAAAAATACCTCAGTTTATTGTTAATTACCAAAACGCTGCTCAATTTATTTGTACCAAAAAAATACCTCACATTATATTTTCTTTCGTCATCTTATTTTTTATTACCAAAATGCGCCTCGATTTATTCTTTTTTACAAAAAATACAAATAATTAGTTTTTTTTTCCCCGTTTTTTTTTTTCTTACCAAAAACTATATCAAACTATTTTTCTTTACCTCATTCTTTTTTTTCGGTCGCCAAAAAATATCTTAGTTTATTTTAATTACCAAAGAGTACCTCAATTTAGTTTTTTTTACCAAAACATACCTCTGTTTATTTTAATTACCGAAGAGTACCGCAAATTATTTTTTAAACCAAAGAAATACCTCAAATTACTTTTCTTTGCCATATTTAGTTATTATTTTTACCGAAAAGTAGCTCAATTTATTTTTAAAACGAAAAATTTCTCAGTTTATTTTTTTTTCCAAAATTTATCTCAATTTATTATTTGACCAAGAAAATACCTTAAATTAATTTTGCTTACCCCATTTAGTTTTTTATTACCAAAAGGCGCCTCAATTTTGTTTTTAACAAAAAAACACATCAAAATATTTTTATTTTCCCTAATTTAATTTTTATTACCAAGAAAACCTCAACCGATTTATTTACCAAACAAAAAACCTCAGTTTATTTTAATTACCAAAAAGTTACCGAATTTATTGTTTTACCAAAAAAAAAACGCCATTATATATATATTTTTTTTCTTGATATTAGTTTTTATCTCCCAAAATTACCTCATGTTTTTTTTTTATACCAAAAAATACCTCAAGTTATTTTTCTTTATCTTATTATATTGTTTATTACCAAATAATTCCTCAATTTATTTGTAAACAAAAAATACCTCAGTTTATTCTTATCTTCCAAACATACCTCAATTTATTTATTTTTGCAAATAACTCCTCAAAAAAATAAAAATTTACCTCATTTTTATTTTTTATTTCAATGAATGACCTCAGCATATTTTTTACCAATAATAGCAAACGTCATTTTTCTTTACCTCATTTTATGTATTATGTCAAAAAAAGTACCACAGTCTATTATTCAAACGAAAAATAACTCAGTTTATTTTTTGTTTCCAAAAATTACCTCAATTTATTTTTTATCAAAAATGCCGCAAATTAGATTTTCTTACCACATTTTATTTTTTACTACAAAAAAGAGCACACCAATTTATTTTCTTCACAACAAATACATCAAATTATTTTTATTTTTTTTATCTCATTTTATTATCTGTTACAAAAACAATTCCCCAATTTATTTGTTTTAACCGAAAACGGCCTTAAATAATTTTCCTTTACCTCTGTCTTATTTTTTATTACCTAAAAGTAGCCCATTTTAATTTTTCTTTACCTCATTTCGTTTTTTATTGCAACAAAGCACCTCTATTTATTCTTTTAACAAAACAATGCCTCAAATTAGGTTCCGTTAACTAGTTTTATTTTTTATTAGCAAAAAGTTCTTCAATTTATATAATAAAAAATACCTCACTATATTTTTCTTTACCTGCTAATTTTTTTTAATTTCCCAAAGGTAGCGTAAATTATTATTTTTACATCAATTTATTCTTTATTTCCAATTATTTTCTCAATTTATTTTTCAAACGGAAAATACCTCAGTTTATTCTAATTTGCAAAGAGTACCTCAAATTTGTTTCTTTAGCGGAAAGAACCTCGATTTATTTTCCTTTGCCTAATTATTTTTTTGTTTCAAAAACGAAGCTCAACTTATTTTTCTAAGGAAAAATACCACAAAATATTTGTAAATACCACACTTGATTTTTTATTACAAAAACGTAGCTCAATTTATTTTCGAACGAAAAATACCTCAGTTTATTGTTAATTACCAAAACGCTGCTCACTTTATTTGTACCAAAAAAATACCTCACATTATATTTTCTTTCGTCATCTTATTTTTTATTACCAAAATGCGCCTCGATTTATTCTTTTTTACAAAAAATACAAATAATTAGTTTTTTTTTCCGCGTTTTATTTTTTTTTACCAAAAACTATATCAAACTATTTTTCTTTACCTCATTCTTTTTTTTCGGTCGCCAAAAAATACCTTAGTTTATTTTAATTACCAAAGAGTACCTCAATTTAGTTTTTTTTACCAAAACATACCTCTGTTTATTTTAATTACCGAAGAGTACCTCCAATTATTTTTTAAACCAAAGAAATACCTCAAATTACTTTTCTTTGCCATATTTAGTTATTATTTTTACCGAAAAGTAGCTCAATTTATTTTTAAAACGAAAAATTTCTCAGTTTATTTTTTTTTCCAAAATTTATCTCAATTTATTATTTGACCAAGAAAATACCTTAAATTAATTTTGCTTACCCCATTTAGTTTTTTATTACCAAAAGGCGCCTCAATTTTGTTTTTAACAAAAAAACACATCAAAATATTTTTATTTTCCCTAATTTAATTTTTATTACCAAGAAAACCTCAACCGATTTATTTACCAAACAAAAAACCTCAGTTTATTTTAATTACCAAAAAGTTACCGAATTTATTGTTTTACCAAAAAAAAAACGCCATCATATATATATTTTTTTTCTTGATATTAGTTTTTATCTCCCAAAATTACCTCATGTTTTTTTTTTATACCAAAAAATACCTCAAGTTATTTTTCTTTATCTTATTATATTGTTTATTACCAAATAATTCCTCAACTTATTTTTAAACAAAAAATACCTCAGTTTATTCTTATCTTCCAAACATACCTTAATTTATTTATTTTAGCAAATAACTCCTTAAAAAAATAAAAATTTACCACATTTTTATTTTTTATTTCAATGAATGACCTCAACATATTTTTCACCAATAATAGCAAACGTCATTTTTCTTTACCTCAGTTCATGTATTATGTCAAAAAAAGTACCACAGTCTATTATTCAAACGAAAAATAACTCAGTTTATTTTTTTTTTCCAAAAATTATCTCAATTTATTTTTTATCAAAAAATGCAGCAAATTAATTTTTCTTACCACATTTTATTTTTTACTACAAAAAAGTGCACACCAATTTATTTTCTTCACAACAAATACATCAAATTATTTTTATTTTTTTTATCTCATTTTATTATCTGTTACAAAAACAATTCCCCAATTTATTTGTTTTAACCGAAAACTGCCTTAAATAATTTTCCTTTACCTCGTTTTATTTTTTATTACCTAAAAGTAGCCCATTTTAATTTTTCTTTACCTCATTTCGTTTTTTATTGCAACAAAGCACCTCTATTTATTCTTTTAACAAAACATTGCCTCAAATAAGGTTCCTTTAACTAGTATTATTTTTTATTAGCAAAAAGTTCTTCAATTTATATAATAAAAAATACCTCACTATATTTTTCTTTACCTGCTAATTTTTTTTAATTTCCCAAAGGTAACGTAAATTATTATTTTTGCATCAATTTATTCTTTATTTCCAATTATTTTCTCAATTTATTTTTCAAACGGAAAATACCTCAGTTTATTCTAATTTGCAAAGAGTACCTCAAATTTGTTTCTTTAGCGGAAAGAACCTCGATTTATTTTCCTTTGCCTAATTATTTTTTTGTTTCAAAAACGAAGCTCAACTTATTTTTCTAAGGAAAAATACCACAAATTATTTGTAAATACCTCACTTGATTTTTTATTACAAAACGTAGCTCAATTTATTTTCCAACGAAAAATACCTCTGTTTATTGTTAATTACCAAAACGCTACTCAATTTATTTGTACCAAAAAAATACCTCACATTATATTTTCTTTCGTCATCTTATTTTTTATTACCAAAATGCGCCTCGATTTATTCTTTTTTACAAAAAATACAAATAATTAGTTTTTTTTTCCCCGTTTTATTTTTTCTTACCAAAAACTATATCAAACTATTTTTCTTTACCTCATTCTTTTTTTTCGGTCGCCAAAAAATACCTTAGTTTATTTTAATTACCAAAGAGTACCTCAATTTAGTTTTTTTTACCAAAACATAGCTCTGTTTATTTTAATTACCGAAGAGTACCTCCAATTATTTTTTAAACCAAAGAAATACCTCAAATTACTTTTCTTTGCCATATTTAGTTATTATTTTTACTGAAAAGTAGCTCAATTTATTTTTAAAACGAAAAATTTCTCAGTTTATTTTTTTTTCCAAAATTTATCTCAATTTATTATTTGACCAAGAAAATACCTTAAATTAATTTTGCTTACCCCATTTAGTTTTTTATTACCAAAAGGCGCATCAATTTTGTTTTTAACAAAAAAACACATAAAAATATTTTTATTTTCCCTAATTTAATTTTTATTACCAAGAAAACCTCAACCGATTTATTTACCAAACAAAAAACCTCCGTTTATTTTAATTACCAAAAAGTTACCGAATTTATTGTTTTACCAAAAAAAAAACGCCATTATATATATATATTTTTTCTTGATATTAGTTTTTATCTCCCAAAATTACCTCATGTTTTTTTTTTATACCAAAAAATACCTCAAGTTATTTTTCTTTATCTTATTATATTGTTTATTACCAAATAATTCCTCAATTTATTTGTAAACAAAAAATACCTCAGTTTATTCTTATCTTCCAAACATACCTCAATTTATTTATTTTTGCAAATAACTCCTCAAAAAAATAAAAATTTACCTCATTTTTATTTTTTATTTCAATGAATGACCTCAGCATATTTTTTACCAATAATAGCAAACGTCATTTTTCTTTACCTCATTTTATGTATTATGTCAAAAAAAGTACCACAGTCTATTATTCAAACGAAAAATAACTCAGTTTATTTTTTGTTTCCAAAAATTACCTCAATTTATTTTTTATCAAAAATGCCGCAAATTAGATTTTCTTACCACATTTTATTTTTTACTACAAAAAAGAGCACACCAATTTATTTTCTTCACAACAAATACATCAAATTATTTTTATTTTTTTTATCTCATTTTATTATCTGTTACAAAAACAATTCCCCAATTTATTTGTTTTAACCGAAAACTGCCTTAAATAATTTTCCTTTACCTCGTCTTATTTTTTATTACCTAAAAGTAGCCCATTTTAATTTTTCTTTACCTCATTTCGTTTTTTATTGCAACAAAGCACCTCTATTTATTCTTTTAACAAAACATTGCCTCAAATTAGGTTCTTTTAACTAATATTATTTTTTATTAGCAAAAAGTTCTTCAATTTATATAATTAAAAATACCTCACTATATTTTTCTTTACCTGCTAATTTTTTTTAATTTCCCAAAGGTAACGTAAATTATTATTTTTGCATCAATTTATTCTTTATTTCCAATTATTTTCTCAATTTATTTTTTAAACGGAAAATACCTCAGTTTATTCTAATTTGCAAAGAGTACCTCAAATTTGTTTCTTTAGCGGAAAGAACCTCGATTTATTTTCCTTTGCCTAATTATTTTTTTGTTTCAAAAACGAAGCTCAACTTATTTTTCTAAGGAAAAATACCACAAATTATTTGTAAATACCTCACTTGATTTTTTATTACAAAAACGTAGCTCAATTTATTTTCCAACGAAAAATACCTCAGTTTATTGTTAATTACCAAAACGCTGCTCAATTTATTTGTACCAAAAAAATACCTCACATTATATTTTCTTTCGTCATCTTATTTTTTATTACCAAAATGCGCCTCGATTTATTCTTTTTTACAAAAAATACAAATAATTAGTTTTTTTTTCCCCGTTTTTTTTTTTCTTACCAAAAACTATATCAAACTATTTTTCTTTACCTCATTCTTTTTTTTCGGTCGCCAAAAAATATCTTAGTTTATTTCAATTACCAAAGAGTACCTCAATTTAGTTTTTTTTACCAAAACATACCTCTGTTTATTTTAATTACCGAAGAGTACCGCAAATTATTTTTTAAACCAAAGAAATACCTCAAATTACTTTTCTTTGCCATATTTAGTTATTATTTTTACCGAAAAGTAGCTCAATTTATTTTTAAAACGAAAAATTTCTCAGTTTATTTTTTTTTCCAAAATTTATCTCAATTTATTATTTGACCAAGAAAATACCTTAAATTAATTTTGCTTACCCCATTTAGTTTTTTATTACCAAAAGGCGCCTCAATTTTGTTTTTAACAAAAAAACACATCAAAATATTTTTATTTTCCCTAATTTAATTTTTATTACCAAGAAAACCTCAACCGATTTATTTACCAAACAAAAAACCTTCGTTTAATTTAATTACCAAAAAGTTACTGAATTTATTGTTTTACAAAAAAAAAAACGCCACTATATATATATTTTTTTCCTGATATTAGTTTTTATCTCCCAAAATTACCTCATGTTTTTTTTTTATACCAAAAAATACCTCAAGTTATTTTTCTTTATCTTATTATATTGTTTATTACCAAATAATTCCTCAATTTATTTGTAAACAAAAAATACCTCAGTTTATTCTTATCTTCCAAACATACCTCAATTTATTTATTTTAGCAAATAACTCCTCAAAGAAATAAAAATTTACCTCATTTTTATTTTTTATTTCAATGAATGACCTCAACATATTTTTTACCAATAATAGCTAACGTCATTTTTCTTTACCTCATTTTATGTATTATGTCAAAAAAAGTACCACAGTCTATTATTCAAACGAAAAATAACTCAGTTTACTTTTTGTTTCCAAAAGTTATCTCATTTTATTTTTATCAAAAAATGCCGCAAATTAATTTTTCTTACTACATTTTATTTTTTACTATAAAAAAGAGCAGTCCAATTTATTTTCTTCACAACAAATACATCAAATTATTTTTATTTTTTTTATCTCATTTTATTATCTGTTACAAAAACAATTCCCCAATTTATTTGTTTTAACCGAAAACTGCCTCAAATAATTTTCCTTTACCTCGTCTTATTTTTTATTACCTAAAAGTAGCCCATTTTAATTTTTCTTTACCTCATTTCGTTTCTTATTGCAACAAAGCACCTTTATTTATTCTTTTAACAAAACATTGCCTCAAATTAGGTTCCTTTAACTAGTTTTATTTTTTATTAGCAAAAAGTTCTTCAATTTATATAATAAAAAATACCTCACTATATTTTTCATTACCTGCTATTTATTTTTAATTTCCCAAACGTAACGTAAATTATTATTTTTGCATCAATTTATTCTTTATTTCCAATTATTTTCTAAATTTATTTTTTACAACGGAAAATACCTCAGTTTATTCTAATTTGCAAAGAGTACCTCAAATTGGTTTCTTTAGCGGAAAGAACCTCGATTTATTTTCCTTTGCCTAATTATTTTTTTGTTTCAAAAACGAAGCTCAACTTATTTTTCTAAGGAAAAATACCACAAATTATTTGTAAATACCTCACTTTATTTTTTATTACAAAAACGTAGCTCAATTTATTTTCCAACGAAAAATACCTCTGTTTATTGTTAATTACCAAAACGCTGCTCAATTTATTTTGTACCAAAAAAATACCTCACATTATATTTTCTTTCGTCATCTTATTTTTTATTACCAAAATGCGCCTCGATTTATTCTTTTTTACAAAAAATACAAATAATTTATTTTCTTTTCCTCGTTTTATTTTTTCTTACCAAAAATAATATCAAACTATTTTTCTTTACCTCATTCTTTTTTTTCGGTCGCCAAAAAATACCTTAGTTTATTTTAATTACCAAAGAGTACCTCAATTTAGTTTTGTTTACCAAAACAGACCTCTGTTTATTTTAATTACCGAAGAGTACCTCATATTATTTTTTAAACCAAAGAAATACCTCAAATTACTTTTCTTTGCCATATTTAGTTTTATTTTTACCGAAAAGTAGCTCAATTTATTTTTAAAACGAAAAATATCTCAGTTTATTTGTTTTTCCAAAATTTACCTCAATTTATTATTTGACCAAGAAAATACCTTAAATTAATTTTGCTTACCCCATTTAGTTTTTTATTACCAAAAGGCGCCTCAATTTTGTTTTTAACAAAAAAACACATCAAAATATTTTTATTTTCCCTAATTTAATTTTTATTACCAAAAAAACCTCAACCGATTTATTTACCAAACAAAAAACCTCCGTTTATTTTAATTACCAAAAAGTTACTGAATTTATTGTTTTACCAAAAAAAAAACGCCACTATATATATATTTTTTCCTGATATTATTTTTTATCTCCCAAAATTACCTCATGTTTTTTTTTATACCAAAAAATACCTCAAATTATTTTTCTTCATCTTATTATATTGTTTATTACCAAATAATTCCTCAATTTATTTGTAAACAAAAAATACCTCAGTTTATTCTTATCTTCCAAACATACCTCAATTTATTTATTTTAGCGACTAACTCCTCAAAAAAATAAAAATTTACCACATTTTTATTTTTTATTTCAATGAATGACCTCAACATATTTTTTACAAATAATAGCAAAAGTCATTTTTCTTTACCTCATTTTATGTATTATGTCAAAAAAAGTACCACAGTCTATTATTCAAACGAAAAATAACTCAGTTTACTTTTTGTTTCCAAAAATTATCTCAATTTATTTTTTATCAAAAAATGCCGCAAATTAATTTTTCTTACCACATTTTATTTTTTACTACAAAAAAGAGCACACCAATTTATTTTTATCACAACAAATACATCAAATTATTTTTATTTTTGTTTATCTCATTTTATTATCTGTTACAAAAACAATTCCCCAATTTATTTGTTTTAATCGAAAACTGCCTCAAATAATTTTCCTTTACCTCGTCTTATTTTTTATTACCTAAAAGTAGCCCATTTTAATTTTTCTTTACCTCATTTCGTTTTTTATTGCAACAAAGCACCTCTATTTATTCTTTTAACAAAACATTACCTCAAATTAGGTTCCTTTAACTAGTTTTATTTTTTATTAGCAAAAAGTTCTTCAATTAATATAATAAAAAATACCTCATTATATTTTTCTTTACCTGCTATTTATTTTTAATTTCCCAAACGTAACGTAAATTATTATTTTTGCATCAATTTATTCTTTATTTCCAATTATTTTCTAAATTTATTTTTTAAAACGGAAAATACCTCAGTTTATTCTAATTTGCAAAGAGTACCTCAAATTTGTTTCTTTAGCGGAAAGAACCTCGATTTATTTTCCTTTGCCTAATTATTTTTTTGTTTCAAAAACAAAGCTCAACTTATTTTTCTAAGGAAAAATACCACAAATTATTTGTAAATACCTCACTTTATTTTTTATTACAAAAACGTAGCTCAATTTATTTTCCAACGAAAAATACCTCTGTTTATTGTTAATTACCAAAACGCTGCTCAATTTATTTTGTACCAAAAAAATACCTCACATTATATTTTCTTTCGTCATCTTATTTTTTGTTACCAAAATGCGCCTCGATTTATTCTTTTTTACAAAAAATACAAATAATTTATTTTCTTTTCCCTGTTTTATTTTTTCTTACCAAAAATAATATCAAACTATTTTTCTTTACCTCATTCTTTTTTTTCGGTCGCCAAAAAATACCTTAGTTTATTTTAATTACCAAAGAGTACCTCAATTTAGTTTTGTTTACCAAAACAGACCTCTGTTTATTTTAATTACCGAAGAGTACCTCAAATTATTTTTTAAACCAAAGAAATACCTCAAATTACTTTTCTTTGCCATATTTAGTTTTATTTTTACCGAAAAGTAGCTCAATTTATTTTTAAAACGAAAAATATCTCAGTTTATTTTTTTTTCCAAAATTGACCTCAATTTATTATTTGACCAAGAAAATACCTTAAATTAATTTTGCTTACCCCATTTTGTTTTTTATGACCAAAAGGCGCCTCAATTTTGTTTTTAACAAAAAAACACATCAAAATATTTTTATTTTCCCTAATTTAATTTTTATTACCAAAAAAACCTCAACCGATTTATTTACCAAACAAAAAACCTCCGTTTATTTTAATTACCAAAAAGTTACTGAATTTATTGTTTTACCAAAAAAAAAACGCCACTATATATATATTTTTTCCTGATATTATTTTTTATCTCCCAAAATTACCTCATGTTTTTTTTTATACCAAAAAATACCTCAAATTATTTTTCTTCATCTTATTATATTGTTTATTACCAAATAATTCCTCAATTTATTTGTAAACAAAAAATACCGCAGTTTATTCTTATCTTCCAAACATACCTCAATTTATTTATTTTAGAGACTAACTCCTCAAAAAAATAAAAATTTACCGCATTTTTATTTTTTATTTCAATGAATGACCTCAACATATTTTTTACAAATAATAGCAAAAGTCATTTTTCTTTACCTCATTTTATGTATTATGTCAAAAAAAGTACCACAGTCTATTATTCAAACGAAAAATAACTCAGTTTATTTTTTTTTTCCAAAAATTATCTCAATTTATTTTTTATCAAAAAATGCCGCAAATTAATTTTTCTTACCACATTTTATTTTTTACTACAAAAAAGAGCACACCAATTTATTTTTATCACAACAAATACATCAAATTATTTTTATTTTTTTTTATCTCATTTTATTATCTGTTACAAAAACAATTCCCCAATTTATTTGTTTTAATCGAAAACTGCCTCAAATAATTTTCCTTTACCTCGTCTTATTTTTTATTACCTAAAAGTAGCCCATTTTAATTTTTCTTTACCTCATTTCGTTTTTTATTGCAACAAAGCACCTCTATTTATTCTTTTAACAAAACATTACCTCAAATTAGGTTCCTTTAACTAGTTTTATTTTTTATTAGCAAAAAGTTCTTCAATTAATATAATAAAAAATACCTCACTATATTTTTCTTTACCTGCTATTTATTTTTAATTTCCCAAAGGTAACTCAATTTATTATTTTTGCATCAATTTATTCTTTATTTCCAATTATTTTCTCAATTTATTTTTCAAACGGAAAATACCTCAGTTTATTCTAATTTGAAAAGAGTACCTCAAATTTGTTTCTTTAGCAGAAAAAACCTCGATTTATTTTCCATTTCCTAATTATTTTTTAGTTTCAAAAAAGAAGCTCAACTTATTTTTCTAAGGAAAAATACCACAAATTATTTGTAAATACCTCACTTTATTTTTTATTACAAAAACGTAGCTCAATTTATTTTCAAACGAAAAATGCCTCAGTTTATTGTTAATTACCAAAACGCAGCTCAATTTATTTTGTACCAAAAAAATACCTCACATTATATTTTCTTTCGTCATCTTATTTTTTATTACCAAAATGCGCTTCGATTTATTCTTTTTTACAAAAAATACAAATAATTAATTTTCTTTTCCCCGTTTTTTTTTTTCTTACCAAAAACTATATCAAACTATTTTTCTTTACCTCATTCTTTTTTTTCGGTCGCCAAAAAATAACTTAGTTTATTATAATTACCAAAGAGTACCTCAATTTAGTTTTTTTTACCAAAACAGACCTCAGTTTATTTTAATTACCGAAGAGTACCTCAAATTATTTTTTAAACCAAAGAAATACCTCAAATTACTTTTCTTTGCCATATTTAGTTATTATTTTTACCGAAAAGTAGCTCAATTTATTTTTAAAATGAAAAATTTCTCAGTTTATTTTTTTTTCCAAAATTTACCTCAATTCATTATTTGACTAAGAAAATACCTTAAATTAATTTTGCTTACCCCATTTTGTTTTTTATTACCAAAAGGCACTTCAATTTTGTTTTTTAGAAAAAACACATCAAAATATTTTTATTTTCCCTAATTTAATTTTTATTACCAAAAAAACTTCAACCGATTTATTTACCAAACAAAAAACCTCCGTTTATTTTAATTACCAAAAAGTTACTAAATTTATTGTTTTACCAAAAAAAAAACGCCATTATATAGAATTTTTTTTCTTGATATTATTTTTTATCTCCCAAAATTACCTCATGTTTTTTTTTTATACCAAAAAATACCTCAAGTTATTTTTCTTTATCTTATTATATTGTTTATTACCAAATAATTCTTCAATTTATTTGTAAACAAAAAATACCTCAGTTTATTCTTATCTTCCAAATATACCTCAATTTATTTATTTTAGCAAATAACTCCTCAAAAAAATAAAAATTTACATCATTTTTATTTTTTATTTCAATGAATGACCTCAACATATTTTTTACCAATAATAGGAAAAGTCATTTTTCTTTACCTCATTTTATGTATTATGTCAAAAAAAGTACCACAGTCTATTATTCAAACGAAAAATAACTCAGTTTATTTTTTGTTTCCAAAAATTATCTCAATTTATTTTTTATCAAAAAATGCCGCAAATTAATTTTTCTTACCACATTTTATTTTTTACTACAAAAAAGAGCACACCAATTTATTTTCTTCACAACAAATACATCAAGTTATTTTTATTTTTTTTTATCTCATTTTATTATCTGTTACAAAAACAATTCCCCCATTTATTTGTTTTAACCGAAAACTGCCTCAAATAATTTTCCTTTACCTCGTCTTATTTTTTATTACCTAAAAGTTGCCCATTTTAATTTTTCTCTTCCTTATTTCGTTTTTTATTGCAACGAAGCACCTCTATTTATTCTTTTAACAAAACATTGCCTCAAATTAGGTTCCTTTAGCTAGTTTTATTTTTTATTAGCAAAAAGTTCTTCAATTTATATAATAAAAAATACCTCACTATATTTTTCTTTACCTGCTATTTATTTTTAATTTCCCAAAGGTAACTCAAATTATTATTTTTGCATCAATTTATTCTTTATTTCCAAATATTTTCTCTATTTATTTTTCACACAAAAAATACTTCAGTTTATTCTAATTTGCAAAGAGTAACTCAATTTATTTCTTTAGCGGAAAAAACCTCGAATTACCTTCCTTTATCTAATTATTTTTTTGTTTCAAAAACAAAGCTCAACTTATTTTTCTAAGGAAAAATACCACAAATTATTTGTAAATACCTCACTTTATTTTTTATTACAAAAACGTAACTCAATTTATTTTCAAACGAAAAATACCTCAGTTTATTGTTAATTACCAAAACGCAGCTCAATTTATTTTGTACCAAAAAAATACCTCACATTATATTTTCTTTCGTCATCTTATTTTTCATTACCAAAATGCGCCTCGATTTATTCTTTTTTACAAAAAATACACATAATTAATTTTCTTTTCCCCGTTTTTTTTTTTCTTACCAAAAACTATATCAAACTATTTTTCTTTACCTCATTCTTTTTTTTCGGTCGCCAAAAATTACCTTAGTTTATTTTAATTACCAAAAAATTACTGAATTTATTGTTTGACTAAAAAAAAAAAGTCATTATATATTTTTTTTTTCCTGATATTATTTTTTATCTCCCAAAATTACCTCATGTTTTTTTTTATACCAAAAAATAGCTCAAATTAATTTTCTTTATCTTATTATATCGTTTATTACCAAATGATTCCTCAATATATTTGTAAACAAAAAATACTACCTTTCTTTACCATATTTAGTTATTATTTTTACCGAAAAGTTGCGCAATTTATTTTTTAAATGAAAAATATCTCAGTTTATTTTTATTTCCAAAATTTACCTCAATTAATTATTTCACCAAGAAAAAACCTCAAATTATTTTCCTTATCCCATTTTATTTTTTACTACCAAAAGGCACCTCGATTTCGTTTTTAACAAAAAATACATCAAAATAATTTTTTTTTTCCCCTAATCCTATTTTTTATTACCAAATAAACCTCAACCGATTTGTTTACCAAACAAAAAACCTCCTTTTATTTTAATTACCAAAAAGTTACTGAATTTATTTTTTTACCAAAAAAATACCTCATTATATTTTTGTTTTCCTGATGTTATTTTTTATCTCCCAAAATAACCTCTTTTTTTTTTATATACCAAAAAATACCTCAAATTATATTTTTTTATTACCAAATAATTCCTCAATTTGTTTGTAAAAAAAGAAAAACCTCAGTTTGTTTTGATTTTCCAAACATACCACAATTTATTTATGTTAGCATATAACACCTCAAAAAAAATAAAAATTTATTTCATTTTTATTTTTTATTTCAAGGAATAACCTCAACTAATGTTTTTACTAATAAGAGAAAAAATTATTTTTCTTTACCTCGTTTAATGTTTTTTGTCAAAAAACGTACCACAATCTATTATTCAAACAAAAAATACCTCAATTTATTTTTTGTTACCAAAAATTATCTCAATTTATTTTTTATCAAAACATACCCCAAATTGCTTTTTCTTGCCACATTTTATTTTTTATTACAAAAACGAGTACACAAATTTATTTTTTTCACAACAAATACATCAGATTATTTTTATTTTTCTCTATCTCATTTTATTTTCTATTAGAAAAAAAATGCCCCTATTTATTTTTTAACCAAAAAAAGCCTCAAATTGTTTTCTTTTAGCTCGTCTTATTTTTTATTACCTAAATATAGCCCATTTTAATTTTTCTATACATTATTTCGTTTTTTATTGCAACAAAGCACCTCTATTTATTCTTTTAACAAAAAATTGCCTCAAATTAGTTTCCTTTAACTAGTTTTATTTTTTATTAGCGAAAAGTTCCTCCATTTATATAATAAAAAATACCTCGCTATATTTTTCTTTACCTGCTACTTATTTAAAATTTCCCAAAGGTACCTCAAATTATTATTTTTGCATCAATTTATTCTTTATTTCGAAATATACCTCAATTTATTCTGATTTTCCAAACATACCTCAATTTATTTATTTTAGCAAATAACAGCTCAAAAAAAAAACATTTACCTCATTTTTTGCTTTTATTTTTTATGTCAAAAAAAGTACCACAATCTATTATTCAAATGAAAAATAACTCAGTTTTTTTTTTGTTACGAAAAACCATCCCAATTTATTTTTTATCAAAAAAATACCACAAATTATTATTTTTTTCCACATTTTATTTTTTACTTCAAAAAAGAGCACACCAATTTATTTTTTTCACAACAAATACATCAGATTATTTTTATTTTTCTTTATCTCATTTTATTTTCTATTACAAAAAAAATGCCGCAATTTATTTTTTGACCAAGAAATGTTTCAAATTAATTTCCTTAACCTCGTCTTATTTTTTATTACCTAAAAGTAGCCCACTTTAATTTTTCTTTGCCTTATTCCGTTTTTTATTGCTAAAAAGCACCTCTATTTATTCTTTTAACAAAAAATTGCCTCGAATTAGTTTCCTTTAACTAGTTTTATTTTTTCTTAGCCAAAAGTTCCTCAATTTATATAATAAAAAATACCTCGCTATATTTTTCTCTACCTGCTATTTATTTTTAATTTCCCGAAGGTACCTCAAGTTATTATTTTTGCAACGATTTATTCTTTATTTCCAAATATTTTCTCAATTTATTTTTCAAACGGAAAATACCTCAGTTTATTCTAATTTGAAAAGAGTACCTCAATTTGTTTCTTTAGCGGAAAAAACCTCGAATTATTTTCCTTTGCCTAATTATTTTTTTGTTTCAAAAAAGAACCTCAACTTATTTTTTTAAGGAAAAATACCACAAATTATTTGAAAATACCTCATTTTATTTTTTATTACAAAAAAGTAACTCAATTTATTGTTAATTACCAAAACGCAGCTCAATTTATTTTTTACCAAAAAAACACCTCACATTATATTTCCTTTCGTCGTTTTATTTTTTATTACAAAAATGCACCTCGATTTATTCTTTTTTACAAAAAATACATAAAATTAATTTTCTTTGCCCCGTTTTATTTTTTCTTCCTAAAAACTATATCAAACTATTTTTTTTTGCCTCATTCTTTTTTTTCGGTCACCAAAAAGTACCTGAGTTTATTTTAATTACCATAGAGTACCTCAATTTTTTTTTTTTTACCGAAACGGACCTCAGTTTATTTTAATTACCGAAGAGTACCTCAAATTACTTTTTTAACCAAAGAAATACCTCAAATTACTTTTCTTTACCATATTTAGTTATTATTTTCACCGAAAAGTTGCTAAATTTATTTTTAAAATGAAAAATATCTCGGTTTATTTTTATTTCCAAAATTTACTTCAATTTATTATTTGACCAAGAAAATGCCTCAAATTAATTTTCCATACCCCATTTTATTTTTTATTACCGAAAGGCACCTCGATGTCGTTTTTTTACAAATACTACTTCAAAATATATTTTTTTCCCTGAATCTTTCTTTTAATTACCAAAAAAACCTCAACCGATTTGTTTACCAAACAAAAAACCTTTGTTTATTTTACTTACCAAAAAGTTACTGAATTTTTTTTTTTCCCAAAAAAATACCTCATTATATTTTTGTTTTCCTGATGTTATTTTTTATCTCCCAAAATTACCTCATTTTTTTTGTTATACCAAAAAGTACCTCAAAATTATTTTTCTGTATCTTATTATATTCTTTATTACAAAATAATTCCTCAATTTATTTGTAAACAAAAAATACGTCAGTTTTTTCTTATTTTCCAAACATACCTCAATTTATTTATTTTAGCAAATAACGCCTCAAAAAAAAAACTTTTACCTCTTTTTTATTTTTTCTTTCAATGAATAACCTCAACTTATTTTTTCACCAATAATAGATAAAATTATTTTTCTTTACCTCATTTTGTGTTTTATGTCAAAAAAAGTACCACAATCTATTATTCAAAGGAAAAATAACTCAGTTTTTTTTTGTTACCAAAAATCATCCCAATTTATTTTTTATCCAAAAAATACTACAAATTAATATATTTTTCCACATTTTATTTTTTACTACAAAAAAGAGCACACCAATTTATTTTTTTCACAACAAATACATCAAGTTGTTTTTATTTTTTCTTTATCTCATTTTATTTTCTGTTACAAAAAAAATCCCGCAATTTATTTTTTGACAAAAAAATGTTTCAAATTATTTTCCTTTACCTCGTCTTTTTTTTTATTACCTAAAAGTAGCCCACTTTAATTTTTCTTTGCCTTATTCCGTTTTTTATTGCTACAAAGCACCTCTATTTAATCTTTTAACAAAAAATTGCCTCAAATTAGTTTCCTTTAACTAGTTTTATTTTTTATTAGCAAAAAGTTCCTCAATTTATATAATAAAAAATACCTCGCTATAATTTTCTCTACCTGCTATTTATTTTTAATTTCCCAAAGGTACCTCAAGTTATTATTTTTGCATCGATTTATTCTTTATTTCCAAATATTTTCTCAATTTATTTTTCAAGCGGAAAATACCTCAGTTTATTCTAATTTGAAAAGAGTACCTCAATTTGTTTCTTTAGGGGAAAAAACCTCGATTTATTTTCCTTTGCCTAATTATTTTTTTGTTTCAAAAAAGAACCTCAACTTATTTTTTTACGAAAAAATACCACAAATTATTTGTAAATACCTCATTTTATTTTTTATTACAAAAAAGTAACTCAATTTATTTTCGAACGAAAAATACCTCAGTTTATTGTTAATTACCAAAACGCAGCTCAATTTATTTTTTACCAAAAAAATACCTCACATTATATTTCCTTTCGTCGTTTTATTTTTTATTACCAAAATGCACCTCGATTTATTCTTTTTTACAAAAAATACCTCATATTATATTTCCTTTCGTCGTTTTATTTTTTATTACCAAAATGCACCTCGATTTATTCTTTTTTACAAAAAATACATAAAATGAGTTTTCTTTGCCCCGTTTTATTTTTTCTTACCAAAAACTATATCAAACTATTTTTCTTTACCTCATTCTTTTTTTTCGGTCGCCAAAAAGTACCTGAGTTTATTTTAATTACCATAGAGTACCTCAATTTATTTTTTTTATCGAAACATACCTCAATTTATTTTAATTACCGAAGAGTACCTCAATTTACTTTTTTAACCAAAGAAATACCTCAAATTACTTTTCTTTACCATATTTAGTTATTATTTTCACCGAAAAGTTGCTCAATTTATTTTTAAAATGAAAAATATCTCGGTTTATTTTTATTTCCAAAATTTAATTCAATTTATTATTTGACCAAGAAAATACCTCAAATTAATTTTTCATACCCCATTTTTTTTTTTATTACCGAAAGGCACCTCGATGTCGTTTTTTTACAAAAACTACTTCAAAATATATTTTTTTCCCCGAATCTTTCTTTTAATTACCAAAAAAACCTCAACCGATTTGTTTACCAAACAAAAAACCTCCATTTATTTTACTTACCAAAAAGTTACTGAATTTATTTTTTTACCAAAAAAATACCTCATTATATTTTTGTTTTCTTGATGTTATTTTTTATCTCCAAAAACTACCTCATTTTTTTTGTTATACCAAAAAGTACCTCAAAATTATTTTTCTGTATCTTATTATATTCTTTATTACAAAATAATTCCTCAATTTATTTGTAAACAAAAAATACGTCAGTTTTTTCTGATTTTCCAAACATACCTCAATTTATTTATTTTAGCAAATAACGCCTCAAAAAAAAAACATTTACCTCATTTTAATTTTTTATTTCAATGAATAACCTCAACTTATTTTTTCACCAATAATAGATAAAATTATTTTTCTTTACCTCATTTTGTGTTTTATGTCAAAAAAAGTACCACAATCTATTATTCAAACGAAAAATAACTCAGTTTTTTTTTTGTTACCAAAAATCATCCCAATTTGTTTTTTATCAAAAAAATACCACAAATTATTATATTTTTCCACATTTTATTTTTTACTACAAAAAAGAGCACACCAATTTATTTTTTTCACGAAAAATACATCAAGTTTTTTTTTTTTTTTCTTTATCTCATTTTATTTTCTGTTACAAAAAAAGTGCCGCAATTTATTTTTTGACCAAAAAAAGTTTCAAATTATTTTTCTTTACCTCGTCTTCTTTTTTATTACCTAAAAGTAGCCCACTTTAATTTTTCTTTGCCTTATTCCGTTTTTTATTGCTACAAAGCACCTCTATTTATTCTTTTAACAAAAAATTGCCTCAAATTAGTTTCCTTTAACTAGTTTTATTTTTTATTAGCAAAAAGTTCCTCAATTTATATAATAAAAAATACCTCGCTATATTTTTCTCTACCTGCTATTTATTTTTAATTTCCCGAAGGTACCTCAAGTTATTATTTTTGCATCGATTTATTCTTTATTTCCAAATATTTTCCCAATTTATTTTTCAAACGGAAAATACCTCAGTTTATTCTAATTTGAAAAGAGTACCTCAATTTGTTTCTTTAGCGGAAAAAACCTCGAATTATTTTCCTTTGCCTAATTATTTTTTTGTTTCAAAAAAGAACCTCAACTTATTTTTTTAAGGAAAAATACCACAAATTATTTGTAAATACCTCATTTTATTTTTTATTACAAAAAAGTAACTCAATTTATTTTCGAACGAAAAATACGTCAATTTATTGTTAATTACCAAAACGCAGCTCAATTTATTTTTTACCAAAAAAATACCTCACATTATATTTCCTTTCGTCGTTTTATTTTTTATTACCAAAATGCACCTCGATTTATTCTTTTTTACAAAAAATACATAAAATGAATTTTCTTTGCCCCGTTTTATTTTTTCTTACCAAAAACTATATTAAACTATTTTTCTTTACCTCATTCTTTTTTTTCGGTCGCCAAAAAGTACCTGAGTTTATTTTAATTACCCTAGAGTACCTCAATTTATTTTTTTTATCGAAACCTACCTCAATTTATTTTTATTACCGCAGAGTACCTCATTTTACTTTTTTAACCAAAGAAATATCTCAAAGTACTTTTCTTTGCCATATTTAGTTATTATTTTCACCGAAAAGTTGCTAAATTTATTTTTTAAATGAAAAATATCTCGGTTTATTTTTATTTCTAAAATTTACTTCAATAAATTATTTGACCAAGAAAATACCTCAAATTAATTTTCCACACCCCATTTTATTTTTAATTACCGAAAGGCACCTCGATGTCGTTTTTTTACAAAAACTACTTCAAAATATATTTTTTTCCCCGAATCTTTCTTTTAATTACCAAAAAAACCTCAACCGATTTATTTACCAAACAAAAAACCTCCATTTATTTTACTTACCAAAAAGTTACTGAATTTATTTTTTTACCAAAAAAATACCTCATTATATTTTTGTTTTCCTGATGTTATTTTTTATCTCCCAAAATTACCTCATTTTTTTTTTATACCAAAAAGTACCTCAAAATTATTTTTCTGTATCTTATTATATTCTTTATTACAAAATAATTCCTCAATTTATTTGTAAACAAAAAATACGTCAGTTTTTTCTTATTTTCCAAACATACCTCAATTTATTTATTTTAGCAAATAACGCCTCAAAAAAAAAACTTTTACCTCTTTTTTATTTTTTCTTTCAATGAATAACCTCAACTTATTTTTTCACCAATAATAGATAAAATTACTTTTCTTTACCTCATTTTGTGTTTATGTCAAAAAAAGTACCACAATCTATTGTTCAAACGAAAAATAACTCAGTTTTTTTTTTGTTACCAAAAAATCATCCCAATTTGTTTTTTATCAAAAAAATACCACAAATTATTATATTTTTCCACATTTTATTTTTTGCTACAAAAAAGAGCACACCAATTTATTTTTTTCACGACAAATACGTCAAGTTGTTTTTATTTTTTCTTTATCTCATTTTATTTTCTGTTACAAAAAAAGTGCCGCAATTTATTTTTTGACCAAAAAATATTTCAAATTATTTTCCTTTACCTCGTCTTCTTTTTTATTACCTAAAAGTAGCCCACTTTAATTTTTCTTTGCCTTATTCCGTTTTTTATTGCTACAAAGCACCTCTATTTTTTCTTTTAACAAATAATTGCCTCAAATTAGTTTCCTTTAACTAGTTTTATTTTTTATTAGCAAAAAGTTCCTCAATTTATATAATAAAAAATACCTCGCTATATTTTTCTCTACCTGCTATTTATTTTTAATTTCCCGAAGGTACCTCAAGTTATTATTTTTGCATCGATTTATTCTTTATTTCCAAATATTTTCTCAATTTATTTTTCAAACGGAAAATACCTCAGTTTATTTTAATTTGAAAAGAGTACCTCAATTTGTTTCTTTAGCGGAAAAAACCTCGAATTATTTTCCTTTGCCTAATTATTTTTTTGTTTCAAAAAAGAACCTCAACTTATTTTTTTACGGAAAAATACCACAAATTATTTGTAAATACCCCATTTTATTTTTTATTACAAAAAAGTAACTCAATTTATTTTCGAACGAAAAATACCTCAGTTTATTGTTAATTACCAAAACGCAGTTCAATTTATTTTTTACCAAAAAAATACCTCACATTATATTTCCTTTCGTCGTTTTATTTTTTATTACCAAAATGCACCTCGATTTATTCTTTTTTACAAAAAATACATAAAATGAATTTTCTTTGCCTTGTTTTATTTTTTCTTACCAAAAACTATATCAAACGAATTTTCTTTACCTCATTCGTTTTTTTCGGTCGCCAAAAAGTACCTGAGTTTATTTTAATTACCATAGAGCACCTCAATTTATTTTTTTTACCGAAACATACCTCGATTTATTTTATATACCGAAGAGTACCTCAATTTACTTTTTTAACAAAAGAAATACCTCAAATTACTTTTCTTTACCATATTTAGTTATTATTTTCACCGAAAAGTTGCTAAATTTATTTTTAAAATGAAAAATATCTCGGTTTATTTTTATTTCCAAAATTTACTCCAATTTATTATTTGACCAAGAAAATACCTCAAATTAATTTTCCTTACCCCATTTTATTTTTTTTTACCGAAAGGCACCTCGATGTCATTTTTTTACAAAAACTACTTCAAAATATATTTTTTTCCCCGAATCTTTCTTTTAACTACAAAAAAAAACCTCAACCGATTTGTTTACCAAACAAAAAACCTCCGTTTATTTTACTTACCAAAAAGTTACTGAATTTATTTTTTTACCAAAAAAATACCTCATTATATTTTTGTTTTCCTGATGTTATTTTTTATCCCCCAAATCTACCTTATTTATTTTGTTATACCAAAAAGTACCTCAAAATTATTTTTCTGTATCTTATTATATTCTTTATTACAAAATAATTCCTCAATTTATTTGTAAAAAAAAAATACGTCAGTTTATTCTGATTTTCCAAACATACCTCAATTTATTTATTTTAGCAATTAATGCCTCAAAAAAAAAAATTTACCTCATTTTTATTTTTTCTTTCAATGAATAAACTCAACTTATTTTTTCACCAATAATAGATAAAATTATTTTTCTTTACCTCATTTTGTGTTTTATGTCAAAAAAAGTACCACAATCTATTATTCAAACGAAAAATAACTCAGTTTTTTTTTTGTTACCAAAAATCATCCCAATTTGTTTTTTATCAAAAAAATACCACAAATTATTATTTTTTTCCACATTTTATTTTTTACTACAAAAAAGAGCACACCAATTTATTTTTTTCACGACAAATACATCAAGTTGTTTTTATTTTTTCTTTATCTAATTTTATTTTATGTTACAAAAAAAAAGCCGCAATTTATTTTTTGACAAAAAAATGTTTCAAATTATTTTTCTTTACCTCGTCTTCTTTTTTATTACCTAAAAGTAGCCCACTTTAATTTTTCTTTGCCTTATTCCGTTTTTTATTGCTACAAAGCACCTCTATTTTTTCTTTTAACAAAAAATTGCCTCAAATTAGTTTCCTTTAACTAGTTTTATTTTTTATTAGCAAAAAGTTCCTATATTTATATAATAAAAAATACCTCGCTATATTTTTCTCTACTTGCTATTTATTTTTAATTTCCCAAAGGTACCACAAATTATTATTTTTGCATCGATTTATTCTTTATTTCCATATATTTTCTCAATTTATTTTTCAAACGGAAAATACCTCAGTTTATTCTAATTTGAAAAGAGTACCTCAATTTGTTTCTTTAGCGGAAAAAACCTCGAATTATTTTCCTTTGCCTAATTATTTTTTTGTTTCAAAAAAGAACCTCAACTTATTTTTTTAAGGAAAAATACCACAAATTATTTGTAAATACCTCATTTTATTTTTTATTACAAAAAAGTAACTCAATTTATTTTGGAACGAAAAATACCTCTGTTTATTGTTAATTACCAAAACGCAGCTCAATTTATTTTTTACCAAAAACATACCTCACATTATATTTCCTTTCGTCGTTTTATTTTTTATTACCAAAATGCACCTCGATTAATTCTTTTTTGCAAAAAATACATAAAATTAATTTTCTTTGCCCCGTTTTATTTTTTCTTACCAAAAACTATATCAAACTATTTTTCTTTACCTCATTCTATTTTTTCGGTCCCCAAAAAGTACCTGAGTTTATTTTAATTACCATAGAGCACCTCAATTTATTTTTTTTACCGAAACATACCTCAATTTATTTTAATTTCCGAAGAGTACCTCAATTTACTTTTTTAACCAAAGAAATACCTCAAATTACTTTTCTTTACCATATTTAGTTATTATTTTCACCGAAAAGTTGCTAAATTTATTTTTAAAATGAAAAATATCTCGGTTTATTTTTTATTTCCAAAATTTACTCGAATTTATTATTTGACCAAGAAAATACCTCAAATTAATTTTCCTTACCCCATTTTATTTTTTATTACCGAAAGGCACCTCGATGTCGTTTTTTTACAAAAACTACTTCAAAATATATTTTTTTCCCTGAATCTTTCTTTCAACTACAAAAAAAAACCTCAACCGATTTGTTTACCAAACAAAAAACCTTCGTTTATTTTACTTACCAAAAAGTTACTGAATTTATTTTTTTACCAAAAAAATACCTCATTATATTTTTGTTTTCCTGATGTTATTTTTTATCCCCCAAATCTACCTTTTTTTTTTTGTTATACCAAAAAGTACCTCAAAATTATTTTTCTGTATCTTATTATATTCTTTATTACAAAATAATTCCTCAAATTATTTGTAAACAAAAAATACGTCAGTTTTTTCTGATTTTCCAAACATACCTCAATTTATTTATTTTAGCAATTAATGCCTCAAAAAAAAAACATTTACCTCATTTTTATTTTTTCTTTCAATGAATAACCTCAACTTATTTTTTCACCAATAATAGATAAAATTATTTTTCTTTACCTCATTTTGTGTTTTATGTCAAAAAAAGTACCACAATCTATTATTCAAACGAAAAATAACTCAGTTTTTTTTTTGTTACCAAAAATCATCCCAATTTGTTTTTTATCAAAAAAATACCACAAATTATTATTTTTTTCCACATTTTATTTTTTACTACAAAAAAGAGCACACCAATTTATTTTTTTCACGACAAATACATCAAGTTGTTTTTATTTTTTCTTTATCTCATTTTATTTTATGTTACCAAAAAAATGCCGCAATTTATTTTTTGACCAAAAAATGTTTCAAATTATTTTCCTTTACCTCGTCTTCTTTTTTATTACCTAAAAGTAGCCCACTTTAATTTTTCTTTGCCTTATTCCGTTTTTTATTGCTACAAAGCACCTCTATTTTTTCTTTTAACAAATAATTGCCTCAAATTAGTTTCCTTTAACTAGTTTTATTTTTTATTAACAAAAAGTTCCTCAATTTATATAATAAAAAATACCTCGCCATATTTTTCTCTACCTGCTATTTATTTTTAATTTCCCAAAGGTACCTCAAATTATAAGTTTTGCATCGATTTATTCTTTATTTCCAAATATTTTCTGAATTAATTTTTCAAACGGAAAATACCTCAGTTTATTCTAATTTGAAAAGAGTACCTCAATTTGTTTCTTTAGCGGAAAAAACCTCGAATTATTTTTCTTTGCCTAATTATTTTTTTGTTTCAAAAAAGAACCTCAACTTATTTTTTTAAGGAAAAATACCACAAATTATTTGTAAATACCTCATTTTATTTTTTATTACAAAAAAGTAACTCAATTTATTTTGGAACGAAAAATACCTCAGTTTATTGTTAATTACCAAAACGCAGCTCAATTTATTTTTTACCAAAAAAATAACTCACATTATATTTCCTTTCGTCGTTTTATTTTTTATTACCAAAATGCACCTCAATTTATTCTTTTTTACAAAAAATACATAAAATGAATTTTCTTTGCCCTGTTTTTTTTTTTCTTACCAAAAACTATATCAAACTATTTTTCTTTACCTCATTCTTTTTTTTCGCTCGCCAAAAAGTACTTGAGTTTATTTTAATTACCATAGAGCTCCTCAATTTATTTTTTTTACCGAAACATACCTCAATTTATTTTAATTACCGAAGAGTACCTCAATTTACTTTTTTAACCAAAGAATTACCTCAAAATACTTGCAAAGCACCTCTATTTATTTTTTTAACAAAAAATTGCCTGAAATGAGTTTCCTTTAATTTGTTTTATTTTTTATTAGCAAAAAGTTCCTCGATTTATATAATAAAAAATACCTCACTATATTTTTCTTTACCTGCTATTTATTTTTAATTTCCCAAAGGTACCTCAAATTATTATTTTTGCGTCAATTTATTCTTTAGTTCCAAATATTTCCTCAATTTATTTTTACAACGAAAAATACCTCAGTTTATTCTAATTTGCAAAGAGTACCTCATATAATTTCATTAGCAGAAAAAACTTCAAATTATTTTCCTTTGCCTAATTGTTTTTTTGTCTCAAAAAGAACCTCAACTTTTTTTTTTTAAGGAAAAATACCACAAAGTATTTGTAAATACCTCATTTTATTTTTATTTCAAAAAAAGTAACTCAATTTATTGTTAATTTACAAAAACGCAGCTCAATTTATTTTTTACCAAAAAAATACCTCACATTGTATTTTCTTTTGTCATTTTATTTTTCATTACCAAAATGCACCTCGTTTTATTCTTTTTTACAAAAAAATACATCAAGTTAATTTTCTTTGCTCCGTTTTATTTTTTCTTACCAAAAACTGTATCAAACCATTTTTGTTTTACCTCATTCTTTTTTCCGGTCACCAAAAAGTACATCACTTTATTTTTATTACCAAAGAGTACCTCAATTTATTTTTTTTACCAAAACAGACCTCAGTTTTTTTTAATTACCGAAGAGTACCTCAAATTATGTTTTTAACCAAAGAAATGCCTCAAATTACATTTCTTTACCATATTTAGTTATTATTTTTACCGAAAAGTAGCTCAATTTATTTTTAAAATGAAAAATATCTCAGTTTATTTTTATTTCCAAAATTTACCTCAATTTATTATTTGACCAAGAAAATACCTCAAATTAATTTTCCATAACCCATTTTATTTTTTATTACCAAAAGGCACCTCAATTTTGTTTTTAACGAAAAATACATCAAAAACTTTTTTTTTTCCCAATTATTTTTTTTATTACAAAAAAAACCTCAACCGATTTGTTTACCAAACAAAAAACCTCCGAATATTTTAATTACCAAAAAGTTACTGAATTTAGTTTTTTACCAAAAAAATACCGCATTACATTTTTTTTTTCCCGTTGTTATTTTTTATCTCCCAAAATGACCTCATTTTTTTTTTTACCAAAAAATACCTCAAATTATTTTTCTTTATTACCAAATAATTCCTCAATTTGTTTGTAAAAAAAAAAATACCTCAGTTTATTCTGATTTTCCAAACATACCTCAATTTATTTATGTTAGCATATAACACCTCAAAAAAAATTAAAATTTATTTCATTTTTATTTTTTATTTCAAGGAATAAACTCCACTTATTTTTTTACCAACAATAGCAAAAATTATTTTCCTTTACCTCGTTTTATGTTTTTTGACAAAAAAAGTACCACAATCTATTATTCAAACGAAAAATAACTCGGTTTATTTTTTGTTACCAGAAATTATCTCAATTAAGTTTTTATCAAAAAAATACCACAAATAATTTTTTCTTACCGCATTTTATTTTTTACTACAAAAAAAGAGCACACCAATTTATTTTTTTCACAACAAATGCATCAAATTATTTTTATTTTTCTTTATCTCGATTTATTTTCTTTTACAAAAAAAATGCCCCAATTTATTTTTTAACCAAAAAATGTTTCAAATTATTTTTCTTTACCTCGTCGTATTTTTTATTATATAAAAGTAGCCCATTTTAATTTTTCTTTACCTTATTCTGTTTTTTATTACAGCAAAGCACCTCTATTTATTCTTTTAACAAAAAATTGCCTAAAATTAGTTTCCTTTAACTAGTTTTATTTTTTATTAGCAAAAAGTTCCTCGATTTATATAATAGAAAATACCTCACTATATTTTTCTTTACTTGCTATTTATTTTTAATTTCCCAAAGGTACCTCAAATTATTATTTTTGCGTCAATTTATTCTTTATTTCCAAATATTTCCTCAATTTATTTTTTAAACGAAAAATACCTTAGTTTATTCTAATTTGCAAAGAGTACCTCATATTTTTTCATTAGCGGAAAAAACCTCGAATTATTTTCCTTTGCCTAATTGTTTTTTTGTCTCAAAAAGAACCTCAACTAATTTTTTTTAAAGAAAAATACTACAAATTATTCTTAAATACCTCATTTTATTTTTATTTCAAAAAAAGTAACTCAATTTATTGTTAATTTACAAAAACGCAGCTCAATTTATTTTTTACCAAAAAAATACCTCACAATATATTTTCTTTCGTCATTTTATTTTTCATTACCAAAATGCACCTCGATTTATTATTTTTTACAAAAAATACATAAAGTTAATTTTCTTTGCCCCGTTTTATTTTTTCTTACCAAAAACTGTATCAAACCATTTTTGTTTTACCTCATTCTTTTCTCCGGTCACCAAAAAGTACCTGACTTTAAGTTTATTACCAACGAGTACCTCAATTTGTTTTTTTAACCAAAACAGACCTCAGTTTTTTTTAATTATCGAAGAGTACCTCAAATTATGTTTTTGACCAAAGAAATACATCAAATTACTTTTCTTTACCATATTTAGTTATTATTTTTACCGAAAAGTAGCTCAATTTATTTTTAAAATGAAAAATATCTCAGTTTATTTTTATTTCCAAAATTTACCTCAATTTATTATTTGACCAAG
Organism: Amborella trichopoda; assembly: GCF_054954075.1. Lineage (NCBI taxonomy): Eukaryota > Viridiplantae > Streptophyta > Magnoliopsida > Amborellales > Amborellaceae > Amborella > Amborella trichopoda. The sequence continues at coordinate 34,317,474 of NC_142338.1, forward strand.
AAAATACCTCAAATAAATTTTCCATAACCCATTTTATTTTTTATTACCAAAAGGCACCTCAATTTTGTTTTTAACAAAAAATACATCAAAAACTTTTTTTTTCCCCAATTTTATTTTTTATTACAAAAAAAACCTCAACCGATTTGTTTACCAAACAAAAAACCTCCGTATATTTTAATTACCAAAAATTTACTGAATTTAGTTTTTTACCAAAAAAATACCGCATTACATTTTTGTTTTCCTGTTGTTATTTTTTATCTCCCAAAATGACCTCATTTTTTTTTTTTGACCAAAAAATACCTCAAATTATTTTTCTTTATTACCAAATAATTCCTCAATTTGTTTGTAAAAAAAAAAATACCGCAGTTTATTCTGATTTTCCAAACATACCTCAATTTATTTATGTTAGCATATAACACCTCAAAAAAAATTAAAATTTATTTCATTTTTATTTTTTATTTCAAGGAATAAACTCAACTTATTTTTTTTACCAATAATAGCAAAAATTATTTTCCTTTACCTCCTTTTATGTTTTTTGACAAAAAAACGTACCACAATCTATTATTCAAACGAAAAATAACTCGGTTTATTTTTTGTTACCAGAAATTATCTCAATTAAGTTTTTATAAAAAAAATACCACAAATAATTTTTTCTTACCGCATTTTATTTTTTACTACAAAAAAAGAGCACACCAATTTATTTTTTTCACAACAAATGCATCAAATTATTTTTATTTTTCTTTATCTCGATTTATTTTCTGTTACAAAAAAAATGCCCCAATTTATTTTTTAACCAAAAAATGTTTCAAATTATTTTTCTTTACCTCGTCGTATTTTTTATTATATAAAAGTAGCCCATTTTAATTTTTCTTTACCTTATTCTGTTTTTTATTACAGCAAAGCACCTCTATTTATTCTTTTAACAAAAAATTGCCTAAAATTAGTTTCCTTTAACTAGTTTTATTTTTTATTGGCAAAAAGTTCCTCGATTTATATAATAGAAAATACCTCACTATATTTTTCTTTACCTGCTATTTATTTTTAATTTCCCAAAGGCACCTCAAATTATTATTTTTGCGTCAATTTATTCTTTATTTCCAAATATTTCCTCAATTTATTTTTTAAACGAAAAATACCTCAGTTTATTCTAATTTGCAAAGAGTACCTCATATTATTTCATGAGCGGAAAAAACCTCGAATTATTTTCCTTTGCCTAATTGTTTTTTTGTCTCAAAAAGAACCTCAACTAATTTTTTTAAAAGAAAAATACCACAAATTATTCTTAAATACCTCAATTTATTTTTATTTCAAAAAAAGTAACTCAATTTATTGTTAATTTACAAAAACGCAGCTCAATTTATTTTTTACCAAAAAAATACCTCACAATATATTTTCTTTCGTCATTTTATTTTTCATTACCAAAATGCACCTCGATTTATTATTTTTTACAAAAAATACATAAAGTTAATTTTCTTTGCCCCGTTTTATTTTTTCTTACCAAAAACTGTATCAAACCATTTTTGTTTTACCTCATTCTTTTCTCCGGTCACCAAAAAGTACCTGACTTTTAGTTTATTACCAACGAGTACCTCAATTTATTTTTTTTACCAAAACAGACCTCAGTTTATTTTAATTACCGAAGAGTACCTCAAATTATGTTTTTGACCAAAGAAATACCTCAAATTACTTTTCTTTACCATATTTAGTTATTATTTTTACCGAAAAGTAGCTCAATTTATTTTTAAAATGAAAAATATCTCAGTTTATTTTTATTTCCAAAATTTACCTCAATTTGTTATTTGACCAAGAAAATACCTCAAATTAATTTTCCATAACCCATTTTATTTTTTATTACCAAAAGGCACCTCAATTTTGTTTTTAACGAAAAATACATCAAAAACTTTTTTTTTCCCCAATTTTATTTTTTATTACAAAAAAAACCTCAACCGATTTGTTTACCAAACAAAAAACCTCCGTATATTTTAATTACCAAAAATTTACTGAATTTAGTTTTTTACCAAGAAAATACCGCATTACATTTTTGTTTTCCTGTTGTTATTTTTCATCTACCAAAATGACCTCATTTTTTTTTTTGACCAAAAAATACCTCAAATTATTTTTCTTTATTACCAAATAATTCCTCAAGTTGTTTGTAAAAAAAAAAATACCACAGTTTATTCTGATTTTCCAAACATACCTCAATTTATTTATGTTAGCATATAACACCTCAAAAAAAATTAAAATTTATTTCATTTTTATTTTTTATTTCAAGGAATAAACTCAACTTATTTTTTTTACCAATAATAGCAAAAATTATTTTCCTTTACCTCGTTTTATGTTTTTTGATAAAAAAAGTACCACAATCTATTATTCAAACGAAAAATAACTCGGTTTTTTTTCTGTTACCAGAAATTATCTCAATTAAGTTTTTATAAAAAAAATACCACAAATAATTTTTTCTTACCGCATTTTATTTTTTACTACAAAAAAAGAGCACACCAATTTATTTTTTTCACAACAAATGCATCAAATTATTTTTATTTTTCTTTATCTCGAATTATTTTCTGTTACAAAATAAATGCCCCAATTTATTTTTTAACCAAAAAATGTTTCAAATTATTTTTCTTTACCTCGTCGTATTTTTTATTATACAAAAGTAGCCCATTTTAATTTTTCTTTACCTTATTCTGTTTTTTATTACAGCAAAGCACCTCTATTTATTCTTTTAACAAAAAATTGCCTAAAATTAGTTTCCTTTAACTAGTTTTATTTTTTATTAGCAAAAAGTTCCTCGATTTATATAATAGAAAATACCTCACTATATTTTTCTTTACCTGCTATTTATTTTTAATTTCCCAAAGGTACCTCAAATTATTATTTTTGCGTCAATTTATTCTTTATTTCCAAATATTTATTTTTTAAACGAAAAATACCTCAGTTTATTCTAATTTGCAAAGAGTACCTCATATTATTTCATTAGCGGAAAAAACCTCGAATTATTTTCCTTTGCCTAATTGTTTTTTTGTCTCAAAAAGAACCTCAACTAATTTTTTTTAAAGAAAAATACCACAAATTATTCTTAAATACCTCATTTTATTTTTATTTCAAAAAAAGTAACTCAATTTATTGTTAATTTACAAAAACGCAGCTCAATTTATTTTTTACCAAAAAAATACCTCACAATATATTTTCTTTCGTCATTTTATTTTTCATTACCAAAATGCACCTCGATTTATTATTTTTTACATAAAATACATAAAGTTAATTTTCTTTGCCCCGTTTTATTTTTTCTTACAAAAAACTGTATCAAACCATTTTTGTTTTACCTCATTCTTTTTTCCGGTCACCAAAAAGTACCTGACTTTTAGTTTATTACCAACGAGTACCTCAATTTATTTTTTTTACCAAAACAGACCTCAGTTTATTTTAATTACCGAAGAGTACCTCAAATTATGTTTTTCACCAAAGAAATACCTCAAATTACTTTTCTTTACCATATTTAGTTATTATTTTTACCGAAAAGTAGCTCAATTTATTTTTAAAATGAAAAATATCTCAGTTTATTTTTATTTCCAAAATTTACCTCAATTTGTTATTTGACCAAGAAAATACCTCAAATTAATTTTCCATAACCCATTTTATTTTTTATTACCAAAAGGCACCTCAATTTTGTTTTTAACGAGAAATACATCAAAAACTTTTTTTTTCCCCAATTTTATTTTTTATTACAAAAAAAACCTCAACCGATTTGTTTACCAAACAAAAAACCTCCGTATATTTTAATTACCAAAAATTTACTGAATTTAGTTTTTTACCAAGAAAATACCGCATTACATTTTTGTTTTCCTGTTGTTATTTTTCATCTCCCAAAATGACCTCATTTTTTTTTTTGACCAAAAATACCTCAAATTATTTTTCTTTATTACCAAATAATTCCTCAAGTTGTTTGTAAAAAAAAAAATACCACAGTTTATTCTGATTTTCCAAACATACCTCAATTTATTTATGTTAGCATATAACACCTCAAAAAAAATTAAAATTTATTTCTTTTTATTTTTTTTTTTCAAGGAATAAACTCAACTTATTTTTTTTACCAATAATAGCAAAAATTATTTTCCTTTACCTCGTTTTATGTTTTTTGATAAAAAAAGTACCACAATCTATTATTCAAACGAAAAATAACTCGGTTTATTTTTTGTTACCAGAAATTATCTCAATTAAGTTTTTATAAAAAAAATACCACAAATAATTTTTTCTTACCGCATTTTATTTTTTACTACAAAAAAAGAGCACACCAATTTATTTTTTTCACAACAAATGCATCAAATTATTTTTATTTTTCTTTATCTCGATTTATTTTCTGTTACAAAAAAAATGCCCCAATTTATTTTTTAACCAAAAAATGTTTCAAATTATTTTTCTTTACCTCGTCGTATTTTTTATTATACAAAAGTAGCCCATTTTAATTTTTCTTTACCTTATTCTGTTTTTTATTACAGCAAAGCACCTCTATTTATTCTTTTAACAAAAAATTGCCTAAAATTAGTTTCCTTTAACTAGTTTTATTTTTTATTAGCAAAAAGTTCCTCGATTTATATAATAGAAAATACCTCACTATATTTTTCTTTACCTGCTATTTATTTTTAATTTCCCAAAGGTACCTCAAATTATTATTTTTGCGTCAATTTATTCTTTATTTCCAAATATTTATTTTTTAAACGAAAAATACCTCAGTTTATTCTAATTTGCAAAGAGTACCTCATATTATTTCATTAGCGGAAAAAACCTCGAATTATTTTCCTTTGCCTAATTGTTTTTTTGTCTCAAAAAGAACCTCAACTAATTTTTTTTAAAGAAAAATACCACAAATTATTCTTAAATACCTCATTTTATTTTTATTTCAAAAAAAGTAACTCAATTTATTGTTAATTTACAAAAACGCAGCTCAATTTATTTTTTACCAAAAAAATACCTCACAATATATTTTCTTTCGTCATTTTATTTTTCATTACCAAAATGCACCTCGATTTATTATTTTTTACATAAAATACATAAAGTTAATTTTCTTTGCCCCGTTTTATTTTTTCTTACAAAAAACTGTATCAAACCATTTTTGTTTTACCTCATTCTTTTTTCCGGTCACCAAAAAGTACCTGACTTTTAGTTTATTACCAACGAGTACCTCAATTTATTTTTTTTACCAAAACAGACCTCAGTTTATTTTAATTACCGAAGAGTACCTCAAATTATGTTTTTCACCAAAGAAATACCTCAAATTACTTTTCTTTACCATATTTAGTTATTATTTTTACCGAAAAGTAGCTCAATTTATTTTTAAAATGAAAAATATCTCAGTTTATTTTTATTTCCAAAATTTACCTCAATTTGTTATTTGACCAAGAAAATACCTCAAATTAATTTTCCATAACCCATTTTATTTTTTATTACCAAAAGGCACCTCAATTTTGTTTTTAACGAGAAATACATCAAAAACTTTTTTTTTCCCCAATTTTATTTTTTATTACAAAAAAAACCTCAACCGATTTGTTTACCAAACAAAAAACCTCCGTATATTTTAATTACCAAAAATTTACTGAATTTAGTTTTTTACCAAGAAAATACCGCATTACATTTTTGTTTTCCTGTTGTTATTTTTCATCTCCCAAAATGACCTCATTTTTTTTTTTGACCAAAAATACCTCAAATTATTTTTCTTTATTACCAAATAATTCCTCAAGTTGTTTGTAAAAAAAAAAATACCACAGTTTATTCTGATTTTCCAAACATACCTCAATTTATTTATGTTAGCATATAACACCTCAAAAAAAATTAAAATTTATTTCTTTTTTTTTTTTTTTTTCAAGGAATAAACTCAACTTATTTTTTTTACCAATAATAGCAAAAATTATTTTCCTTTACCTCGTTTTATGTTTTTTGATAAAAAAAGTACCACAATCTATTATTCAAACGAAAAATAACTCGGTTTATTTTTTGTTACCAGAAATTATCTCAATTAAGTTTTTATAAAAAAAATACCACAAATAATTTTTTCTTACCGCATTTTATTTTTTACTACAAAAAAAGAGCACACCAATTTATTTTTTTCACAACAAATGCATCAAATTATTTTTATTTTTCTTTATCTCGATTTATTTTCTGTTACAAAAAAAATGCCCCAATTTATTTTTTAACCAAAAAATGTTTCAAATTATTTTTCTTTACCTCGTCGTATTTTTTATTATACAAAAGTAGCCCATTTTAATTTTTCTTTACCTTATTCTGTTTTTTATTACAGCAAAGCACCTCTATTTATTCTTTTAACAAAAAATTGCCTAAAATTAGTTTCCTTTAACTAGTTTTATTTTTTATTAGCAAAAAGTTCCTCGATTTATATAATAGAAAATACCTCACTATATTTTTCTTTACCTGCTATTTATTTTTAATTTCCCAAAGGTACCTCAAATTATTATTTTTGCGTCAATTTATTCTTTATTTCCAAATATTTATTTTTTAAACGAAAAATACCTCAGTTTATTCTAATTTGCAAAGAGTACCTCATATTATTTCATTAGCGGAAAAAACCTCGAATTATTTTCCTTTGCCTAATTGTTTTTTTGTCTCAAAAAGAACCTCAACTAATTTTTTTTAAAGAAAAATACCACAAATTATTCTTAAATACCTCATTTTATTTTTATTTCAAAAAAAGTAACTCAATTTATTGTTAATTTACAAAAACGCAGCTCAATTTATTTTTTACCAAAAAAATACCTCACAATATATTTTCTTTCGTCATTTTATTTTTCATTACCAAAATGCACCTCGATTTATTATTTTTTACATAAAATACATAAAGTTAATTTTCTTTGCCCCGTTTTATTTTTTCTTACAAAAAACTGTATCAAACCATTTTTGTTTTACCTCATTCTTTTTTCCGGTCACCAAAAAGTACCTGACTTTTAGTTTATTACCAACGAGTACCTCAATTTATTTTTTTTACCAAAACAGACCTCAGTTTATTTTAATTACCGAAGAGTACCTCAAATTATGTTTTTCACCAAAGAAATACCTCAAATTACTTTTCTTTACCATATTTAGTTATTATTTTTACCGAAAAGTAGCTCAATTTATTTTTAAAATGAAAAATATCTCAGTTTATTTTTATTTCCAAAATTTACCTCAATTTGTTATTTGACCAAGAAAATACCTCAAATTAATTTTCCATAACCCATTTTATTTTTTATTACCAAAAGGCACCTCAATTTTGTTTTTAACGAGAAATACATCAAAAACTTTTTTTTTCCCCAATTTTATTTTTTATTACAAAAAAAACCTCAACCGATTTGTTTACCAAACAAAAAACCTCCGTATATTTTAATTACCAAAAATTTACTGAATTTAGTTTTTTACCAAGAAAATACCGCATTACATTTTTGTTTTCCTGTTGTTATTTTTCATCTCCCAAAATGACCTCATTTTTTTTTTTGACCAAAAATACCTCAAATTATTTTTCTTTATTACCAAATAATTCCTCAAGTTGTTTGTAAAAAAAAAAATACCACAGTTTATTCTGATTTTCCAAACATACCTCAATTTATTTATGTTAGCATATAACACCTCAAAAAAAATTAAAATTTATTTCTTTTTTTTTTTTTTTTTCAAGGAATAAACTCAACTTATTTTTTTTACCAATAATAGCAAAAATTATTTTCCTTTACCTCGTTTTATGGTTTTTGATAAAAAAAGTACCACAATCTATTATTCAAACGAAAAATAACTCGGTTTATTTTTTGTTACCAGAAATTATCTCAATTAAGTTTTTATAAAAAAAATACCACAAATAATTTTTTCTTACCGCATTTTATTTTTTACTACAAAAAAAGAGCACACCAATTTATTTTTTTCACAACAAATGCATCAAATTATTTTTATTTTTCTTTATCTCGATTTATTTTCTGTTACAAAAAAAATGCCCCAATTTATTTTTTAACCAAAAAATGTTTCAAATTATTTTTCTTTACCTCGTCGTATTTTTTATTATACAAAAGTAGCCCATTTTAATTTTTCTTTACCTTATTCTGTTTTTTATTACAGCAAAGCACCTCTATTTATTCTTTTAACAAAAAATTGCCTAAAATTAGTTTCCTTTAACTAGTTTTATTTTTTATTAGCAAAAAGTTCCTCGATTTATATAATAGAAAATACCTCACTATATTTTTCTTTACCTGCTATTTATTTTTAATTTCCCAAAGGTACCTCAAATTATTATTTTTGCGTCAATTTATTCTTTATTTCCAAATATTTATTTTTTAAACGAAAAATACCTCAGTTTATTCTAATTTGCAAAGAGTACCTCATATTATTTCATTAGCGGAAAAAACCTCGAATTATTTTCCTTTGCCTAATTGTTTTTTTGTCTCAAAAAGAACCTCAACTAATTTTTTTTAAAGAAAAATACCACAAATTATTCTTAAATACCTCATTTTATTTTTATTTCAAAAAAAGTAACTCAATTTATTGTTAATTTACAAAAACGCAGCTCAATTTATTTTTTACCAAAAAAATACCTCACAATATATTTTCTTTCGTCATTTTATTTTTCATTACCAAAATGCACCTCGATTTATTATTTTTTACATAAAATACATAAAGTTAATTTTCTTTGCCCCGTTTTATTTTTTCTTACAAAAAACTGTATCAAACCATTTTTGTTTTACCTCATTCTTTTTTCCGGTCACCAAAAAGTACCTGACTTTTAGTTTATTACCAACGAGTACCTCAATTTATTTTTTTTACCAAAACAGACCTCAGTTTATTTTAATTACCGAAGAGTACCTCAAATTATGTTTTTCACCAAAGAAATACCTCAAATTACTTTTCTTTACCATATTTAGTTATTATTTTTACCGAAAAGTAGCTCAATTTATTTTTAAAATGAAAAATATCTCAGTTTATTTTTATTTCCAAAATTTACCTCAATTTGTTATTTGACCAAGAAAATACCTCAAATTAATTTTCCATAACCCATTTTATTTTTTATTACCAAAAGGCACCTCAATTTTGTTTTTAACGAGAAATACATCAAAAACTTTTTTTTTCCCCAATTTTATTTTTTATTACAAAAAAAACCTCAACCGATTTGTTTACCAAACAAAAAACCTCCGTATATTTTAATTACCAAAAATTTACTGAATTTAGTTTTTTACCAAGAAAATACCGCATTACATTTTTGTTTTCCTGTTGTTATTTTTCATCTCCCAAAATGACCTCATTTTTTTTTTTGACCAAAAATACCTCAAATTATTTTTCTTTATTACCAAATAATTCCTCAAGTTGTTTGTAAAAAAAAAAATACCACAGTTTATTCTGATTTTCCAAACATACCTCAATTTATTTATGTTAGCATATAACACCTCAAAAAAAATTAAAATTTATTTCTTTTTTTTTTTTTTTTTCAAGGAATAAACTCAACTTATTTTTTTTACCAATAATAGCAAAAATTATTTTCCTTTACCTCGTTTTATGTTTTTTGATAAAAAAAGTACCACAATCTATTATTCAAACGAAAAATAACTCGGTTTATTTTTTGTTACCAGAAATTATCTCAATTAAGTTTTTATAAAAAAAATACCACAAATAATTTTTTCTTACCGCATTTTATTTTTTACTACAAAAAAAGAGCACACCAATTTATTTTTTTCACAACAAATGCATCAAATTATTTTTATTTTTCTTTATCTCGATTTATTTTCTGTTACAAAAAAAATGCCCCAATTTATTTTTTAACCAAAAAATGTTTCAAATTATTTTTCTTTACCTCGTCGTATTTTTTATTATACAAAAGTAGCCCATTTTAATTTTTCTTTACCTTATTCTGTTTTTTATTACAGCAAAGCACCTCTATTTATTCTTTTAACAAAAAATTGCCTAAAATTAGTTTCCTTTAACTAGTTTTATTTTTTATTAGCAAAAAGTTCCTCGATTTATATAATAGAAAATACCTCACTATATTTTTCTTTACCTGCTATTTATTTTTAATTTCCCAAAGGTACCTCAAATTATTATTTTTGCGTCAATTTATTCTTTATTTCCAAATATTTATTTTTTAAACGAAAAATACCTCAGTTTATTCTAATTTGCAAAGAGTACCTCATATTATTTCATTAGCGGAAAAAACCTCGAATTATTTTCCTTTGCCTAATTGTTTTTTTGTCTCAAAAAGAACCTCAACTAATTTTTTTTAAAGAAAAATACCACAAATTATTCTTAAATACCTCATTTTATTTTTATTTCAAAAAAAGTAACTCAATTTATTGTTAATTTACAAAAACGCAGCTCAATTTATTTTTTACCAAAAAAATACCTCACAATATATTTTCTTTCGTCATTTTATTTTTCATTACCAAAATGCACCTCGATTTATTATTTTTTACATAAAATACATAAAGTTAATTTTCTTTGCCCCGTTTTATTTTTTCTTACAAAAAACTGTATCAAACCATTTTTGTTTTACCTCATTCTTTTTTCCGGTCACCAAAAAGTACCTGACTTTTAGTTTATTACCAACGAGTACCTCAATTTATTTTTTTTACCAAAACAGACCTCAGTTTATTTTAATTACCGAAGAGTACCTCAAATTATGTTTTTCACCAAAGAAATACCTCAAATTACTTTTCTTTACCATATTTAGTTATTATTTTTACCGAAAAGTAGCTCAATTTATTTTTAAAATGAAAAATATCTCAGTTTATTTTTATTTCCAAAATTTACCTCAATTTGTTATTTGACCAAGAAAATACCTCAAATTAATTTTCCATAACCCATTTTATTTTTTATTACCAAAAGGCACCTCAATTTTGTTTTTAACGAGAAATACATCAAAAACTTTTTTTTTCCCCAATTTTATTTTTTATTACAAAAAAAACCTCAACCGATTTGTTTACCAAACAAAAAACCTCCGTATATTTTAATTACCAAAAATTTACTGAATTTAGTTTTTTACCAAGAAAATACCGCATTACATTTTTGTTTTCCTGTTGTTATTTTTCATCTCCCAAAATGACCTCATTTTTTTTTTTGACCAAAAATACCTCAAATTATTTTTCTTTATTACCAAATAATTCCTCAAGTTGTTTGTAAAAAAAAAAATACCACAGTTTATTCTGATTTTCCAAACATACCTCAATTTATTTATGTTAGCATATAACACCTCAAAAAAAATTAAAATTTATTTCTTTTTTTTTTTTTTTTTCAAGGAATAAACTCAACTTATTTTTTTTACCAATAATAGCAAAAATTATTTTCCTTTACCTCGTTTTATGTTTTTTGATAAAAAAAGTACCACAATCTATTATTCAAACGAAAAATAACTCGGTTTATTTTTTGTTACCAGAAATTATCTCAATTAAGTTTTTATAAAAAAAATACCACAAATAATTTTTTCTTACCGCATTTTATTTTTTACTACAAAAAAAGAGCACACCAATTTATTTTTTTCACAACAAATGCATCAAATTATTTTTATTTTTCTTTATCTCGATTTATTTTCTGTTACAAAAAAAATGCCCCAATTTATTTTTTAACCAAAAAATGTTTCAAATTATTTTTCTTTACCTCGTCGTATTTTTTATTATACAAAAGTAGCCCATTTTAATTTTTCTTTACCTTATTCTGTTTTTTATTACAGCAAAGCACCTCTATTTATTCTTTTAACAAAAAATTGCCTAAAATTAGTTTCCTTTAACTAGTTTTATTTTTTATTAGCAAAAAGTTCCTCGATTTATATAATAGAAAATACCTCACTATATTTTTCTTTACCTGCTATTTATTTTTAATTTCCCAAAGGTACCTCAAATTATTATTTTTGCGTCAATTTATTCTTTATTTCCAAATATTTATTTTTTAAACGAAAAATACCTCAGTTTATTCTAATTTGCAAAGAGTACCTCATATTATTTCATTAGCGGAAAAAACCTCGAATTATTTTCCTTTGCCTAATTGTTTTTTTGTCTCAAAAAGAACCTCAACTAATTTTTTTTAAAGAAAAATACCACAAATTATTCTTAAATACCTCATTTTATTTTTATTTCAAAAAAAGTAACTCAATTTATTGTTAATTTACAAAAACGCAGCTCAATTTATTTTTTACCAAAAAAATACCTCACAATATATTTTCTTTCGTCATTTTATTTTTCATTACCAAAATGCACCTCGATTTATTATTTTTTACATAAAATACATAAAGTTAATTTTCTTTGCCCCGTTTTATTTTTTCTTACAAAAAACTGTATCAAACCATTTTTGTTTTACCTCATTCTTTTTTCCGGTCACCAAAAAGTACCTGACTTTTAGTTTATTACCAACGAGTACCTCAATTTATTTTTTTTACCAAAACAGACCTCAGTTTATTTTAATTACCGAAGAGTACCTCAAATTATGTTTTTCACCAAAGAAATACCTCAAATTACTTTTCTTTACCATATTTAGTTATTATTTTTACCGAAAAGTAGCTCAATTTATTTTTAAAATGAAAAATATCTCAGTTTATTTTTATTTCCAAAATTTACCTCAATTTGTTATTTGACCAAGAAAATACCTCAAATTAATTTTCCATAACCCATTTTATTTTTTATTACCAAAAGGCACCTCAATTTTGTTTTTAACGAGAAATACATCAAAAACTTTTTTTTTCCCCAATTTTATTTTTTATTACAAAAAAAACCTCAACCGATTTGTTTACCAAACAAAAAACCTCCGTATATTTTAATTACCAAAAATTTACTGAATTTAGTTTTTTACCAAGAAAATACCGCATTACATTTTTGTTTTCCTGTTGTTATTTTTCATCTCCCAAAATGACCTCATTTTTTTTTTTGACCAAAAATACCTCAAATTATTTTTCTTTATTACCAAATAATTCCTCAAGTTGTTTGTAAAAAAAAAAATACCACAGTTTATTCTGATTTTCCAAACATACCTCAATTTATTTATGTTAGCATATAACACCTCAAAAAAAATTAAAATTTATTTCTTTTTTTTTTTTTTTTTCAAGGAATAAACTCAACTTATTTTTTTTACCAATAATAGCAAAAATTATTTTCCTTTACCTCGTTTTATGTTTTTTGATAAAAAAAGTACCACAATCTATTATTCAAACGAAAAATAACTCGGTTTATTTTTTGTTACCAGAAATTATCTCAATTAAGTTTTTATAAAAAAAATACCACAAATAATTTTTTCTTACCGCATTTTATTTTTTACTACAAAAAAAGAGCACACCAATTTATTTTTTTCACAACAAATGCATCAAATTATTTTTATTTTTCTTTATCTCGATTTATTTTCTGTTACAAAAAAAATGCCCCAATTTATTTTTTAACCAAAAAATGTTTCAAATTATTTTTCTTTACCTCGTCGTATTTTTTATTATACAAAAGTAGCCCATTTTAATTTTTCTTTACCTTATTCTGTTTTTTATTACAGCAAAGCACCTCTATTTATTCTTTTAACAAAAAATTGCCTAAAATTAGTTTCCTTTAACTAGTTTTATTTTTTATTAGCAAAAAGTTCCTCGATTTATATAATAGAAAATACCTCACTATATTTTTCTTTACCTGCTATTTATTTTTAATTTCCCAAAGGTACCTCAAATTATTATTTTTGCGTCAATTTATTCTTTATTTCCAAATATTTATTTTTTAAACGAAAAATACCTCAGTTTATTCTAATTTGCAAAGAGTACCTCATATTATTTCATTAGCGGAAAAAACCTCGAATTATTTTCCTTTGCCTAATTGTTTTTTTGTCTCAAAAAGAACCTCAACTAATTTTTTTTAAAGAAAAATACCACAAATTATTCTTAAATACCTCATTTTATTTTTATTTCAAAAAAAGTAACTCAATTTATTGTTAATTTACAAAAACGCAGCTCAATTTATTTTTTACCAAAAAAATACCTCACAATATATTTTCTTTCGTCATTTTATTTTTCATTACCAAAATGCACCTCGATTTATTATTTTTTACATAAAATACATAAAGTTAATTTTCTTTGCCCCGTTTTATTTTTTCTTACAAAAAACTGTATCAAACCATTTTTGTTTTACCTCATTCTTTTTTCCGGTCACCAAAAAGTACCTGACTTTTAGTTTATTACCAACGAGTACCTCAATTTATTTTTTTTACCAAAACAGACCTCAGTTTATTTTAATTACCGAAGAGTACCTCAAATTATGTTTTTCACCAAAGAAATACCTCAAATTACTTTTCTTTACCATATTTAGTTATTATTTTTACCGAAAAGTAGCTCAATTTATTTTTAAAATGAAAAATATCTCAGTTTATTTTTATTTCCAAAATTTACCTCAATTTGTTATTTGACCAAGAAAATACCTCAAATTAATTTTCCATAACCCATTTTATTTTTTATTACCAAAAGGCACCTCAATTTTGTTTTTAACGAGAAATACATCAAAAACTTTTTTTTTCCCCAATTTTATTTTTTATTACAAAAAAAACCTCAACCGATTTGTTTACCAAACAAAAAACCTCCGTATATTTTAATTACCAAAAATTTACTGAATTTAGTTTTTTACCAAGAAAATACCGCATTACATTTTTGTTTTCCTGTTGTTATTTTTCATCTCCCAAAATGACCTCATTTTTTTTTTTGACCAAAAATACCTCAAATTATTTTTCTTTATTACCAAATAATTCCTCAAGTTGTTTGTAAAAAAAAAAATACCACAGTTTATTCTGATTTTCCAAACATACCTCAATTTATTTATGTTAGCATATAACACCTCAAAAAAAATTAAAATTTATTTCTTTTTTTTTTTTTTTTTCAAGGAATAAACTCAACTTATTTTTTTTACCAATAATAGCAAAAATTATTTTCCTTTACCTCGTTTTATGTTTTTTGATAAAAAAAGTACCACAATCTATTATTCAAACGAAAAATAACTCGGTTTATTTTTTGTTACCAGAAATTATCTCAATTAAGTTTTTATAAAAAAAATACCACAAATAATTTTTTCTTACCGCATTTTATTTTTTACTACAAAAAAAGAGCACACCAATTTATTTTTTTCACAACAAATGCATCAAATTATTTTTATTTTTCTTTATCTCGATTTATTTTCTGTTACAAAAAAAATGCCCCAATTTATTTTTTAACCAAAAAATGTTTCAAATTATTTTTCTTTACCTCGTCGTATTTTTTATTATACAAAAGTAGCCCATTTTAATTTTTCTTTACCTTATTCTGTTTTTTATTACAGCAAAGCACCTCTATTTATTCTTTTAACAAAAAATTGCCTAAAATTAGTTTCCTTTAACTAGTTTTATTTTTTATTAGCAAAAAGTTCCTCGATTTATATAATAGAAAATACCTCACTATATTTTTCTTTACCTGCTATTTATTTTTAATTTCCCAAAGGTACCTCAAATTATTATTTTTGTGTCAATTTATTCTTTATTTCCAAATATTTCCTCAATTTATTTATCAAACGAAAAATACCTCAGTTTATTTTAATTTGCAAAGAGTACCTCATATTATTTCATTAGCGGAAAAAACCTCGAATTATTTTCCTTTGCCTAATTGTTTTTTTGTCTCAAAAAGAACCTCAACTAATTTTTTTTAAAGAAAAATACCACAAAATATTTGTAAATACCTCATTTTATTTTTATTTCAAAAAAAGTAACTCAATTTATTGTTAATTTAAAAAAAAGCAGCTCAATTTATTTTTTACCAAAAAAATACCTCACAATATATTTTCTTTCGTCATTTTATTTTTCATTACCAAAATGCATCTCGATTTATTCTTTTTTACAAAAAATACATAAAGTTAATTTTCTTTGCCCCGTTTTATTTTTTCTTACCAAAAACTATATCAAAGCATTTTTTTTTTACCTCATTCTTTTTTCCGGTAACCAAAAAGTACCTCACTTTATTTTTAATACCAAAAAGTACCTCACTTTATTTTTAATACCAAAGAGTACCTCAATTTATTTTTTTTACCAAAACAGACCTCAGTTTATTTTAATTACCGAAGAGTACCTCAAATTATGTTTTTCACCAAAGAAATACCTCAAATTACTTTTCTTTACCATATTTAGTTATTATTTTTACCGAAAAGTAGCTCAATTTATTTTAAAAATGAAAAATATCTCAGTTTATTTTTATTTCCAAAATTTACCTCAATTTATTATTTGACCAAGAAAATACCTCAAATTAATTTTCCATAACCCATTTTATTTTTTATTACCAAAAGGCACCTCAATTTTGTTTTTAACAAAAAATACATCAAAAAAATTTTTTTTCCCCAATTTTATTTTTTATTACAAAAAAAACCTCAACCGAGTTGTTTACCAAACAAAAAACCTCCGTATATTTTAATTACCAAAAAGTTACTGAATTTAGTTTTTTACCAAAAAAATACCGCATTACATTTTTGTTTTCCTGTTGTTATTTTTTATCTCCCAAAATGACCTCATTTTTTTTTTTGGACCAAAAAATACCTCAAATTATTTTTCTTTATTACCAAATAATTCCTCAATTTGTTTGTAAAAAAAAAATACCTCAGTTTATTCTGATTTTCCAAACATACCTCAATTTATTTATGTTAGCATATAACACCTCAAAAAAAATTAAAATTTATTTTATTTTATTTTTTATTTCAAGGAATAAACTCAACTTATTTTTTTTCCAATAATAGCAAAAATTATTTTTCTTTACCTCGTTTTATGTTTTTTGACAAAAAAAGTACCACAATCTATTATTCAAACGAAAAATAACTCAGTTTATTTTTTGTTACCAGAAATTATCTGAATTAAGTTTTTATAAAAAAAATACCACAAATAATTTTTTCTTACCGCATTTTATTTGTTACTACAAAAAAAGTGCACACCAATTTATTTTTTTCCCAACAAATGCATCAAATTATTTTAATTTTTCTTTATCTCGATTTATTTTCTGTTACAAAAAAATTGCCCCAATTTATTTTTTAACCAAAAAATGTTTCAAATTATTTTTCTTTACCTCGTCGTATTTTTTATTATATAAAAGTAGCCCATTTTAATTTTTCTTTACCTTATTTTGTTTTTTATTACAGCAAAGTACCTCTATTTGTTCTTTTAACAAAAAATTGCCTAAAATTAGTTTCCTTTAACTAGTTTTATTTTTTATTAGCAAAAAGTTCCTCGATTTATATAATAAAAAATACCTCACTATATTTTTCTTTACCTGCTATTTATTTTTAATTTCCCAAAGGTACCTCAAATTATTATTTTTGCGTCAATTTATTCTATATTTCCAAATATTTCCTCAATTTATTTTTTAAACGAAAAATACCTAAGTTTATTCTAATTTTGCAAAGAGTACTTCAATTTATTTCTTTAGCGGAAAAAACCTCAAACTATTTTCCTTTGCCTAATTATTTTTTTGTTTCAAAAAAGAACCTCAACTTATTTTTTTAAGGAAAAATACCACAAATTATTTGTAAATACCGCAAATTTTTTTTTATTACAAAAAGGTAGCTCAATTTATTTTCGAACGAAAAATACCTCAGTTTATTGTTAATTACCAAAACGCAGCTCAATTTATTTTTTACCAAAAAAATACCTCACATTATATTTCCTTTCGTCATTTTATTTTTTATTACCAAAATGCACCTCGATTTATTCTTTTTTACAAAAAATACATAAAATTAATTTTCTTTGCTCCGTTTTATTTTTCTTACCAAAAACTGTATCAAACTATTTTTCTTTACCTCATTCTTTTTTTCCGATCACCAAAAAGTACTTTAGTTTATTTTAATTACCAATGAGTACCTCTATTTATTTTTTTTACCAAAACAGACCTCAACTTATTTTAATTACCGAAGAGTACCTCAAATTACTTTTTTAACCAAAGAAATGCCTCAAATTACTTTTCTTTACCATATTTAGTTATTATTTTTGCCGAAAAGTTGCTCAATTTATTTTTAAAATGAAAAATATCTCAGTTTATTTTAATTTCCAAAATTTACCTCAATTTATTATTTGACCAAGAAAATACCTCAAATAAATTTTCCTAACCCCATTTTATTTTTTATTACCAAAAGGCACATCGATTTCGTTTTTATCAAAAATACGTCAGAATACTTTTTTTTGGCCCTAATCTTATTTTTTAATACCCAAAGAACCTCAACCGATTTGCTTACCAAACAAAAAACCTCCGTTTATTTTAATTATCAAAAGTTTTTGAATTTCTTTTTTTACAAAAAAATACCTCATTATAGTTTTGTTTTCCTGATGTTACTTTTTATCTCGCAAAATTACCTCATTTTTTTTTTTATACCAAAAAATACCTCAAGTTATTTTTCTTTATCTTATTATATTCTTTATTACCAATTAATTCCTCAATTTATTTGTAAACAAAAAATACCTCATTTATTCTGATTTTCCAAACATACCTCAATTTATTTATTTTAGCAAATAACACCTCAAAAAAAAAAAAATTACAACATTTTTATTTTTTATTTCAATGAATAACCTCCACATATTTTTTTACCAATAATAGATAAAATTATTTTTCTTCACCTCATTTTATGTTTTATGTCAAAAAACATACCACAATCTATTAAACGAAAAATAACTCAGTTTATTTTTTGTTACCAAAAATCATCCCAATTTGTTTTTTATCAAAAAAATACCACTGATTATAATTTTTTTCAACATTTTATTTTTTACTACAAAAAAGAGCACACCAATTTATTTTTTTCACAACAAAGAACATCAATTTTTTTTTTTCTTTATCTCATTTTGTTTTCTGTTACAAAAAAAATGCCACAATTTTTTTTTTGACAAAAAATTGTTTCAAATTAGTTTCCTTTACCTCGTCTTATTTTTTATAACCTAAAAGTAGCCCATTTTAATTTTTCTTTACCTTATTCCGTTTTTTATTGCTACAAAGCACCTCTATTTATTCTCTTAACAAAAAAATGCATCAAATTAGTTTCCTTTAACTAGTTTTATTTTTTATTAGCAAAACGTTCCTCAATTTATATAATAAAAAATACCTCACTATATTTTTCTCTACCTGCTATTTATTTTTAATTTCCCAAAGGTACCTCAAATTATTATTTTTGCATCAATTTATTCTTTATTTCCAAATATTTCCTCAATTTATTTTTCAAACAAAAAATACCTCAGTTTATTCTAATTTGCAAAGAGTACCTCAATTTGTTTCTTTAGCGGAAAAAACCTCGAATTATTTTCCTTTGCCTAATTATTTTTTTGTTTAAAAAAAGAACCTCAACTTATTTTTTCAAGGAATTTTTATTTCCAAAATTTACCTCAATTTATTATTTGACCAAGAAAAAACCTCAAATTAATTGTCCTTGCCCCATTTTATTTTTTATTACCAAAAGGTACATCGATTTCGTTTTTATCAAAAAATACGTCAAAATATTTTTTTTTTGCCCTAATCTTATTTTTTAATACCCAAAGAACCTCAACCGATTTGCTTACCAAACAAAAAACCTCTGTTCATTTTAATTACGAAAAAGTTTTTGAATTTATTGTTTTACAAAAAAAATACCTCATTATAGTTTTGTTTTCCTGATATTACTTTTTATCTCCCAAAATTACCTCATTTTTTTTTTATACCAAAAAATACCTCAAGTTATTTTTCTTTATCTTATTATATTCTTTATTACCAAATAATTCCTCAATTTATTTGCAAACAAAAAATACCTCATTTATTCTGATTTTCCAAACATACCTCAATTTATTTATTTTAGCAAATAACACCTCAAAAAAAAAAAATTTACCTCATTTTTATTTTTTATTTCAATGAATAACCTCCACTTATTTTGTTACCAATAATAGATAAAATTATTTTTCATTACCTCCTTTTATGTTTTATGTCAAAAAAAGTACCACAATCTATTATTCAAACGAAAAATAACTCAGTTTATTTTTTGTTACCAAAAATCATCCCAATTTGTTTTTTATCAAAAAAATGCCACAAATTATTTTTTTTTTCCACATTTTATTTTTTACTACAAAAAAGAGCACACCAATTTTTTTTTTTCACAATAAATACATCAAATTAATTTTTTTTTTCTTTATATCATTTTATTTTCCGTTACAAAGAAAATGCCGCAATTTATTTTTTGACCAAAAAATGTTTCAAATTATTTTCCTTTACATCGTCTTATTTTTTATTACCTAAAAGTTTGCCCATTTTAATTTTTCTTTACCTTATTTCTTTTTTTATTGCTACAAAGCACCTCTATTTATTCTTTTAACAAAAAATTGCATCAAATTGGTTTCCTTTAACTAGTTTTATTTTTTATTAGCAAAAAATTCCTCAATTTATATAATAAAAAATACCTCACTATATTTTTCTCTACCTGCTATTTATTTTTAATTTCCCAAAGGTACCTCAAATTATTATTTTTGCATCAACTTATTTTTTATTTCCAAATATTTCCTCAATTTGTTTTTCAAACGGAAAGTACCTCGGTTTATTCTAATTTGCAAAGAGTACCTCATTTTATTTCTTTAGCAGAAAAAACCACGAATTATTTTCCTTTGCCTAATTATTTTTTTGTTTCAAAAAAGAACCTCAAAATACAACAAATTATATGTAAATACCTCATTTTATTTTTTATTACAAAAAAGTAACACAACTTATTTTCAAGGAAAAATACCACAACTTATTTGTAAATACCTTATATTATTTTTTATTACAAAAAAGTAACACAACTTATTTTCAAACGAAAAATACCTTAGTTTATTGTTAATTACCAAAGCGCAGCTCAATTTTATTTTTACCAAAAAAATACCTCACATTATATATTCTTTCGTCATTTTATTTTTTATTACCAAAATGCACCTCGATTTGTTCTTTTTTCAAAAAATACATAAAATTAATTTTATTTACCCCGTTTTATTTGTACTTACCAAAAACTATATCAAACTATTTTTCTTTACCTCATTTTTTTTTTTTCGGTCACCAAAAAGTACTTTAGTTTACTTTTAATACCAATGAGTACCTCAATTTAGTTTTTATACCAAAACAGACCTCAGTTTATTTTAATTACCGAAGAGTACCTCAAATTACTTTTTTAACCAAAGAAATGCTTCAAATTACGTTTCTTTACCATATTTAGTTATTATTTTTACCGAAATGTAGCTCAATTTATTTTTAAAATGAAAGATATCTCAGTTTATTTTTATTTCCAAAATTTACCTCAATTTATTATTTGACAAAGAAAAAACCTCAAATTAATATTCCTTGCCCCATTTTATTTTTTATTACCAAAAGGAACATCGATTTCGTTTTTAACAAAAAATATGTCAAAATATTTTTTTTTTCCCCTAATCTTATTTTTTAATACCAAAAGAACCTCAACCGATTTGTTTACCTAACAAAAAACCTCCGTTTATTTTAATTACCAAAAAGTTACTGAATTTATTTCATTACCAAAAAAATACCTCATTATAGTTTTGTTTTCCTGATGTTACTTTTTATCTCCCAAAATTACCTCATTTTTTTTTTTATACCAAAAAATAACTCAAATTATTTTTCTTTATCTTATTATATTCTTAATTACCAAATAATTCCTCAATTTATTTGTAAACAAAAAGTACCTCACTTATTCTGATTTTCCAAACATACCTCAATTTATTTATTTTAGAAAATAACACCAAAAAAAAAAAAAAATTACCTCATTTTTATTTTTTATTTCAATGAATAACCTCAACTTATTTTTTTTACCAAAAGTAGATAAAAATATTTTTCTTTACCTCATTTTATGTTTTATGTCAAAAAAAGTACCACAATCTATTATTCAAACGAAAAATAACTCAGTTTATTTTTTGTTACCAAAAATCATCCCAATTTGTTTTTTATCAAAAAAATGCCACAAATTATTTTTTTTTTCCACATTTTATTTTTTACTACAAAAAAGAGCACACCAATTTTTTTTTTTCACAATAAATACATCAAATTAATTTTTTTTTTCTTTATATCATTTTATTTTCTGTTACAAAGAAAATGCCGCAATTTATTTTTTGACCAAAAAATGTTTCAAATTATTTTCCTTTACATCGTCTTATTTTTTATTACCTAAAAGTTGCCCATTTTAATTTTTCTTTACCTTATTTCGTTTTTTATTGCTACAAAGCACCTCTATTTATTCTTTTAACAAAAAATTGCATCAAATTGGTTTCCTTTAACTAGTTTTATTTTTTATTAGCAAAAAATTCCTCAATTTATATAATAAAAAATACCTCACTATATTTTTCTCTACCTGCTATTTATTTTTAATTTCCCAAAGGTACCTCAAATTATTATTTTTGCATCAATTTATTCTTTATTTCCACATATTTCCTCAATTTGTTTTTCAAATGGAAAGTACCTCGGTTTATTCTAATTTGCAAAGAGTACCTCATTTTATTTCTTTAGCAGAAAAAACCACGAATTATTTTCCTTTGCCTAATTATTTTTTTGTTTCAAAAAAGAACCTAAAAATACCACAAATTATTTGTAAATACCTCATTTTATTTTTTATTACAAAAAAGTAACACAACTTATTTTCAAGGAAAAATACCACAACTTATTTGTAAATACCTCATATTATTTTTTATTACAAAAACGTAACACAACTTATTTTCAAACGAAAAATACCTTAGTTTATTGTTAATTACCAAAGCGCAGCTCAATTTTATTTTTACCAAAAAAATACCTCACATTATATTTTTTTTCGTCATTTTATTTTTTATTACCAAAATGCACCTCGATTTATTCTTTTTTCAAAAAATACATAAAATTAATTTTCTTTACCCTGTTTTATTTGTACTTACCAAAAACTATATCAAACTATTTTTCTCTGCCTCATTTTTTTTTTTCGGTCAACAAAAAGTACTTTAGTTTATTTTTAATACCAATGAGTACCTCAATTTAGTTTTTTTACCAAAACAGACCTCAGTTTATTTTAATTACCGAAGAGTACCTCAAATTACTTTTTTAACCAAAGAAATGCTTCAAATTACTTTTCTTTACCATATTTAGTTATTATTTTTACCGAAATGTAGCTCAATTTATTTTTAAAATGAAAGATATCTCAGTTGATTTTTATTTCCAAAATTTACCTCAATTTATTATTTGACCAAGAAAAAACCTCAAATTAATTTTCCTTGCCCCATTTTATTTTTTATTACCAAAAGGCACCTCGATTTTGTTTTTAACAAAAAATATGTCAAAGTATTTTTTTTTTCCCCTAATCTTATTTTTTAATACCGAAAGAACCTCAACCGATTTGTTTACCAAATTAAAAACCTCTGTTTATTTTAATTACCAAAAATTACTGAATTGATTTTTTTACCAAAAAAATACCTCATTATTGTTTTGTTTTCCTGATGTTACTTTTTATCTCCCAAAATTACCTCATTTTTTTTTTTACACCAAAAAATACCTCAAATTATTTTTCTTTATCTTAATATATTCTTTATTACCAAATAATTCCTCAATTTATTTGTAAAATAAAAATACCTCATTTATTCTGATTTTCCAAACATACCTCAAGTCTTTTATTTTAGCAAATAACACCTCAAAAAAAAAAAATTTACCTCATTTTTATTTTTTATTTCAATGAACAACCTCCACTTCTTTTTTTGCCAATAATAGATAAAATTATTTTTCTTTACCTCATTTTATGTTTTATGTCAAAAAAAGTACCAATTTATATTATTCAAACGAAAAAAAACTATTTTTATTTTTTGTTGCCAAAAATCATCCCAATTTGTTTTTTATCAAAAAAATTCCACAGATTATAATTTTTTTCCACATTTTATTTTTTACTAACAAAAAAGAGCACACCAATTTATTTTTTTCACAACAAAGAACATCAAATTATTATTTTTTCCTTTATCTCATTTTGTTTTCTGTTAAAAAAAAATGCCGCAATTTATTTTTTGACCAAAAAATGTTTCAAATTATTTTCCTTTACCTCGTCTTATTTTTTATTACCTAAAAGTTGCCCATTTTAATTTTTCTTTACCTTATTCCGTTTTTTATTGCTACAAAGCACCTCTATTTGTTCTTTTAACAAAAAATTGCATCAAATTGGTTTCCTTTAACTAGTTTTATTTTTTATTAGCAAAAAGTTCCTCAATTTATATAATAAAAAATACGTCACTATATTTTTCTCTACCTGCTATTTATTTTTAATTTCCCAAAGGTACCTCAAATTATTATTTTTGCATCAATTTATTCTTTATTTCCAAATATTTCCTCAATTTATTTTTCAAACGGAAAATACCTCGGTTTATTCTAATTTGCAAAGAGTACCTCAATTTGTTTTTTTAGCAGAAAAAACCTCGAATTATTTTCCTTTGCCTAATTATTTTTTTGTTTCAAAAAAGGACCTCAACTTATTTTTTTAAGGAAAAATACCACAAATTATTTGTAAATACCTCATTTTATTTTTTATTACAAAAAAGTAACACAACTTACTTTCAAACGAAAAATACCGCAGTTTATTGTTAATTACCAAAACGTAGCTCAATTTATTTTTTACCAAAAAAACACCTCACATTATATTTTCGTTCGTCATTTTATTTTTTATTACCAAAATGCACCTCGATTTATTCTTTTTTACAAAAAATACATAAAATTAATTTTCTTTGCCTCGTTTTATTTGTTCTTACCAAAAACTATATCAAACTATTTTTCTTTACCTCATTCTTTTTTTCTGGTCACCAAAAAGTACTTTAGTTTTTTTTAATTACAAATGAGTACCTCAATTTATTTATTTTATCAAAACATACCTCAGTTTATTTTCATAACCGAAGAGTACCTCAAAATACTTTTTTAGCCAAATAAATGCTTCAAATTACTTTTCTTTACCGTATTTAGTTATTATTTTTTTCGAAAAGTAGCTCAATTTATTTTTAAAATGAAAAATATCTCAGTTTATTTTTATTTCCAAAATCTACCTCAATTTATTAGTTGACCAAGAAAAAACCTCAAATTAATTTTCCTTGCCCCATTTTATTTTTTATTACCAAAAGGCACATCGATTTCGTTTTTAACAAAAAATATGTCAAAATATTTTTTTTTTCCCCTAATCTTATTTTTTAATACCAAAAGAACCTCAACCGATTTGTTTACCAAACAAAAAACCTCCGTTTATTTTAATTACCGAGTTTCTTTACCAAAAAATTACCTCATTATAGTTTTGTTTTCCTGATGTTACTTTTTATCTCCCAAAATTACCTCATTTTTTTTTTTATACCAAAAAATACCTCAACTTATTTTTCTTTATCTTATTATAGTCTTTATTACCAAATAATTCTTCAATTTATTTGTAAACAAAAAGTACCTCATTTATTCTGATTTTCCAAACATACCTCAATTTATTTATTTTAGAAAATAACACCAAAAAAAAGAAAAATTTACCTCATTTTTATTTTTTATTTCAATGAATAACCTCAACTTATTTTTTTACCAAAAGGAGATCAAATTATTTTTCTTTACCTTATTTTATGTTTTATGTCAAAAAAAGTACCACAATCTATTATTCAAACGAAAAATAACTCAGTTTATTTTTTGTTACCAAAAATCATCCCAATTTGTTTTTTATCAAAAAAATGCCACAAATTATGTTTTTTTTTCCACATTTTATTTTTTACTACAAAAAAGAGCACACCAATTTTTTTTTTTCACAATAAATACATCAAATTAATTTTTTTTTTCTTTATATCATTTTATTTTCCGTTACAAATAAAATGCCGCAATTTATTTTTTGACCAAAAAATGTTTCAAATTATTTTCCTTTACATCGTCTTATTTTTTATTACCTAAAAGTTGCCCATTTTAATTTTTCTTTACCTTATTTCTTTTTTTATTGCTACAAAGCACCTCTTATTATTCTTTTAACAAAAAATTGCATCAAATTGGTTTCCTTTAACTAGTTTTATTTTTTATTAGCAAAAAATTCCTCAATTTATATAATAAAAAATACCTCACTATATTTTTCTCTACCTGCTATTTATTTTTAATTTCCCAAAGGTACCTCAAATTATTATTTTTGCATCAATTTATTCTTTATTTCCAAATATTTCCTCAATTTGTTTTTCAAACGGAAAGTACCTCGGTTTATTCTAATTTGCAAAGAGTACCTCATTTTAATTCTTTAGCAGAAAAAACAACGAATTATTTTCCTTTGCCTAATTATTTTTTTGTTTCAAAAAAGAACCTCAAAATACAACAAATTATTTGTAAATACCTCATTTTATTTTTTATTACAAAAAAGTAACACAACTTATTTTCAAGGAAAAATACCACAACTTATTTGTAAATACCTCATTTTATTTTTTATTACAAAAAAGTAACACAACTTATTTTCAAACGAAAAATACCTTAGTTTATTGTTAATTACCAAAGCGCAGCTCAATTTTATTTTTACCAAAAAAATACCTCACATTATATTTTCTTTCGTCATTTTATTTTTTTTTACCAAAATGCACCTCGATTTATTCTTTTTTAAAAAAATACATAAAATTAATTTTCTTTACCCCGTTTTATTTGTACTTCCCAAAAACTATATCAAACTATTTTTCTTTACCTCATTTTTTTTTTTCGGTCACCAAAAAGTACTTTAGTTTATTTTTAATACCAATGAGTACCTCAATTTAGTTTTTTTTACCAAAACAGACTTCAGTTTATTTTAATTACCGAAGAGTACCTCAAATTACTTTTTTAACCAAAGAAATGCTTCGAAATACTTTTCTTTACCATATTTAGTTATTATTTTTACCGAAATGTAGCTCAATTTATTTTTAAAATGAAAGATATCTCAGTTTATTTTTATTTCCAAAATTTACCTCAATTTATTATTTGACCAAGAAAAAACCACAAATTAATTTTCCTTGCCCCATTTTATTTTTTATTACCAAAAGGCACCTCGATTTTGTTTTTAACAAAAAATATGTCAAAGTATTTTTTTTTTCCCCTAATCTTATTTTTTAATACCGAAAGAACCTCAACCGATTTGTTTACCAAATTAAAAACCTCCGTTTATTTTAATTACCAAAAATTACTGAATTGATTTTTTTACCAAAAAAATACCTCGTCATAGTTTTGTTTTCCTGATGTTACTTTTTATCTCCCAAAATTACCTCTTTTTTTTTTTTACACCAAAAAATACCTCAAATTATTTTTCTTTATCTTAATATATTCTTTATTACCAAATAATTCCTCAATTTATTTGAAAAATAAAAATACCTCATTTATTCTGATTTTCCAAACATACCTCAAGTTTTTTATTTTAGCAAATAACACCTCAAAAAAAAAAATTTACCTCATTTTTATTTTTCATTTCAATGAACAACCTCCACTTCTTTTTTTTTCCAATAATAGATAAAATTATTTTTCTTTACCTCATTTTATGTTTTATGTCAAAAAAAGTACCAATTTATATTATTTAAAGGAAAAAAAACTCAGTTTATTTTTTGTTACCAAAAATCATCCCAATTTGTTTTTTATCAAAAAAATTCCACAGATTATAATTTTTTTCCACATTTTATTTTTTACTAACAAAAAAGAGCACACCAATTTATTTTTTTCGCAACAAAGAACATCAAATTATTATTTTTTCCTTTATCTCATTTTGTTTTCTGTTACAAAAAAAATGCCGCAATTTATTTTTTGACCAAAAAATGTTTCAAACTATTTTCCTTTACCTCGTCTTATTTTTTATTACCTAAAAGTTGCCCATTTTAATTTTTCTTTACCTTATTCCGTTTTTTATTGCTACAAAGCACCTCTATTTGTTCTTTTAACAAAAAATTGCATCAAATTGGTTTCTTTTAACTAGTTTTATTTTTTATTAGCAAAAAGTTCCTCAATTTATATAATAAAAAATACGTCACTATATTTTTCTCTACCTGCTATTTATTTTTAATTTCCCAAAGGTACCTCAAAATATTATTTTTACATCAATTTATTCTTTATTTCCAAATATTTCCTCAATTTATTTTTCAAACGGAAAATACCTCGGTTTATTCTAATTTGCAAAGAGTACCTCAATTTGTTTTTTTAGCAGAAAAAACCTCGAATTATTTTCCTTTGCCTAATTATTTTTTTGTTTCGAAAAAGAACCTCAACTTATTTTTTTAAGGAAAAATACCACAAATTATTTGTAAATACCTCATTTTATTTTTTATTACAAAAAAGTAACACAACTTACTTTCAAACGAAAAATACCGCAGTTTATTGTTAATTACCAAAACGCAGCTCAATTTATTTTTTACCAAAAAAATACCTCACATTATATTTTCGTTCGTCATTTTATTTTTTATTACCAAAATGCACCTCGATTTATTCTTTTTTACAAAAAATACATAAAATTAATTTTCTTTGCCTCGTTTTATTTGTTCTTACCAAAAACTATATCAAACTATTTTTCTTTACCTCATTCTTTTTTTCTGGTCACCAAAAAGTACTTTAGTTTTTTTTAATTACAAATGAGTACCTCAATTTATTTTTTTTATCAAAACATACCTCAGTTTATTTTCTTAACCGAAGAGTACCTCAAATTACTTTTTTAGCCAAATAAATGCTTCAAATTACTTTTCTTTACCGTATTTAGTTATTATTTTTATCGAAAAGTAGCTCAATTTATTTTTTAAAATGAAAAATATCTCAGTTTACTTTTATTTCAAAAATTTACCTCAATTTATTATTTGACCAAGAAAAAACCTCAAATTAATTTTCCTTGCCCCATTTTATTTTTTATTACCAAAAGGCACATCGATTTCGTTTTTAACAAAAAATATGTCAAAATATTTTTTTTTCCCCTAATCTTATTTTTTAATACCAAAAGAACCTCAACCGATTTGTTTACCAAACAAAAAACCTCCGTTTATTTTAATTACCGAGTTTCTTTACCAAAAAATTACCTCATTATAGTTTTGTTTTCCTGATGTTACTTTTTATCTCCCAAAATTACCTCATTTTTTTTTTTATACCAAAAAATACCTCAACTTATTTTTCTTTATCTTATTATAGTCTTTATTACCAAATAATTCTTCAATTTATTTGTAAACAAAAAGTACCTCATTTATTCTGATTTTCCAAACATACCTCAATTTATTTATTTTAGAAAATAACACCAAAAAAAAGAAAAATTTACCTCATTTTTATTTTTTATTTCAATGAATAACCTCAACTTATTTTTTTACCAAAAGGAGATCAAATTATTTTTCTTTACCTTATTTTATGTTTTATGTCAAAAAAAGTACCACAATCTATTATTCAAACGAAAAATAACTCAGTTTATTTTTTGTTACCAAAAATCATCCCAATTTGTTTTTTATCAAAAAAATGCCACAAATTATGTTTTTTTTTCCACATTTTATTTTTTACTACAAAAAAGAGCACACCAATTTTTTTTTTTCACAATAAATACATCAAATTAATTTTTTTTTTCTTTATATCATTTTATTTTCCGTTACAAATAAAATGCCGCAATTTATTTTTTGACCAAAAAATGTTTCAAATTATTTTCCTTTACATCGTCTTATTTTTTATTACCTAAAAGTTGCCCATTTTAATTTTTCTTTACCTTATTTCTTTTTTTATTGCTACAAAGCACCTCTTATTATTCTTTTAACAAAAAATTGCATCAAATTGGTTTCCTTTAACTAGTTTTATTTTTTATTAGCAAAAAATTCCTCAATTTATATAATAAAAAATACCTCACTATATTTTTCTCTACCTGCTATTTATTTTTAATTTCCCAAAGGTACCTCAAATTATTATTTTTGCATCAATTTATTCTTTATTTCCAAATATTTCCTCAATTTGTTTTTCAAACGGAAAGTACCTCGGTTTATTCTAATTTGCAAAGAGTACCTCATTTTAATTCTTTAGCAGAAAAAACAACGAATTATTTTCCTTTGCCTAATTATTTTTTTGTTTCAAAAAAGAACCTCAAAATACAACAAATTATTTGTAAATACCTCATTTTATTTTTTATTACAAAAAAGTAACACAACTTATTTTCAAGGAAAAATACCACAACTTATTTGTAAATACCTCATTTTATTTTTTATTACAAAAAAGTAACACAACTTATTTTCAAACGAAAAATACCTTAGTTTATTGTTAATTACCAAAGCGCAGCTCAATTTTATTTTTACCAAAAAAATACCTCACATTATATTTTCTTTCGTCATTTTATTTTTTTTTACCAAAATGCACCTCGATTTATTCTTTTTTAAAAAAATACATAAAATTAATTTTCTTTACCCCGTTTTATTTGTACTTCCCAAAAACTATATCAAACTATTTTTCTTTACCTCATTTTTTTTTTTCGGTCACCAAAAAGTACTTTAGTTTATTTTTAATACCAATGAGTACCTCAATTTAGTTTTTTTTACCAAAACAGACTTCAGTTTATTTTAATTACCGAAGAGTACCTCAAATTACTTTTTTAACCAAAGAAATGCTTCGAAATACTTTTCTTTACCATATTTAGTTATTATTTTTACCGAAATGTAGCTCAATTTATTTTTAAAATGAAAGATATCTCAGTTTATTTTTATTTCCAAAATTTACCTCAATTTATTATTTGACCAAGAAAAAACCACAAATTAATTTTCCTTGCCCCATTTTATTTTTTATTACCAAAAGGCACCTCGATTTTGTTTTTAACAAAAAATATGTCAAAGTATTTTTTTTTTCCCCTAATCTTATTTTTTAATACCGAAAGAACCTCAACCGATTTGTTTACCAAATTAAAAACCTCCGTTTATTTTAATTACCAAAAATTACTGAATTGATTTTTTTACCAAAAAAATACCTCGTCATAGTTTTGTTTTCCTGATGTTACTTTTTATCTCCCAAAATTACCTCTTTTTTTTTTTTACACCAAAAAATACCTCAAATTATTTTTCTTTATCTTAATATATTCTTTATTACCAAATAATTCCTCAATTTATTTGAAAAATAAAAATACCTCATTTATTCTGATTTTCCAAACATACCTCAAGTTTTTTATTTTAGCAAATAACACCTCAAAAAAAAAAATTTACCTCATTTTTATTTTTCATTTCAATGAACAACCTCCACTTCTTTTTTTTTCCAATAATAGATAAAATTATTTTTCTTTACCTCATTTTATGTTTTATGTCAAAAAAAGTACCAATTTATATTATTTAAAGGAAAAAAAACTCAGTTTATTTTTTGTTACCAAAAATCATCCCAATTTGTTTTTTATCAAAAAAATTCCACAGATTATAATTTTTTTCCACATTTTATTTTTTACTAACAAAAAAGAGCACACCAATTTATTTTTTTCGCAACAAAGAACATCAAATTATTATTTTTTCCTTTATCTCATTTTGTTTTCTGTTACAAAAAAAATGCCGCAATTTATTTTTTGACCAAAAAATGTTTCAAACTATTTTCCTTTACCTCGTCTTATTTTTTATTACCTAAAAGTTGCCCATTTTAATTTTTCTTTACCTTATTCCGTTTTTTATTGCTACAAAGCACCTCTATTTGTTCTTTTAACAAAAAATTGCATCAAATTGGTTTCTTTTAACTAGTTTTATTTTTTATTAGCAAAAAGTTCCTCAATTTATATAATAAAAAATACGTCACTATATTTTTCTCTACCTGCTATTTATTTTTAATTTCCCAAAGGTACCTCAAAATATTATTTTTACATCAATTTATTCTTTATTTCCAAATATTTCCTCAATTTATTTTTCAAACGGAAAATACCTCGGTTTATTCTAATTTGCAAAGAGTACCTCAATTTGTTTTTTTAGCAGAAAAAACCTCGAATTATTTTCCTTTGCCTAATTATTTTTTTGTTTCGAAAAAGAACCTCAACTTATTTTTTTAAGGAAAAATACCACAAATTATTTGTAAATACCTCATTTTATTTTTTATTACAAAAAAGTAACACAACTTACTTTCAAACGAAAAATACCGCAGTTTATTGTTAATTACCAAAACGCAGCTCAATTTATTTTTTACCAAAAAAATACCTCACATTATATTTTCGTTCGTCATTTTATTTTTTATTACCAAAATGCACCTCGATTTATTCTTTTTTACAAAAAATACATAAAATTAATTTTCTTTGCCTCGTTTTATTTGTTCTTACCAAAAACTATATCAAACTATTTTTCTTTACCTCATTCTTTTTTTCTGGTCACCAAAAAGTACTTTAGTTTTTTTTAATTACAAATGAGTACCTCAATTTATTTTTTTTATCAAAACATACCTCAGTTTATTTTCTTAACCGAAGAGTACCTCAAATTACTTTTTTAGCCAAATAAATGCTTCAAATTACTTTTCTTTACCGTATTTAGTTATTATTTTTATCGAAAAGTAGCTCAATTTATTTTTTAAAATGAAAAATATCTCAGTTTACTTTTATTTCAAAAATTTACCTCAATTTATTATTTGACCAAGAAAAAACCTCAAATTAATTTTCCTTGCCCCATTTTATTTTTTATTACCAAAAGGCACATCGATTTCGTTTTTAACAAAAAATATGTCAAAATATTTTTTTTTCCCCTAATCTTATTTTTTAATACCAAAAGAACCTCAACCGATTTGTTTACCAAACAAAAAACCTCCGTTTATTTTAATTACCGAGTTTCTTTACCAAAAAATTACCTCATTATAGTTTTGTTTTCCTGATGTTACTTTTTATCTCCCAAAATTACCTCATTTTTTTTTTTATACCAAAAAATACCTCAACTTATTTTTCTTTATCTTATTATAGTCTTTATTACCAAATAATTCTTCAATTTATTTGTAAACAAAAAGTACCTCATTTATTCTGATTTTCCAAACATACCTCAATTTATTTATTTTAGAAAATAACACCAAAAAAAAGAAAAATTTACCTCATTTTTATTTTTTATTTCAATGAATAACCTCAACTTATTTTTTTACCAAAAGGAGATCAAATTATTTTTCTTTACCTTATTTTATGTTTTATGTCAAAAAAAGTACCACAATCTATTATTCAAACGAAAAATAACTCAGTTAATTTTTTGTTACCAAAAATCATCCCAATTTGTTTTTTATCAAAAAAATGCCACAAATTATGTTTTTTTTTCCACATTTTATTTTTTACTACAAAAAAGAGCACACCAATTTTTTTTTTTCACAATAAATACATCAAATTAATTTTTTTTTTCTTTATATCATTTTATTTTCCGTTACAAATAAAATGCCGCAATTTATTTTTTGACCAAAAAATGTTTCAAATTATTTTCCTTTACATCGTCTTATTTTTTATTACCTAAAAGTTGCCCATTTTAATTTTTCTTTACCTTATTTCTTTTTTTATTGCTACAAAGCACCTCTTATTATTCTTTTAACAAAAAATTGCATCAAATTGGTTTCCTTTAACTAGTTTTATTTTTTATTAGCAAAAAATTCCTCAATTTATATAATAAAAAATACCTCACTATATTTTTCTCTACCTGCTATTTATTTTTAATTTCCCAAAGGTACCTCAAATTATTATTTTTGCATCAATTTATTCTTTATTTCCAAATATTTCCTCAATTTGTTTTTCAAACGGAAAGTACCTCGGTTTATTCTAATTTGCAAAGAGTACCTCATTTTAATTCTTTAGCAGAAAAAACAACGAATTATTTTCCTTTGCCTAATTATTTTTTTGTTTCAAAAAAGAACCTCAAAATACAACAAATTATTTGTAAATACCTCATTTTATTTTTTATTACAAAAAAGTAACACAACTTATTTTCAAGGAAAAATACCACAACTTATTTGTAAATACCTCATTTTATTTTTTATTACAAAAAAGTAACACAACTTATTTTCAAACGAAAAATACCTTAGTTTATTGTTAATTACCAAAGCGCAGCTCAATTTTATTTTTACCAAAAAAATACCTCACATTATATTTTCTTTCGTCATTTTATTTTTTTTTACCAAAATGCACCTCGATTTATTCTTTTTTAAAAAAATACATAAAATTAATTTTCTTTACCCCGTTTTATTTGTACTTCCCAAAAACTATATCAAACTATTTTTCTTTACCTCATTTTTTTTTTTCGGTCACCAAAAAGTACTTTAGTTTATTTTTAATACCAATGAGTACCTCAATTTAGTTTTTTTTACCAAAACAGACTTCAGTTTATTTTAATTACCGAAGAGTACCTCAAATTACTTTTTTAACCAAAGAAATGCTTCGAAATACTTTTCTTTACCATATTTAGTTATTATTTTTACCGAAATGTAGCTCAATTTATTTTTAAAATGAAAGATATCTCAGTTTATTTTTATTTCCAAAATTTACCTCAATTTATTATTTGACCAAGAAAAAACCACAAATTAATTTTCCTTGCCCCATTTTATTTTTTATTACCAAAAGGCACCTCGATTTTGTTTTTAACAAAAAATATGTCAAAGTATTTTTTTTTTCCCCTAATCTTATTTTTTAATACCGAAAGAACCTCAACCGATTTGTTTACCAAATTAAAAACCTCCGTTTATTTTAATTACCAAAAATTACTGAATTGATTTTTTTACCAAAAAAATACCTCGTCATAGTTTTGTTTTCCTGATGTTACTTTTTATCTCCCAAAATTACCTCTTTTTTTTTTTTACACCAAAAAATACCTCAAATTATTTTTCTTTATCTTAATATATTCTTTATTACCAAATAATTCCTCAATTTATTTGAAAAATAAAAATACCTCATTTATTCTGATTTTCCAAACATACCTCAAGTTTTTTATTTTAGCAAATAACACCTCAAAAAAAAAAATTTACCTCATTTTTATTTTTCATTTCAATGAACAACCTCCACTTCTTTTTTTTTCTAATAATAGATAAAATTATTTTTCTTTACCTCATTTTATGTTTTATGTCAAAAAAAGTACCAATTTATATTATTTAAAGGAAAAAAAACTCAGTTTATTTTTTGTTACCAAAAATCATCCCAATTTGTTTTTTATCAAAAAAATTCCACAGATTATAATTTTTTTCCACATTTTATTTTTTACTAACAAAAAAGAGCACACCAATTTATTTTTTTCGCAACAAAGAACATCAAATTATTATTTTTTCCTTTATCTCATTTTGTTTTCTGTTACAAAAAAAATGCCGCAATTTATTTTTTGACCAAAAAATGTTTCAAACTATTTTCCTTTACCTCGTCTTATTTTTTATTACCTAAAAGTTGCCCATTTTAATTTTTCTTTACCTTATTCCGTTTTTTATTGCTACAAAGCACCTCTATTTGTTCTTTTAACAAAAAATTGCATCAAATTGGTTTCTTTTAACTAGTTTTATTTTTTATTAGCAAAAAGTTCCTCAATTTATATAATAAAAAATACGTCACTATATTTTTCTCTACCTGCTATTTATTTTTAATTTCCCAAAGGTACCTCAAAATATTATTTTTACATCAATTTATTCTTTATTTCCAAATATTTCCTCAATTTATTTTTCAAACGGAAAATACCTCGGTTTATTCTAATTTGCAAAGAGTACCTCAATTTGTTTTTTTAGCAGAAAAAACCTCGAATTATTTTCCTTTGCCTAATTATTTTTTTGTTTCGAAAAAGAACCTCAACTTATTTTTTTAAGGAAAAATACCACAAATTATTTGTAAATACCTCATTTTATTTTTTATTACAAAAAAGTAACACAACTTACTTTCAAACGAAAAATACCGCAGTTTATTGTTAATTACCAAAACGCAGCTCAATTTATTTTTTACCAAAAAAATACCTCACATTATATTTTCGTTCGTCATTTTATTTTTTATTACCAAAATGCACCTCGATTTATTCTTTTTTACAAAAAATACATAAAATTAATTTTCTTTGCCTCGTTTTATTTGTTCTTACCAAAAACTATATCAAACTATTTTTCTTTACCTCATTCTTTTTTTCTGGTCACCAAAAAGTACTTTAGTTTTTTTTAATTACAAATGAGTACCTCAATTTATTTTTTTTATCAAAACATACCTCAGTTTATTTTCTTAACCGAAGAGTACCTCAAATTACTTTTTTAGCCAAATAAATGCTTCAAATTACTTTTCTTTACCGTATTTAGTTATTATTTTTATCGAAAAGTAGCTCAATTTATTTTTAAAAATGAAAAATATCTCAGTTTATTTTTATTTCAAAAATTTACCTCAATTTATTATTTGACCAAGAAAAAACCTCAAATTAATTTTCCTTGCCCCATTTTATTTTTTATTACCAAAAGGCACATCGATTTCGTTTTTAACAAAAAATATGTCAAAATATTTTTTTTTCCCCTAATCTTATTTTTTAATACCAAAAGAACCTCAACCGATTTGTTTACCAAACAAAAAACCTCCGTTTATTTTAATTACCGAGTTTCTTTACCAAAAAATTACCTCATTATAGTTTTGTTTTCCTGATGTTACTTTTTATCTCCCAAAATTACCTCATTTTTTTTTTTATACCAAAAAATACCTCAACTTATTTTTCTTTATCTTATTATAGTCTTTATTACCAAATAATTCTTCAATTTATTTGTAAACAAAAAGTACCTCATTTATTCTGATTTTCCAAACATACCTCAATTTATTTATTTTAGAAAATAACACCAAAAAAAAGAAAAATTTACCTCATTTTTATTTTTTATTTCAATGAATAACCTCAACTTATTTTTTTACCAAAAGGAGATCAAATTATTTTTCTTTACCTTATTTTATGTTTTATGTCAAAAAAAGTACCACAATCTATTATTCAAACGAAAAATAACTCAGTTTATTTTTTGTTACCAAAAATCATCCCAATTTGTTTTTTATCAAAAAAATGCCACAAATTATGTTTTTTTTTCCACATTTTATTTTTTACTACAAAAAAGAGCACACCAATTTTTTTTTTTCACAATAAATACATCAAATTAATTTTTTTTTTCTTTATATCATTTTATTTTCCGTTACAAATAAAATGCCGCAATTTATTTTTTGACCAAAAAATGTTTCAAATTATTTTCCTTTACATCGTCTTATTTTTTATTACCTAAAAGTTGCCCATTTTAATTTTTCTTTACCTTATTTCTTTTTTTATTGCTACAAAGCACCTCTTATTATTCTTTTAACAAAAAATTGCATCAAATTGGTTTCCTTTAACTAGTTTTATTTTTTATTAGCAAAAAATTCCTCAATTTATATAATAAAAAATACCTCACTATATTTTTCTCTACCTGCTATTTATTTTTAATTTCCCAAAGGTACCTCAAATTATTATTTTTGCATCAATTTATTCTTTATTTCCAAATATTTCCTCAATTTGTTTTTCAAACGGAAAGTACCTCGGTTTATTCTAATTTGCAAAGAGTACCTCATTTTAATTCTTTAGCAGAAAAAACAACGAATTATTTTCCTTTGCCTAATTATTTTTTTGTTTCAAAAAAGAACCTCAAAATACAACAAATTATTTGTAAATACCTCATTTTATTTTTTATTACAAAAAAGTAACACAACTTATTTTCAAGGAAAAATACCACAACTTATTTGTAAATACCTCATTTTATTTTTTATTACAAAAAAGTAACACAACTTATTTTCAAACGAAAAATACCTTAGTTTATTGTTAATTACCAAAGCGCAGCTCAATTTTATTTTTACCAAAAAAATACCTCACATTATATTTTCTTTCGTCATTTTATTTTTTTTTACCAAAATGCACCTCGATTTATTCTTTTTTAAAAAAATACATAAAATTAATTTTCTTTACCCCGTTTTATTTGTACTTCCCAAAAACTATATCAAACTATTTTTCTTTACCTCATTTTTTTTTTTCGGTCACCAAAAAGTACTTTAGTTTATTTTTAATACCAATGAGTACCTCAATTTAGTTTTTTTTACCAAAACAGACTTCAGTTTATTTTAATTACCGAAGAGTACCTCAAATTACTTTTTTAACCAAAGAAATGCTTCGAAATACTTTTCTTTACCATATTTAGTTATTATTTTTACCGAAATGTAGCTCAATTTATTTTTAAAATGAAAGATATCTCAGTTTATTTTTATTTCCAAAATTTACCTCAATTTATTATTTGACCAAGAAAAAACCACAAATTAATTTTCCTTGCCCCATTTTATTTTTTATTACCAAAAGGCACCTCGATTTTGTTTTTAACAAAAAATATGTCAAAGTATTTTTTTTTTCCCCTAATCTTATTTTTTAATACCGAAAGAACCTCAACCGATTTGTTTACCAAATTAAAAACCTCCGTTTATTTTAATTACCAAAAATTACTGAATTGATTTTTTTACCAAAAAAATACCTCGTCATAGTTTTGTTTTCCTGATGTTACTTTTTATCTCCCAAAATTACCTCTTTTTTTTTTTTACACCAAAAAATACCTCAAATTATTTTTCTTTATCTTAATATATTCTTTATTACCAAATAATTCCTCAATTTATTTGAAAAATAAAAATACCTCATTTATTCTGATTTTCCAAACATACCTCAAGTTTTTTATTTTAGCAAATAACACCTCAAAAAAAAAAATTTACCTCATTTTTATTTTTCATTTCAATGAACAACCTCCACTTCTTTTTTTTTCCAATAATAGATAAAATTATTTTTCTTTACCTCATTTTATGTTTTATGTCAAAAAAAGTACCAATTTATATTATTTAAAGGAAAAAAAACTCAGTTTATTTTTTGTTACCAAAAATCATCCCAATTTGTTTTTTATCAA
Organism: Amborella trichopoda; assembly: GCF_054954075.1. Classification (NCBI taxonomy): domain Eukaryota; kingdom Viridiplantae; phylum Streptophyta; class Magnoliopsida; order Amborellales; family Amborellaceae; genus Amborella; species Amborella trichopoda. Next base: position 34,356,220 of record NC_142338.1, read on the forward strand.
AAAAATTCCACAGATTATAATTTTTTTCCACATTTTATTTTTTACTAACAAAAAAGAGCACACCAATTTATTTTTTTCGCAACAAAGAACATCAAATTATTATTTTTTCCTTTATCTCATTTTGTTTTCTGTTACAAAAAAAATGCCGCAATTTATTTTTTGACCAAAAAATGTTTCAAACTATTTTCCTTTACCTCGTCTTATTTTTTATTACCTAAAAGTTGCCCATTTTAATTTTTCTTTACCTTATTCCGTTTTTTATTGCTACAAAGCACCTCTATTTGTTCTTTTAACAAAAAATTGCATCAAATTGGTTTCTTTTAACTAGTTTTATTTTTTATTAGCAAAAAGTTCCTCAATTTATATAATAAAAAATACGTCACTATATTTTTCTCTACCTGCTATTTATTTTTAATTTCCCAAAGGTACCTCAAAATATTATTTTTACATCAATTTATTCTTTATTTCCAAATATTTCCTCAATTTATTTTTCAAACGGAAAATACCTCGGTTTATTCTAATTTGCAAAGAGTACCTCAATTTGTTTTTTTAGCAGAAAAAACCTCGAATTATTTTCCTTTGCCTAATTATTTTTTTGTTTCGAAAAAGAACCTCAACTTATTTTTTTAAGGAAAAATACCACAAATTATTTGTAAATACCTCATTTTATTTTTTATTACAAAAAAGTAACACAACTTACTTTCAAACGAAAAATACCGCAGTTTATTGTTAATTACCAAAACGCAGCTCAATTTATTTTTTACCAAAAAAATACCTCACATTATATTTTCGTTCGTCATTTTATTTTTTATTACCAAAATGCACCTCGATTTATTCTTTTTTACAAAAAATACATAAAATTAATTTTCTTTGCCTCGTTTTATTTGTTCTTACCAAAAACTATATCAAACTATTTTTCTTTACCTCATTCTTTTTTTCTGGTCACCAAAAAGTACTTTAGTTTTTTTTAATTACAAATGAGTACCTCAATTTATTTTTTTTATCAAAACATACCTCAGTTTATTTTCTTAACCGAAGAGTACCTCAAATTACTTTTTTAGCCAAATAAATGCTTCAAATTACTTTTCTTTACCGTATTTAGTTATTATTTTTATCGAAAAGTAGCTCAATTTATTTTTAAAAATGAAAAATATCTCAGTTTATTTTTATTTCAAAAATTTACCTCAATTTATTATTTGACCAAGAAAAAACCTCAAATTAATTTTCCTTGCCCCATTTTATTTTTTATTACCAAAAGGCACATCGATTTCGTTTTTAACAAAAAATATGTCAAAATATTTTTTTTTCCCCTAATCTTATTTTTTAATACCAAAAGAACCTCAACCGATTTGTTTACCAAACAAAAAACCTCCGTTTATTTTAATTACCGAGTTTCTTTACCAAAAAATTACCTCATTATAGTTTTGTTTTCCTGATGTTACTTTTTATCTCCCAAAATTACCTCATTTTTTTTTTTATACCAAAAAATACCTCAACTTATTTTTCTTTATCTTATTATAGTCTTTATTACCAAATAATTCTTCAATTTATTTGTAAACAAAAAGTACCTCATTTATTCTGATTTTCCAAACATACCTCAATTTCAAATTATTTTTTTTTTCCACATTTTATTTTTTACTACAAAAAAGAGCACACCAATATCTTTTTTTCACAATAAATACATCAAATTAATTTTTTTTTTCTTTATATCATTTTATTTTCCGTTACAAATAAAATGCCGCAATTTATTTTTTGACCAAAAAATGTTTCAAATTATTTTCCTTTACATCGTCTTATTTTTTATTACTTAAAAGTTGCCCATTTTAATTTTTCTTTACCTTATTTCTTTTTTTATTGCTACAAAGCACCTCTTATTATTCTTTTAACAAAAAATTGCATCAAATTGGTTTCCTTTAACTAGCTTTTTTTTTTATTAGCAAAAAATTCCTCAATTTATATAATAAAAAATACCTCACTATATTTTTCTCTACCTGCTATTTATTTTTAATTTCCCAAAGGTACCTCCAATTATTATTTTTGCATCAATTTATTCTTTATTTCCAAATATTTCCTCAATTTGTTTTTCAAACGGAAAGTACCTCGGTTTATTCTAATTTACAAAGAGTACCTCAATTTATTTCTTTAGCAGAAAAAACCACGAATTATTTTCCTTTGCCTAATTTTTTTTTTGTTTCAAAAGAGAACCTCAAAATACCACAAATTATTTGTAAATACCTCATTTTATTTTTTATTACAAAAAAGGAACACAACTTATTTTCAAACGAAAAATACCACAACTTATTTGTAAATACCTCATTTTATTTTTTATTACAAAAAAGTAACACAACTTATTTTCAAACGAAAAATACCTTAGTTTATTGTTAATTACCAAAGCGCTGCTCAAATTTATTTTTACCAAAAAAATACCTCACATTATATTTTCTTTCGTCATTTTATTTTTTATTACCAAAATACACCTCGATTTATTCTTTTTTCAAAAAATACATAAAATTAATTTTCTTTACCCCGTTTTATTTGTACTTCCCAAAAACTATATCAAACTATTTTTCTTTACCTCATTTTTTTTTTTCGGTCACCAAAAAGTACTTTAGTTTATTTTTAATACCAATGAGTACCTCAATTTAGTTTTTTTACCAAAACAGACCTCAGTTTATTTTAATTACCGAAGAGTACCGCAAATTACTTTTTTAACCAAAGAAATGCTTCGAAATACTTTTCTTTACCATATTTAGTTATTATTTTACCGAAATGTAGCTCAATTTATTTTTAAAATGAAAGATATCTCAGTTTATTTTTATATCCAAAATTTACCTCAATTTATTATTTGACCAAGAAAAAACCACAAATTAATTTTCCTTGCCCCATTTTATTTTTTATTACCAAAAGGCACCTCGATTTTGTTTTTAACATAAAATATGTCAAAGTATTTTTTTTTTCCCCTAATCTTATTTTTTAATACCGAAAGAACCTCAACCGATTTGTTTACCAAATTAAAAACCTCTGTTTATTTTAATTACCAAAAATTACTGAATTGATTTTTTTACCAAAAAAATACCTCGTCATAGTTTTGTTTTCCTGATGTTACTTTTTATCTCCCAAAATTACCTCATTTTTTTTTTTACACCAAAAAATACCTCAAATTATTTTTCTTTATCTTAATATATTCTTTATTACCAAATAATTCCTCAATTTATTTGAAAAATAAAAATACCTCATTTATTCTGATTTTGCAAACATACCTCAAGTTTTTTATTTTAGCAAATAACACCTCAAAAAAAAAAAATTACCTCATTTTTATTTTTTATTTCAATGAACAACCTCCACTTCTTTTTTTTCCAATAATAGATAAAATTATTTTTCTTTACCTCATTTTATGTTATGTCAAAAAAAGTACCAATTTATATTATTCAAAGGAAAAAAAACTCAGTTTATTTTTTGTTACCAAAAATCATCCCAATTTGTTTTTTATCAAAAAAATTCCACTGATTATAATTTTTTTCCACATTTTATTTTTTACTAACAAAAAAGAGCACACCAATTTATTTTTTTCGCAACAAAGAACATCAAATTATTATTTTTTCCTTTATCTCATTTTGTTTTCTGTTACAAAAAAAATGCCGCAATTTATTTTTTGACCAAAAAATGTTTCAAATTATTTTCCTTTACCTCGTCTTATTTTTTATTACCTAAAAGTTGCCCATTTTAATTTTTCTTTACCTTATTCCGTTTTTTATTGCTACAAAGCACCTCTATTTGTTCTTTTAACAAAAAATTGCATCAAATTGGTTTCCTTTAACTAGTTTTATTTTTTATTAGCAAAAAGTTCCTCAATTTATATAATAAAAAATACGTCACTATATTTTTCTCTACCTGCTATTTATTTTTAATTTCCCAAAGGTACCTCAAATTATTATTTTTGCATCAATTTATTCTTTATTTCCAAATATTTCCTCAATTTATTTTTCAAACGGAAAATACCTCGGTTTATTCTAATTTGCAAAGAGTACCTCAATTTGTTTTTTTAGCAGAAAAAACCTCGAATTATTTTCCTTTGCCTAATTATTTTTTTGTTTCGAAAAAGAACCTCAACTTATTTTTTTAAGGAAAAATACCACAAATTATTTGTAAATACCTCATTTTATTTTTTATTACAAAAAAGTAACACAACTTACTTTCAAACGAAAAATACCGCAGTTTATTGTTAATTACCAAAACGCAGCTCAATTTATTTTTTACCAAAAAAATACCTCACATTATATTTTCGTTCGTCCTTTTATTTTTTATTACCAAAATGCACCTCGATTTATTCTTTTTTACAAAAAATACATAAAATTAATTTTCTTTGCCTCGTTTTATTTGTTCTTACCAAAAACTATATCAAACTATTTTTCTTTACCTCATTCTTTTTTTCTGGTCACCAAAAAGTACTTTAGTTTTTTTTAATTACAAATGAGTACCTCAATTTATTTTTTTTATCAAAACATACCTCAGTTTATTTTCATAACCGAAGAGTACCTCAAATTACTTTTTTAGCCAAATAAATGCTTCAAATTACTTTTCTTTACCGTATTTAGTTATTATTTTTATCGAAAAGTAGCTCAATTTATTTTTAAAAATGAAAAATATCTCAGTTTATTTTTATTTCAAAAATTTACCTCAATTTATTATTTGACCAAGAAAAAACCTCAAATTAATTTTCCTTGCCCCATTTTATTTTTTATTACCAAAAGGAATATCGATTTCGTTTTTAACAAAAAATATGTCAAAATATTTTTTTTTCCCTTAATCTTATTTTTTAATACCAAAAGAACCTCAACCGATTTGTTTACCAAACAAAAAACCTCCGTTTATTTTAATTACCGAGTTTCTTTACCAAAAAATTACCTCATTATAGTTTTGTTTTCCTGATGTTACTTTTTATCTCCCAAAATTACCTCATTTTTTTTTTTATACCAAAAAATACCTCAAATTATTTTTCTTTATCTTAATATATTCTTTATTACCAAATAATCCCTCAATTTATTTGTAAACAAAAAGTACCTTATGTATTCTGATTTTCCAAACATACCTCAATTTATTTATTTTAGAAAATAACACCAAAAAAAAAAAAAAATTACCTCATTTTTATTTTTTATTTCAATGAATAACCTCAACTTACTTTTTTACCAAAAGTAGATAAAATTATTTTTCTTTACCTTATTTTATGTTTTATGTCAAAAAAAGTACCACAATCTATTATTCAAACGAAAAATAACTCAGTTTATTTTTTGTTACCAAAAATCATCCCAATTTGTTTTTTATCAAAAAAATGCCACAAATTATTTTTTTTTTCCACATTTTATTTTTTACTACAAAAAAGAGCACACCAATTTTCTTTTTTCACAATAAATATATCAAATTAATTTTTTTTTTCTTTATATCATTTTATTTTCTGTTACAAAGAAAATGCCGCAATTTATTTTTTGACCAAAAAATGTTTCAAATTATTTTCCTTTACATCGTCTTATTTTTTATTACCTAAAAGTTGCCCATTTTAATTTTTCTTTACCTTATTTCGTTTTTTATTTCTACAACACACCTCTATTTATTCTTTTAACAAAAAATTGCATCAAATTGGTTTCCTTTAACTAGTTTTTTTTTTTATTAGCAAAAAATTCCTCAATTTATATAATAAAAAATACCTCACTATATTTTTCTCTACCTGCTATTTATTTTTAATTTCCCAAAGGTACCTCCAATTATTATTTTTGCATCAATTTATTCTTTATTTCCAAATATTTCCTCAATTTGTTTTTCAAACGGAAAGTACCTCGGTTTATTCTAATTTACAAAGAGTACCTCAATTTATTTCTTTAGCAGAAAAAACCACGAATTATTTTCCTTTGCCTAATTTTTTTTTTGTTTCAAAAGAGAACCTCAAAATACCACAAATTATTTGTAAATACCTCATTTTATTTTTTATTACAAAAAAGGAACACAACTTATTTTCAAACGAAAAATACCACAACTTATTTGTAAATACCTCATTTTATTTTTTATTACAAAAAAGTAACACAACTTATTTTCAAACGAAAAATACCTTAGTTTATTGTTAATTACCAAAGCGCTGCTCAAATTTATTTTTACCAAAAAAATACCTCACATTATATTTTCTTTCGTCATTTTATTTTTTATTACCAAAATACACCTCGATTTATTCTTTTTTCAAAAAATACATAAAATTAATTTTCTTTACCCCGTTTTATTTGTACTTCCCAAAAACTATATCAAACTATTTTTCTTTACCTCATTTTTTTTTTTCGGTCACCAAAAAGTACTTTAGTTTATTTTTAATACCAATGAGTACCTCAATTTAGTTTTTTTACCAAAACAGACCTCAGTTTATTTTAATTACCGAAGAGTACCTCAAATTACTCTTTTAACCAAAGAAATGCTTCGAAATACTTTTCTTTACCGTATTTAGTTATTATTTTTATCGAAATGTAGCTCAATTTATTTTTAAAATGAAAGATATCTCAGTTTATTTTTATTTCCAAAATTTATCTCAATTTATTATTTGACCAAGAAAAAACCACAAATTAATTTTCCTTGCCCCATTTTATTTTTTATTACCAAAAGGCACCTCGATTTTGTTTTTAACAAAAAATATGTCAAAGTATTTTTTTTTTCCCCTAATCTTATTTTTTAATACCGAAAGAACCTCAACCGATTTGTTTACCAAATTAAAAACCTCCGTTTATTTTAATTACCAAAAATTACTGAATTGATTTTTTTACCAAAAAAATACCTCGTCATAGTTTTGTTTTCCTGATGTTACTTTTTATCTCCCAAAATTACCTCATTTTTTTTTTTACACCAAAAAATACCTCAAATTATTTTTCTTTATCTTAATATATTCTTTATTACCAAATAATTCCTCAATTTATTTGAAAAATAAAAATACCTCATTTATTCTGATTTTCCAAACATACCTCAAGTTTTTTATTTTAGCAAATAACACCTCAAAAAAAAAAATTACCTCATTTTTATTTTTTATTTCAATGAACAACCTCCACTTCTTTTTTTTCCAATAATAGATAAAATTATTTTTCTTTACCTCATTTTATGTTTTATGTCAAAAAAAGTACCAATTTATATTATTCAAAGGAAAAAAAACTCAGTTTATTTTTTGTTACCAAAAATCATCCCAATTTGTTTTTTATCAAAAAAATTCCACTGATTATAATTTTTTTCCACATTTTATTTTTTACTAACAAAAAAGAGCACACCAATTTATTTTTTTCGCAACAAAGAACATCAAATTATTATTTTTTCCTTTATCTCATTTTGTTTTCTGTTACAAAAAAAATGCCGCAATTTATTTTTTGACCAAAAAATGTTTCAAATTATTTTCCTTTACCTCGTCTTATTTTTTATTACCTAAAAGTTGCCCATTTTAATTTTTCTTTACCTTATTCCGTTTTTTATTGCTACAAAGCACCTCTATTTGTTCTTTTAACAAAAAATTGCATCAAATTGGTTTCCTTTAACTAGTTTTATTTTTTATTAGCAAAAAGTTCCTCAATTTATATAATAAAAAATACGTCACTATATTTTTCTCTACCTGCTATTTATTTTTAATTTCCCAAAGGTACCTCAAATTATTATTTTTGCATCAATTTATTCTTTATTTCCAAATATTTCCTCAATTTATTTTTCAAACGGAAAATACCTCGATTTATTCTAATTTGCAAAGAGTACCTCAATTTGTTTTTTTAGCAGAAAAAACCTCGAATTATTTTCCTTTGCCTAATTATTTTTTTGTTTCGAAAAAGAACCTCAACTTATTTTTTTAAGGAAAAATACCGCAAATTATTTGTAAATACCTCATTTCATTTTTTATTACAAAAAAGTAACACAACTTACTTTCAAACGAAAAATACCGCAGTTTATTGTTAATTACCAAAACGCAGCTCAATTTATTTTTTACCAAAGAAATACCTCACATTATATTTTCGTTCGTCGTTTTATTTTTTATTACCAAAATGCACCTCGATTTATTCTTTTTTACAAAAAATACATAAAATTAATTTTCTTTGCCTCGTTTTATTTGTTCTTACCAAAAACTATATCAAACTATTTTTCTTTACCTCATTCTTTTTTTCTGGTCACCAAAAAGTACTTTAGTTTTTTTTAATTACAAATGAGTACCTCAATTTATTTTTTTTATCAAAACATACCTCAGTTTATTTTCATAACCGAAGAGTACCTCAAATTACTTTTTTAGCCAAATAAATGCCTCAAATTACTTTTCTTTACCGTATTTAGTTATTATTTTTACCGAAATGTAGCTCAATTTATTTTTAAAATGAAAGATATCTCAGTTTATTTTTATTTCCATAATTTACCTCAATTTATTATTTGACCAAGAAAAAACCACAAATTAATTTTCCTTGCCCCATTTTATTTTTTATTACCAAAAGGCACCTCGATTTTGTTTTTAACAAAAAATATGTCAAAGTATTTTCTTTTTCCCCTAATCTTATTTTTTAATACCGAAAGAACCTCAACCGATTTGTTTACCAAATTAAAAACCTCCGTTTATTTTAATTACCAAAAATTACTGAATTGATTTTTTTACCAAAAAAATACCTCGTCATAGTTTTGTTTTCCTGATGTTACTTTTTATCTCCCAAAATTACCTCATTTTTTTTTTTACACCAAAAAATACCTCAAATTATTTTTCTTTATCTTAATATATTCTTTATTACCAAATAATTCCTCAATTTATTTGAAAAATAAAAATACCTCATTTATTCTGATTTTCCAAACATACCTCAAGTTTTTTATTTTAGCAAATAACACCTCAAAAAAAAAAAATTACCTCATTTTTATTTTTTATTTCAATGAACAACCTCCACTTCTTTTTTTTCCAATAATAGATAAAATTATTTTTCTTTACCTCATTTTATGTTTTATGTCAAAAAAAGTACCAATTTATATTATTCAAAGGAAAAAAAACTCAGTTTATTTTTTGTTACCAAAAATCATCCCAATTTGTTTTTTATCAAAAAAATTCCACTGATTATAATTTTTTTCCACATTTTATTTTTTACTAACAAAAAAGAGCACACCAATTTATTTTTTTCGCAACAAAGAACATCAAATTATTATTTTTTCCTTTATCTCATTTTGTTTTCTGTTACAAAAAAAATGCCGCAATTTATTTTTGACCAAAAAATGTTTCAAATTATTTTCCTTTACCTCGTCTTATTTTTTATTACCTAAAAGTTGCCCATTTTAATTTTTCTTTACCTTATTCCGTTTTTTATTGCTACAAAGCACCTCTATTTGTTCTTTTAACAAAAAATTGCATCAAATTGGTTTCCTTTAACTAGTTTTATTTTTTATTAGCAAAAAGTTCCTCAATTTATATAATAAAAAATACGTCACTATATTTTTCTCTACCTGCTATTTATTTTTAATTTCCCAAAGGTACCTCAAATTATTATTTTTGCATCAATTTATTCTTTATTTCCAAATATTTCCTCAATTTATTTTTCAAACGGAAAATACCTCGGTTTATTCTAATATTCAAAGAGTACCTCAATTTGTTTTTTTAGCAGAAAAAACCTCGAATTATTTTCCTTTGCCTAATTATTTTTTTGTTTCGAAAAAGAACCTCAACTTATTTTTTTAAGGAAAAATACCACAAATTATTTGTAAATACCTCATTTCATTTTTTATTACAAAAAAGTAACACAACTTACTTTCAAACGAAAAATACCGCAGTTTATTGTTAATTACCAAAACGCAGCTCAATTTATTTTTTACCAAAGAAATACCTCACATTATATTTTCGTTCGTCGTTCAATTTTTTATTACCAAAATGCACCTCGATTTATTCTTTTTTACAAAAAATACATAACATTAATTTTCTTTGACTTGTTTTATTTGTTCTTACCAAAAACTATATCAAACTATTTTTCTTTACCTCATTCTTTTTTTCTGGTCACCAAAAAGTACTTTAGTTTTTTTTAATTTCAAATGAGTACCTCAATTTATTTTTTTTTATCAAAACATACCTCAGTTTATTTTCATAACCGAAGAGTACCTCAAATTACTTTTTTAGCCAAATAAATGCTTCAAATTACTTTTCTTTACCGTATTTAGTTATTATTTTTACCGAAATGTAGCTCAATTTATTTTTAAAATGAAAGATATCTCAGTTTATTTTTATTTCCAAAATTTACCTCAATTTATTATTTGACCAAGAAAAAACCACAAATTAATTTTCCTTGCCCCATTTTATTTTTTATTACCAAAAGGCACCTCGATTTTGTTTTTAACAAAAAATATGTCAAAGTATTTTCTTTTTCCCCTAATCTTATTTTTTAATACCGAAAGAACCTCAACCGATTTGTTTACCAAATTAAAAACCTCCGTTTATTTTAATTACCAAAAATTACTGAATTGATTTTTTTACCAAAAAAATACCTCGTCATAGTTTTGTTTTCCTGATGTTACTTTTTATCTCCCAAAATTACCTCATTTTTTTTTTTACACCAAAAAATACCTCAAATTATTTTTCTTTATCTTAATATATTCTTTATTACCAAATAATTCCTCAATTTATTTGAAAAATAAAAATACCTCATTTATTCTGATTTTGCAAACATACCTCAAGTTTTTTATTTTAGCAAATAACACCTCAAAAAAAAAAATTTACCTCATTTTTATTTTTTATTTCAATGAACAACCTCCACTTCTTTTTTTTCCAATAATAGATAAAATTATTTTTCTTTACCTCATTTTATGTTTTATGTCAAAAAAAGTACCAATTTATATTATTCAAAGGAAAAAAAACTCAGTTTATTTTTTGTTACCAAAAATCATCCCAATTTGTTTTTTATCAAAAAAATTCCACTGATTATAATTTTTTTCCACATTTTATTTTTTACTAACAAAAAAGAGCACACCAATTTATTTTTTTCGCAACAAAGAACATCAAATTATTATTTTTTCCTTTATCTCATTTTTTTTTCTGTTACAAAAAAAATGCCGCAATTTATTTTTTGACCAAAAAATGTTTCAAATTATTTTCCTTTACCTCGTCTTATTTTTTATTACCTAAAAGTTGCCCATTTTAATTTTTCTTTACCTTATTCCGTTTTTTATTGCTACAAAGCACCTCTATTTGTTCTTTTAACAAAAAATTGCATCAAATTGGTTTCCTTTAACTAGTTTTATTTTTTATTAGCAAAAAGTTCCTCAATTTATATAATAAAAAATACGTCACTATATTTTTCTCTACCTGCTATTTATTTTTAATTTCCCAAAGGTACCTCAAATTATTATTTTTGCATCAATTTATTCTTTATTTCCAAATATTTCCTCAATTTATTTTTCAAACGGAAAATACCTCGGTTTATTCTAATATTCAAAGAGTACCTCAATTTGTTTTTTTAGCAGAAAAAACCTCGAATTATTTTCCTTTGCCTAATTATTTTTTTGTTTCGAAAAAGAACCTCAACTTATTTTTTTAAGGAAAAATACCACAAATTATTTGTAAATACCTCATTTCATTTTTTATTACAAAAAAGTAACACAACTTACTTTCAAACGAAAAATACCGCAGTTTATTGTTAATTACCAAAATGCAGCTCAATTTATTTTTTACCAAAAAAATACCTCACATTATATTTTCGTTCGTCGTTTTATTTTTTATTACCAAAATGCACCTCGATTTATTCTTTTTTACAAAAAATACATAGAATTAATTTTCTTTGCCTCGTTTTATTTGTTCTTACCAAAAACTATATCAAACTATTTTTCTTTACCTCATTCTTTTTTTCTGGTCACCAAAAAGTACTTTAGTTTTTTTTAATTACAAATGAGTACCTCAATTTATTTTTTTTATCAAAACATACCTCAGTTTATTTTCATAACCGAAGAGTACCTCAAATTACTTTTTTAGCCAAATAAATGCTTCAAATTATTTTTAACGAAAAGTAGCTCAATTTATTTTTAAAGCGAAAAATATCTCAGTTTCTTTTTATTTCAAAAATTTACCTCAATTTATTTTTTGACCAAGAAAAAACCTCAAATTTATTTTCCTTACCCCATTTTATTTTTTATTACCAAAAGGCACCTCGATTCCGTTTTTAACAAAAAATACGTCAAAATAATTTTTTTTTTCCCTAATCTTATTTTTTAATACCAAAATAACCTCAACCTATTTGTTTACCAAACAAAAAACCTCCGTTTATTTTAATTACCAAAAAGTTACTGAATTTGTTTTTTTACCAAAAAAAGACCTCATTATAGTTTTGTTTTCCTGATGTTACTTTTTATCTCCCAAAATTACCTCTTTTTTTTTTTTATACCGAAAAATACCTCAAATTATTTTTCTTTATCTTATTATATTCTTTATTACCAAATAATTCCTCAATTTATTTGTAAACATAAAATACCTCATTTATTCTGATTTTCCAAACATACCTCAATTTATTTATTTTAGCAAATAACACCTCAAAAAAAAAAAATTTACCTCATTTTTATTTTTTATTTCAATGAATAACCTCAACTTATTTTTTTTACCAATAATAGATAAAATTATTTTTCTTTACCTCATTTTATGTTTTATGTCAAAAAAAGCACCACAATCTATTATTCAAACGAAAAATAACTCAGTTTATTTTTTGTTACCAAAAATCATCCCAATTTGTTTTTCATCAAATAAAAATATCAAAAATTATTATTTTTTTCCACATTTTATTTTTCACTACAAAAAAGAGCACACCAATTTATTTTTTCCACGACAAATACATCAAATTGTTTTTATTTTTTCTTGATCTCATTTTATTTTCTGTTACAAAAAAAATGCCGCGATTTATTTTTTGACCAAAAAATGTTTCAAATAATTTTCCTTTACCTCGTCTTATTTTTCATTACCTAAAAGTAGCCCATTTTAATTTTTCTTTACCTTATTCCGTTTTTTATTGCTACAAAGCACCTCTATTTATTCTTTTAACAAAAAATTGCATCAAATTAGTTTCGTATAACTAGTTTTATTTTTTATTAGCAAAACGTTCCGCAGTTTATATAATAAAAATATACCTCACTATATTTTTCTCTACCTTTTCTATTTATTTTTAATTTCCCAAAGGTACCTCAAATTATTATTTTTGCATCAATTTGTTCTTTATTTCTAAATATTTCATCAATTTATTTTTCAAACGGAAAATACCTCGGTTTTTCTAATTTGCAAACAGCACCTCAATTTATTTCTTTAGCGGAAAAAACCACGAATTATTTTCCTTTGCCTAATTAATTTTTTTTTTTCAAAAAAGAACCTCAACTTATTTTTTTAAGGAAAAATACCGCAAATTATTTGTAAATACCTCATTTTATTTTTTATTACAAAAAAGTAACACAACTTATTTTCAAACGAAAAATACTTCAGTTTATTGTTAATTACCAAAACGCAGCTCAATTTATTTTTTACCAAAAAAATACCTCACATTATGTTTTCTTTCGTCGTTTTATTTTTTATTGCCCAAAGGCACCTCGATTTATTCTTTTTTACAAAAAATACATAAAATTAATTTTCTTTGCCCCGTTTTATTTGTTCTTACCAAAAACTATATCAAACTATTTTTCTTTACCTCATTCTTTTTTTCCGGTCACCAAAAAGTACTTTAGTTTATTTTAATTACCAATGAGTACCTCAATTTATTTTTTCTACCAAAAAGACCTCGGTTTATTTTAATTACCGAAGAGTACCTCAAATTACATTTCTTTAGCATATTTAGTTACTATTTTTACCGAAAAGTAGCTCAAAATATTTTTAAAATGAAAAATATCTCAGTTTATTTTTATTTCCAAAATTTACCTCAATTTATTATTTGACCAAGAAAAAACCTCAAATTAATTTTCCTTACCCCATTTTACTTTTTATCACCAAAAGGCACCTCGATTTCGTTTTTAACAAAAAATCCGTCAAAATAATTTTTTTTTCTCCTAATCTTATTTTTCAATACCAAAAAAACCTCAACCGATTTGTTTACCAAACAAAAGAGCTCCGTTTATTTTAATTACCAAAAAGTTACTGAATTTATTTTTTTACCAAAAAAATACCTCATTATAGTTTTGTTTTTGCTGATGTTGCTTTTTATCTCCCAAAATTACCTCATTTTTTTTTTTATACCGAAAAATACCTAATATTATTTTTCTTTATCTTATCATATTCTTTATTACCAAACAATTCCTCAATTTATTTGTAAACAAAAAATTCACCTCATTTTTATTTTTTATTTCAATGAATAAGCTCAACTTATTTTTTTTACCAATAATAGATAAAATTATTTTTCTTTACCTCATTTTATGTTTTATGTCAAAAAAAGCACCACAATCTATTATTAAAACGAAAAATAACTCAGTTTATTTTTTGTTACCAAAAATCATCCCAATTTGTTTTTTATCAAAAAAATACCACAAATTATTATTTTTTTCCACATTTTATTTTTTACTACAAAAAAGAGCACACCAATTTATTTTTCTCCCGACAAATACATCAAATTTTTTTTTATTTTTTCTTTATCTCATCTTATTTTCTGTTACAAAAAAAATGCCGCAATTTATTTTTTGACAAAAAAATGTTTCAAATTATTTTCCTTTACCTTGTCTTATTTTTTATTATTTAAAAGTAGCCTATTTTAATTTTTCTTAACCTTATTCCGTTTTTTATTGCTACAAAGCACCTCTATTTATTTTTTTACTAAAAAAATTGCGTCAAATTAGTTTCCTTTAACTAGTTTTAGTTTTTATTAGCAAAACGTTCCTCAATTTATATAATAAAACATACCTCAGTATATTTTTCTCTACCTGCTATTTATTTTTAATTTCCCAAAGGTACCTCAAATTATTTATTTTGCATCAATTTATTCTTTATTTCTAAATATTTCCTCAATTTATTTTTCAAACGGAAAATACCTCGGTTTATTTTAATTTGCAAAGAGTACTTCAATTTATTTCTTTAGCGGAAAAAACCACGAATTATTTTTCTTTGCCTAATTATTATTATTTTTTCAATAAAGAACCTCAACTTATTTTTTTTAAGGAAAAATACCACAAATTATTAGTAAATACCTCATTTTATTTTTTATTACAAAAAAGTAACACAACTTATTTTCAAACGAAAAATACCTCAGTTTATTGTTAATTACCAAAACGCAGCTCAATTTATTTTTTACCAAAAAAATACCTCACATTATATTTTCTTTCGTCCTTTTCTTTTTTATTACCAAAATGAACCTCGATCTATTCTTTTTTACAAAAAATACATAAAATTAATTTTCTTTGCCCCGTTTTATTTTTTCTTACCAAAAACTATATCAAACTTATTTTCTTTACCTCATTCTTTTTTTCCGGTCACCAAAAAGTACTTTAGTTTATTTTAATTACCAATGAGTACCTCAATTTATTTTTTCTACCAAAACAGACCTCGGTTTATTTTAATTACCGAAGAGTACCTCAAATTACTTTTTTAACCAAAGAAATGCTTCAAATTACTTTTCTTTACCATATTTAGTTACTATTTTTACTGAAAAGTAGCTCAATTTATTTTTTAAAATGAAAAATATCTCAGTTTATTTTTATTTCCAAAATTTACCTCAATTTATTATTTGACCAAGAAAAAACCTCAAATTAATTTTCCTTAACCCATTTTATTTTTTATCACCAAAAGGCACCTCGATTTCATTTTTAACAAAAAATACGTCAAAATAATTTTTTTTTCCCCTAATCTTATTTTTCAATACAAAAAAAACCTCAACCGATTTGTTTACCAAACAAAAAACCTGCGTTTATTTTAATTACCAAAAAGTTACTGAATTTATTTTTTTACCAAAAAAATGCCTCATTATAGTTTTGTTTTTGCCGATGTTGCTTTTTATCTCCCAAAATTACCTCATTTTTTTTTTTATACCAAAAATTACCTCAAATTATTTTTCTTTTTTTTATTATATTCTTTATTACCAAATAATTTTTCAATTTATTTGTAAACAAAAAATACCTCATTTTTTCTGATTTTCCAAACATACCTCAATTTATTTATTTTAGAAAATAACACCTCAAAAAAAACAATTTACTTCATTTTTATTTTTTATTTCAATGGATAAGCTCAACTTATTTTTTTACCAATAATAGATAAAATTATTTTTCTTTACCTCATTTTATGTTTTATGTCAAAAAAAGCACCACAATCTATTATTCAAACGAAAAATAACTCAGTTTATTTTTTGTTACCAAAAATCATCCCAATATTTTTTTTATTAAAAAAATACTACAAATTATTATTTTTTTCCACATTTTATTTTTTACTAATAAAAAGAGCACACCAATTTATTTTTTTCACGACAAATACATCAATTTTTTTTTATTTTTTCTTTATCTCATTTTATTTTTTTTTACAAAAAAAAAGCCGCAATTTATTTTTTGACCAAAAAATGTTTCAAATTATTTTCCTTTACCATGTCTTATTTTTTATTACCTAAAAGTAGCCCATTTTAATTTTTCTTTACCTTATTCCGTTTTTTATTGCTACAAAGCACCTATGTTTATTCTCTTAACAAAAAATTGATTCAAATTAGTTTCCTTTAACTAGTTTTATTTTTTATTAGCAAAAAGTTCCTCAATTTATATAATAAAAAATACCTCACTATATTTTTCTCTATCTGCTATTTATTTTACAAAAAATACATAAAATTAGTTTTCTTTGCCCCGTTTTATTTGTTCGTACCAAAAACTATATCAAACTATTTTTCTTTACCTCATTCTTTTTTTCCGATCACCAAAAAATACTTTCGTTTATTTTAATTACCAATGAGTACCTCAATTTATTTTTTTTTACCAAAAAAAACCACAGTTTATTTTAATTACCGAAGAGTACCTCAAATTACTTTTTTAACCAAAGAAATGCTTCAAATTACGTTTCTTTACAATATTTAGTTATTATTTTTACCGAAAAGTAGCTCAATTTATTTTTAAAATGAAAAATATATAAGTTTATTTTTATTTCAAAAATTTACCTCAATTTATTATTTGACTAAGAAAAAACCTCAAATTAATTTTTCTTACCCAATTTTTATTACCAAAAGGCACCTCGATTTGTTTTTAAAAAAAAATACGTCAAAATTTTTTTTTCCCTTAATCTTACTTTTAATACCGTATATTTTAATTACCAAAAAGTTACAGAATTTATTTTTTTTACCAAAAAAATACCTCATTATAGTTTTGTTTTCCTGATTTTTTTTTATACCAAAAAATACCTCAAATTATTTTTCTTTATCTTATTATATTCTTTATTACCAAATAATTTCTCAATTTATTTGTAAACAAAATATACCTCATTTATTCGGATTTTCCAAACATACCTCAATTTATTTCTTTTAGCAAATAACACCACAAAAAAAAAAATTTACCTCATTTTTATTTTTTATTTCAATTAATAACCTCAACCTATTTTTTTTACCAATAATAGATAAAATTATTTTTCTTTACCTCATTTTATGTTTTATGTCAAAAAAAGTACCACAATCTATTATTCAAACGAAAAAAAAGTCAGTTTATTTTTAGTTACCAAAAATCATCCCAATTTTTTTTTTATCAAATAAATACCACAAATTATTCTTTTTTTCCACATTTTATTTTTTACTACAAAAAAGAGCACACCAATTTTTTTTTTTCACGACAAATACATAAATATGTTTTTATTTTTTCTTTATCTCATTTTATTTTCTGTTACAAAAAAAATGCTGCAATTTATTTTTTGACCAAAAAATGTTTCAAATTATTTTCCTCTACCACGTCTTATTTTTTATTACCTAAAAGTTGCCCATTTTAATTTTTCTTTACCTTATTCCGTTTTTCGATGCTACAAAGCACCTCTATTTATTCTCTTAACAAAAAATTGATTCAAATTAGTTTCCTTTAACTAGTTTTGTTTTTTATTAGCAAAAAGTACCTCAATTTATATATTAAAAAATACCTTACTATATTTTTCTCAACCTTCTATTTATTTTTAATTTCCCATAGGTACCTCAAATTATTATTTTTGCATCAATTTATTCTTTATTTCTAAATATTTCCTCAATTTATTTTTCAAACGGAAAATACCTCGGTTTATTCTAATTTGCAAAGAGTACCTCAATTTATTTCTTTAGCGGAAAAAACAAGGAATTATTTTCCTTTGCCTAATTATTTTTTTTTTTCAAAAAAGAATCTAAACTTATTTTTTTAAGGAAAAATACCACAAATTATTTGTAAATACCTCACTTTATTTTAAAAAGAAAAATACCTTAGTTTATTGTTAATTACCAAAACGCAGCTCAATTTATTTTTTATCAAAAAAATACCTCACATTATATTTTCTTTCGTCATTTTATTTTTTATTACCAAAATGCACCTCGATTTATTCTTTTTTACAAAAAATACATAAAATTAATTTTCTTTGCCCCGTTTTATTTGTTCGTACCAAAAACTATATCAAACTATTTTTCTTTACCTCATTCTTTTTTTCCGCACACCAAAAAGTACTTTAGTTTATTTTAATTACCAATGAGTGCCTCAATTTATTTTAATTACCGAAGAGTACCTCAAATTACTTTTTTAACCAAAGAAATGCTTCAAATTACTTTTCTTTACCATATTAAGTTATTATTTTTACAGAAAAGTAGCTCAATTTATTTTTTTAAAATTTTTTTTCTAAGTTTATTTTTATTTCCGAAATTTACCTCAATTTAATATTTGACCAAGAAAAAACCTCAAATTAATTTTCCTTACCCCATTTTATTTTTTATTACCAAAAGGCACCTCGATTTCATTTTTAACAAAAAATACGTTGAAATTTTTTTTTTCCCTTAATCTTATTTTTTAATACCAAAAGAACCGCAACCGATTTGTTTACCAAACAAAAAACCTCCGTATATTTTAATTACCAAAAAGTTACTGAATTTATTTTTTTACCAAAAAAATACCTCATTGTAGTTTTGTTTTCCTGATGTTACCTTTTATCTCCCAAAATTACCCCATTTTTTTTTATACCAAAAAAAACCTCAAATTATTTTTCTTTATCTTATTATATTCTTTATTACCAAATAATTCCTCAATTTATTTGTAAACAAAAAATACCTCATTTATTCTGATTTTCCAAACATACCTCAATTTATTTGTTTTAGCAAATCACACCTCAAGAAAAAAAAAATTACCTCATTTTTATTTTTTATTTTAATGAATAAACTCAACTTATTTTTTTTACCAATAATAGATAAAATAATTTTTCTTTACCTCATTTTATGTTTTATGTCAAAAAAAGTACCAAAATCTATTATTCAAACAAAAAATAAGTCAGTTTATTTTTTGTTACCAAAAATCATTCCAATTTGTTTTTTATCAAAAAAATACCAAAAATTATTATTTTTTTCCACATTTTACTTTTTACTACAAAAAAGAGCACACCAATTTATTTTTTTCACGACAAATACATCAAATTGTTTTTATTTTTTCTTTTTCTCATTTTATTTTCTGTTAAAAAAAAAATACCGCAATTTATTTTTTGACCAAACAATGTTTCAAATTATTTTCCTCTTCCACGTCTTATTTTTTATTACCTAAAAGTAGCCCATTTTAATTTTTCTTTACCTTATTCCGTTTTTTGATGCTACAAAGCACCTCTATTTATTCTCTTAACAAAAAATTGATTCAAATTACTTTCCTTTAACTAGTTTTATTTTTTATTAGCAAAAAGTTCCTCAATTTATATTATAAAAAATACCTCACTATATTTTTCTCTACCTGCTATTTATTTTTAATTTCCCATACGTACCTCAAATTATTATTTTTGCATCAATTGATTCTTTATTTCTAAATATTGCCTCAATTTATTTTTCAAACGGAAAATACCTCGGTTTATTCTAATTTGCAAAGAGTACCTCAATTTATTTCTTCAGGGGAAAAAACCAGGAATTATTTTCCTTTGCCTAATTATTTTTTTTTTTTTCAAAAAAGAATCTCAACTTATTTTTTCAAGGAAAAATACCACAAATTATTTGTAAATACCTCATTTTATTTTTTATTACCAAAAAGTAACACTATTTATTTTCAAACGAAAAATACCTCAGTTTATTGTTAATTACCAAAACGCAGCTCAATTTATTTTTTACCAAAAAAATACCTCACATTATATTTTCTTTCGTCATTTTATTTTTTATTACCAAAATGCACCCCGATTTATTCTTTTTTACAAAAAATACAAAAAATTAATTTTCTTTGCCCCGTTTTATTTGTTCGTACCGAAAACTATATCAAACTGTTTTTCTTTACCTCATTTTTTTTTTCCGATCACCAAAAATTACTTTAGTTTATTTTAATTACCAATGAGTACCTCTATTTATTTTTTTTGACCAAAACAGACCTCAGTTTATTTTAATTACCGAAGAGTACCTCAAATTACTTTTTTAACCAAAAAAATGCTTCAAATTACTTTTCTTTACCATATTTAGTAGTTATTTTTACCGAAAAGTAGCTCAATTTATTTTTAAAATGAAAAATATCTAAGTTTATTTTTATTTCCAAAATTTACCTCAGTTTATTATTTGACCAAGAAAAAACCTCAAATTAATTTTCCGTACCCCATTTTATTTTTTATTACCAAAAGGCACCTCGATTTCGTTTTTAAAAAAAAAATACGTCAAAATATTTTTTTTTTCCCTTAATCTTATTTTTTAATACCAAAAGAACCTCAACCGATTATTTACCAAACAAAAAACCTCCGTATATTTTAATTACCAAAAAGTTACTGAATTTATTTTTTTACCAAAAAAATACCTCATTATAGTTTTTTTTTCCTGATGTTACTTTTTATCTCCCAAAATTACCTCATTTTTTTTTTATACCAAAAAATACCTCAAATTATTTTTCTTTATCTTAGTATATTCTTTATTACCAAATAATTCCTCAATTTATTTGTAAACAAAAAATACTTCATTTATTCTGATTTTCCAAACATACCTCAATTTATTTATTTTAGCAAATCACACCTCAAAAAAAAATATTTACCTCATTTTTATTTTTTATTTCAATGAATAACCTCAACTTATTTTTTTTACCAATAATAGATAAAATAATTTTTCTTTACCTCATTTTATGTTTTATGTCAAAAAAAGTACCACAATCTATTATTCAAAAGAAAAATAAGTCAGTTTTTTTTTGGTTACCAAAAATCATCCCAATTTGTTTTTTATCAAAAAAATACCACAAATTTTTATTTTTTTCAACATTTTATTTTTTACTACAAAAAAGAGAACACCAATTTAATTTTTTCACGACAAGTACATCAAATTGTTTTTATTTTTACTTTATCTCATTTTATTTTCTGTTACAAAAAAAATGCCGCAATTTATTTTTTGACCAAAAAATGTTTCAAATTATTTTCCTTTACTTCGTCTTATTTTTTATTACCTAAAAGTAGCCGATTTTATTTTTTCTTTACCTTATTCCGTTTTTTATTGCTACAAAGCACCTCTATTTATTCTTTTAACAAATTGCATCAAATTAGTTTCCTTTAACTAGTTTTATTTTTTATTAGCAAAACGTTCCTCAATTTTTATAATAAAAAATACCTCACTATATTTTTCTCTACCTGCTATTTATTCTTAATTTCCCAAAAGTACCTCAAATTATTATTTTTGCATCAATTTATTCTTTATTTCTAAATATTTCCTCAATTTATTTTTCAAACGGACTCGGTTTATTCTAATTTGCAAAGAGTACCTCAATTTGTTTCTTTAGCGGAAAAAACGACGAATTATTTTCCTTTGCCTAATTTTTTTTTTTTTTCAAAAAAGAACCTCAACTTATTTTTTTTAAGGAAAAATGCCAAAAATTATTTGTAAATACCTCATTTTAATTTTTATTACAAAAAAGTAGCACAACTTATTTTCAAACGAAAAATACCTCAGTTTATTGTTAATTACCAAAACGCAGCTCAATTTATTTTTTACCAAAAAAATACATCACATTATATTTTCTTTCGTCATTTTCTTTTTTATTACCAAAATGCACCTCGATTTATTCTTTTTTACAAAAAGTACATAAAATTAATTTTCTATGCCCCGTTTTATTTGTTCTTACCAAAAACTATATCAAACTATTTTTCTTTACCTCATTCTTTTTTTCCGGTCACCAAAAAGTACTTTAGTTTATTTTAATTACCAATGAGTACCTCAATTTATTTTTTCTACCAAAACAGACCTCGGTTTGTTTTTATTACCAAAGAGTACCTCAAATTACTTTTTTAACCAAAGAAATGCTTCAAATTACTTGTCTTTACCATATTTAGTTACTATTTTTACCGAAAAGTAGCTCAATTTATTTTTAAAATGAAAAATATCTCAGTTACCTCAATTATTATTTGACCAAGAAAAACCTCAAATTAATTCTCCGTACCCCATTTTATTTTTTATTACCAAAAGGCACCTCGATTTCGTTTTTTACAAAAAATACGCCAAAATATTTTTTTTTTCCCCTAATCTTATTTTTTAATACCAAAAAAACCTCAACCGATTTGTTTACCAAACAAAAAACCTCCGTTTATTTTAATTACCAAAAAGTTACTGAATTTATTTTTTACCAAAAAAATACCTCATTATAGTTTTTTTTTCCTGATGTTACTTTTTATCTCCCAAACTTACTTCATTTTTTTTTTAATAACAAAAACTACCTCATATTATTTTTCTTTATCTTATTATATTCTTTATTACCAAATAATTCCTCAATTTATTTTTAAACAAAAAATACATCATTTATTCTGATTTTCCAAACATACTTCAATTTATTTATTTTAGCAAATAACACCTCAAAAAAAAATATTTACTTCATTTTTATTTTTCATTTCAATGAATAACCTCAACTCTTTTTTTTACCAATAATAGATAAAATTATTTTTCTTTACCTCATTTTATGTTTTAGGTCAAAAAAAGTACCACAATCTATTATTCAAACGAAAAATAACTCAGTTTATTTTTTGTTACCAAAACTCATCCCAATTTTTTTTTTATCAAAAAAATACCACAAATTATTATTTTTTTCCACATTTTATTTTTTACTACAAAAAAGAGCACACCAATTTATTTTTTTCACGACAAATACATCAAATTTTTTTTATTTTTTCTTTATCTCATTTTATTTTCATTTACAAAAAAAATGCCGCAATTTATTTTTTGAATAAAAAATGTTTCAAATTATTTTCCTTTACCTCGTCTTATTTTTTATTACCTAAAAGTAGCCCATTTTAATTTTTCTTTACGTTATTCCGTTTTTTATTGCTACAAAGCACCTCTATTTATTCTCTTAACTAAAAATTGATTCAAATTAGTTTCCTTTAACTAGTTTTATTTTTTATTAGCAAAAAGTTCCTCAATTTATATAATAAAAAATACGTCACTATATTTTTCTCTACCTGCTATTTATTTTTAATTTCCCAAAGGTACCTCAAATTATTATTTTTGCATCAATTTATTCTTTATTTCTAAATATTGCCTCAATTTATTTTTCAAACGGAAAATACCTCGGTTTATTCTAATTTGCAAAGAGTACCACAATTTATTTCTTTAGCGGAAAAACCACAAATTATTTTCCTTTGCCTAATTATTTTTTTTTTTCAAAAATGAATCTCAACGTATTTTTAAGGAAAAATACCACAAATTATTTGTAAATACCTCATTTTATTTTTTATTACAAAAAAGTAACAGAATTTATTTTCAAACGAAAAATACCTCAGTTTATTGTTAATTACCAAAACGCAGCTCAATTTATTTTTTACCTAAAAAATACCTCACATTATATTTTCTTTCGTTATTTTATTTTTTATTACCAAAATGTACCTCGATTTCTTCTTTTTTACATAAAATTATTTTTCTTTGCCCCATTTTATTTGTTCGTACCAAAAACTATATCAAACTATTTTTCTTTACCTCATTCTTTTTTTTCGATCACCAAAAAGTACATTAATTTATTTTAATTACCAATCAGTACCTAAATTATTTTTTTTTACCAAAACAGACCTCAGTTTATTTTAATTACCGAAGAGTACCTCAAATTACTTTTTTAACCAAAGAAATGCTTCAAATTACTTTTCTTTACCATATTTAGTAATTATTTTTACCGAAAAGTAGCTCAATTTTTTTTTTAAAATGAAAAATTTCTAAGTTTATTTTTATTTCCAAAATTTACCTCAATTTTTTATTTGACCAAGAAAAAGCCTCAAATTAATTTTCCTTACCCCATTTTATTTTTTATTAACAAAAGGTACCTCGATTTTGTTTTTAACAAAAAATACTTAAAAATATTTTTTTTTTCCCTTAATCTTATTTTTTAATACCAAAAGAACCTCAACCGATTTGTTTACCAAACAAAAAACCTCCGTATATTTTAATTACCAAAAAGTTACTGAATTTATTTTTTTACCAAAAAAATGCCTCATTATAGTTTTGTTTTCCTGATGTTACTTTTTATCTCCCAAAATTACCTCTTTTTTTTTTTATACCAAAAAATACCTCAAATTATTTTTCTTTATCTTATTATATTCTTTATTTCCAAATAATTCCTCAATTTATTTGTAAACAAAAAAATACCTCATTTATTTTGATTTTCCAAACATACCCCAATTTATTTTCCAAATTTTATTTTTTACTACCAAAAAGAGCACACCAATTTAGTTTTTTCACGACAAATACATCAAATTGTTTTTATTTTTTCTTTATCTCATTTTACTTTCGGTTACAAAAAAAATTCATCAATTTATTTTTTGACCAAAAAATGTTTCAAATTATTTTCTTTTACCTCGTCTTATTTTTTATTACCTAAAAGTAGCCCATTTTAATTTTTCTTTACCTTATTCCGTTTTTTATTGCTACAAAGCACCTCTATTTATTCTTTTAAGAAAAAAATTGCATCAAATTAGTTTCTTTTAACTAGTTCTATTTTTTATTAGCAAAACGTTCCGCAATTTATATAATAAAACATACCTCACTATACTTTTCTCCACCTGCTATTTATTTTTAATTTCCCAAAGGTACCTCAAATTATTATTTTTGCATCAATTTATTCTTTATTTCTAAATATTCCCTCAATTTATTTTTCAAACGGAAAATATCTCGGTTTATTCTAATTTGCAAAGAGTACCTCAATTTATTTCTTTAGCGGAAAAAACCACGAATTATTTTCCTTTGCCTAATTATGTTTTTTTTTTTCAAAAAAGAACCTCAACTTATTTTTTCTAAGGAAAAATACCGCAAATTATTTGTAAATACCTCATTTTATTTTTTATTTATTACAAAAAAGTAACACAACTTATTTTCAAACGAAAAATACCTCGGTTTATTGTTAATTACCAAAACGCAGCTCAATTTATTTTTTACCAAAAAAATACCTCACATTATATTTTCTTTCGTCATTTTCTTTTTTATTGCCAAAATGCACCTCGATTTATTCTTTTTTACAAAAAATAAATAAAATTAATTTTCTTTGCCCCGTTTTATTTTTTCTTACCAAAAACTATATCAAACTTATTTTCTTTACCTCATTCTTTTTTTCCGGTCACCAAAAAGTACTTTAGTTTATTTTAATTACCAATGAGTACCTCAATTTATTTTTTCTACCAAAACAGACCTCGGTTTATTTTAATTACCGAAGTGTACCTCAAATTACTTTTTTAACCAAAGAAATGCTTCAAATTACTTTTCTTTACCATATTTAGTTACTATTTTTACCGAAAAGTAGCTCAATTTATTTTTAAAATGAAAAATATCTCAGTTTATTTTTATTTCCAAAATTTACCTCAATTTATTATTTGACAAAGAAAAAACCTCAAGTTAATTTTCCTTACCCCATTTTATTTTTTATCACCAAAAGGCACCTCGATTTCGTTTTTAACAAAAAATACGTCAAAATAAATTTTTTTTCCCCTAATCTTATTTTTCAATACCAAAAAAACCTCAACCGATTTGTTTACCAAACAAAAAACCTGCGTTTATTTTAATTACCAAAAAATTACTGAATTTATTTTTTTACCAAAAAAATGCCTCATTATAGTTTTGTTTTTGCCGATGTTGCTTTTTATCTCCCAAAATTACCTCATTTTTTTTTTTATACCAAAAATTACCTCAAATTATTTTTCTTTTTCTTATTATATTCTTTATTACCAAATAATTTTTGAATTTATTTGTAAACAAAAAATACCTCATTTATTCTGATTTTCCAAACATACCTCAATTTTTTTATTTTAGCAAATAACACTTCAAAAAAAACAATTTACTTCATTTTTATTTTTTATTTCAATGAAAAACCTGAACTTATGTTTTTACCAATAATAGATAAATCTATTTTTCTTTACCTCATTTTATGTTTTATGTCAAAAAAAGCACCACAATCTATTATTCAAACGAAAAATAACTCAGTTTATTTTTTGTTACCAAAAATCATCCCAATTTTTTTTTTATCAAAAAAAATACTACAAATTATTATTTTTTTCCACATTTTATTTTTTACTAATAAAAAGAGCACACCAATTCATTTTTTTCACGACAAATACATCAAATTTTTTTTATTTTTTCTTTATCTCACTTTATTTTTTTTTACACAAACAAAGCCGCAATTTATTTTTTGACCAAAAAATGTTTCAAATTATTTTCCTTTACCACGTCTTATTTTTTATTACCTAAAAGTAGCCCATTTTAATTTTTCTTTACCTTATTCCGTTTTTTATTGCTACAAAGCACCTCTATTTATTTTTTTACTAAAAAAATTGCATCAAATTAGTTTCCTTTAACTAGTTTTATTTTTTATTAGCAAAATGTTCCTCAATTTATATAATAAAACATACCTCAGTATATTTTTCTCTACCTGCTATTTATTTTTAATTTCCCAAAGGTACCTCAAATTATTCTTTTTGCATCAATTTATTCTTTATTTCTAAATATTTCCTCAATTTATTTTTCAAACGGAAAATACCTCGGTTTATTCTAATTTGCAAAGAGTACCTCAATTTATTTCTTTAGTGGAAAAAACCACGAATTATTTTCCTTTGTCCTAATTATTATTATTTTTTCAATAAAGAACCTCAACTTATTTTTTTTAAGGAAAAATACCACAAATTATTAGTAAATACCTCATTTTATTTTTTATTACAAAAAAGTAACACAACTTATTTTCAAACGAAAAATACCTCAGTTTATTGTTAATTACCAAAACCCAGCTCAATTTATTTTTTACCAAAAAAATACCTCACATTATATTTTCTTTCGTCATTTTCTTTTTTATTGCCAAAATGCACCTCGATTTATTCTTTTTTACAAAAAATACATAAAATTAATTTTCTTTGCCCCGTTTTATTTTTTCTTACCAAAAACAATATCAAACTTATTTTCTTTACCTCATTCTTTTTTTCCGGTCACCAAAAAGTACTTTAGTTTATTTTAATTACCAATGAGTACCTCAATTTATTTTTTCTACCAAAACAGACCTCGGTTTATTTTAATTACCGAAGAGTACCTCAAATTACTTTTTTAACCAAAGAAATGCTTCAAATTACTTTTCTTTACCATATTTAGTTACTATATTTACCGAAAAGTAGCTCAATTTATTTTTAAAATGAAAAATATCTCAGTTTATTTTTATTTCCAAAATTTACCTCAATTTATTATTTGACAAAGAAAAAACCTCAAGTTAATTTTCCTTACCCCGTTTTATTTTTTATCACCAAAAGGCACCTCGATTTCGTTTTTAACAAAAAATACGTCAAAATAAATTTTTTTTCCCCTAATCTTATTTTTCAATACCAAAAAAACCTCAACCGATTTGTTTACCAAACAAAAAACCTGCGTTTATTTTAATTACCAAAAAATTACTGAATTTATTTTTTTACCAAAAAAATGCCTCATTATAGTTTTGTTTTTGCCGATGTTGCTTTTTATCTCCCAAAATTACCTCATTTTTTTTTTTATACCAAAAATTACCTCAAATTATTTTTCTTTTTCTTATTATATTCTTTATTACCAAATAATTTTTGAATTTATTTGTAAACAAAAAATACCTCATTTATTCTGATTTTCCAAACATACCTCAATTTTTTTATTTTAGCAAATAACACTTCAAAAAAAACAATTTACTTCATTTTTATTTTTTATTTCAATGAAAAACCTGAACTTATGTTTTTACCAATAATAGATAAATCTATTTTTCTTTACCTCATTTTATGTTTTATGTCATAAAAAGCACCACAATCTATTATTCAAACGAAAAATAACTCAGTTTATTTTTTGTTACCAAAAATCATCCCAATTTTTTTTTTATCAAAAAAAATACTACAAATTATTATTTTTTTCCACATTTTATTTTTTACTAATAAAAAGAGCACACCAATTCATTTTTTTCACGACAAATACATCAAATTTTTTTTATTTTTTCTTTATCTCACTTTATTTATTTTTACACAAACAAAGCCGCAATTTATTTTTTGACCAAAAAATGTTTCAAATTATTTTCCTTTACCACGTCTTATTTTTTATTACCTAAAAGTAGCCCATTTTAATTTTTCTTTACCTTATTCCGTTTTTTATTGCTACAACGCACCTCTATTTATTTTTTTACTAAAAAAATTGCATCAAATTAGTTTCCTTTAACTAGTTTTATTTTTTATTAGCAAAATGTTCCTCAATTTATATAATAAAACATACCTCAGTATATTTTTCTCTACCTGCTATTTATTTTTAATTTCCCAAAGGTACCTCAAATTATTCTTTTTGCATCAATTTATTCTTTATTTCTAAATATTTCCTCAATTTATTTTTCAAACGGAAAATACCTCGGTTTATTCTAATTTGCAAAGAGTACCTCAATTTATTTCTTTAGTGGAAAAAACCACGAATTATTTTCCTTTGTCCTAATTATTATTAGTTTTTCAATAAAGAACCTCAACTTATTTTTTTTAAGGAAAAATACCACAAATTATTAGTAAATACCTCATTTTATTTTTTATTACAAAAAAGTAACACAACTTATTTTCAAACGAAAAATACCTCAGTTTATTGTTAATTACCAAAACGCAGCTCAATTTATTTTTTACCAAAAAAATACCTCACATTATATTTTCTTTCGTCATTTTCTTTTTTATTGCCAAAATGCACCTCGATTTATTCTTTTTTACAAAAAATACATAAAATTATTTTTCTTTGCCCCGTTTTATTTTTTCGTACCAAAAACAATATCAAACTTATTTTCTTTACCTCATTCTTTTTTTCCGGTCACCAAAAAGTACTTTAGTTTATTTTAATTACCAATGAGTACCTCAATTTATTTTTTCTACCAAAACAGACCTCGGTTTATTTTAATTACCGAAGAGTACCTCAAATTACTTTTTTAACCAAAGAAATGCTTCAAATTACTTTTCTTTACCATATTTAGTTACTATTTTTACCGAAAAGTAGCTCAAATTTATTTTTAAAATGAAAAATATCTCAGTTTATTTTTATTTCCAAAATTTACCTCAATTTATTATTTGACAAAGAAAAAACCTCAAGTTAATTTTCCTTACCCCGTTTTATTTTTTATCACCAAAAGGCACCTCGATTTCGTTTTTAACAAAAAATACGTCAAAATAATTTTTTTTTCCCCTAATCTTATTTTTCAATACCAAAAAAACCTCAACCGATTTGTTTACCAAACAAAAAACCTGCGTTTATTTTAATTACCAAAAAGTTACTGAATTTATTTTTTTACCAAAAAAATGCCTCATTATAGTTTTGTTTTTGCCGATGTTGCTTTTTATCTCCCAAAATTACCTCATTTTTTTTTTTATACCAAAAATTACCTCAAATTATTTTTCTTTTTCTTATTATATTCTTTATTACCAAATAAATTTTCAATTTATTTGTAAACAAAAAATACCTCATTTATTCTGATTTTCCAAACATACCTCAATTTTTTTATTTTAGCAAATAACACCTCAAAAAAAACAATTTACTTCATTTTTATTTTTTATTTCAATGAAAGACCTGAACTTATGTTTTTACCAATAATAGATAAAATTATTTTTCTTTACCTCATTTTATGTTTTATGTCAAAAAAAGCACCACAATCTATTATTCAAACGAAAAATAACTCAGTTTATTTTTTGTTACCAAAAATCATCCCAATTTTTTTTTTATCAAAAAAATACTGCAAATTATTATTTTTTTCCACATTTTATTTTTTACTAATAAAAAGAGCACACCAATTTATTTTTTTCACGACAAATACATCAAATTTTTTTTATTTTTTCTTTATCTCACTTTATTTTTTTTTACAAAAAAAAAGCCGCAATTTATTTTTTGACCAAAAAATGTTTCAAATTATTTTCCTTTACCACGTCTTATTTTTTATTACCTAAAAGTAGCCCATTTTAATTTTTCTTTACCTTATTCCGTTTTTTATTGCTACAAAGCACCTCTATTTATTTTTTTACTAAAAAAATTGCATCAAATTAGTTTCCTTTAACTAGTTTTATTTTTTATTAGCAAAACGTTCCTCAATTTGTATAATAAAAAATACCTCACTATATTTTTCTCTACCTGCTATTTATTTTTAATTTCCCAAAGGTACCTCAAATTTATATTTTTGCATCAATTTATTCTTTATTTCTAAATATTTCCTCAATTTATTTTTCAAACGGAAAATACCTCGGTTTATTCTAATTTGCAAAGAGTACCTCAATTTATTTCTTTAACGGAAAAAACCACGAATTATTTCCCTTTGCCTAATTATTATTTTTTTTCCAAAAAAGAATCTCAACTTATTTTTTTTAAGAAAAATACCCAAAATTATTTGTAAATACCTCATTTTATTTTTTATTACAAAAAAGTAACACAATTTATTTTTAAACGAAAAATACCTCTGTTTATTTTTAATTACCAAAACGCAGCTCAATTTATTTTTTACCAAAAAAATACCTCACATTATATTTTCTTTTGTCATTTTATTTTTTATTACCAAAATGCACCTCGATTTATTCTTTTTTACAAAAAATACATAAAATTATTTTTCTTTGCCTCGTTTTATTTTTTCGTACCAAAAACTAGATCAAACTATTTTTCTTTACCTCATTCTTTTTTTTCCGATCACCAAAAAGTACTTTAGTTTATTTTAATTACCAATG
This sequence comes from Amborella trichopoda, assembly GCF_054954075.1. Taxonomy (NCBI): domain Eukaryota; kingdom Viridiplantae; phylum Streptophyta; class Magnoliopsida; order Amborellales; family Amborellaceae; genus Amborella; species Amborella trichopoda. The sequence goes on from NC_142338.1 coordinate 34,387,469, forward strand.
AGTACCTCAGTTTTTTTTTTTTTTACCAAAACAGACCTCAGTTTAGTTTAATTACCGAAGAGTACCTCAAATTACTTTTTTAACCAAAGAAATGCTTCAAATTACTTTTCTTTACCTTATTTAGTTACTATTTTTACTGAAAAGTAGCTCAATTTATTTTTAAAATGAAAAATATCTCAGTTTATTTTTATTTTCAAAATTTACCTCAATTATTATTTGACCAAGAAGAAACCTCAAAATAATTTTCCTTACCCCAGTTTATTTTTTATTACCAAAAGGCACCTCGATTTCGTTTTTAACAAAAAATACGTCAAAATAATTTTTTTTTCCCCTAATCTTATTTTTCAATACCAAAAAAACCTCAACCGATTTGTTTACCAAACAAAAAACCTGCGTTTATTTTAATTACCAAAAAGTTACTGAATTTATTTTTTTACCAAAAAAATGCCTCATTATAGTTTTGTTTTTGCCGATGTTGCTTTTTATCTCCCAAAATTACCTCATTTTTTTTTTATACCAAAAATTACCTCAAATTATTTTTCTTTTTCTTATTATATTCTTTATTACCAAATAAATTTTCAATTTATTTGTAAACAAAAAATACCTCATTTATTCTGATTTTCCAAACATACCTCAATTTTTTTATTTTAGCAAATAACACCTCAAAAAAAACAATTTACTTCATTTTTATTTTTTATTTCAATGAAAGACCTGAACTTATGTTTTTACCAATAATAGATAAAATTATTTTTCTTTACCTCATTTTATGTTTTATGTCAAAAAAAGCACCACAATCTATTATTCAAACGAAAAATAACTCAGTTTATTTTTTGTTACCAAAAATCATCCCAATTTTTTTTTTATCAAAAAAATACTGCAAATTATTATTTTTTTCCACATTTTATTTTTTACTAATAAAAAGAGCACACCAATTTATTTTTTTCACGACAAATACATCAAATTTTTTTTATTTTTTCTTTATCTCACTTTATTTTTTTTTACAAAAAAAAAGCCGCAATTTATTTTTTGACCAAAAAATGTTTCAAATTATTTTCCTTTACCACGTCTTATTTTTTATTACCTAAAAGTAGCCCATTTTAATTTTTCTTTACCTTATTCCGTTTTTTATTGCTACAAAGCACCTCTATTTATTTTTTTACTAAAAAAATTGCATCAAATTAGTTTCCTTTAACTAGTTTTATTTTTTATTAGCAAAACGTTCTTCAATTTGTATAATAAAAAATACCTCACTATATTTTTCTCTACCTGCTATTTATTTTTAATTTCCCAAAGGTACCTCAAATTTATATTTTTGCATCAATTTATTCTTTATTTCTAAATATTTCCTCAATTTATTTTTCAAACGGAAAATACCTCGGTTTATTCTAATTTGCAAAGAGTACCTCAATTTATTTCTTTAACGGAAAAAACCACGAATTATTTCCCTTTGCCTAATTATTATTTTTTTTCCAAAAAAGAATCTCAACTTATTTTTTTTAAGAAAAATACCCAAAATTATTTGTAAATACCTCATTTTATTTTTTATTACAAAAAAGTAACACAATTTATTTTCAAACGAAAAATACCTCTGTTTATTTTTAATTACCAAAACGCAGCTCAATTTATTTTTTACCAAAAAAATACCTCACATTATATTTTCTTTCGTCATTTTATTTTTTATTACCAAAATGCACCTCGATTTATTCTTTTTTACAAAAAATACATAAAATTATTTTTCTTTGCCTCGTTTTATTTTTTCGTACCAAAAACTAGATCAAACTATTTTTCTTTACCTCATTCTTTTTTTTCCGATCACCAAAAAGTACTTTAGTTTATTTTAATTACCAATGAGTACCTCAGTTTTTTTTTTTTTTACCAAAACAGACCTCAGTTTAGTTTAATTACCGAAGAGTACCTCAAATTACTTTTTTAACCAAAGAAATGCTTCAAATTACTTTTCTTTACCTTATTTAGTTACTATTTTTACTGAAAAGTAGCTCAATTTATTTTTAAAATGAAAAATATCTCAGTTTATTTTTATTTTCAAAATTTACCTCAATTATTATTTGACCAAGAAGAAACCTCAAAATAATTTTCCTTACCCCAGTTTATTTTTTATTATCAAAAGGCACCTCGATTTATTCTTTTATTAAAAAAATACATAAAATTATTTTTCTTTGCCCCGTTTTATTTGTTCGTACCAAAAACTATATCAAACTATTTTTCTTTACCTCATTCTTTTTTTCCGATGACCAAAAAGTACTTTAGTTTATTTTAATTGCCAATGAGTACCTCAAATTTTTTTTTTTTTTTACCGAAACTGACCTCAGTTTATTTTAATTACCGAAGAGTACCTCAAATTACTTTTTTAAACAAAGAAATGCTTCAAATTACTTTTCTTTACCATATTAAGCAATTATTTTTACCGAAAAGTAGCTCAATTTTTTTTTAAAATGAAAAATCTGTAAGTTTATTTTTATTTCCAAAATTTACCTCAATTTATTATTTGACCAAGAAAAAACTTCAAATTAATTTTCCTTACCCCATTTTATTTTTTATTACCAAAAGGCACCTCGATTTCGTTTTTAACAAAAAATACGTCAAATTGTTTTTTTTTTCCCCTAATCTTATTTTTTAATACCAAAAAAACCTCAACCGATTTGTTTACCAAACAAAAAACCTCCGTTTATTTTAATTACCAAAAAGTTACTGAATTTATTTTTTTACCAATAAAATACCTCATTATAGTTTTGTTTTCCTTATGTTACTTTTTATCTCCCAAACTTACCTCATTTTTTTTTATATACCAAAAATTACCTCGAATTTTTTTTCTTTATCTTATTATATTCTTTATTACCAAATAATTCCTCAATTTATTTGTAAACAAAAAATACCTCATTTATTCTGATATTCCAAACATACCTCAAATTATTTATTTTAACAAATAACACCTTAAAAAAAACAATTTACCTCATTTTTATTTTTTATTTCAATGAATAACCTCAATTTATTTTTTTTACCAATAATAGATAAAATTATTTTTCTTTACCTCATTTTATGTTTTATGTTAAAAAAAGTACTACAATCTACTATTCAAATGAAAAATAACTCGATTTATTTTTTTTTACCAAAACTCATCCCAATTTGTTTTTTATCAAAAAAATACCACAAATTATTATTTTTTTCCACATTTTATTTTTTACTACAAAAAAGAGCACACCAATTTATTTTTTTCACGACAAATACATCAAGTTGTTTTTATTTTTCTCTTTGTCTCATTTTATTTTCTGTTACAAAAAAAATGCCGCAATTTATTTTTTGACCAAAAAATGTTTCGAATTATTTTCCTTTATCTCGTCTTATTTTTTATTACCTAAAAGTAGCCCATTTTAATTTTTCTTTACCTTATTCCGTTTTTTATTGCTACAAAGCACCTCTATTTGTTCTTTTAACAAAAAATTGCATCAAATTAGTTTCCTTTAACTAGTTTTATTTTTTATTAGCAAAACGTTCCTCAATTTGTATAATAAAAAATACCTCACTATATTTTTCTCTACCTGCTATTTATTTTTTATTTCCCAAAGGTACCTCAAATTTATATTTTTGCATCAATTTATTCTTTATTTCTAAATATTTCCTCAATTTATTTTTCAAACGGAAAATACCTCGGTTTATTCTAATTTGCAAAGAGTACCTCAATTTATTTCTTTAACGAAAAAAACCACGAATTATTTCCCTTTGCCTAATTATTATTTTTTTTCCAAAAAAGAATCTCAACTTATTTTTTTTAAGAAAAATACCAAAAATTATTTGTAAATACCTCATTTTATTTTTTATTACAAAAAAGTAACACAATTTATTTTCAAACGAAAAATACCTCAGTTTATTGTTAATTACCAAAACGCAGCTCAATTTATATTTTACCAAAAAAATACCTCACATTATATTTTCTTTCGTCATTTTATTTTTTATTACCAAAATGCACCTCGATTTATTCTTTTTTACAAAAAATACATAAAATTATTTTTCTTTGCTTCGTTTTATTTTTTCGTACCAAAAACTAGATCAAACTATTTTTCTTTACCTCATTCTTTTTTTTCCGATCACCAAAAAGTACTTTAGTTTATTTTAATTACCAATGAGTACCTCAAAATTTTTTTTTTTTACCAAAACAGACCTCAGTTTATTTTAATTACCGAAGAGTACCTCAAATTACTTTTTTGACCAAAGAAATGCTTCAAATTACTTTTCTTTACCTTATTTAGTTACTATTTTTACTGAAAAGTAGCTCAATTTATTTTTAAAATGAAAAATATCTCAGTTTATTTTTATTTCCAAAATTTACCTCAATTATTATTTGACCAAGAAAAAACTTCAAATTAATTTTCCTTACCCCATTTTACTTTTTATCACCAAAAGGCACCTCGATTTCGTTTTTAACAAAAAATACGTCAAAATAAATTTTTTTTTCCCCTAATCTTTTTTTTTATAACCAAAAAAACCTCAACCGATTTGTTTACCAAACAAAAAACCTCCGTTTATTTTAATTACCAAAAAGTTACTGACTTTATTTTTTTACCAAAAAAAGACCTCATTATAGTTTCGTTTTTGTTGATGTTGCTTTTTATCTTCCAAAATTACCTCATTTTTTTTTTTATACCGAAAAATACCTGAAATTATTTTTCTTTATCTTATCATATTCTTTATTACCAAACAATTCCTCAATTTATTTGTAAACAAAAAATTCACCTCATTTTTAGTTTTTATTTCAATGAATAACCTCAACTTATTTTTTTTTACCAATAATAGATAAAATTATTTTTCTTTACCTCATTTTATGTTTTATGTAAAAAAAAGCACCACAATCTATTATTCAAACGAAAAATAACTTAGTTTATTTTTCGTTACCAAAAATCATCCCAGTTTGTTTTTTATCAAAAAATACCACAAATTATTATTTTTTTCCACATTTTATTTTTCACTACAAAAAAGAGCACACCAATTTATTTTTTTCACGACAAATACATCAAATATTTTTTATTTTTTCTTGATCTCATTTTTTTTTTCTGTTACAAAAAAAATGCTGCGATTTATTTTTTCACCAAAAAATGTTTCAAATTATTTTCCTTTACCTCGTCTTATTTTTCATTACATAAAAGTAGCCCATTTTAATTTTCCTTTACCTTATTCCGTTTTTTATTGCTACAAAGCACCTCTATTTATTCTTTTAACAAAAAATTGCACCAAATTAGTTTCCTATAACTAGTTTTATTTTTTATTAGCAAAACGTTCCTCAATTTATATAATAAAAAAATACCTCACTATATTTTTCTCTACCTGCTATTTATTTTTAATTTCCCAAAGGTACCTCAAATTATTATTTTTGCATCAATTTATTCTTTATTTCTAAATGCTTCCTCAATTTATTTTTCAAACGGAAAATACCTCGGTTTATTCTAATTTGCAAAGAGTACCTCAATTTATTTCATTAGCGGAAAAAACCACGAATTATTTTCCTTTGCCAGTTATTATTTTTTTTTCAAAAAAGAACCTCAACTTATTTATTTTATGGAAAAATACCGCAAAGTATGTGTAAATACCTCATTTTATTTTTTATTTCAAAAAAGTAATACAACTTATTTTCAAACGAAAAATACCTCAGTTTACTGTTTTTTATCAAAAAAATCATCCCAACTTGTTTTTTATCAAAAAAAGACCTCAAATTATTATTTTTTTCCACATTTTATTTTTTACTACAAAAAAGAGCATACCAATTTATTTTTCTCACGACAAATACATCAAATTTTTTTTATTTTTTCTTTATCTCATCCTATTTTTTGTTACAAAAAAAATTCCGCAATTTATTTTTTGACTAAAAAAAGTTTCAAATTATTTTCTTTTACCTCGTCTTATTTTTTATTACCTAAAAGTAGCCTATTTTAATTTTCTTTACCTTATTCCGTTTTTTATTGCTACAAAGCACCTCTATTTATTTTTTTACTAAAAAAATTGCATCAAATTAGTTTCCTTTAACTAGTTTTATTTTTTATTAGCAAAACGTTCCTCAATTTATATAATAAAACATACCTCAGTATATTTTTCTCTACCTGCTATTTATTTTTAATTTCCCAAAGGTACCTCAAATTATTATTTTTGCATCAATTTATTCTTTATTTCTAAATATTTCCTCAATTTATTTTTCAAACGGAAAATACCTCGGTTTATTCTAATTTGCAAAGAGTACCTCAATTTATTTCTTTAGCGGAAATAACCACGAATTATTTTCCTTTGCCTAATTATTATTATTTTTTCAATAAAGAACCTCAACTTGTTTTTTTAAATGAAAAATACCACAAATTATTAGTAAATACCTCATTTTATTTTTTATTACAAAAAAGTAACACAACTTATTTTCAAACGAAAAATACCTCAGTTTATTGTTAATTACCAAAACGCAGCTCAATTTATTTTTACCAAAAAAATACCTCACATTATATTTTCTTTCGTCATTTTCTTTTTTATTGCCAAAATGCACCTCGATTTATTCTTTTTTACAAAAAATACATAAAATTAATTTTCTTTGCCCCGTTTTATTTTTTCTTACCAAAAACTATATCAAACTTATTTTCTTTACCTCATTCTTTTTTTCCGGTCACCAAAAAGTACTTTAGTTTATTTTAATTACCAATGAGTACCTCAATTTATTTTTTCTACCAAAACGGACCTCGGTTTATTTTAATTACCGAAGAGTACCTCAAATTACTTTTTTAACCAAAGAAATGCTTCAAATTACTTTTCTTTACCATATTTAGTTACTATTTTTACCGAAAAGTAACTCAATATATTTTTAAAATGAAAAATATCTCAGTTTATTTTTATTTCCAAAATTTACCTCAATTTATTATTTGACCAAGAAAAAAACTCAAATTAATTTTCCTTACCCCATTTTATTTTTTATCACCAAAAGGCACCTCGATTTCGTTTTTAACAAAAAATACGTCAAAATAATTTTTTTTTCCCCTAATCTTTTTTTTTAATACCAAGAAAACCTCAACCGATTTGTTTTTCAAACAAAAAACCTTTGTTTATTTTAATTACCAAAAATTTACTGAATTATTTTTTTTTCAAAAAAATACTTCAGTATAGTTTTGTTCTTGCTGATGTTAATTTTTATCTCCCAAAATTACCTCATTTTTTATTTTTTATACCAAAAAATACCTCAAATTATTTTTCTTTATCTTATCATATTCTTTATTGCCAAATAATTCCTCAATTTATTTGTAAAAAAAAAATTCACCTCAATTTTATTTTTTATTTCAACGAATTACCTCAACTTATTTTTTGCCAATAATAGATAAAATTATTTTTCTTTACCTCATTTTATGTTTTATGTCAAAAAAAGCACCACAATCTATTATTCAAACGAAAAATAACTCAGTTTATTTTTTGTTACCAAAAATCATCCCAATTTGTTTTTTATCAAAAAAAGACCACAAATTATTATTTTTTTCCACATTTTATTTTTTACTACAAAAAAGAGCACACAAATTTATTTTTCTCACGACAAATACATCAAATTTTTTTTATTTTTTCTATATCTCATCTTATTTTCTGTTACAAAAAAAATTCCGCAATTTATTTTTTGACAAAAAAATGTTTCAAATTATTTTCCTTTCCCTCGTCTTATTTTTTATTACCTAAAAGTAGCCCATTTTAATTTTTCTTTACCTTATTCTGTTTTTTATTGCTACAAAGCACCTCTATTTATTCTTTTAAGAAAAAAATTGCATCAAATTAGTTTCTTTTAACTAGTTCTATTTTTTATTAGCAAAACGTTCCTCAATTTATATAATAAAACATACCTCACTATACTTTTCTCCACCTGCTATTTATTTTTAATTTCCCAAAGGTACCTCAAATTATTATTTTTGCATCAATTTGTTCTTTATTTCTAAATATTCCCTCAATTTATTTTTCAAACGGAAAATATCTCGGTTTATTCTAATTTGCAAAGAGTACCTCAATTTATTTCTTTAGCGAAAAAACCACGAATTATTTTCCTTTGCCTAATTATGTTTTTTTTTTTCAAAAAAGAACCTCAACTTATTTTTTCTAAGGAAAAATACCGCAAATTATTTGTAAATACCTCATTTTATTTTTTATTACAAAAAAGTAACACAACTTATTTTCAAACGAAAAATACCTCAGTTTATTGTTAATTACCAAAACGCAGCTCAATTTATTTTTTACCAAAAAAATACCTCACATTATATTTTCTTTCGTCATTTTCTTTTTTATTACCAAAATGCACCTCGATTTATTCTCTTTTACAAAAAATACATAAAATTAATTTTCTTTGCCCCGTTTTATTTTTCTTACTAAAACTATATCAAACTATTTTTCTTTACCTCATTCTTTTTTTCCGGTCACCAAAAAGTACTTTAGTTTATTTTAATTACCAATGAGTACCTCAATTTATTTTTTCTACCAAAACAGACCTCGGTTTATTTTAATTACCGAAGAGTACCTCAAATTACTTTTTTAACCAAAGAAATGCTTCAAATTACTTTTCTTTACCATATTTAGTTACTATTTTTACCAAAAAGTAGCTCAATATATTTTTAAAATGAAAAATATCTCAGTTTATTTTTATTTCCAAAATTTACCCCAATTTATTATTTGACCAAGAAAAAACCTCAAATTAATTTTCCTTACCCCATTTTACTTTTTATCACCAAAAGGCACCTCGATTTCGTTTTTAACAAAAAATACGTCAAAATAATTTTTTTTTCCCCTAATCTTATTTTTCAATACCAAAAAAACCTCAATCAATTTGTTTACCAAACAAAAAACCTCCGTTTATTTTAATTACCAAAAAGTTACTGATTTTATTTTTTTACCAAAAAAAGACCTCATTATAGTTTTGTTTTTGCTGATGTTGCTTTCTATCTTCCAAAATTACCTCATTTTTTTTTTTATACCAAAAAATACCTCAAATTATTTTTCTTTATCTTATCATATTCTTTATTACCAAACAATTCCTCAATTTATTTGTAAACAAAAAATTCACCTCATTTTTATTTTTTATTTCAATGAATAACCTCAACTTATTTTTTTTTACCAATAATAGATAAAATTATTTTTCTTTACCTCATTTTATGTTTTATGTCAAAAAAAGCACCACAATCTATTATTCAAACGAAAAATAACTCAGTTTATTTTCGTTTCCAAAAATCATCCCAATTTGTTTTTTATCAAAAAAAGACCACAAATTATTATTTTTTTCCACATTTTATTTTTTACTACAAAAAAGAGCATACCAATTTATTTTTCTCACGACAAATACATCAATTTTTTTTTATTTTTTCTTTATCTCATCCTTTTTTCTGTTACAAAAAAAATTCCGAAATTTATTTTTTGACCAAAAAATGTTTCAAATTATTTTCTTTTACCTCGTCTTATTTTTTATTACCTAAAAGTAGCCTATTTTAATTTTCTTTACCTTATTCCGTTTTTTATTGCTACAAAGCACCTCTATTTATTTTTTTACTAAAAAAATTGCATCAAATTAGTTTCCTTTAACTAGTTTTATTTTTTATTAGCAAAACGTTCCTCAATTTATATAATAAAACATACCTCAGTATATTTTTCTCTACCTGCTATTTATTTTTAATTTCCCAAAGGTACCTCAAATTATTATTTTTGCATCAATTTATTCTTTATTTCTAAATATTTCCTCAATTTATTTTTCAAACGGAAAATACCTCGGTTTATTCTAATTTGCAAAGAGTACCTCAATTTATTTCTTTAGCGGAAATAACCACGAATTATTTTCCTTTGCCTAATTATTATTATTTTTTCAATAAAGAACCTCAACTTGTTTTTTTAAATGAAAAATACCACAAATTATTAGTAAATACCTCATTTTATTTTTTATTACAAAAAAGTAACACAACTTATTTTCAAACGAAAAATACCTCAGTTTATTGTTAATTACCAAAACGCAGCTCAATTTATTTTTTACCAAAAAAATACCTCACATTATATTTTCTTTCGTCATTTTCTTTTTTATTGCCAAAATGCACCTCGATTTATTCTTTTTTACAAAAAATACATAAAATTAATTTTCTTTGCCCCGTTTTATTTTTTCTTACCAAAAACTATATCAAACTTATTTTCTTTACCTCATTCTTTTTTTCCGGTCACCAAAAAGTACTTTAGTTTATTTTAATTACCAATGAGTACCTCAATTTATTTTTTCTACCAAAACGGACCTCGGTTTATTTTAATTACCGAAGAGTACCTCAAATTACTTTTTTAACCAAAGAAATGCTTCAAATTATTTTTCTTTACCATATTTAGTTACTATTTTTACCGAAAAGTAACTCAATATATTTTTAAAATGAAAAATATCTCAGTTTATTTTTATTTCCAATATTTACCTCAATTTATTATTTGACCAAGAAAAAAACTCAAATTAATTTTCCTTACCCCATTTTATTTTTTATCACCAAAAGGCACCTCGATTTCGTTTTTAACAAAAAATACGTCAAAATATTTTTTTTTTCCCCTAATCTTTTTTTTTAATACCAAGAAAACCTCAACCGATTTGTTTTCCAAACAAAAAACCTTTGTTTATTTTAATTACCAAAAATTTACTGAATTTATTTTTTTTTCAAAAAAATACTTCAGTATAGTTTTGTTCTTGCTGATGTTAATTTTTATCTCCCAAAATTACCTCATTTTTTATTTTTTATACCGAAAAATACCTCAAATTATTTTTCTTTATCTTATCATATTCTTTATTGCCAAATAATTCCTCAATTTATTTGTAAAAAAAAAAATTCACCTCAATTTTATTTTTTATTTCAACGAATAACCTCAACTTATTTTTTTGCCAATAATAGATAAAATTATTTTTCTTTACCTCATTTTATGTTTTATGTCAAAAAAAGCACCACAATCTATTATTCAAACGAAAAATAACTCAGTTTATTTTTTGTTACCAAAAATCATCCCAATTTGTTTTTTATCAAAAAAATACCACAAACTATTATTTTTTTCCACATTTTATTTTTTACTACAAAAAAGAGCACACAAATTTATTTTTCTCACGACAAATACATCAAATTTTTTTTATTTTTTCTATATCTCATCTTATTTTCTGTTACAAAAAAAATTCCGCAATTTATTTTTTGACAAAAAAATGTTTCAAATTATTTTCCTTTCCCTCGTCTTATTTTTTATTACCTAAAAGTAGCCCATTTTAATTTTTCTTTACCTTATTCTGTTTTTTATTGCTACAAAGCACCTCTATTTATTCTTTTAAGAAAAAAATTGCATCAAATTAGTTTCTTTTAACTAGTTCTATTTTTTATTAGCAAAACGTTCCTCAATTTATATAATAAAACATACCTCACTATACTTTTCTCCACCTGCTATTTATTTTTAATTTCCCAAAGGTACCTCAAATTATTATTTTTGCATCAATTTGTTCTTTATTTCTAAATATTCCCTCAATTTATTTTTCAAACGGAAAATATCTCGGTTTATTCTAATTTGCAAAGAGTACCTCAATTTATTTCTTTAGCGAAAAAACCACGAATTATTTTCCTTTGCCTAATTATGTTTTTTTTTTTCAAAAAAGAACCTCAACTTATTTTTTCTAAGGAAAAATACCGCAAATTATTTGTAAATACCTCATTTTATTTTTTATTACAAAAAAGTAACACAACTTATTTTCAAACGAAAAATACCTCAGTTTATTGTTAATTACCAAAACGCAGCTCAATTTATTTTTTACCAAAAAAATACCTCACGTTATATTTTCTTTCGTCATTTTTTTTTTATTACCAAAATGCACCTCGATTTATTCTCTTTTACAAAAAATACATAAAATTAATTTTCTTTGCCCCGTTTTATTTTTTTTTACTAAAACTATATCAAACTATTTTTCTTTACCTCATTCTTTTTTTCCGGTCACCAAAAAGTACTTTAGTTTATTTTAATTACCAATGAGTACCTCAATTTATTTTTTCTACCAAAACAGACCTCGGTTTATTTTAATTACCGAAGAGTACCTCATATTACTTTTTTAACCAAAGAAATGCTTCAAATTACTTTTCTTTACCATATTTAGTTACTATTTTTACCACAAAGTAGCTCAATATATTTTTAAAATGAAAAATATCTCAGTTTATTTTTATTTCCAAAATTTACCCCAATTTATTATTTGACCAAGAAAAAACCTCAAATTAATTTTCCTTACCCCATTTTACTTTTTATCACCAAAAGGCACCTCGATTTCGTTTTTAACAAAAAATACGTCAAAATAATTTTTTTTTCCCCTAATCTTATTTTTCAATACCAAAAAAACCTCAATCAATTTGTTTACCAAACAAAAAACCTCCGTTTATTTTAATTACCAAAAAGTTACTGATTTTATTTTTTTACCAAAAAAAGACCTCATTATAGTTTTGTTTTTGCTGATGTTGCTTTTTATCTTCCAAAATTACCTCATTTTTTTTTTTATACCAAAAAATACCTCAAATTATTTTTCTTTATCTTATCATATTCTTTATTACCAAACAATTCCTCAATTTATTTGTAAACAAAAAATTCACCTCATTTTTAGTTTTTATTTCAATGAATAACCTCAACTTATTTTTTTTTACCAATAATAGATAAAATTATTTTTCTTTACCTCATTTTATGTTTTATGTCAAAAAAAGCACCACAATCTATTATTCAAACGAAAAATAACTCAGTTTATTTTCGTTTCCAAAAATCATCCCAATTTGTTTTTTATCAAAAAAAGACCACAAATTATTATTTTTTTCCACATTTTATTTTTTACTACAAAAAAGAGCATACCAATTTATTTTTCTCACGACAAATACATCAATTTTTTTTTATTTTTTCTTTATCTCATCCTTTTTTCTGTTACAAAAAAAATTCCGCAATTTATTTTTTGACCAAAAAATGTTTCAAATTATTTTCTTTTACCTCGTCTTATTTTTTATTACCTAAAAGTAGCCTATTTTATTTTTCCTTACCTTATTCCGTTTTTTATTGCTACAAAGCACCTCTATTTATTTTTTTACTAAAAAAATTGCATCAAATTAGTTTCCTTTAACTAGTTTTATTTTTTATTAGCAAAACGTTCCTCAATTTATATAATAAAACATACCTCAGTATATTTTTCTCTACCTGCTATTTATTTTTAATTTCCCAAAGGTACCTCAAATTATTCTTTTTGCATCAATTTATTCTTTATTTCTAAATATTTCCTCAATTTATTTTTCAAACGGAAAATACCTCGGTTTATTCTAATTTGCAAAGAGTACCTCAATTTATTTCTTTAGCGGAAATAACCACGAATTATTTTCCTTTGCCTAATTATTATTATTTTTTCAATAAAGAACCTCAACTTATTTTTTTTAATGAAAAATACCACAAATTATTAGTAAATACCTCATTTTATTTTTTATTACAAAAAAGTAACACAACTTATTTTCAAACGAAAAATACCTCAGTTTATTGTTAATTACCAAAACGCAGCTCAATTTATTTTTTACCAAAAAAATACCTCACATTATATTTTCTTTCGTCATTTTCTTTTTTATTGCCAAAATGCACCTCGATTTATTCTTTTTTACAAAAAATACATAAAATTAATTTTCATTGCCCCGTTTTATTTTTTCTTACCAAAAACTATATCAAACTTATTTTCTTTACCTCATTCTTTTTTTCCGGTCACCAAAAAGTACTTTAGTTTATTTTAATTACCAATGAGTACCTCAATTTATTTTTTCTACCAAAACAGACCTCGGTTTATTTTAATTACCGAAGAGTACCTCAAATTACTTTTTTAACCAAAGAAATGCTTCAAATTACTTTTCTTTACCATATTTAGTTACTATTTTTACCGAAAAGTAGCTCAATTTATTTTTAAAATGAAAAATATCTCAGTTTATTTTTATTTCCAAAATTTACCTCAATTTATTATTTGACAAAGAAAAAACCTCAAATTAATTTTCCTTACCCCGTTTTATTTTTTATCACCAAAAGGCACCTCGATTTCGTTTTTAACAAAAAATACGTCAAAATTTTTTTTTTTTCCCCTAATCTTATTTTTCAATACCAAAAAAACCTCAACCGATTTGTTTACCAAACAAAAAACCTGCGTTTATTTTAATTACCAAAAAGTTACTGAATTTATTTTTTTACCAAAAAAATGCCTCATTATAGTTTTGTTTTTGCCGATGTTGCTTTTTATCTCCCAAAATTACCTCATTTTTTTTTTTATACCAAAAATTACCTCAAATTATTTTTCTTTTTCTTATTATATTCTTTATTACCAAATAATTTTTCAATTTATTTGTAAACAAAAAATACCTCATTTATTCTGATTTTCCAAACATACCTCAATTTTTTTATTTTAGCAAATAACACCTCAAAAAAAACAATTTACTTCATTTTTATTTTTTATTTCAATGAAAAACCTGAACTTATTTTTTTACCAATAATAGATAAAATTATTTTTCTTTACCTCATTTTATGTTTTATGTCAAAAAAAGCACCACAATCTATTATTCAAACGAAAAATAACTCAGTTTATTTTTTGTTACCAAAAATCATCCCAATTTTTTTTTTATCAAAAAAATACTACAAATTATTATTTTTTTCCACATTTTATTTTTTACTAATAAAAAGAGCACACCAATTTATTTTTTTCACGACAAATACATCAAATTTTTTTTATTTTTTTTTTATCTCACTTTATTTTTTTTTACAAAAAAAAAGCCGCAATTTATTTTTTGACCAAAAAATGTTTCAAATTATTTTCCTTTACCACGTCTTATTTTTTATTACCTAAAAGTAGCCCATTTTAATTTTTCTTTATTTTATTCCGTTTTTTATTGCTACAAAGCACCTCTATTTATTTTTTTACTAAAAAAATTGCATCAAATTAGTTTCCTTTAACTAGTTTTATTTTTTATTAGCAAAACGTTCCTCAATTTATATAATAAAACATACCTCAATTTATATAATAAAACATACCTCAGTATATTTTTCTCTACCTGCTATTTATTTTTAATTTCCCAAAGGTACCTCAAATTATTCTTTTTGCATCAATTTGTTCTTTATTTCTAAATATTTCCTCAATTTATTTTTCAAACGAAAAATACCTCGGTTTATTCTAATTTGCTAAGAGTACCTCAATTTATTTCTTTAGCGGAAAAAACCACGAATTATTTTCCTTTGCCTAATTATTATTATTATTTTTTCAATAAAGAACCTCAACTTATTTTTTTTAAGGAAAAATACCACAAATTATTAGTAAATACCTCATTTTATTTTTCATTACAAAAAAGTAACACAACTTATTTTCAAACGAAAAATACCTCAGTTTATTGTTAATTACCAAAACGCAGCTCAATTTATTTTTTACCAAAAAAATACCTCACATTATATTTTCTTTCGTCATTTTCTTTTTTATTGCCAAAATGCACCTCGATTTATTCTTTTTTACAAAAAATACATAAAATTAATTTTCTTTGCCCCGTTTTATTTTTTCTTAACAAAAACTATATCAAACTTTTTTTCTTTACCTCATTCTTTTTTTCCGGTCACCAAAAAGTACTTTAGTTTATTTTAATTACCAATGAGTACCTCAATTTATTTTTTCTACCAAAACAGACCTCGGTTTATTTTAATTACCGAAGAGTACCTCAAATTACTTTTTTAACCAAAGAAATGCTTCAAATTACTTTTCTTTACCATATTTAGTTACTATTTTTACCGAAAAGTAGCTCAATTTATTTTTAAAATGAAAAATATCTAAGTTTATTTTTATTTCGAAAATTTACCTCAATTTTTTATTTGACCAAGAAAAAACCTCAAATTAATTTTCCTTACCCCATTTTATTTTTTATTACCAAAAGGCACCTCGATTTCGTTTTTAACAAAAAATACGTCAAAATATTTTTTCTTTTCCTTAATCTTATTTTTTAATACCAAAAGAACCTCAACCGATTTGTTTTCCAAACAAAAAACCTCCGTTTATTTTAATTACCAAAAAGTTACTGAATTTATTTTTTTACCAAAAAAAGACCTCATTATAGTTTCGTTTTTGCTGATGTTGCTTTTTATCTTCCAAAATTACCTCATTTTTTTTTTTATACCGAAAAATACCTCAAATTATTTTTCTTTATCTTATCATATACTTTATTACCAAACAATTCCTCAATTTATTTGTAAACAAAAAATTCACCTCATTTTTAGTTTTTATTTCAATGAATAACCTCAACTTATTTTTTTTTACCAATAATAGATAAAATTATTTTTCTTTACCTCATTTTATGTTTTATGTAAAAAAAAGCACCACAATCTATTATTCAAACGAAAAATAACTTAGTTTATTTTTCGTTACCAAAAATCATCCCAGTTTGTTTTTTATCAAAAAAATACCACAAATTATTATTTTTTTCCACATTTTATTTTTCACTACAAAAAAGAGCACACCAATTTATTTTTTTCACGACAAATACATCAAATATTTTTTATTTTTTCTTGATCTCATTTTTTTTTTCTGTTACAAAAAAAATGCTGCGATTTATTTTATCACCAAAAAATGTTTCAAATTATTTTCCTTTACCTCGTCTTATTTTTCATTACATAAAAGTAGCCCATTTTAATTTTCCTTTACCTTATTCCGTTTTTTATTGCTACAAAGCACCTCTATTTATTCTTTTAACAAAAAATTGCACCAAATTAGTTTCCTATAACTAGTTTTATTTTTTATTAGCAAAACGTTCCTCAATTTATATAATAAAAAAATACCTCACTATATTTTTCTCTACCTGCTATTTATTTTTAATTTCCCAAAGGTACCTCAAATTATTATTTTTGCATCAATTTATTCTTTATTTCTAAATGCTTCCTCAATTTATTTTTCAAACGGAAAATACCTCGGTTTATTCTAATTTGCAAAGAGTACCTCAATTTATTTCTTTAGCGGAAAAAACCACGAATTATTTTCCTTTGCCAGTTATTATTTTTTTTTCAAAAGAGAACCTCAACTTATTTATTTTATGGAAAAATACCGCAAAGTATGTGTAAATACCTCATTTTATTTTTTATTACAAAAAAGTAACACAACTTATTTTCAAACGAAAAATACCTCAGTTTATTGTTTTTTATCAAAAAAATCATCCCAACATGTTTTTTATCAAAAAAAGACCACAAATTATTATTTTTTTCCACATTTTATTTTTTACTACAAAAAAGAGCATACCAATTTATTTTTCTCACGACAAATACATCAAATTTTTTTTATTTTTTCTTTATCTCATCCTATTTTTTGTTACAAAAAAAATTCCGCAATTTATTTTTTGACCAAAAAAAGTTTCAAATTATTTTCTTTTACCTCGTCTTATTTTTTATTACCTAAAAGTAGCCTATTTTAATTTTCTTTACCTTATTCCGTTTTTTATTGCTACAAAGCACCTCTATTTATTTTTTTACTAAAAAAATTGCATCAAATTAGTTTCCTTTAACTAGTTTTATGTTTTATTAGCAAAACGTTCCTCAATTTATATAATAAAACATACCTCAGTATATTTTTCTCTACCTGCTATTTATTTTTAATTTCCCAAAGGTACCTCAAATTATTATTTTTGCATCAATTTATTCTTTATTTCTAAATATTTCCTCAATTTATTTTTCAAACGGAAAATACCTCGGTTTATTCTAATTTGCAAAGAGTACCTCAATTTATTTCTTTAGCGGAAATAACCACGAATTATTTTCCTTTGCCTAATTATTATTATTTTTTCAATAAAGAACCTCAACTTGTTTTTTTAAATGAAAAATACCACAAATTATTAGTAAATACCTCATTTTATTTTTTATTACAAAAAAGTAACACAACTTATTTTCAAACGAAAAATACCTCAGTTTATTGTTAATTACCAAAACGCAGCTCAATTTATTTTTTACCAAAAAAATACCTCACATTATATTTTCTTTCGTCATTTTCTTTTTTATTGCCAAAATGCACCTCGATTTATTCTTTTTTACAAAAAATACATAAAATTAATTTTCTTTGCCCCGTTTTATTTTTTCTTACCAAAAACTATATCAAACTTATTTTCTTTACCTCATTCTTTTTTTCCGGTCACCAAAAAGTACTTTAGTTTATTTTAATTACCAATGAGTACCTCAATTTATTTTTTCTACCAAAACGGACCTCGGTTTATTTTAATTACCGAAGAGTACCTCAAATTACTTTTTTAACCAAAGAAATGCTTCAAATTATTTTTCTTTACCTTATTTAGTTACTATTTTTACCGAAAAGTAACTCAATATATTTTTAAAATGAAAAATATCTCAGTTTATTTTTATTTCCAAAATTTACCTCAATTTATTATTTGACCAAGAAAAAAACTCAAATTAATTTTCCTTACCCCATTTTATTTTTTATCACCAAAAGGCACCTCGATTTCGTTTTTAACAAAAAATACGTCAAAATAATTTTTTTTTCCCCTAATCTTTTTTTTTAATACCAAGAAAACCTCAACCGATTTGTTTTCCAAACAAAAAACCTTTGTTTATTTTAATTACCAAAAATTTACTGAATTTATTTTTTTTTCAAAAAAATACTTCAGTATAGTTTTGTTCTTGCTGATGTTAATTTTTATCTCCCAAAATTACCTCATTTTTTATTTTTTATACCGAAAAATACCTCAAATTATTTTTCTTTATCTTATCATATTCTTTATTGCCAAATAATTCCTCAATTTATTTGTAAAAAAAAAATTCACCTCAATTTTATTTTTTATTTCAACGAATAACCTCAACTTATTTTTTTGCCAATAATAGATAAAATTATTTTTCTTTACCTCATTTTATGTTTTATGTCAAAAAAAGCACCACAATCTATTATTCAAACGAAAAATAACTCAGTTTATTTTTTGTTACCAAAAATCATCCCAATTTGTTTTTTATCAAAAAAATACCACAAACTATTATTTTTTTCCACATTTTATTTTTTACTACAAAAAAGAGCACACAAATTTATTTTTCTCACGACAAATACATCAAATTTTTTTTATTTTTTCTATATCTCATCTTATTTTCTGTTACAAAAAAAATTCCGCAATTTATTTTTTGACAAAAAAATGTTTCAAATTATTTTCCTTTCCCTCGTCTTATTTTTTATTACCTAAAAGTAGCCCATTTTAATTTTTCTTTACCTTATTCTGTTTTTTATTGCTACAAAGCACCTCTATTTATTCTTTTAAGAAAAAAATTGCATCAAATTAGTTTCTTTTAACTAGTTCTATTTTTTATTAGCAAAACGTTCCTCAATTTATATAATAAAACATACCTCACTATACTTTTCTCCACCTGCTATTTATTTTTAATTTCCCAAAGGTACCTCAAATTATTATTTTTGCATCAATTTGTTCTTTATTTCTAAATATTCCCTCAATTTATTTTTCAAACGGAAAATATCTCGGTTTATTCTAATTTGCAAAGAGTACCTCAATTTATTTCTTTAGCGAAAAAACCACGAATTATTTTCCTTTGCCTAATTATGTTTTTTTTTTTCAAAAAAGAACCTCAACTTATTTTTTCTAAGGAAAAATACCGCAAATTATTTGTAAATACCTCATTTTATTTTTTATTACAAAAAAGTAACACAACTTATTTTCAAACGAAAAATACCTCAGTTTATTGTTAATTACCAAAACGCAGCTCAATTTATTTTTTACCAAAAAAATACCTCACATTATATTTTCTTTCGTCATTTTTTTTTTTATTACCAAAATGCACCTCGATTTATTCTCTTTTACAAAAAATACATAAAATTAATTTTCTTTGCCCCGTTTTATTTTTTTTTACTAAAACTATATCAAACTATTTTTCTTTACCTCATTCTTTTTTTCCGGTCACCAAAAAGTACTTTAGTTTATTTTAATTACCAATGAGTACCTCAATTTATTTTTTCTACCAAAACAGACCTCGGTTTATTTTAATTACCGAAGAGTACCTCATATTACTTTTTTAACCAAAGAAATGCTTCAAATTACTTTTCTTTACCATATTTAGTTACTATTTTTACCACAAAGTAGCTCAATATATTTTTAAAATGAAAAATATCTCAGTTTATTTTTATTTCCAAAATTTACCCCAATTTATTATTTGACCAAGAAAAAACCTCAAATTAATTTTCCTTACCCCATTTTACTTTTTATCACCAAAAGGCACCTCGATTTCGTTTTTAACAAAAAATACGTCAAAATAATTTTTTTTTCCCCTAATCTTATTTTTCAATACGAAAAAAACCTCAATCAATTTGTTTACCAAACAAAAAACCTCCGTTTATTTTAATTACCAAAAAGTTACTGATTTTATTTTTTTACCAAAAAAAGACCTCATTATAGTTTTGTTTTTGCTGATGTTGCTTTTTATCTTCCAAAATTACCTCATTTTTTTTTTTATACCGAAAAATACCTCAAATTATTTTTCTTTATCTTATCATATTCTTTATTACCAAACAATTCCTCAATTTATTTGTAAACAAAAAATTCACCTCATTTTTATTTTTTATTTCAATGAATAACCTCAACTTATTTTTTTTTACCAATAATAGATAAAATTATTTTTCTTTACCTCATTTTATGTTTTATGTCAAAAAAAGCACCACAATCTATTATTCAAACGAAAAATAACTCAGTTTATTTTCGTTTCCAAAAATCATCCCAATTTGTTTTTTATCAAAAAAAGACCACAAATTATTATTTTTTTCCACATTTTATTTTTTACTACAAAAAAGAGCATACCAATTTATTTTTCTCACGACAAATACATCAATTTTTTTTTATTTTTTCTTTATCTCATCCTTTTTTCTGTTACAAAAAAAATTCCGCAATTTATTTTTTGACCAAAAAATGTTTCAAATTATTTTCTTTTACCTCGTCTTATTTTTTATTACCTAAAAGTAGCCTATTTTATTTTTCCTTACCTTATTCCGTTTTTTATTGCTACAAAGCACCTCTATTTATTTTTTTACTAAAAAAATTGCATCAAATTAGTTTCCTTTAACTAGTTTTATTTTTTATTAGCAAAACGTTCCTCAATTTATATAATAAAACATACCTCAGTATATTTTTCTCTACCTGCTATTTATTTTTAATTTCCCAAAGGTACCTCAAATTATTCTTTTTGCATCAATTTATTCTTTATTT
The DNA here is from genome assembly GCF_054954075.1 of Amborella trichopoda. NCBI lineage: Eukaryota > Viridiplantae > Streptophyta > Magnoliopsida > Amborellales > Amborellaceae > Amborella > Amborella trichopoda. Next base: position 34,408,726 of record NC_142338.1, read on the forward strand.
TTAAATATTTCCTCAATTTATTTTTCAAACGGAAAATACCTCGGTTTATTCTAATTTGCAAAGAGTACCTCAATTTATTTCTTTAGCGGAAATAACCACGAATTATTTTCCTTTGCCTAATTATTATTATTTTTTCAATAAAGAACCTCAACTTATTTTTTTTAATGAAAAATACCACAAATTATTAGTAAATACCTCATTTTATTTTTTATTACAAAAAAGTAACACAACTTATTTTCAAACGAAAAATACCTCAGTTTATTGTTAATTACCAAAACGCAGCTCAATTTATTTTTTACCAAAAAAATACCTCACATTATATTTTCTTTCGTCATTTTCTTTTTTATTGCCAAAATGCACCTCGATTTATTCTTTTTTACAAAAAATACATAAAATTAATTTTCATTGCCCCGTTTTATTTTTTCTTACCAAAAACTATATCAAACTTATTTTCTTTACCTCATTCTTTTTTTCCGGTCACCAAAAAGTACTTTAGTTTATTTTAATTACCAATGAGTACCTCAATTTATTTTTTCTACCAAAACAGACCTCGGTTTATTTTAATTACCGAAGAGTACCTCAAATTACTTTTTTAACCAAAGAAATGCTTCAAATTACTTTTCTTTACCATATTTAGTTACTATTTTTACCGAAAAGTAGCTCAATTTATTTTTAAAATGAAAAATATCTCAGTTTATTTTTATTTCCAAAATTTACCTCAATTTATTATTTGACAAAGAAAAAACCTCAAATTAATTTTCCTTACCCCGTTTTATTTTTTATCACCAAAAGGCACCTCGATTTCGTTTTTAACAAAAAATACGTCAAAATTTTTTTTTTTTCCCCTAATCTTATTTTTCAATACCAAAAAAACCTCAACCGATTTGTTTACCAAACAAAAAACCTGCGTTTATTTTAATTACCAAAAAGTTACTGAATTTATTTTTTTACCAAAAAAATGCCTCATTATAGTTTTGTTTTTGCCGATGTTGCTTTTTATCTCCCAAAATTACCTCATTTTTTTTTTTATACCAAAAATTACCTCAAATTATTTTTCTTTTTCTTATTATATTCTTTATTACCAAATAATTTTTCAATTTATTTGTAAACAAAAAATACCTCATTTATTCTGATTTTCCAAACATACCTCAATTTTTTTATTTTAGCAAATAACACCTCAAAAAAAACAATTTACTTCATTTTTATTTTTTATTTCAATGAAAAACCTGAACTTATTTTTTTACCAATAATAGATAAAATTATTTTTCTTTACCTCATTTTATGTTTTATGTCAAAAAAAGCACCACAATCTATTATTCAAACGAAAAATAACTCAGTTTATTTTTTGTTACCAAAAATCATCCCAATTTTTTTTTTATCAAAAAAATACTACAAATTATTATTTTTTTCCACATTTTATTTTTTACTAATAAAAAGAGCACACCAATTTATTTTTTTCACGACAAATACATCAAATTTTTTTTATTTTTTTTTTATCTCACTTTATTTTTTTTTACAAAAAAAAAGCCGCAATTTATTTTTTGACCAAAAAATGTTTCAAATTATTTTCCTTTACCACGTCTTATTTTTTATTACCTAAAAGTAGCCCATTTTAATTTTTCTTTATTTTATTCCGTTTTTTATTGCTACAAAGCACCTCTATTTATTTTTTTACTAAAAAAATTGCATCAAATTAGTTTCCTTTAACTAGTTTTATTTTTTATTAGCAAAACGTTCCTCAATTTATATAATAAAACATACCTCAATTTATATAATAAAACATACCTCAGTATATTTTTCTCTACCTGCAATTTATTTTTAATTTCCCAAAGGTACCTCAAATTATTCTTTTTGCATCAATTTGTTCTTTATTTCTAAATATTTCCTCAATTTATTTTTCAAACGAAAAATACCTCGGTTTATTCTAATTTGCTAAGAGTACCTCAATTTATTTCTTTAGCGGAAAAAACCACGAATTATTTTCCTTTGCCTAATTATTATTATTATTTTTTCAATAAAGAACCTCAACTTATTTTTTTTAAGGAAAAATACCTCATTTTATTTTTCATTACAAAAAAGTAACACAACTTATTTTCAAACGAAAAATACCTCAGTTTATTGTTAATTACCAAAACGCAGCTCAATTTATTTTTTACCAAAAAAATACCTCACATTATATTTTCTTTCGTCATTTTCTTTTTTATTGCCAAAATGCACCTCGATTTATTCTTTTTTACAAAAAATACATAAAATTAATTTTCTTTGCCCCGTTTTATTTTTTCTTAACAAAAACTATATCAAACTTTTTTTCTTTACCTCATTCTTTTTTTCCGGTCACCAAAAAGTACTTTAGTTTATTTTAATTACCAATGAGTACCTCAATTTATTTTTTCTACCAAAACAGACCTCGGTTTATTTTAATTACCGAAGAGTACCTCAAATTACTTTTTTAACCAAAGAAATGCTTCAAATTACTTTTCTTTACCATATTTAGTTACTATTTTTACCGAAAAGTAGCTCAATTTATTTTTAAAATGAAAAATATCTAAGTTTATTTTTATTTCGAAAATTTACCTCAATTTTTTATTTGACCAAGAAAAAACCTCAAATTAATTTTCCTTACCCCATTTTATTTTTTATTACCAAAAGGCACCTCGATTTCGTTTTTAACAAAAAATACGTCAAAATATTTTTTCTTTTCCTTAATCTTATTTTTTAATACCAAAAGAACCTCAACCGATTTGTTTTCCAAACAAAAAACCTCCGTTTATTTTAATTACCAAAAAGTTACTGAATTTATTTTTTTACCAAAAAAAGACCTCATTATAGTTTCGTTTTTGCTGATGTTGCTTTTTATCTTCCAAAATTACCTCATTTTTTTTTTTATACCGAAAAATACCTCAAATTATTTTTCTTTATCTTATCATATACTTTATTACCAAACAATTCCTCAATTTATTTGTAAACAAAAAATTCACCTCATTTTTAGTTTTTATTTCAATGAATAACCTCAACTTATTTTTTTTTACCAATAATAGATAAAATTATTTTTCTTTACCTCATTTTATGTTTTATGTAAAAAAAAGCACCACAATCTATTATTCAAACGAAAAATAACTTAGTTTATTTTTCGTTACCAAAAATCATCCCAGTTTGTTTTTTATCAAAAAAATACCACAAATTATTATTTTTTTCCACATTTTATTTTTCACTACAAAAAAGAGCACACCAATTTATTTTTTTCACGACAAATACATCAAATATTTTTTATTTTTTCTTGATCTCATTTTTTTTTTCTGTTACAAAAAAAATGCTGCGATTTATTTTATCACCAAAAAATGTTTCAAATTATTTTCCTTTACCTCGTCTTATTTTTCATTACATAAAAGTAGCCCATTTTAATTTTCCTTTACCTTATTCCGTTTTTTATTGCTACAAAGCACCTCTATTTATTCTTTTAACAAAAAATTGCACCAAATTAGTTTCCTATAACTAGTTTTATTTTTTATTAGCAAAACGTTCCTCAATTTATATAATAAAAAAATACCTCACTATATTTTTCTCTACCTGCTATTTATTTTTAATTTCCCAAAGGTACCTCAAATTATTATTTTTGCATCAATTTATTCTTTATTTCTAAATGCTTCCTCAATTTATTTTTCAAACGGAAAATACCTCGGTTTATTCTAATTTGCAAAGAGTACCTCAATTTATTTCTTTAGCGGAAAAAACCACGAATTATTTTCCTTTGCCAGTTATTATTTTTTTTTCAAAAGAGAACCTCAACTTATTTATTTTATGGAAAAATACCGCAAAGTATGTGTAAATACCTCATTTTATTTTTTATTACAAAAAAGTAACACAACTTATTTTCAAACGAAAAATACCTCAGTTTATTGTTTTTTATCAAAAAAATCATCCCAACATGTTTTTTATCAAAAAAAGACCACAAATTATTATTTTTTTCCACATTTTATTTTTTACTACAAAAAAGAGCATACCAATTTATTTTTCTCACGACAAATACATCAAATTTTTTTTATTTTTTCTTTATCTCATCCTATTTTTTGTTACAAAAAAAATTCCGCAATTTATTTTTTGACCAAAAAAAGTTTCAAATTATTTTCTTTTACCTCGTCTTATTTTTTATTACCTAAAAGTAGCCTATTTTAATTTTCTTTACCTTATTCCGTTTTTTATTGCTACAAAGCACCTCTATTTATTTTTTTACTAAAAAAATTGCATCAAATTAGTTTCCTTTAACTAGTTTTATGTTTTATTAGCAAAACGTTCCTCAATTTATATAATAAAACATACCTCAGTATATTTTTCTCTACCTGCTATTTATTTTTAATTTCCCAAAGGTACCTCAAATTATTATTTTTGCATCAATTTATTCTTTATTTCTAAATATTTCCTCAATTTATTTTTCAAACGGAAAATACCTCGGTTTATTCTAATTTGCAAAGAGTACCTCAATTTATTTCTTTAGCGGAAATAACCACGAATTATTTTCCTTTGCCTAATTATTATTATTTTTTCAATAAAGAACCTCAACTTGTTTTTTTAAATGAAAAATACCACAAATTATTAGTAAATACCTCATTTTATTTTTTATTACAAAAAAGTAACACAACTTATTTTCAAACGAAAAATACCTCAGTTTATTGTTAATTACCAAAACGCAGCTCAATTTATTTTTTACCAAAAAAATACCTCACATTATATTTTCTTTCGTCATTTTCTTTTTTATTGCCAAAATGCACCTCGATTTATTCTTTTTTACAAAAAATACATAAAATTAATTTTCTTTGCCCCGTTTTATTTTTTCTTACCAAAAACTATATCAAACTTATTTTCTTTACCTCATTCTTTTTTTCCGGTCACCAAAAAGTACTTTAGTTTATTTTAATTACCAATGAGTACCTCAATTTATTTTTTCTACCAAAACGGACCTCGGTTTATTTTAATTACCGAAGAGTACCTCAAATTACTTTTTTAACCAAAGAAATGCTTCAAATTATTTTTCTTTACCTTATTTAGTTACTATTTTTACCGAAAAGTAACTCAATATATTTTTAAAATGAAAAATATCTCAGTTTATTTTTATTTCCAAAATTTACCTCAATTTATTATTTGACCAAGAAAAAAACTCAAATTAATTTTCCTTACCCCATTTTATTTTTTATCACCAAAAGGCACCTCGATTTCGTTTTTAACAAAAAATACGTCAAAATAATTTTTTTTTCCCCTAATCTTTTTTTTTAATACCAAGAAAACCTCAACCGATTTGTTTTCCAAACAAAAAACCTTTGTTTATTTTAATTACCAAAAATTTACTGAATTTATTTTTTTTTCAAAAAAATACTTCAGTATAGTTTTGTTCTTGCTGATGTTAATTTTTATCTCCCAAAATTACCTCATTTTTTATTTTTTATACCGAAAAATACCTCAAATTATTTTTCTTTATCTTATCATATTCTTTATTGCCAAATAATTCCTCAATTTATTTGTAAAAAAAAAATTCACCTCAATTTTATTTTTTATTTCAACGAATAACCTCAACTTATTTTTTTGCCAATAATAGATAAAATTATTTTTCTTTACCTCATTTTATGTTTTATGTCAAAAAAAGCACCACAATCTATTATTCAAACGAAAAATAACTCAGTTTATTTTTTGTTACCAAAAATCATCCCAATTTGTTTTTTATCAAAAAAATACCACAAACTATTATTTTTTTCCACATTTTATTTTTTACTACAAAAAAGAGCACACAAATTTATTTTTCTCACGACAAATACATCAAATTTTTTTTATTTTTTCTATATCTCATCTTATTTTCTGTTACAAAAAAAATTCCGCAATTTATTTTTTGACAAAAAAATGTTTCAAATTATTTTCCTTTCCCTCGTCTTATTTTTTATTACCTAAAAGTAGCCCATTTTAATTTTTCTTTACCTTATTCTGTTTTTTATTGCTACAAAGCACCTCTATTTATTCTTTTAAGAAAAAAATTGCATCAAATTAGTTTCTTTTAACTAGTTCTATTTTTTATTAGCAAAACGTTCCTCAATTTATATAATAAAACATACCTCACTATACTTTTCTCCACCTGCTATTTATTTTTAATTTCCCAAAGGTACCTCAAATTATTATTTTTGCATCAATTTGTTCTTTATTTCTAAATATTCCCTCAATTTATTTTTCAAACGGAAAATATCTCGGTTTATTCTAATTTGCAAAGAGTACCTCAATTTATTTCTTTAGCGAAAAAACCACGAATTATTTTCCTTTGCCTAATTATGTTTTTTTTTTTCAAAAAAGAACCTCAACTTATTTTTTCTAAGGAAAAATACCGCAAATTATTTGTAAATACCTCATTTTATTTTTTATTACAAAAAAGTAACACAACTTATTTTCAAACGAAAAATACCTCAGTTTATTGTTAATTACCAAAACGCAGCTCAATTTATTTTTTACCAAAAAAATACCTCACATTATATTTTCTTTCGTCATTTTTTTTTTATTACCAAAATGCACCTCGATTTATTCTCTTTTACAAAAAATACATAAAATTAATTTTCTTTGCCCCGTTTTATTTTTTTTTACTAAAACTATATCAAACTATTTTTCTTTACCTCATTCTTTTTTTCCGGTCACCAAAAAGTACTTTAGTTTATTTTAATTACCAATGAGTACCTCAATTTATTTTTTCTACCAAAACAGACCTCGGTTTATTTTAATTACCGAAGAGTACCTCATATTACTTTTTTAACCAAAGAAATGCTTCAAATTACTTTTCTTTACCATATTTAGTTACTATTTTTACCACAAAGTAGCTCAATATATTTTTAAAATGAAAAATATCTCAGTTTATTTTTATTTCCAAAATTTACCCCAATTTATTATTTGACCAAGAAAAAACCTCAAATTAATTTTCCTTACCCCATTTTACTTTTTATCACCAAAAGGCACCTCGATTTCGTTTTTAACAAAAAATACGTCAAAATAATTTTTTTTTCCCCTAATCTTATTTTTCAATACGAAAAAAACCTCAATCAATTTGTTTACCAAACAAAAAACCTCCGTTTATTTTAATTACCAAAAAGTTACTGATTTTATTTTTTTACCAAAAAAAGACCTCATTATAGTTTTGTTTTTGCTGATGTTGCTTTTTATCTTCCAAAATTACCTCATTTTTTTTTTTATACCGAAAAATACCTCAAATTATTTTTCTTTATCTTATCATATTCTTTATTACCAAACAATTCCTCAATTTATTTGTAAACAAAAAATTCACCTCATTTTTATTTTTTATTTCAATGAATAACCTCAACTTATTTTTTTTTACCAATAATAGATAAAATTATTTTTCTTTACCTCATTTTATGTTTTATGTCAAAAAAAGCACCACAATCTATTATTCAAACGAAAAATAACTCAGTTTATTTTCGTTTCCAAAAATCATCCCAATTTGTTTTTTATCAAAAAAAGACCACAAATTATTATTTTTTTCCACATTTTATTTTTTACTACAAAAAAGAGCATACCAATTTATTTTTCTCACGACAAATACATCAATTTTTTTTTATTTTTTCTTTATCTCATCCTTTTTTCTGTTACAAAAAAAATTCCGCAATTTATTTTTTGACCAAAAAATGTTTCAAATTATTTTCTTTTACCTCGTCTTATTTTTTATTACCTAAAAGTAGCCTATTTTATTTTTCCTTACCTTATTCCGTTTTTTATTGCTACAAAGCACCTCTATTTATTTTTTTACTAAAAAAATTGCATCAAATTAGTTTCCTTTAACTAGTTTTATTTTTTATTAGCAAAACGTTCCTCAATTTATATAATAAAACATACCTCAGTATATTTTTCTCTACCTGCTATTTATTTTTAATTTCCCAAAGGTACCTCAAATTATTCTTTTTGCATCAATTTATTCTTTATTTTTAAATATTTCCTCAATTTATTTTTCAAACGGAAAATACCTCGGTTTATTCTAATTTGCAAAGAGTACCTCAATTTATTTCTTTAGCGGAAATAACCACGAATTATTTTCCTTTGCCTAATTATTATTATTTTTTCAATAAAGAACCTCAACTTATTTTTTTTAATGAAAAATACCACAAATTATTAGTAAATACCTCATTTTATTTTTTATTACAAAAAAGTAACACAACTTATTTTCAAACGAAAAATACCTCAGTTTATTGTTAATTACCAAAACGCAGCTCAATTTATTTTTTACCAAAAAAATACCTCACATTATATTTTCTTTCGTCATTTTCTTTTTTATTGCCAAAATGCACCTCGATTTATTCTTTTTTACAAAAAATACATAAAATTAATTTTCATTGCCCCGTTTTATTTTTTCTTACCAAAAACTATATCAAACTTATTTTCTTTACCTCATTCTTTTTTTCCGGTCACCAAAAAGTACTTTAGTTTATTTTAATTACCAATGAGTACCTCAATTTATTTTTTCTACCAAAACAGACCTCGGTTTATTTTAATTACCGAAGAGTACCTCAAATTACTTTTTTAACCAAAGAAATGCTTCAAATTACTTTTCTTTACCATATTTAGTTACTATTTTTACCGAAAAGTAGCTCAATTTATTTTTAAAATGAAAAATATCTCAGTTTATTTTTATTTCCAAAATTTACCTCAATTTATTATTTGACAAAGAAAAAACCTCAAATTAATTTTCCTTACCCCGTTTTATTTTTTATCACCAAAAGGCACCTCGATTTCGTTTTTAACAAAAAATACGTCAAAATTTTTTTTTTTTCCCCTAATCTTATTTTTCAATACCAAAAAAACCTCAACCGATTTGTTTACCAAACAAAAAACCTGCGTTTATTTTAATTACCAAAAAGTTACTGAATTTATTTTTTTACCAAAAAAATGCCTCATTATAGTTTTGTTTTTGCCGATGTTGCTTTTTATCTCCCAAAATTACCTCATTTTTTTTTTTATACCAAAAATTACCTCAAATTATTTTTCTTTTTCTTATTATATTCTTTATTACCAAATAATTTTTCAATTTATTTGTAAACAAAAAATACCTCATTTATTCTGATTTTCCAAACATACCTCAATTTTTTTATTTTAGCAAATAACACCTCAAAAAAAACAATTTACTTCATTTTTATTTTTTATTTCAATGAAAAACCTGAACTTATTTTTTTACCAATAATAGATAAAATTATTTTTCTTTACCTCATTTTATGTTTTATGTCAAAAAAAGCACCACAATCTATTATTCAAACGAAAAATAACTCAGTTTATTTTTTGTTACCAAAAATCATCCCAATTTTTTTTTTATCAAAAAAATACTACAAATTATTATTTTTTTCCACATTTTATTTTTTACTAATAAAAAGAGCACACCAATTTATTTTTTTCACGACAAATACATCAAATTTTTTTTATTTTTTTTTTATCTCACTTTATTTTTTTTTACAAAAAAAAAGCCGCAATTTATTTTTTGACCAAAAAATGTTTCAAATTATTTTCCTTTACCACGTCTTATTTTTTATTACCTAAAAGTAGCCCATTTTAATTTTTCTTTATTTTATTCCGTTTTTTATTGCTACAAAGCACCTCTATTTATTTTTTTACTAAAAAAATTGCATCAAATTAGTTTCCTTTAACTAGTTTTATTTTTTATTAGCAAAACGTTCCTCAATTTATATAATAAAACATACCTCAATTTATATAATAAAACATACCTCAGTATATTTTTCTCTACCTGCTATTTATTTTTAATTTCCCAAAGGTACCTCAAATTATTCTTTTTGCATCAATTTGTTCTTTATTTCTAAATATTTCCTCAATTTATTTTTCAAACGAAAAATACCTCGGTTTATTCTAATTTGCTAAGAGTACCTCAATTTATTTCTTTAGCGGAAAAAACCACGAATTATTTTCCTTTGCCTAATTATTATTATTATTTTTTCAATAAAGAACCTCAACTTATTTTTTTTAAGGAAAAATACCACAAATTATTAGTAAATACCTCATTTTATTTTTCATTACAAAAAAGTAACACAACTTATTTTCAAACGAAAAATACCTCAGTTTATTGTTAATTACCAAAACGCAGCTCAATTTATTTTTTACCAAAAAAATACCTCACATTATATTTTCTTTCGTCATTTTCTTTTTTATTGCCAAAATGCACCTCGATTTATTCTTTTTTACAAAAAATACATAAAATTAATTTTCTTTGCCCCGTTTTATTTTTTCTTAACAAAAACTATATCAAACTTTTTTTCTTTACCTCATTCTTTTTTTCCGGTCACCAAAAAGTACTTTAGTTTATTTTAATTACCAATGAGTACCTCAATTTATTTTTTCTACCAAAACAGACCTCGGTTTATTTTAATTACCGAAGAGTACCTCAAATTACTTTTTTAACCAAAGAAATGCTTCAAATTACTTTTCTTTACCATATTTAGTTACTATTTTTACCGAAAAGTAGCTCAATTTATTTTTAAAATGAAAAATATCTAAGTTTATTTTTATTTCGAAAATTTACCTCAATTTTTTATTTGACCAAGAAAAAACCTCAAATTAATTTTCCTTACCCCATTTTATTTTTTATTACCAAAAGGCACCTCGATTTCGTTTTTAACAAAAAATACGTCAAAATATTTTTTCTTTTCCTTAATCTTATTTTTTAATACCAAAAGAACCTCAACCGATTTGTTTTCCAAACAAAAAACCTCCGTTTATTTTAATTACCAAAAAGTTACTGAATTTATTTTTTTACCAAAAAAAGACCTCATTATAGTTTCGTTTTTGCTGATGTTGCTTTTTATCTTCCAAAATTACCTCATTTTTTTTTTTATACCGAAAAATACCTCAAATTATTTTTCTTTATCTTATCATATACTTTATTACCAAACAATTCCTCAATTTATTTGTAAACAAAAAATTCACCTCATTTTTAGTTTTTATTTCAATGAATAACCTCAACTTATTTTTTTTTACCAATAATAGATAAAATTATTTTTCTTTACCTCATTTTATGTTTTATGTAAAAAAAAGCACCACAATCTATTATTCAAACGAAAAATAACTTAGTTTATTTTTCGTTACCAAAAATCATCCCAGTTTGTTTTTTATCAAAAAAATACCACAAATTATTATTTTTTTCCACATTTTATTTTTCACTACAAAAAAGAGCACACCAATTTATTTTTTTCACGACAAATACATCAAATATTTTTTATTTTTTCTTGATCTCATTTTTTTTTTCTGTTACAAAAAAAATGCTGCGATTTATTTTATCACCAAAAAATGTTTCAAATTATTTTCCTTTACCTCGTCTTATTTTTCATTACATAAAAGTAGCCCATTTTAATTTTCCTTTACCTTATTCCGTTTTTTATTGCTACAAAGCACCTCTATTTATTCTTTTAACAAAAAATTGCACCAAATTAGTTTCCTATAACTAGTTTTATTTTTTATTAGCAAAACGTTCCTCAATTTATATAATAAAAAAATACCTCACTATATTTTTCTCTACCTGCTATTTATTTTTAATTTCCCAAAGGTACCTCAAATTATTATTTTTGCATCAATTTATTCTTTATTTCTAAATGCTTCCTCAATTTATTTTTCAAACGGAAAATACCTCGGTTTATTCTAATTTGCAAAGAGTACCTCAATTTATTTCTTTAGCGGAAAAAACCACGAATTATTTTCCTTTGCCAGTTATTATTTTTTTTTCAAAAGAGAACCTCAACTTATTTATTTTATGGAAAAATACCGCAAAGTATGTGTAAATACCTCATTTTATTTTTTATTACAAAAAAGTAACACAACTTATTTTCAAACGAAAAATACCTCAGTTTATTGTTTTTTATCAAAAAAATCATCCCAACATGTTTTTTATCAAAAAAAGACCACAAATTATTATTTTTTTCCACATTTTATTTTTTACTACAAAAAAGAGCATACCAATTTATTTTTCTCACGACAAATACATCAAATTTTTTTTATTTTTTCTTTATCTCATCCTATTTTTTGTTACAAAAAAAATTCCGCAATTTATTTTTTGACCAAAAAAAGTTTCAAATTATTTTCTTTTACCTCGTCTTATTTTTTATTACCTAAAAGTAGCCTATTTTAATTTTCTTTACCTTATTCCGTTTTTTATTGCTACAAAGCACCTCTATTTATTTTTTTACTAAAAAAATTGCATCAAATTAGTTTCCTTTAACTAGTTTTATGTTTTATTAGCAAAACGTTCCTCAATTTATATAATAAAACATACCTCAGTATATTTTTCTCTACCTGCTATTTATTTTTAATTTCCCAAAGGTACCTCAAATTATTATTTTTGCATCAATTTATTCTTTATTTCTAAATATTTCCTCAATTTATTTTTCAAACGGAAAATACCTCGGTTTATTCTAATTTGCAAAGAGTACCTCAATTTATTTCTTTAGCGGAAATAACCACGAATTATTTTCCTTTGCCTAATTATTATTATTTTTTCAATAAAGAACCTCAACTTGTTTTTTTAAATGAAAAATACCACAAATTATTAGTAAATACCTCATTTTATTTTTTATTACAAAAAAGTAACACAACTTATTTTCAAACGAAAAATACCTCAGTTTATTGTTAATTACCAAAACGCAGCTCAATTTATTTTTTACCAAAAAAATACCTCACATTATATTTTCTTTCGTCATTTTCTTTTTTATTGCCAAAATGCACCTCGATTTATTCTTTTTTACAAAAAATACATAAAATTAATTTTCTTTGCCCCGTTTTATTTTTTCTTACCAAAAACTATATCAAACTTATTTTCTTTACCTCATTCTTTTTTTCCGGTCACCAAAAAGTACTTTAGTTTATTTTAATTACCAATGAGTACCTCAATTTATTTTTTCTACCAAAACGGACCTCGGTTTATTTTAATTACCGAAGAGTACCTCAAATTACTTTTTTAACCAAAGAAATGCTTCAAATTATTTTTCTTTACCTTATTTAGTTACTATTTTTACCGAAAAGTAACTCAATATATTTTTAAAATGAAAAATATCTCAGTTTATTTTTATTTCCAAAATTTACCTCAATTTATTATTTGACCAAGAAAAAAACTCAAATTAATTTTCCTTACCCCATTTTATTTTTTATCACCAAAAGGCACCTCGATTTCGTTTTTAACAAAAAATACGTCAAAATAATTTTTTTTTCCCCTAATCTTTTTTTTTAATACCAAGAAAACCTCAACCGATTTGTTTTCCAAACAAAAAACCTTTGTTTATTTTAATTACCAAAAATTTACTGAATTTATTTTTTTTTCAAAAAAATACTTCAGTATAGTTTTGTTCTTGCTGATGTTAATTTTTATCTCCCAAAATTACCTCATTTTTTATTTTTTATACCGAAAAATACCTCAAATTATTTTTCTTTATCTTATCATATTCTTTATTGCCAAATAATTCCTCAATTTATTTGTAAAAAAAAAATTCACCTCAATTTTATTTTTTATTTCAACGAATAACCTCAACTTATTTTTTTGCCAATAATAGATAAAATTATTTTTCTTTACCTCATTTTATGTTTTATGTCAAAAAAAGCACCACAATCTATTATTCAAACGAAAAATAACTCAGTTTATTTTTTGTTACCAAAAATCATCCCAATTTGTTTTTTATCAAAAAAATACCACAAACTATTATTTTTTTCCACATTTTATTTTTTACTACAAAAAAGAGCACACAAATTTATTTTTCTCACGACAAATACATCAAATTTTTTTTATTTTTTCTATATCTCATCTTATTTTCTGTTACAAAAAAAATTCCGCAATTTATTTTTTGACAAAAAAATGTTTCAAATTATTTTCCTTTCCCTCGTCTTATTTTTTATTACCTAAAAGTAGCCCATTTTAATTTTTCTTTACCTTATTCTGTTTTTTATTGCTACAAAGCACCTCTATTTATTCTTTTAAGAAAAAAATTGCATCAAATTAGTTTCTTTTAACTAGTTCTATTTTTTATTAGCAAAACGTTCCTCAATTTATATAATAAAACATACCTCACTATACTTTTCTCCACCTGCTATTTATTTTTAATTTCCCAAAGGTACCTCAAATTATTATTTTTGCATCAATTTGTTCTTTATTTCTAAATATTCCCTCAATTTATTTTTCAAACGGAAAATATCTCGGTTTATTCTAATTTGCAAAGAGTACCTCAATTTATTTCTTTAGCGAAAAAACCACGAATTATTTTCCTTTGCCTAATTATGTTTTTTTTTTTCAAAAAAGAACCTCAACTTATTTTTTCTAAGGAAAAATACCGCAAATTATTTGTAAATACCTCATTTTATTTTTTATTACAAAAAAGTAACACAACTTATTTTCAAACGAAAAATACCTCAGTTTATTGTTAATTACCAAAACGCAGCTCAATTTATTTTTTACCAAAAAAATACCTCACATTATATTTTCTTTCGTCATTTTTTTTTTTATTACCAAAATGCACCTCGATTTATTCTCTTTTACAAAAAATACATAAAATTAATTTTCTTTGCCCCGTTTTATTTTTTTTTACTAAAACTATATCAAACTATTTTTCTTTACCTCATTCTTTTTTTCCGGTCACCAAAAAGTACTTTAGTTTATTTTAATTACCAATGAGTACCTCAATTTATTTTTTCTACCAAAACAGACCTCGGTTTATTTTAATTACCGAAGAGTACCTCATATTACTTTTTTAACCAAAGAAATGCTTCAAATTACTTTTCTTTACCATATTTAGTTACTATTTTTACCACAAAGTAGCTCAATATATTTTTAAAATGAAAAATATCTCAGTTTATTTTTATTTCCAAAATTTACCCCAATTTATTATTTGACCAAGAAAAAACCTCAAATTAATTTTCCTTACCCCATTTTACTTTTTATCACCAAAAGGCACCTCGATTTCGTTTTTAACAAAAAATACGTCAAAATAATTTTTTTTTCCCCTAATCTTATTTTTCAATACGAAAAAAACCTCAATCAATTTGTTTACCAAACAAAAAACCTCCGTTTATTTTAATTACCAAAAAGTTACTGATTTTATTTTTTTACCAAAAAAAGACCTCATTATAGTTTTGTTTTTGCTGATGTTGCTTTTTATCTTCCAAAATTACCTCATTTTTTTTTTTATACCGAAAAATACCTCAAATTATTTTTCTTTATCTTATCATATTCTTTATTACCAAACAATTCCTCAATTTATTTGTAAACAAAAAATTCACCTCATTTTTATTTTTTATTTCAATGAATAACCTCAACTTATTTTTTTTTACCAATAATAGATAAAATTATTTTTCTTTACCTCATTTTATGTTTTATGTCAAAAAAAGCACCACAATCTATTATTCAAACGAAAAATAACTCAGTTTATTTTCGTTTCCAAAAATCATCCCAATTTGTTTTTTATCAAAAAAAGACCACAAATTATTATTTTTTTCCACATTTTATTTTTTACTACAAAAAAGAGCATACCAATTTATTTTTCTCACGACAAATACATCAATTTTTTTTTATTTTTTCTTTATCTCATCCTTTTTTCTGTTACAAAAAAAATTCCGCAATTTATTTTTTGACCAAAAAATGTTTCAAATTATTTTCTTTTACCTCGTCTTATTTTTTATTACCTAAAAGTAGCCTATTTTATTTTTCCTTACCTTATTCCGTTTTTTATTGCTACAAAGCACCTCTATTTATTTTTTTACTAAAAAAATTGCATCAAATTAGTTTCCTTTAACTAGTTTTATTTTTTATTAGCAAAACGTTCCTCAATTTATATAATAAAACATACCTCAGTATATTTTTCTCTACCTGCTATTTATTTTTAATTTCCCAAAGGTACCTCAAATTATTCTTTTTGCATCAATTTATTCTTTATTTTTAAATATTTCCTCAATTTATTTTTCAAACGGAAAATACCTCGGTTTATTCTAATTTGCAAAGAGTACCTCAATTTATTTCTTTAGCGGAAATAACCACGAATTATTTTCCTTTGCCTAATTATTATTATTTTTTCAATAAAGAACCTCAACTTATTTTTTTTAATGAAAAATACCACAAATTATTAGTAAATACCTCATTTTATTTTTTATTACAAAAAAGTAACACAACTTATTTTCAAACGAAAAATACCTCAGTTTATTGTTAATTACCAAAACGCAGCTCAATTTATTTTTTACCAAAAAAATACCTCACATTATATTTTCTTTCGTCATTTTCTTTTTTATTGCCAAAATGCACCTCGATTTATTCTTTTTTACAAAAAATACATAAAATTAATTTTCATTGCCCCGTTTTATTTTTTCTTACCAAAAACTATATCAAACTTATTTTCTTTACCTCATTCTTTTTTTCCGGTCACCAAAAAGTACTTTAGTTTATTTTAATTACCAATGAGTACCTCAATTTATTTTTTCTACCAAAACAGACCTCGGTTTATTTTAATTACCGAAGAGTACCTCAAATTACTTTTTTAACCAAAGAAATGCTTCAAATTACTTTTCTTTACCATATTTAGTTACTATTTTTACCGAAAAGTAGCTCAATTTATTTTTAAAATGAAAAATATCTCAGTTTATTTTTATTTCCAAAATTTACCTCAATTTATTATTTGACAAAGAAAAAACCTCAAATTAATTTTCCTTACCCCGTTTTATTTTTTATCACCAAAAGGCACCTCGATTTCGTTTTTAACAAAAAATACGTCAAAATTTTTTTTTTTTCCCCTAATCTTATTTTTCAATACCAAAAAAACCTCAACCGATTTGTTTACCAAACAAAAAACCTGCGTTTATTTTAATTACCAAAAAGTTACTGAATTTATTTTTTTACCAAAAAAATGCCTCATTATAGTTTTGTTTTTGCCGATGTTGCTTTTTATCTCCCAAAATTACCTCATTTTTTTTTTTATACCAAAAATTACCTCAAATTATTTTTCTTTTTCTTATTATATTCTTTATTACCAAATAATTTTTCAATTTATTTGTAAACAAAAAATACCTCATTTATTCTGATTTTCCAAACATACCTCAATTTTTTTATTTTAGCAAATAACACCTCAAAAAAAACAATTTACTTCATTTTTATTTTTTATTTCAATGAAAAACCTGAACTTATTTTTTTACCAATAATAGATAAAATTATTTTTCTTTACCTCATTTTATGTTTTATGTCAAAAAAAGCACCACAATCTATTATTCAAACGAAAAATAACTCAGTTTATTTTTTGTTACCAAAAATCATCCCAATTTTTTTTTTATCAAAAAAATACTACAAATTATTATTTTTTTCCACATTTTATTTTTTACTAATAAAAAGAGCACACCAATTTATTTTTTTCACGACAAATACATCAAATTTTTTTTATTTTTTTTTTATCTCACTTTATTTTTTTTTACAAAAAAAAAGCCGCAATTTATTTTTTGACCAAAAAATGTTTCAAATTATTTTCCTTTACCACGTCTTATTTTTTATTACCTAAAAGTAGCCCATTTTAATTTTTCTTTATTTTATTCCGTTTTTTATTGCTACAAAGCACCTCTATTTATTTTTTTACTAAAAAAATTGCATCAAATTAGTTTCCTTTAACTAGTTTTATTTTTTATTAGCAAAACGTTCCTCAATTTATATAATAAAACATACCTCAATTTATATAATAAAACATACCTCAGTATATTTTTCTCTACCTGCTATTTATTTTTAATTTCCCAAAGGTACCTCAAATTATTCTTTTTGCATCAATTTGTTCTTTATTTCTAAATATTTCCTCAATTTATTTTTCAAACGAAAAATACCTCGGTTTATTCTAATTTGCAAAGAGTACCTCAATTTATTTCTTTAGCGGAAAAAACCACGAATTATTTTCCTTTGCCTAATTATTATTATTATTTTTTCAATAAAGAACCTCAACTTATTTTTTTTAAGGAAAAATACCACAAATTATTAGTAAATACCTCATTTTATTTTTCATTACAAAAAAGTAACACAACTTATTTTCAAACGAAAAATACCTCAGTTTATTGTTAATTACCAAAACGCAGCTCAATTTATTTTTTACCAAAAAAATACCTCACATTATATTTTCTTTCGTCATTTTCTTTTTTATTGCCAAAATGCACCTCGATTTATTCTTTTTTACAAAAAATACATAAAATTAATTTTCTTTGCCCCGTTTTATTTTTTCTTAACAAAAACTATATCAAACTTTTTTTCTTTACCTCATTCTTTTTTTCCGGTCACCAAAAAGTACTTTAGTTTATTTTAATTACCAATGAGTACCTCAATTTATTTTTTCTACCAAAACAGACCTCGGTTTATTTTAATTACCGAAGAGTACCTCAAATTACTTTTTTAACCAAAGAAATCCTTCAAATTACTTTTCTTTACCATATTTAGTTACTATTTTTACCGAAAAGTAGCTCAATTTATTTTTAAAATGAAAAATATCTAAGTTTATTTTTATTTCGAAAATTTACCTCAATTTTTTATTTGACCAAGAAAAAACCTCAAATTAATTTTCCTTACCCCATTTTATTTTTTATTACCAAAAGGCACCTCGATTTCGTTTTTAACAAAAAATACGTCAAAATATTTTTTCTTTTCCTTAATCTTATTTTTTAATACCAAAAGAACCTCAACCGATTTGTTTTCCAAACAAAAAACCTCCGTTTATTTTAATTACCAAAAAGTTACTGAATTTATTTTTTTACCAAAAAAAGACCTCATTATAGTTTCGTTTTTGCTGATGTTGCTTTTTATCTTCCAAAATTACCTCATTTTTTTTTTTATACCGAAAAATACCTCAAATTATTTTTCTTTATCTTATCATATACTTTATTACCAAACAATTCCTCAATTTATTTGTAAACAAAAAATTCACCTCATTTTTAGTTTTTATTTCAATGAATAACCTCAACTTATTTTTTTTTACCAATAATAGATAAAATTATTTTTCTTTACCTCATTTTATGTTTTATGTAAAAAAAAGCACCACAATCTATTATTCAAACGAAAAATAACTTAGTTTATTTTTCGTTACCAAAAATCATCCCAGTTTGTTTTTTATCAAAAAAATACCACAAATTATTATTTTTTTCCACATTTTATTTTTCACTACAAAAAAGAGCACACCAATTTATTTTTTTCACGACAAATACATCAAATATTTTTTATTTTTTCTTGATCTCATTTTTTTTTTCTGTTACAAAAAAAATGCTGCGATTTATTTTTTCACCAAAAAATGTTTCAAATTATTTTCCTTTACCTCGTCTTATTTTTCATTACATAAAAGTAGCCCATTTTAATTTTCCTTTACCTTATTCCGTTTTTTATTGCTACAAAGCACCTCTATTTATTCTTTTAACAAAAAATTGCACCAAATTAGTTTCCTATAACTAGTTTTATTTTTTATTAGCAAAACGTTCCTCAATTTATATAATAAAAAAATACCTCACTATATTTTTCTCTACCTGCTATTTATTTTTAATTTCCCA
Organism: Amborella trichopoda; assembly: GCF_054954075.1. Taxonomy (NCBI): domain Eukaryota; kingdom Viridiplantae; phylum Streptophyta; class Magnoliopsida; order Amborellales; family Amborellaceae; genus Amborella; species Amborella trichopoda. The sequence goes on from NC_142338.1 coordinate 34,428,274, forward strand.
AAGGTACCTCAAATTATTATTTTTGCATCAATTTATTCTTTATTTCTAAATGCTTCCTCAATTTATTTTTCAAACGGAAAATACCTCGGTTTATTCTAATTTGCAAAGAGTACCTCAATTTATTTCTTTAGCGGAAAAAACCACGAATTATTTTCCTTTGCCAGTTATTATTTTTTTTTCAAAAAAGAACCTCAACTTATTTATTTTATGGAAAAATACCGCAAAGTATGTGTAAATACCTCATTTTATTTTTTATTACAAAAAAGTAACACAACTTATTTTCAAACGAAAAATACCTCAGTTTATTGTTTTTTATCAAAAAAATCATCCCAACTTGTTTTTTATCAAAAAAAGACCACAAATTATTATTTTTTTCCACATTTTATTTTTTACTACAAAAAAGAGCATACCAATTTATTTTTCTCACGACAAATACATCAAATTTTTTTATTTTTTCTTTATCTCATCCTATTTTCTGTTACAAAAAAAATTCCGCAATTTATTTTTTGACCAAAAAAAGTTTCAAATTATTTTCTTTTACCTCGTCTTATTTTTTATTACCTAAAAGTAGCCTATTTTAATTTTTTTTACCTTATTCCGTTTTTTATTGCTACAAAGCACCTCTATTTATTTTTTTACTAAAAAAATTGCATCAAATTAGTTTCCTTTAACTAGTTTTATTTTTTATTAGCAAAACGTTCCTCAATTTATATAATAAAACATACCTCAGTATATTTTTCTCTACCTGCTATTTATTTTTAATTTCCCAAAGGTACCTCAAATTATTATTTTTGCATCAATTTATTCTTTATTTCTAAATATTTCCTCAATTTATTTTTCAAACGGAAAATACCTCGGTTTATTCTAATTTGCAAAGAGTACCTCAATTTATTTCTTTAGCGGAAATAACCACGAATTATTTTCCTTTGCCTAATTATTATTATTTTTTCAATAAAGAACCTCAACTTGTTTTTTTAAATGAAAAATACCACAAATTATTAGTAAATACCTCATTTTATTTTTTATTACAAAAAAGTAACACAACTTATTTTCAAACGAAAAATAACTCAGTTTATTGTTAATTACCAAAACGCAGCTCAATTTATTTTTTACCAAAAAAATACCTCACATTATATTTTCTTTCGTCATTTTCTTTTTTATTGCCAAAATGCACCTCGATTTATTCTTTTTTACAAAAAATACATAAAATTAATTTTCTTTGCCCCGTTTTATTTTTTCTTACCAAAAACTATATCAAACTTATTTTCTTTACCTCATTCTTTTTTTCCGGTCACCAAAAAGTACTTTAGTTTATTTTAATTACCAATGAGTACCTCAATTTATTTTTTCTACCAAAACGGACCTCGGTTTATTTTAATTACCGAAGAGTACCTCAAATTACTTTTTTAACCAAAGAAATGCTTCAAATTATTTTTCTTTACCATATTTAGTTACTATTTTTACCGAAAAGTAACTCAATATATTTTTAAAATGAAAAATATCTCAGTTTATTTTTATTTCCAAAATTTACCTCAATTTATTATTTGACCAAGAAAAAAACTCAAATTAATTTTCCTTACCCCATTTTATTTTTTATCACCAAAAGGCACCTCGATTTCGTTTTTAACAAAAAATACGTCAAAATAATTTTTTTTTCCCCTAATCTTTTTTTTTAATACCAAGAAAACCTCAACCGATTTGTTTTCCAAACAAAAAACCTGTGTTTATTTTAATTACCAAAAATTTACTGAATTTATTTTTTTTTCAAAAAAATACTTCAGTATAGTTTTGTTCTTGCTGATGTTAATTTTTATCTCCCAAAATTACCTCATTTTTTATTTTTTATACCGAAAAATACCTCAAATTATTTTTCTTTATCTTATCATATTCTTTATTGCCAAATAATTCCTCAATTTATTTGTAAAAAAAAAATTCACCTCAATTTTATTTTTTATTTCAACGAATAACCTCAACTTATTTTTTTGCCAATAATAGATAAAATTATTTTTCTTTACCTCATTTTATGTTTTATGTCAAAAAAAGCACCACAATCTATTATTCAAACGAAAAATAACTCAGTTTATTTTTTGTTACCAAAAATCATCCCAATTTGTTTTTTATCAAAAAAATACCACAAACTATTATTTTTTTCCACATTTTATTTTTTACTACAAAAAAGAGCACACAAATTTATTTTTCTCACGACAAATACATCAAATTTTTTTTATTTTTTCTATATCTCATCTTATTTTCTGTTACAAAAAAAATTCCGCAATTTATTTTTTGACAAAAAAATGTTTCAAATTATTTTCCTTTCCCTCGTCTTATTTTTTATTACCTAAAAGTAGCCCATTTTAATTTTTCTTTACCTTATTCTGTTTTTTATTGCTACAAAGCACCTCTATTTATTCTTTTAAGAAAAAAATTGCATCAAATTAGTTTCTTTTAACTAGTTCTATTTTTTATTGGCAAAACGTTCCTCAATTTATATAATAAAACATACCTCACTATACTTTTCTCCACCTGCTATTTATTTTTAATTTCCCAAAGGTACCTCAAATTATTATTTTTGCATCAATTTGTTCTTTATTTCTAAATATTCCCTCAATTTATTTTTCAAACGGAAAATATCTCGGTTTATTCTAATTTGCAAAGAGTACCTCAATTTATTTCTTTAGCGAAAAAACCACGAATTATTTTCCTTTGCCTAATTATGTTTTTTTTTTTCAAAAAAGAACCTCAACTTATTTTTTCTAAGGAAAAATACCGCAAATTATTTGTAAATACCTCATTTTATTTTTTATTACAAAAAAGTAACACAACTTATTTTCAAACGAAAAATACCTCAGTTTATTGTTAATTACCAAAACGCAGCTCAATTTATTTTTTACCAAAAAAATACCTCACATTATATTTTCTTTCGTCATTTTTTTTTTTATTACCAAAATGCACCTCGATTTATTCTCTTTTACAAAAAATACATAAAATTAATTTTCTTTGCCCCGTTTTATTTTTTTTTACTAAAACTATATCAAACTATTTTTCTTTACCTCATTCTTTTTTTCCGGTCACCAAAAAGTACTTTAGTTTATTTTAATTACCAATGAGTACCTCAATTTATTTTTTCTACCAAAACAGACCTCGGTTTATTTTAATTACCGAAGAGTACCTCAAATTACTTTTTTAACCAAAGAAATGCTTCAAATTACTTTTCTTTACCATATTTAGTTACTATTTTTACCACAAAGTAGCTCAATATATTTTTAAAATGAAAAATATCTCAGTTTATTTTTATTTCCAAAATTTACCCCAATTTATTATTTGACCAAGAAAAAACCTCAAATTAATTTTCCTTACCCCATTTTACTTTTTATCACCAAAAGGCACCTCGATTTCGTTTTTAACAAAAAATACGTCAAAATAATTTTTTTTTCCCCTAATCTTATTTTTCAATACGAAAAAAACCTCAATCAATTTGTTTACCAAACAAAAAACCTCCGTTTATTTTAATTACCAAAAAGTTACTGATTTTATTTTTTTACCAAAAAAAGACCTCATTATAGTTTTGTTTTTGCTGATGTTGCTTTTTATCTTCCAAAATTACCTCATTTTTTTTTTTATACCGAAAAATACCTCAAATTATTTTTCTTTATCTTATCATATTCTTTATTACCAAACAATTCCTCAATTTATTTGTAAACAAAAAATTCACCTCATTTTTATTTTTTATTTCAATGAATAACCTCAACTTATTTTTTTTTACCAATAATAGATAAAATTATTTTTCTTTACCTCATTTTATGTTTTATGTCAAAAAAAGCACCACAATCTATTATTCAAACGAAAAATAACTCAGTTTATTTTCGTTTCCAAAAATCATCCCAATTTGTTTTTTATCAAAAAAAGACCACAAATTATTATTTTTTTCCACATTTTATTTTTTACTACAAAAAAGAGCATACCAATTTATTTTTCTCACGACAAATACATCAATTTTTTTTTATTTTTTCTTTATCTCATCCTTTTTTCTGTTACAAAAAAAATTCCGCAATTTATTTTTTGACCAAAAAATGTTTCAAATTATTTTCTTTTACCTCGTCTTATTTTTTATTACCTAAAAGTAGCCTATTTTATTTTTCTTTACCTTATTCCGTTTTTTATTGCTACAAAGCACCTCTATTTATTTTTTTACTAAAAAAATTGCATCAAATTAGTTTCCTTTAACTAGTTTTATTTTTTATTAGCAAAACGTTCCTCAATTTATATAATAAAACATACCTCAGTATATTTTTCTCTACCTGCTATTTATTTTTAATTTCCCAAAGGTACCTCAAATTATTCTTTTTGCATCAATTTATTCTTTATTTCTAAATATTTCCTCAATTTATTTTTCAAACGGAAAATACCTCGGTTTATTCTAATTTGCAAAGAGTACCTCAATTTATTTCTTTAGCGGAAATAACCACGAATTATTTTCCTTTGCCTAATTATTATTATTTTTTCAATAAAGAACCTCAACTTATTTTTTTTAATGAAAAATACCACAAATTATTAGTAAATACCTCATTTTATTTTTTATTACAAAAAAGTAACACAACTTATTTTCAAACGAAAAATACCTCAGTTTATTGTTAATTACCAAAACGCAGCTCAATTTATTTTTTACCAAAAAAATACCTCACATTATATTTTCTTTCGTCATTTTCTTTTTTAATTCCAAAATGCACCTCGATTTATTCTTTTTTACAAAAAATACATAAAATTAATTTTCATTGCCCCGTTTTATTTTTTCTTACCAAAAACTATATCAAACTTATTTTCTTTACCTCATTCTTTTTTTCCGGTCACCAAAAAGTACTTTAGTTTATTTTAATTACCAATGAGTACCTCAATTTATTTTTTCTACCAAAACAGACCTCGGTTTATTTTAATTACCGAAGAGTACCTCAAATTACTTTTTTAACCAAAGAAATGCTTCAAATTACTTTTCTTTACCATATTTAGTTACTATTTTTACCGAAAAGTAGCTCAATTTATTTTTAAAATGAAAAATATCTCAGTTTATTTTTATTTCCAAAATTTACCTCAATTTATTATTTGACAAAGAAAAAACCTCAAATTAATTTTCCTTACCCCGTTTTATTTTTTATCACCAAAAGGCACCTCGATTTCGTTTTTAACAAAAAATACGTCAAAATTTTTTTTTTTTCCCCTAATCTTATTTTTCAATACCAAAAAAACCTCAACCGATTTGTTTACCAAACAAAAAACCTGCGTTTATTTTAATTACCAAAAAGTTACTGAATTTATTTTTACCAAAAAAATGCCTCATTATAGTTTTGTTTTTGCCGATGTTGCTTTTTATCTCCCAAAATTACCTCATTTTTTTTTTTATACCAAAAATTACCTCAAATTATTTTTCTTTTTCTTATTATATTCTTTATTACCAAATAATTTTTCAATTTATTTGTAAACAAAAAATACCTCATTTATTCTGATTTTCCAAACATACCTCAATTTTTTTATTTTAGCAAATAACACCTCAAAAAAAACAATTTACTTCATTTTTATTTTTTATTTCAATGAAAAACCTGAACTTATTTTTTTACCAATAATAGATAAAATTATTTTTCTTTACCTCATTTTATGTTTTATGTCAAAAAAAGCACCACAATCTATTATTCAAACGAAAAATAACTCAGTTTATTTTTTGTTACCAAAAATCATCCCAATTTTTTTTTTATCAAAAAAATACTACAAATTATTATTTTTTTCCACATTTTATTTTTTACTAATAAAAAGAGCACACCAATTTATTTTTTTCACGACAAATACATCAAATTTTTTTTATTTTTTATTTATCTCACTTTATTTTTTTTTACAAAAAAAAAGCCGCAATTTATTTTTTGACCAAAAAATGTTTCAAATTATTTTCCTTTACCACGTCTTATTTTTTATTACCTAAAAGTAGCCCATTTTAATTTTTCTTTACCTTATTCCGTTTTTTATTGCTACAAAGCACCTCTATTTATTTTTTTACTAAAAAAATTGCATCAAATTAGTTTCCTTTAACTAGTTTTATTTTTTATTAGCAAAACGTTCCTCAATTTATATAATAAAACATACCTCAGTATATTTTTCTCTACCTGCTATTTATTTTTAATTTCCCAAAGGTACCTCAAATTATTCTTTTTGCATCAATTTATTCTTTATTTCTAAATATTTCCTCAATTTATTTTTCAAACGAAAAATACCTCGGTTTATTCTAATTTGCAAAGAGTACCTCAATTTATTTCTTTAGCGGAAAAAACCACGAATTATTTTCCTTTGCCTAATTATTATTATTATTTTTTGAATAAAGAACCTCAACTTATTTTTTTTAAGGAAAAATACCACAAATTATTAGTAAATACCTCATTTTATTTTTCATTACAAAAAAGTAACACAACTTATTTTCAAACGAAAAATACCTCAGTTTATTGTTAATTACCAAAACGCAGCTCAATTTATTTTTTACCAAAAAAATACCTCACATTATATTTTCTTTCGTCATTTTCTTTTTTATTGCCAAAATGCACCTCGATTTATTCTTTTTTACAAAAAATACATAAAATTAATTTTCTTTGCCCCGTTTTATTTTTTCTTAACAAAAACTATATCAAACTTATTTTCTTTACCTCATTCTTTTTTTCCGGTCACCAAAAAGTACTTTAGTTTATTTTAATTACCAATGAGTACCTCAATTTATTTTTTCTACCAAAACAGACCTCGGTTTATTTTAATTACCGAAGAGTACCTCAAATTACTTTTTTAACCAAAGAAATGCTTCAAATTACTTTTCTTTACCATATTTAGTTACTATTTTTACCGAAAAGTAGCTCAATTTATTTTTAAAATGAAAAATATCTAAGTTTATTTTTATTTCGAAAATTTACCTCAATTTTTTATTTGACCAAGAAAAAACCTCAAATTAATTTTCCTTACCCCATTTTATTTTTTATTACCAAAAGGCACCTCGATTTCGTTTTTAACAAAAAATACGTCAAAATATTTTTTCTTTTCCTTAATCTTATTTTTTAATACCAAAAGAACCTCAACCGATTTGTTTTCCAAACAAAAAACCTCTATATATTTTAATTACAAAAAAGTAACTGAATTTATTTTTTTACCAAAAAAATACCTTATTATAGTTTTGTTTTCCTGATGTTACTTTTTATCTCGTAAAATTACCTCATTTTTTTTTTTATACCAAAAAATACCTCAAATTATTATTTTTTATCTTATTATACTCTTTATTACCAAATAATTCCAATATTTATTTGTAAACAAAAAATACCGCATTTATTTTGATTTTCCAAACATACCCCAATTTATTTTCCACATTTTATTTTTTACTACAAAAAAGAGCACACCAATTTATTTTTTTCCCGACAAATACATCAAGTTGTTTTTATTTTTTCTTTATCTCATTTTATTTTCTGTTAGAAAAAAAATGCCGCAATTTATTTTTGGACCAAAAAATGTTTCAAATTATTTTCCTTTACCTCGTCTTATTTTTTATTACCTAAAAGTAGCCCATTTTAATTTTTCTTTACCTTATTCCGTTTTTTATTACTACAAAGCACCTCTATTTATTCTTTTAACAAAAAATTGCATCAAATTAGTTTCCTTTAACTAGTTTTATTTTTTATTAGGAAAACGTTCCTCAATTTATATATTAAAAAACACCTCACTATATTTTTCTCTACCTGCTATTTATTTTTAATTTCCCAAAGGTACCTCAAATTATTATTTTTGCATCAATTTATTCTTTATTTCTAAATATTTCCTCAATTTATTTTTCAAAAGGAAAATACCTCGATTTATTCTAATTTGCAACGAGTACCTCAATTTATTTCTTTAGCAGAAAAAACCACGAATTATTTTCCTTTGATTAATTTTTTTTTTTTTCAAAAAAGAATCTCAACTTATTTTTTTTAGGAAAAATACCACAAATTATTTGTAAATACCTCATTTTATTTTTTATTACAAAAAAGTAACACAATTTATTTTCAAAAGATAAATACCTCAGTTTATTGTTAATTACCCAAACGCAGTTCAATTTATTTTTTACCAAAAAAATACCTCACATTATATTTTCTTTCGTCATTTTATTTTTTATTACCAAAATGCACCTCGATTTATTCTTTTTTACAAAAAATACATGAAATAATTTTTCTTTGCCTCCTTTTTTTTCTTCGTACCAAAAACTATATCAAACTATTTTTCTTTACCTCATTCTTTGTTTTCCGATCACCAAAAAGTACTTTAGTTTATTTTAATTACCTATGAGTACTTCAATTTTTTTTTTTTTACCAAAACAGACCTCAGTTTATTTTAATTACCGAAGAGTACCTCAAATTACTTTTTTAACCAAAGAAATGCTTCAAATTACTTTTCTTTATCTTATTTAGTAGTTATTTTTACCGAAAAGTAGATCAATTTTTTTTTAAAACGAAAAATATCTAAGTTTATTTTTATTTCCAAAATTTACCTCAATTTCTTATTTGACCAAGAAAAATCCTCAAATTAATTTTCCTTACCCCATTTTGCTTTTTATTACCAAAAGGCACCTCGATTTCGTTTTTAACAAAAACTACATCAAAATATTTTTTTTTTCCCTTAATCTTATTTTTTAATACCAAAAGAACCTCAACCGATTTGTTTACCAAACAAAAAACCTCCGTATATTTTAATTACCAAAAAGTTACTGAATTTATTTTTTTACCAAAAAAACACCTCACTATAATTTTGTTTTCCTGATGTTACTTTTTATCTCCCAAAATTACCTCATTTTTTTTTTATACCAAAAAATACCTCAAATTATTTTTCTTTATCTTATTATATTCTTTATTACCAAATAATTCCTCAAGTTATTTGTAAACAAAAAATACCTCATTTATTTTGATTTTCCAAACATACCTCAATTTATTTATTTTAGCAAATAACACCTCAAAAAAAAATATATACCTTATTTTTATTTTTTATTTCAATGAATAGCCTTAACTTATTTTTTTTACCAATAATAGATAAAATTATTTTTCTTTACCTCATTTTATGTTTTATGTCAAAAAAAGTACCACAATCTATTATTCAAACGAAAAATAAGTCAATTTATTTTTTGTTACCAAAAATCATCCCAATTTGTTTTTTATCAAGAAAATACCACAATTTATTATTTTTTTCCACTTTTTTTTTTTTTACTATGAAAAAGAGCACACCAATTTATTTTTTTCACGACAAATACATCAAGTTGTTTTTATTTTTTCTTTATCTCATTTTATTTTCTGTTACAAAAAAAATGCCGCAATTTATTTTTTGACCAAGAAATGTTTCAAATTATTTTCCTTTACCTCGTGTTATTTTTTATTACCTAAAAGTAGCCCATTTTAATTTTTCTTTACCTTATTCCGTTTTTTATTGGTACAATACACCTCTATTTATTCTTTTAACAAAAAATAGCATCAAATTAGTTTCCTTTAACTAGTTTTATTTTTTATTAGCAAAACGTTCCTCAATTTATATAATAAAAAATACCTCACTATATTTTTCTCTACTTGCTATTTATTTCTAATTTCCCAAAGGTACCTCAAATTATGATTTTTGCATCAATTTATTCTTTAATTCTAAATATTTCCTCAATTTATTTTTCAAACGGAAAATACCTCAATTTATTTCTTTAGCGGAAAAAACCACGAATTATTTTCCTTTGCCTAATTATTTTTTTTTTTCAAAAAAGAATCTCAACTTATTTTTTTTAGGAAAAATACCAAAAATTATTTGTAAATACCTCGTTTTATTTTTTATTACAAAAAAGTAACAATTTATTTTCAAACGAAAAATACCTCAGTTTATTGTTAATTACCAAAACCCAGCTCAATTTATTTTTTACCAAAAAAATACCTCACATTATATTTTCTTTCGTCATTTTATGTTTTATTACCAAAATGCGCCTCGATTTATTCTTTTTTACAAAAAATACATAAAATTATTTTTCTTTGCCCCGTTTTATTTGTTCGTACCAAAAACTATATCAAACTATTTTTCTTTACCTCATTCTTTTTTTTCCGATCACCAAAAAGTACTTTAGTTTATTTTAATTACGATTGAGTACCTCAATTTTTTTTTTTTTACCAAAACAGACCTCAGTTTATTTTAATTACCGAAGAGTACCTCAAATTACTTTTTTAACCAAAGAAATGCTTCAAATTACTTTTCTTTATCTTATTTAGTAGTTATTTTTACCGAAAAGTAGATCAATTTTTTTTTAAAATGAAAAATATCTAAGTTTATTTTTATTTCCAAAATTTACCTCAATTTCTTATTTGACCAAGAAAAATCCTCAAATTAATTTTCCTTACCCCATTTTGCTTTTTATTACCAAAAGGCACCTCGATTTCGTTTTTAACAAAAAATACATCAAAATATTTTTTTTTTCCCTTAATCTTATTTTTTAATACCAAAAGAACCTCAACCGATTTGTTTACCAAACAAAAAACCTCCGTATATTTTAATTACCAAAAAGTTACTGAATTTATTTTTTTACCAAAAAAACACCTCACTATAATTTTGTTTTCCTGATGTTACTTTTTATCTCCCAAAATTACCTCATTTTTTTTTTATACCAAAAAATACCTCAAATTATTTTTCTTTATCTTATTATATTCTTTATTACCAAATAATTCCTCAAGTTATTTGTAAACAAAAAATACCTCATTTATTTTGATTTTCCAAACATACCTCAATTTATTTATTTTAGCAAATAACACCTCAAAAAAAAATATATACCTTATTTTTATTTTTTATTTCAATGAATAGCCTTAACTTATTTTTTTTACCAATAATAGATAAAATTATTTTTCTTTACCTCATTTTATGTTTTATGTCAAAAAAAGTACCACAATCTATTATTCAAACGAAAAATAAGTCAATTTATTTTTTGTTACCAAAAATCATCCCAATTTGTTTTTTATCAAGAAAATACCACAATTTATTATTTTTTTCCACTTTTTTTTTTTTTACTACGAAAAAGAGCACACCAATTTATTTTTTTCACGACAAATACATCAAGTTGTTTTTATTTTTTCTTTATCTCATTTTATTTTCTGTTACAAAAAAAATGCCGCAATTTATTTTTTTACCGAAAAATGTTTCAAATTATTTTCTTTTACCTCTTCTTATTTTTTATTACCTAAAAGTGGCCCATTTTAATTTTTCTTTACCTTATTCTGTTTTTTATTGCTACAAAGCACCTCTATTTATTCTTTTAACAAAAAATTACATCAAATTTAGTTTCCTTTAACTAGCTTTATTTTTTATTAGCAAAACGTTCCTCAATTTATATAATAAAAAATACCTCACTATATTTTTCTCTACATGCTATTTATTTTTAATTTCCCAAAGGTACCTCAAATTATTATTTTTGCATCAATTTAATCTTTATTTCTAAATATTTCCTCAACTTATTTTTCAAACGGAAAATACCTCGGTTTATTCTAATTTGCGAAGAGTACCTCAATTTATTTCTTTAGCGGAAAAAACCACGAATTATTTTCCTTTGCCTAATTTTTTTTTTTTTTCAAAAAAGAATCTCAACTTAGTTTTTTTAGGAAAAATACCACAAATTACTTGTAAATACCTCATTTTATTTTTTATTACAAAAAAATAACACAATTTATTTTCAAACGAAAAATACCTTAGTTTATTGTTAATTACCAAAACGCAGCTCAATTTATTTTTTACCAAAAAAATACCTCACATTATATTTTCTTTCGTCATTTTATTTTTTATTACCAAAATACACCTCGATTTATTCTTTTTTACAAAAAATACATAAAATTATTTTTCTTTGCCCGTTTTATTTTTTCGTACCAAAAACTATATCAAACTATTTTTCTTTACCTCATTCTTTTTTTCCGATTACCAAAAAGTACTTTAGTTTATTTTAATTACCAATGAGTACCTCAAATTTTTTTTTTTTTTACCAAAACAGACCTCAGTTTATTTTAATTACCGAAGAGTAATTCAAATTACTTTTTTAACCAAAGAAATGCTTCAAATTACTTTTCTTTTCCATATTTAGTAATTATTTTGACCGAAAAGTAGCTCAATTTATTTTTAAAATGAAAAATATCTAAGTTTATTTTTATTTCCAAAATTTACCTCAATTTATTATTTGACCAAGAAAAAACCTCAAATTAATTTTCCTTACCCCATTTTGCTTTTTATTACCAAAAGGAACCTCGATTTCGTTTTTAACAAAAAATACGCCAAAATAATTTTTTTTTTCCTTAATCTTACTTTTGAATACCAAAAGAACCTCAACCGATTTGTTTACCAAACAAAAAAACTCCGTATATTTTAATTACCAAAAAGTTACTGAATTTATTTATTTACTAAAAAAATACCTCAATATAGTTTTGTTTTCCTGATGTTACTTTTTATCTCCCAAAATTACCTCATTTTTTTTTTTATACCAAAAGATACCTCAAATTATTTTTCTTTATCTTATTATATTCTTTATTACAAAACAATTCCTCAATTTATTTGTTAACAAAAAATACCTCATTTATTCCGAGTTTCCAAACATACCTCAATTTATTTATTTTAGCAAATAACACCTCAAAAAAAAAATTTACCTTATTTTTATTTTTTATTTCAATGAATAACCTCAACTTATTTTTTTTTTACCAATAATAGATAAAATTATTTTTCTTTACCTCATTTTATGTTTTATGTCAAAAAAAGTACCACAATCTATTATTCAAACGAAAAATAAGTCAGTTTATTTTTTGTTACCAAAAATCATCCCAATTTGTTTTTTATCAAAAAAATACCACAAATTATTATTTTTTTCCACATTTTATTTTTTACTACAAAAAAGAGCACACCAATTTATTTTTTTCACGACAAATACATCAAGTTGTTCTTATTTTTTCTTTATCTCATTTTACTTTCTGTTACAAAAAAAATGCCGCAATTTATTTTTTGACCAAAAAATGTTTCAAATTATTTTCCTTTACCTCGTCTTATTTTTACTACCTAAAAGTGGCCCATTTTAATTTTTCTTTACCTTATTCCGTTTTTTATTGCTACAAAGCACCTCTATTTATTCTTTTAACAAAAAATTGCATCAAATTAGTTTCCTTTAACTAGTTTTAGTTTTTATTAGCAAAACGTTCCTCAATTGATATAATAAAAAATACCTCACTATATTTTTCTCTACATGCTATTGATTTTTAATTTCCCAAAGGTACCTCAAATTATTATTTTTCCATCAATTTATTCTTTATTTCTAAATATTTCCTCAATTTATTTTTCAAACGGAAAATACCTCGGTTTATTCTAATTTTCAAAGAGTACCTCAATTTATTTCTTTAGCGGAAAAAACCACGAATTATTTTCCTTTGCCTAATTATTATTTTTTTTCAAAAAAGAACCTCAACTTATTTTTTTTAGGAAAAATACCACAAATTATTTGTAAACACCTCATTTTATTTTTTATTACAAAAAAATAACACAATTTATTTTCAAACGATAAATACCTCAGTTTATTGTTAATTACCAAAACGCAGCTCAATTTATTTTTTATCAAAAAAATACCTCACATTATATTTTCTTTCGTCATTTTATTTTTTATTACCAAAATGCACCTCGATTTATTCTTTTTTTCAAAAAATACAAAAAATTATTTTATTTTGCCCCGTTTTATTTGTTCGTACCAAAAACTATATCAATTTATTTTTCTTTACCTCATTCTTTTTTTCCGATGACCAAAAAGTACTTTAGTTTATTTTAATTGACAATGAGTACCTCAAATTTTTTTTTTTTACCGAAACTGACCTCAATTTATTTTAATTACCGAAGAGTACCTCAAATTACTTTCTTAACCAAAGAAATGCTTCAAATTACTTTTCTTTACAATATTAAGCAATTATTTTTACCGAAAAGCAGCTCAATTTATTTTTAAAATGAAAAATATCTAAGTTTATTTTTATTTTAAAAATTTACCTCAATTTATTATTTGACCAAGAAAAAACTTCAAATTAATTTTCCTTACCCCATTTTATTTTTTATTACCAAAAGGCACCTCGATTTCGTTTTTAACAAAAAATACGTCAAAATATTGTTTTTTTCCCTTAATCTTATTTTGTAATACCAAAAGAACCTCAACCGATTTGTTTACCAAACAAAAAACCTCCGTATATTTTAAATTACCAAAAAGTTACTGAATTTATTTTTTTACCAAAAAAATACCTCACTGTAGTTTTGTTTTCCTGATGTTACTTTTTATCTCCCAAAATTACCTCATTTTTTTTTTATACCAAAAAATGCCTCAAATTATTTTTCTTTATCTTATTATATTCTTTATTACCAAATAATTCCTCAATTTATTTGTAAACAAAAAATACCTCATTTATTCTGATTTTCCAAACATACCTCAATTTATTTATTTTAGCAAATAACACCTCAAAAAAAAAAATATACCTTATTTTTATTTTTCATTTCAATGAATAACCTCAACTTATTTTTTTTACCGATAATAGATAAAATTATTTTTCTTTACCTCATTTTATGTTTTATATCAAAAAAAGTACCCCAATCTTTTATTCAAACGAAAAAAAAGTCAGTTTATTTTTTGTTACCAAAAATCATCCCAATTTGTTTTTTTTCAAAAAAATACAACAAATTATTATTTTTTACTACAAAAAAGAGCACACCAATTTATTTTTTTCACGACAAATACATCAAATTGTTTTTATTTTTTCTTTATCTCATTTTATTTTCTGTTACGAAAAAAATGCCGCAATTTATTTTTTGATCAAAAAATGTTTCAAATTATTTCCCTTTACCTCGTCTTATTTTTTATTACCTAAAAGTAGCCCATTTTAATTTTTCTTTACGTTATTTCCGTTTTTTATTGCTACAAAGCACCTCTATTTATTCTTTTAACAAAAAATTGCATCAAATTAGTTTCCTTTAACTAGTTTTATTTTTTATTAGCAAAAGGTTCCTCAATTTATATAATAAAAAATACCTCACTTTATTTTTCTCTACCTGCTATTTATTTTTAATTTCCCAAAGGTACCTCAGATTATTATTTTTTCATCAATTTATTCCTTATTTCTAAATATTTCCTCAATTTATTTTTCAAACGGAAAATTCCTCGGTTTATTCTAATTTGCAAAGAGTACCTCAACTTATTTCTTTAGCGGAAAAAACCACGAATTATTTTCTTTTGTCTAATTATTTTTTTTTTTCAAAAAAGAATCTCAACTTATTTTTTTTAGGAAAAATACCACAAATTATTTGTAAACACCTCATTTTATTTTTTATTACAAAAAAGTAACACAATTTATTTTCAAACAAAAAATACCTCAGTTTATTGTTAATTACCCAAACGCAGCTCAATTTATTTTTTACCAAAAAAATACCTCACATTATATTTTCTTTCGTCATTTTATTTTTTATTACCAAAATGCACCTCGATTTATTCTTTTTTACAAAAAATACATAAAATTATTTTTCTTTGCCCTGTTTTATTATTTTGTACCAAAAACTATTTCAAACTGTTTTTCTTTACCTCATTCTTTTTTTCCGATCACCAAAAAGTACTTTAGTTTATTTTAATTACCAATGAGTACCTCAATTTTTTTTTTTTTACCGAAACAGACCTCAGTTTATTTTAATTACCGAAGAGTACCTCAAATTACTTTTTTAACCAAAGAAATGCTTCAAATTACTTTTTTTTACCATATTAAGTAATTAATTTTACCGAGAAGCAGCTCAGTTTATTTTTAAAATGAAAAATATCTAAGTCTATTTTTATTTCCAAAATTTACCTCAATTTTTTATTTGACCAAGAAAAAACTTCAAATTAATTTTCCTTACCCCATTTTATTTTTTATTACCAAAAGGCACCTCGATTTCGTTTTTAAATAAAAATACCTCGAAATATTTTTTTTTTTTCTTAATCTTATTTTTTAATACCAAAAGAACCTCAACTGATTTGTTTACCAAACAAAAAACCTCCGTATATTTTAATTACCAAAAAGTTACTGAATTTATTATTTTACCAAAAAAATACCTCACTATAGTTTTGTTTTCCTTATTTTTATTTTTTATTTCAGTGAATAACCTCAACTTATTTTTTTTTACCAATAATAGATAAAATTATTTTTCTTTACCTCATTTTATGTTTTATGTCAAAAAAAGTACCACAATCTATTATTCAAACGAAAAATAAGTCAGCTTATTTTTTGTTACCAAAAATCATCCCAATTTGATTTTTATCAAAAAAATACCACAAATTATTATTTTTTTCCACATTTTATTTTTTACTACAAAAAAGAGCACACCAATTTATTTTTTCACGACAAATACATCAAATTGTTTTTATTTTTTCTTTATCTCATTTTATTTTCTGTTACGAAAAAAATGCCGCAATTTATTTTTTGACCAAAAAAAGTTTCAAATTATTTCTCGTTACCTCGTCTTATTTTTTATTACCTAAAAGTAGCCCATTTTAATTTTTCTTTACCTTATTTCCGTTTTTTATTGCTACAAAGCACCTCTATTTATTCTTTTAACAAAAAATTGCATCAAATTAGTTTCCTTTAACTAGTTTTATTTTTTATTAGCAAAAGGTTTCTCAATTTATATAATAAAAAATACCTCACTTTATTTTTCTCTACCTGCTATTTATTTTTAATTTCCCAAAGGTACCTCAGGTTATTATTTTTTCATCAGTTTATTCCTTATTTCTAAATATTTCCTATATTTATTTTTCAAACGGGAATTTCCTCGGTTTATTCTAATTTGCATAGAGTACCTCAATTTATTTCTTTAGCGGAAAAAACCACGAATTATTTTTCTTTATCTAATTATTTTTTTTTTTCAAAAAAGAATCTCAACTTATTTTTTTTAGGAAAAATACCACAAATTATTTGTAAACACCTCATTTTATTTTTTATTACAAAAAAGTAACGCAATTTATTTTCAAACGAAAAATACCTCAGTTTAATGTTAATTACCAAAACGCAGCTCAATTTATTTTTTACCAAAAAAATACCTCACATTATATTTTCTTTCATCATTTTATTTTTTATTACCAAAATGCACCTTGATTTATTCTTTTTTTCAAAAAATACAAAAAATTATTTTTCTTTGCCCCGTTTCATTTGTTCGTACCAAAAACTATATCAAACTATTTTTCTTTACCTCATTCTTTTTTTCCGATGACCAAAAAGTACTTTAGTTTATTTTAATTGCGAATGAGTACCTCAAATTTTTTTTTTTTACCGAAACTGACCTCAGTTTATTTTAATTACCGAAGAGTACCTCAAATTACTTTTTTAACCAAAGAAATGCTTCAAATTACTTTTCTTTGCAATATTAAGCAATTTTTTTTACCGAAAAGCAGCTCAATTTATTTTTAAAATGAAAAATATCTAAGTTTATTTTTATTTCAAAAATTTACCTCAATTTATTATTTGACCAACAAAAAACGTCAAATTAATTTTCCTTACCCCATTTTATTTTTTATTACCAAAAGGCACCTCGAATTCGTTTTTAACAAAAGATACGTCGAAATATTTGTTTTTTCCCTTAATCTTATTTTTTAATACCAAAAGAACCTCAACCGATTTGTTTACCAAACAAAAAACCTCCGTATATTTTAATTACCAAAAAGTTACTGAATTTATTTTTTTACCAAAAAAATACCTCACTATAGTTTTGTTTTCCTGATGTTACTTTTTATCTCCCAAAATTACCTCATTTTTTTTTTTATACCAAAAAAGACCTCAAATTATTTTTCTTTATCTTATTATATTCTTTATTACCAAATAATTCCTCAATTTATTTGTAAACAAAAAAGACCTCATTTATTCTGATTTTCCAAACATACCTCAATTTATTTATTTTGGCAAATAACACCTCAAAATAAAATATTTACCTTATTTTTATTTTTTATTTCAGTGAATAACCTCAACTTATTTTTTTTACCAATAATAGATAAAATTATTTTTCTTTACCTCATTTTATGTTTTATGTCAAAAAAAGTACCACAATCTATTATTCAAACGAAAAATAAGTCAGTTTATTTTTTGTTACCAAAAATCATCCCAATTTGATTTTTTTCAAAAAAATACCACAAATTATTATTTTTTTCCACATTTTATTTTTTACTACAAAAAAGAGCACACCAATTTATTTTTTTCACGACAAATACATCAAATTGTTTTTATTTTTTCTTTATCTCATTTTATTTTTTGTTATGAAAAAAATACCGCAATTTATTTTTTGACCAAAAAATGTTTCAAATTATTTCCCTTTACCTCGTCTTATTTTTTATTACCTAAAAGTAGCCCATTTTAATTTTTTTTTACCTTATTTCCGTTTTTTATTGCTACAAAGCACCTCTATTTATTCTTTTAACAAAAAAGTGCATCAAATTAGTTTCCTTTAACTAGTTTTATTTTTTATTAGCAAAAGGTTCCTCAATTTATATAATAAAAAATACCTCACTTTATTTTTCTCTACCTGCTATTTATTTTTAATTTCCCAAAGGTACCTCAGATTATTATTTTTTCATCAATTTATTCCTTATTTCTAAATGATTCCTCAATTTATTTTTCAAACGAAAAATTCCTCGGTTTATTCTAATTTTCAAAGAGTACCTCAACTTATTTCTTTAGCGGAAAAAACCACGAATTATTTTCTTTTGTCTAATTTTTTTTTTTTTTCAAAAAAGAATCTCAACTTATTTTTTTTAGGAAAAATACCACAAATTATTTGTAAACACCTCATTTTATTTTTTATTACAAAAAAGTAACACAATTTATTTTCAAACGAAAAATACCTCAGTTTATTGTTAATTACCAAAACGAAGCTCAATTTATTTTTTACTAAAAAAATACCTCACATTATATTTTCTTTCGTCATTTAATTTTTTATTACCAAAATGCACCTCGATTTATTCTTTTTTAAAAAAAATACATAAAATTATTTTTCTTTGCCCCGTTTTATTTGTTTGTACCAAAAACTATATCAAACTGTTTTTCTTTACCTCATTCTTTTTTTCCGATCACCAACAAGTACTTTAGTTTATTTTAATTACCAATGAGTACCTCAATTTTTTTTTTTTTATCGAAACAGACCTCAGTTTATTTTAATTATTGAAGAGTACCTCAAATTACTTTTTTAACCAAAGAAATGCTTCAAATTACTTTTTTTACCATATTAAGTAATTATTTTTACCGAAAAGCAGCTCAATTTATTTTTAAAATGAAAAATATCTAAGTTTATTTTTATTTCAAAAATTTACCTCAATTTGTTATTTGACCAAGAAAAAACTTCAAATTAATTTTCCTTACCCCATTTTATTTTTTATTACCAAAAGGCACCTCGATTTCGTTTTTAACAAAAAATACGTCGAAATATTTTTTTTTTCCCTTAATCTTATTTTGTAATACCAAGAGAACCTCAACCGATTTGTTTACCAAACAAAAAACCTCCGTATATTTTAATTACCAAAAAGTTACTGAATTTATTTTTTTGCCAAAAAAATACTTCACTAATGGTTTTGTTTTCCTGATGTTACTTTTTATCTCCCAAAATTACCTCATTTTTTTTTTTATACCAAAAAATACCTCAAATTATTTTTCTTTATCTTATTATATTCTTTATTACCAAATAATTCCTCAATTTATTTGTAAACAAAAAATACCTCATTTATTCTGATTTTCCAAACATACCTCAATTTATTTATTTTAGCAAATAACACCTCAAAAAAAAATATTTACCTTATTTTTATTTTTTATTTCAATGAATAATCTCAACTTATTTTTTCTTACCAATAATAGATAAAATTATTTTTCTTTACCTCATTTTATGTTTTATGTAAAAAAAAGTACCACAATCTATTATTCAAACGAAAAATAAGTCAGTTTATTTTTTGTTACCAAAAATCATCCCAATTTGTTTTTTATCAAAAAAATACTACAAATTATTATTTTTTTCCACATTTTATTTTTTACTACAAAAAGAGCACACCAATTTATTTTTTTCACGACAAATACATCAAATTGTTTTTATTTTTTCTTTATCTCATTTTATTTTCTGTTACGAAAAAAATGCCGCAATTTATTTTTTGACCAAAAAATGTTTCAAATTATTTCCCTTTACCTCTTCTTATTTTTTATTACCTAAAAGTAGCCCATTTTAATTTTTTTTTACCTTATTTCTTTTCTTTATTGCTACAAAGCACCTCTATTTATTCTTTTAACAAAAAAGTGCATCAAATTAGTTTCCTTTAACTAGTTTTATTTTTTATTAGCAAAAGGTTCCTCAATTTATATAATAAAAAATACCTCACTTTATTTTACTCTACCTGCTATTTATTTTTAATTTCCCAAAGGTACCTCAGATTATTATTTTTTCATCAATTTATTCCTTATTTCTAAATATTTCCTCAATTTATTTTTCAAACGGAAAATTCCTCGGTTTATTCTAATTTGCAAAGAGTACCTCAATTTATTTCTTTAGCGGAAAAAACCACGAATTATTTTCTTTTGTCTAATTATTATTTTTTTTCAAAAAAGAATCTCGACATATTTTTTTTAGGAAAAATACCACAAATTATTTGTAAACACCTCATTTTATTTTTTATTATAAAAAAATAACACAATTTATTTTCAAACGAAAAATACCTCAGTTTATTGTTAATTACCAAAACGCAGCTCAATTTATTTTTTACCAAAAAAATACCTCACATTATATTTTCTTTCGTCATTTTTTTTTTTATTACCAAAATGCACCTCGATTTATTCCTTTTTACAAAAAATACATAAAATTTTTTTTCTTTGCCCCGTTTTATTTGTTTGTACCGAAAACTATATCAAACTGTTTTTCTTTACCTCATTCTTTTTTTCCGATCACCAAAAAGTACTTTAGTTTATTTTAATTACCAATGAGTACCTCAATTTTTTTTTTTTTTACCGAAACAAACCTCAGTTTATTTTAATTACCGAAGAGTACCTCAAATTACTTTTTTAACTAAAGAAAGGCTTCAAATTACTTTTTTTTACCATATTAAGTAATTATTTTTACCGAAAAGGAGCTCAATTTATTTTTAAAATGAAAAGTATCTAAGTTTATTTTTATTTCCAAAATTTACCTCAATTTATTATTTGACCAAGAAAAACTTCAAATTAATTTTCCTTACCCCATTTTGCTTTTTATTACCAAAAGGCACCTCGATTTCGTTTTTAACAAAAAATACGTCAAAATATTTTTTTTTTCCCTTAATCTTATTTTGTAATACCAAAAGAATCTCAACCGATTTGTTTACCAAACAAAAAACCTCCGTATATTTTAATTACCAAAAAGTTACTGATTTTATTTTTTTGCCAAAAAAATACCTCACTATAGTTTTGTTTTCCTGATGTTACTTTTTATCTCCCAAAAATACCTCATTTTTTTTTTTATACCAAAAAATACCTCAAATTATTTTTCTTTATCTTATTATATTCTTTATTTCCAAATAATTCCTCAATTTATTTGTAAATTAAAAATACCTCATTTATTCAGATTTTCCAAACATACCTCAATTTATTTATTTTAGCAAATAAGACCTCAAAAAAAAATATTTACCTTATTTTTATTTTTTATATCAATGAATAATTTCAACTTATTTTTTTTACCAATAATAGATAAAATTATTTTTCTTTACCTCATTTTATGTTTTATGTCAAAAAAAGTACCACAATCTATTATTCAAACGAAAAATAAGTCAGCTTATTTTTTGTTACCAAAAATCATCCCATCTTGATTTTTATCAAAAAAATACCACAAATTATTATTTTTTTCCACATTTTATTTTTTACTACAAAAAAGAGCACACCAATTTATTTTTTTCACGACAAATACATCAAATTGTTTTTATTTTTTCTTTATCTCATTTTATTTTCTGTTACGAAAAAAATGCCGCAATTTATTTTTTGACCAAAAAATGTTTCAAATTATTTCCTTTTACCTCGTCTTATTTTTTATTACCTAAAAGTAGCCCATTTTAATTTTTTTTTACCTTATTTCCGTTTTTTATTGCTACAAAGCACCTCTATTTATTCTTTTAACAAAAAATTGCATCAAATTAGTTTCCTTTAACTAGTTTTATTTTTTATTAGCAAAAGGTTTCTCAATTTATACAATAAAAAATACCTCACTTTATTTTTCTCTACCTGCTATTTATTTTTAATTTCCCAAAGGTACCTCAGGTTATTATTTTTTCATCAGTTTATTCCTTATTTCTAAATATTTCCTATATTTATTTTTCAAACGGGAATTTCCTCGGTTTATTCTAATTTGCAAAGAGTACCTCAATTTATTTCTTTAGCAGAAAAAACCACGAATTATTTTCCTTTGTCTAATTATTTTTTTTTTCAAAAAAGAATCTCAACTATTTTTTCTTAGGAAAAATACCACAAATTATTTGTAACTACCTCATTTTATTTTTTATTACAAAAAAGTAACACAATTTATTTTCAAACGAAAAATACCTCAGTTTATTGTTAATTACCAAAACGCAGCTCAATTTATTTTTTACCACGAAAATACCTGATATTGTATTTTCTTTCGTCATTTTATTTTTTATTACCAAAATGCACCTCGATTTATTCTTTTTTTCAAAAAATACATAAAATTATTTTTCTTTGCCCCGTTTTATGTGTTCGTACCAAAAACTATATCAAACTATTTTTTTTTACCTCATTCTTTTTTTCCGATGACCAAAAAGTACTTTAGTTTATTTTAATTGCCAATGAGTACCTCAAATTTTTTTTTTTTACCGAAACAGACCTCAGTTTATTTTAATTACCGAAGAGTACCTCAAATTACTTTTTTAACCAAAGAAATGCTTCAAATTACTTTTCTTTACAATATTAAGTAATTATTTTTACCTAAAAGCAGCTCAATTTATTTTTAAAATGAAAAATATCTAAGTTTATTTTTATTTCAAAAATTTACCTCAATTTATTATTTGACCAAGAAAAAACTTCAAATTAGTTTTCCTTACCCCATTTTATTTTTTATTACCAAAAGGCACCTCGATTTCGTTTTTAACAAAAAATACGTCGAAATTTTTTTTTTTTCCCTTAATCTTATTTTGTATTACCAAAAGAACCTCAACCGATTTGTTTACCAAACAAAAAACCTCCGTATATTTTAATTACCAAAAAGTTACTGAATTTTTTTTTTTATCAAAAAAATACCTCACTATAGTTTTGTTTTCCTGATGTTACTTTTTATCTCCCAAAATTACTTCATTTTTTTCTTTATACCAAAAAATGCCTCAAATTATTTTTCTTTATCTTATTATATTCTTTATTACCAAATAATTCCTCAATTTATTTGTAAACAAAAAATACCTCATTAATTTTGATTTTCCAAACATACCTCAATTTATTTATTTTAGCAAATAACACCATAAAAAAAAATATTTACCTTATTTTTATTTTTTATTTCAATGAATAACCTCAACTTATTTTTTTTACCAATAATAGATAAAATTATTTTTCTTTACCTCATTTTATGTTTTATGTAAAAAAAAGTATCACAATCTATTATTTAAACGAAAAATAAGTCAGTTTATTTTTTGTTACCAAAAATCATTCCAATTTGTTTTTTATCAAAAAAATACCACAAATTACTATTTTTTTCCACGTTTTATTTTTTACTACAAAAAAGAGCACACCTATTTATTTTTTTCACGACAAATACAACAAATTGTTTTTATTTTTTCTTTATCTCATTTTATTTTCTGTTACTAAAAAAATGCCGCAATTTATTTTTTGACCAAAAAATGTTTCAAATTATTTCCCTTTACCTCGTCTTATTTTTTATTACCTAAACGTAGCCCATTTTAATTTTTTTTTACCTTATTTCCGTTTTTTATTGCTACAAAGCACCTCTATTTATTCTTTTAACAAAAAATTGCAACAAATTAGTTTCCTTTAACTAGTTTTATTTTTTATTAGCAAAACGTTCCTCAATTTATATAATAAAAAATACCTCACTTTATTTTTCTCTACCTGCTATTTATTTTTAATTTTCCAAAGGTACCTCAGATTATTATTTTTTCATCAATTTATTCTTTATTTCTAAATATTTCCTCAATTTATTTATCAAACGGAAAATACCTCGGTTTGTTCTAATTTGCAAAGAGTACCTCAATTTATTTTTTTATCGAAAAAAACCACGAATAATTTTCCTTTGCTTAATTATTTTTTTTTTTCAAAAAAGAGTATCAATTTTTTTTTTTTAGGAAAAATACCACAAATTTTTTGTAAATACCTCATATTATTTTTTCTTATAAAAAAGTAACACAATTTATTTTCAAACGAAAAATACCTCAGTTTATTGTTAATTACCAAAACGCAGCTCAATTTTTTTTTTACCAAAAAAATACCTCACATTATATTTTCTTTCGTCATTTTTTTTTTATTACCAAAATGCACCTCGATTTATTCCTTTTTACAAAAAATACATAAAATTATTTTTCTTTGCCCCGTTTTATTTGTTTGTACCGAAAACTAAGTTTATTTTTATTTCAAAAATTTACCTCAATTTATTATTTGACCAAGAAAAAACTTCAAATTAATTTTCCTTACCCCATTTTGCTTTTTATTACCAAAAGGCACCTCGATTTCGTTTTTAACAAAAAATACGTCAAAATATTTTTTTTTTCCCTTAATCTTATTTTGTAATACCAAAAGAACCTCAACCGATTTGTTTACCAAACAAAAAACCTCCGTATATTTTAATTACCAAAAAGTTACTGATTTTATTTTTTTGCCAAAAAAATACCTCACTATAGTTTTGTTTTCCCGATGTTACTTTTTATCTCCCAAAATTACCTCATTTTTTTTTTTATACCAAAAAATACCTCAAATTATTTTTCTTTATCTTATTATATTCTTTATTACCAAATAATTCCTCAATTTATTTGTAAACAAAAAATACCTCATTTATTCTGATTTTCCAAACATACCTCAATTTATTTATTTTAGCAAATAACACCTCAAAAAAAAATATTTACCTTATTTTATTTTTTATTTCAATGAATAATCTCAACTTATTTTTTTTACCAATATTAGATAAAATTATTTTTCTTTACCTCATTTTATGTTTTATGTATAAAAAAGTACCACAATCTATTATTCAAACGAAAAATAAGTCAGTTTATTTTTTGTTACCAAAAATCATCCCAATTTGATTTTTATCAAAAAAATACCACAAATTATTATTTTTTTCCACATTTTATTTTTTACTACAAAAAAGAGCACACCAATTTTCTTTTTTTCACGACAAATACATCAAATTGTTTTTATTTTTTCTTTATCTCATTTTATTTTCTGTTACAAAAAAAATGCCGCAATTTATTTTTTGACCAAAACATGTTTCAAATTATTTCCCTTTACCTCGTCTTATTTTTTATTACCTAAAAGTAGCCCATTTTAATTTTTTTTTACCTTTTTCCGTGTTTTATTGCTACAAAGCACCTCTAGTTATTCTTTTAACAAAAAATTGCATCAAATTAGTTTCCTTTAACTAGTTTTATTTTTTATTAGCGTAACGTTACTCAATTTATATAATAAAAAATACCTCACTATATTTTTCTCTACCTGCTAATTATTTTTAATTTCCCAAAGGTACCTCAAATTATTATTTTTGCATCAATTTATTCTTTACTTCTAAATATTTCCTATATTTATTTTTCAAACGAAAAATACCTCGGTTTATTCTAATTTTCAAAGAGTACCTCAATTTATTTCTTTATCGGAAAAAACCACGAATTATTTTCCTTTGCCTAATTATTTTTTTTTTTGAAAAAAAAATTTCAGCTTATTTTTTTTAGGAAAAATACAACAAATTATTTGTAAATACCTCATTTTATTTTTTATTACAAAAAAGTAACACAATTTATTTTCAAACGAAAAATACCTCAGTTTATTGTTAATTACCAAAACATAGCTCAATTTATTTTTTACCAAAAAAATTCCTCACATTATATTTTCTTTCGTCATTTTATTTTTTATTACCAAATTGCACCTCGATTTATTCTTTTTTGCAAAAAATACATATAATTATTTTTCTTTGCCCCGTTTTATTTGTTCGTACCAAAAACTATATCAAACTATTTTTTTTTACCTCATTCTTTTTTTCCGATTACCAAAAAGTACTTTAGTTTATTTTAATTGCCGAAGAGTACCTCAAATTACTTTTTTAACCAAATAAATGCTTCAAATTACTTTTCTTTAGAATATTTAGTTATTATTTTTACCGAGAAGTAGCTCAATTTTTTTTTATAATGAAAATATCTTAGTTTATTTTTATTTCCAAAGTTTACCTCAATTTATTATTTGACCAAGAAAAAACCTCAAATTAATTTTCCTTTCCCCATTTTATTTTTTATTACCAAAAGGCACCGCGATTTCGTTTTTAACAAAAAATACGTCAAAATATTTTTTTTTTCCCTTAATCTTATTTGTTAATACCAAAAGAACCTCAGCCGATTTGTTTAGCAAACAAAAAACCTCGGTTTATTTTAATTACCAAAAAGTTACCGAATTTATTTTTTTACCAAAAAAATAGCTCATTATAGTTTTTTTGTCGTGATGTTACTTTTTATCTTCCAAAAATTACCTCATTTTTTTTTATACCAGAAAACACCTTAAATTATTTTTCTTTATTGCCAAATTGTTCCTCAATTTATTTGTAAACAAAAAATACCTCAGTTTATTCTGATTTTCCAAACATACCTCAATTTATTTATTTTAGCAAATAACATCTCAAAAAAAATAAAAATTTATTTCATTTTTATTTTTTATTTCAAGGAATAACCTCAACCTATTTTTTTACCAATAATAGCAAAACTTATTTCTTTACCTCGTTTTATGTGTTTTGTCAAAAAAAAGTACCACATTCTATTATTCAAACGAAAGATACCTCAGTTTATTTTTTGTTACCAAAAACTATCTCAACTTTTTTTTTATCAAAAAATACCATAAATTACTTTTTCTTACCACATTTTATTTTTTACTACCAAAAAGAGCATACCAGTTTATTTTTTTCATAACAAATACATCAGATTATTTTTATTTTTCTTTATCTCATTTTATTTTATGTTACAAAAAAAATGCCCCAATTTATTTTTTAACCAAAAAATGCCTCAAATTATTTTCCTTTAGCTCGTCTTATTTTTTATTACCTAAAAGTAGCCCATTTTCATTTTTCTTTACCTTATTTCGTTTTTTATTGTAACAAAGCATCTCTATTTATTCTTTTAACAAAAAATTGCCTCAAATTAGTTTCCTTTAACTTGTTTTATTTTTTATTGGCGAGAAGTTCCTCGATTTATATAATAAAAAATACCTCGCGATATTTTTCTTTACCGGCTATTTATTTTTAATTTCCCAAAGGTACCTCAAATTATTATTTTTCATCAATTTATTCTTTATTTCCAAATATTTACTCAATTTATTTTTCAAACAAAAAATACCTCAGTTTATTCTAATTTACAAAGAGTACCTCAATTTATTTCTTTAGCGGAAAAAACCTGAAATTATTTTCCTTTGCCTAATTATTTTTTTGTTTCAAAAAAGAACCTCAACTTATTTTTTTAAGGAAAAATACCACAAATTATTTGTAAATACTTCATTTTATATTTTATTACAAAAAAGTAACTCAATTTATTTTCAAACGAAAAAACACAGTTTATTGTTAATTTACAAAAACGCAGCTCAATTTATTTTTTACCAAAAAAAAACCTCACATTATATTTTCTTTCGTCATTTTATTTTTCATTACCGAAATGTACCTCGATTTATTCTTTTTTACAAAAAATACATAAAAATAATTTTCTTTGCCCCATTTTATTTTTTCTTACCAAAAACTATATCAAACAATTTTTCTTTACCTCATTCTTTTTTTTCGGTCACCAAAAAGTACCAAAGTTTATTTTAATTACCAAAGAGAACCTCAATTTATTTTTTTTACCAAAACAGACCTCAGTTTATTTTAATTACCGAAGAGTACCTCACCTTATTTTTTTAACCAAAGAAATACCTCAAATTACTTTTCTTTACCATATTTAGTTATTATTTTTACCGAAAAGTAGCTCAATTTATTTTTAAAATGAAAAATATCTCAGTTTATTTTTATTTTTAAAATTTACCTCAATTTATTATTTGACCAAGAAAATACCTCAAATTAATTTTCCTTACCCCATTTTATTTTTTATTAGCAATAGGCACTTCAATTTTGTTTTTAACAAAAAATACATAAAAATATTTTTTTTTCCCCCAATTTTATTTGTTATTACCAAAAAAACTTGAACCGATTTGTTTACCAAACAAAAAACCTACGTTTATTTCAATAACCAAAAAGTTACTGAATTTATTTTTTTACCAAAAAAATACCTCATTATATTTTTGTTTTCCTGATGTTATTTTTTATCTCCCAAAATAACCTCATTTTTTTTTTTTATTCCAAAAAATACCTCAAATTATTTTTCTTTAGTACCAAATAATTCCTCAATTTATTTGTAAACAAAAATACCTCAGTTTATTCTGATTTTCCAAACACACCTCAATTTATTTATTTTAAAAAATAACACCTCAAAAAAAAAAAATTTGCCTCATTTTTTTTTTTATTTCGATGAATAACCTCAACTTATTTTTTTACCAATAATAGCAAAAATTATTTTTCTTTACCTCATTTTATGTTTTATGTCGAAAAAAGTACCACAATCTATTATTCAAACGAAAAATAACTCAGTTTATTTTTTGTTACCAAAAAGTATCCTAATTTATTTTTTATCAAAAAAATACCACAAATTATTTTTTCTTACTACATTTTATTTTTACTACAAAAACGAGCACACCAATTTATTTTTTTCACAACAAATAAATCAAATTATTTTAATTTTTCTTTATCTCATTTTATTTTCTGTTTCAAAAAAAATGCCCCAATTTATTTTTTAACCAAAAAATGTTTTAAATTATTTTCCTTTACCTCGTCTAATTTTTTATTGCCTAAAAGTAGCCCATTTTAACTTTTCTTTACCTTATTCCGTTTTTTATTGCAACAAAGTAGCTCTATTTATTCTTTTAGCAAAAAATTGCCTCAAATTAGTTTCCTTTAACTAGTTTTATTTTTTATTAGCAAAATTTCCTCAATTTATATAATAAAAAATACCTCACTATATTTTTCTTTACCTGCTATTTATTTTTAATTTCCCAAAGGTACCTCAAATTATTATTTTTGCATCAATTTAATCTTTATTTTCAAATATTTCCTCAATTTATTTTTCAAACGAAAAATACCTCAGTTTATTCTAATTTGCGAAGAGTACCTCAATTTATTTCTTTAGCGGAAAAAACCTCGAATTATTTTCCTTTGCCTAATTATTTTTTTGTTTCAAAAAAGAACCTCAACTTATTTTTTTTAGGAAAAATACCTCAAATTATTTGTAAATACTGCATTTTATTTTTTTATTACAAAAAGGTAACTCAATTTATTTTCGAACGAAAAATACCTCAATTTATTGTTAATTACCAAAACGCACCTCAATTTATTTTTTAACAAAAAAATACCTCACATTATATTTCCTTTCGTCGTTTTATTTTTTATTACCAAAATACACCTCGATTTATTCTTTTTTACAAAAAATACATAAAATTAATTTTCTTTGCCCCATTTTATTTTATTTTACCTCATTAAGTACCTTAGTTTATTTTAATTACCAAAGTGTACCTCAATTTATTTTTTTTACCAAAAAAGACCTCAGTTTATGTTAATTATCGAAGAGTACCTCAAATTATTTTTTAACCAAAGAAATACCTCAAATTACATTTCTTTACCATATTTAGTTATTATTTTTACCGAAAAGTAGCTCAATTTATTTTTATTTCCAAAATTTACCTCAATTTATTATTTGACCAAGAAAATACCTCAAATTAATTTTCCTTACCCCATTTTATTTTTTATTACCAAAAGGCACCTCATTTTTGTTTTTAACAAAAAATACATCAAAATAGCTTTTTTCCCTAATTTTATTTTTTATTACCAAAAAAACCTCAACCGATTTGTTTACGAAACGAAAAACCTCCATTTATTTTAATTACCAAAAAGTTATTGAATTTATTTTTTTACCAAAAAAATACCTCATTAAATTTTTGATTTCCTGATGTTATTTTTTATCTCCCAAAATTACCTCATTTTTTTTTATACCAAAAAATACCTCAAATTATTTTTCTTTATCTCATTATATTCTTTATTACCAAATAATTCCTCAATTAATTTGTAAACGAAAAATACCTCAGTTTATTCTGATTTTCCAAACGTAGCTCAATTTATTTATTTTAGCAAATAACACCTCAAAAAAAAAAAAATTTACCTCATTTTTATTTTTTATTTCAATGAATAACCTCAACTTAGTTTTTTACTAAATAATAGCACATGTTATTTTTCTTTACGTCATTTCATGTTTTATGTCAAAAAAGTACCTCAATCTATTATTCAAACGAAAAATACTTTAGTTATACCACTAGAAGTACGTAAAACAAATAGTACTAGTAGTAGTACAAACTAGTATATACTAGCAGTAATACTACTAGTAGTACGCACTATTATTAATACTACTACTAGAATGTAGTACTACTACAAGTACTACTACTAATACTAGTAGTATGTACAACTAGAATATACTACTAGTAGTACATACTCGTAGTACTAATAGTAGTATGTACTATCATACTACTAGTACTATTATTAATAGTACATACTAGTAGTACTAGTAGTAGTATATACTACTAGTACTAGCAGTAGTAGTAGTATGCACTACTAGTACTAGTAGTATGTACTACTTGTACTACTACTAGTACTAGTATGTACTACTAATACTAGTAGTAGTAGTATGTACTACTAGTACTAGTAGTAATAGTAGTATGTACTACTAGTACTAGTAGTAGTAGTAATATGTACTACTAGTACTAGTAGTAGTAGTAATATGTACTACTAGTACTAGTAGTAGTAGTAGTATGTACTACTAATATTAGTAGTATGCACAACTAGTACTAGTAGTAGTAGTATGTACTATTAATATTAGTAGTATGTACTACTAGTACTAGTAGTAGTAGTACAAACTTATAGTACTAGTAGTACATACTTGTAGTACTAATAGTAGCATGTACTACTAGTAGTAGTAGTATGTACTACTAGTAGTAGTACTAGTAGCAGTAGTAGTAGTAGTAGTAGTGTTTACTAATAGTATGTTCAACTAATACTAATAGTAGTACTAGTTAATACTACTAGTACTAATAGTAGTACATACGTACTACTATTACTACTAGTACTAGTAGTACATAATACTAGTACTAGTAGTAGTAGTAGCAGTAGTAGTACTAATAGTATGTACTACTAGTAGTAGTAGTATGTACTAATAGTATGTTCTACTAGTACTAATAGTAGAAGTATGTACTACTAGTACTAGTAATAGTAGTAATACGTACTACTAGTAGTAGTAGTAGTAGTACTAATAGTATGTACTACTAGTACTAGTAGTAGTAGTAGTATGTACTAATAGTATGTACTACTAGTACTAGTGTAGTATGTACTACTAATACTAGTGTAGTATGTACTACTAGTACTAGTAGTAGTAGTCGTATGTACTACTAGTACTAGTAGTAGTAGTAGTAGTACTAGTAGTAGTACTACTACTACTAGTATGTGCTACTAGTACTAGTAGTAGTAGTAGTATGTACTAATAGTATGTTCTACTAGTACTAATAGTTGTAGTACTAGTTAGTACTAGTACAATTAGTACATACTAGTACAACTACTACTAGTATAAGTAGTACTATTAGTATATACTTGTAGTATGTACTAGTACAAGTACTACTTGTACTAGTCTTAGTTTTTGAATTTAGTACATACTAGTAGTACATACTATTAGTACTAGTAGCACATACTAGTACTACATACAAGTACTGGTACTACTAGTACATAGTTGTATGTACAACTAGTATGAACTACTAGTACTATGAGTATGTACTACTAGAAGTACTAGTACTAGCACTACTAGTCCATACTAGTATAACCACCACAAGTACAAGTAGTACATACTACTTGTACATACTACTACACTACTACTACTACTAATACTACTAGTACACACTACTACTAATACTATTAGTACATACTACTACACTACTACTACTCCTACTACTAGTACATACTAGTATGGACTACTTGTATGTACAACTCGTACTACAAGTATGTATTACTAGTAGTAGTACTAGTACTTGTACTGCTAGTTGTACTAGTACAAGTACTAGAACTACTCTACTAGTAGTACATACTTGTATGTACTACTAGTAAAACATACTTGTATGTACTAATAGTACTAGTAGCTAGTGCTACTAGTAGTAATAATACTAGTGTTACTAGTAATACAAGTACTACTAGTATTAGTACGTACAACTAGTACTAGTACCACTAGAACAAGTATTACTAGCACTACTTGTATGTACTACTTGTACTAGTGTGTACTACTACAACTTGTGTGTACTACTGGTACTACTTGTACTACTACTTGTGTGTACTACTGGTACTACTTGTACTAGTGGTACTACTAGTAGTAGTATGTACTACTAATAGTAGTAGTACTAGTTTAATACTACTTCTCGTAGTAGTATGTACTACTAGTAGTAGTAGTGCTAGTTCAGTACTATTACTAGTAGTACATACTTGTAGTACTAGTAGTACATACAAGTACTCATACTACTAGTACTAGTAGTACATACTTCTAAGTACTACTAGTATGTACTACTAGTACAACATGTAGTACTCCTAGTAGTTGTTGTAGTAGTAGTATGTACTAGTAGTATGTACTACTTGTACTAATAGATGTTATACTAGTATGTACTAGTAGTATTAGTACTAGTACTACTAGTAGTACTTACTCGAAGTACTAGTAGTACTTACTCGAAGAACTAGTAGTACATACTAGTATGTACGACTAGTACTAGTATGTACTACTAGTACGTACTACTGGTATGTATTTGTAGTACAAACTACTTCCAGTACTTGTATGTACTAGTAGCACTTATACTAATACATACTACTAGTACATACTCGTAGAACTACTTGTACTAGTAGTACTAATATTAGTACTACTAGTAGTACATACTCGTAGTATTACTAGTACATACTAGTACGAGTACTAGTACTAGTACTAGTACTAGTACTAGTACTACTAGTACTACTAGTAGTACTAGTAGTACTAGTACTAGTATCAGTAGTATTACCAGTATGCACTATTAGTTTGAAGTACTAGTATGTACAACTAGTACTACTCTACAAGTACTAGTACAAACTGGAATGTACAAGTACAAGTACAAACTAGCAGTACGTACTAGTACTACTGGTATGTATCGTAGTACTAATACTACTAATAGTACGTACTAGTAGTACATACTAGTAGTAAAATACTAGTAGTACATACTAGTATGTTCGACTAATATGTACTGGTAATAGTAGTAGTAGTATGTACTAGTAGTATGCACAACTTGTACTAGTAGTAGTTATACTAGTATGTACTAGTAGAATTAGTACTACTAGTAGTACATGCTAGTATGTACTATATTAGTTTGTGCAAGTAGTACACACTAGTATTAGTACTATAAGTAATACATACTACAAGTGCATACTAGTACTAGTACTACTAGAAGTACATACTACTAGTACAAACTACTAATAGTATGTACTAGTACTAGTATATACAAGTACTAGTATGTACTAGTACTACTTGTACGTATTACTAGTAGTACTAGTACTACTAGTATGTACTAGTACTAGTACTACTAGAACTAATACTATCAGTACAATTTCTAGTACTATTACTACTAGTAAATACTAGTAATACTAGTACTTGCACTACTAGTGTTCGTACATACAAGTACTATTACATACTAGTATTACTAGTATAACATAATAATAGTTCTAATAGTATATACTAGTAGTTTTAGTACTAGTAATGTACTACTAGTACTACGGTAGTATGTACCACTAGTAGTAAGTACTACGAGTACTAGTACTAGTATTAGTTGTACGTAATAGTACTAGTAGTACTAGCACCAGTACTAGTAATAGTAGTTCTAGTAGTACTAGTTCGAGTACTATTAGTAGTACATATTAGTAGTAAATAATAGTATGTACTACTAGTACTAGTAGTATGTACTATTAGTATGTACTACTAGTATGTACTAGTACTAGTACAACTAATACTAGTACTACTAGTAGTACATACTACTAGTACATACTACTTGTACTAATAGTATTTATTAGTAGTACATAATAATATATACTAGTAGTATGTACCTAGTATGTACTAGTAGTATCTACAAGTAGTACTCATAGTAGTATGTACTAGTTGTAGTACAAACTAGTAATACTATTACTAGTACTACAAGAAGTACTAGCACTACTAATACTAAAAATAGTAGTACTAGAAGTATGTACTAATAGCATGTACTAGTATGTACTAATAGGAGTATTACTAGTATGTACTGGTACTAGTACATACAATCGTACTTACGAATAGTACATACCAGTAGTACTAGTAGTATATACTAGTATGTACTACAAGTACTATTACTACTAGTAGTAGCAGTACTAGTATTACAACTAGTATATACTAGTATGTACTACAAGTACTATTATTAATAGTAGTACCAATACTAGTATTACTAGTTTGTACTACTAGTATGGACTACTAGTATTACTAGTTTGTACTACTAGTATGGACTACTAGTACTATTCATATGTAGTACTAGTAGTATTAGTACTAGTACTACTAGCAACTACTACTAATACTAATAGTATATACTACTAATACATACTACTAATATATACTACAACTACTACTACTACTAGTACAAACTACAATTGCATATTAGTATGTACTACTAGTACTACTAGTAGTAGTACATATTAGTACTACTACTACTAGTAGTACATACTAGTACTACTACTACTAGTATTAGTAGTACATACTAGTATGTACTACTAACACTATTAGTATGTAAAACTAGTAATACTAGTACTAGTACTAGTACTACTACTAGTAGTACATACTAGTACTACTACTACTAGTACTAGTAGTACATACTAGTATGTACTACTAACACTATTAGTATGGAAAACTATTAATACTAGTACCTGATAAAACTAGTATTACTATAACTAGTACATACTAGTACTACTACTAGTATGTTCGACTAGTATGTACTGGTAGTAGTAGTAGTAATAGGTACTAGTAGTATGCACAACTTGAACTAGTAGTAGTTATACTAATATGTACTAGTAGAATTAGTACTGCTAATAGTACATACTAGTATGTACTATATTAGTTTGTGCAAGTAGTACATACTAGTATTAGTACTATAAGTAGTACATACTAGTACTAGTACTATTAGAAGTACATACTAGTGCTACTACTAATAGTACATACTAGTAGTATTAGTAATACTACTATTTCTAATTCTAGTTGTACGAGTAGTGCAAGTACTAGTAGCACTACTAGTACAATTAGGACTACAACTAATAATACTAATAGTACATGCTAGTAGTATAAGTACTAGTATTAGTACTACTAGTATTATTACTACTAGTACTAGTTTTGCAATTATTATTACCTTAAGTATTAGTTCTAGTAGTACATACTATTACTACTGTTAATACTTCTAGTAGTACATACTATTACTACTATTAATACTTCTAGTAGTACATATTAATAAGTATTACTAGTACTACAAGTATGTACAACTAGTAGTTGTACTTGTACTAGTAGTACAAACTACTACTACTACTACTACTAGTACAAACTATAAGTACATAGTAGTATGTACTTCTAGTACATACTATAAGTACATAGTAGTAGTAGTATGTACTTCTAGTACTACTACTATGTACTATTAGTACTACTAGTATGTACTACTACTACTACAAGTACTAGTAGTACCTACTACTACTACTACAAGTACTAGTAGTACCTACTACTACTACTACTAGTACTAGTAGTACATTGTACTACTACTACTGCTAGTACTAGTAGTATACACTAGTCTGTGCTACTAATTGTACTAATACAACTACTAGTAGTACATATTAGTGTGTACTACTAGTACTAGTAGTAGTAGTCGTATTATGTACTACTAGTATTAGTAGTAGTAGTAGTAGTATATACTAGTAGAACATACTAGTAGGTACTACTACAATGTACCAGTAGTAGTAATACTATTAGTAGTAGTAGTTTGTACTAGTAGTATGTACTACTTACACAAGTAGTGGTTATACTAGTATGTACTAGTAGTGCTAGTACTAGTACTACTAGTAGTACATACTCATAGTACAAGTAGTACATACTAGTATGTACTACTAGTACTCGTAGTACCAGTACTAGTATGTATTAATAGTACTACCAGTACTAGTACGTACTACTAATAGTACTGATAGCATTAATAGTAGTACAAGTACTACTACTAGTATGTACTACTAGTACTACTACAAGTACTAATACTACTAGTAATATTACAAGTACCACTACTACTAGTAATAGTAGTACTACTATTAGTACTACTCTAAGTAGTATATAACTTAGTAATAATACTATTACTAGTAGTACTAATACTAATAATGCTATTATTAGTACTTAGTAGTAATAATAAGTACTAGTATTACTAATTATTGGTACGAAGTAGTACTAGTAGTACATGGGTACATTTGTATTAATACGTTCATATATACATATGTACAAATGTAAACCTGTACTATTAGTACATATGAGTAGTACACACTAGTAGTACAGTAGTACATACTATTAGTACGTACTATTATTACTATTACAAGTCTTAACACTACTAGTACTAGTAGAAGTAATAAGCACTAGCACATGTAGTACATACTAGAACAAGTAGTACATACTAGTAGTCTTATTAGTAGTACTACTACTACTATAAGTACTAGTAAGTACTATTAGTACTAGTACTTACTACTACTACTACTACAAGTAGTACTAACCACTGCTACTACTACTAGTACTAGTAAATACTACTAGTAGTAGTAGTACATACTAGTAGTAGTGGTACGTACTAGTACTAGTAGTGGTACGTACTAGTATTAGTAGTAATAGTACGTAGTAATACTAGTACTAGTATATACTACAAGTAGTATATACTACAAGCATGCACTATTAATTTGTACTACTAGTATGTACTACATGTATGTACTACTACTCTGTACAACATGTATGTACTACTAGTACGTACTATTAGTATGTATTATTATGTACTACTAGTATATACTATTAGTACTAGTAGTATATGTGCTAGTAGTACGTACTAGTAGTACGAGTACTAGTATTAGTACTATTAGTACTGGCAGCACATAATATTAGTAGTATTAATACTAGTGCTAGTACAGCTATAAGTAGTACATACTAGTAGGACATACTACTAGTACATGCTAATATGTAGTACTAGTACTATTACATACTACTACTACTAGTACTGGTACTTGTACTAATAGTACAAAAAGTATTACTAGTAGGACGTACTAGTACTAATAGTACACACAAGTAGTAGTACTAGTACTATTAGTAATAGTACTAATACTATTAGTAGAAGTACTTGTATGTATTAGTAGTAGTACATACTAGTAGTACTAGTATTAGTACAACTAGTAGTATTAGTACTACTAGAAGTAGTACTAGTATGTACTAGTACTATGTACTACTAGTAGTAGTAATAGTACATACTAGTACTAGTACTAGTAGTAGTACATACTAGTAGTAGTACATACTAGTAGTAGTAGTACATACTAGTAGGACTAGTGCTAGTACTAGTACTAGTAATGTACTATAAGTACTACAAATAATATGTACTACTAGCACTAGTACTAGTAGTACATACTATTAGTACATTCTACTACTAGTATTATTAGTACTAGTACAAGTACTACTAGTACTATTACTTACTACTACTACTAGTACTGTTACTTGTACTAATAGTACAAAAAGTAGAACTAGTAGTACGTACTAGTTCTAATAGTACACACTAGTAGTAGTACTAGTACTCTTAGTAGTAGTACTTGTATGTATTAGTAGTAGTACATACTAGAAGTACTAGTAATAGTACAACTAGTAGTACTAGTACTAGTAGAAGTAGTACTAATATGTATTAGTAGTATGTACTACTACTAATAGTAATAGTACATACTAGTACTAGTAGTAGTAGTAGTACATACTAATAGTAGTAGTACATACTAGTAGTAGTAGTACACACTAGTAAAAGTACTAGTACTATTAGTAGTAGTACACACTAGTAATAGTACTAGTACTATTAGTAGTAGTACTTGTATGTATTAGTAGTAGTACATACTAGTAGTACTAATATTAGTACAACTAGTAGTACTAGTACTAGTAGAAGTAGTACTAGTATGTACTACTAGTAGTAGTAGTAGTACATATTACTAGCACTAGTGCTAGTACTAGTACTAGTAATGTACTACAAATAGTATGTACTACTAGCACTAGTACTAGTAGTACATACTATTAGTACATTCTACTAATAGTACTAATAGTACTAGTACAAGTACTACTATTATGTACAACTAGTACGGGTATGATGTACTAGTTGTAGTCATACTAGTACAGCTACTTTTAGTAGTAGTTTGTACTAGTAGTACAAACTACACTACTAGTGTATACTACTACTACTAGTACTGGTACATACTAGATTTTATTACTAGTACTACTAGTATGTACTACTTGCAATGCTAGTACTAGTAGTACATATTACTTGTAGTATAAAATACTAGTAGTATTAGTACTAATAGTCTATATTACTAGTAGTATATGTACTAGTAATACATATTACCAGTAGTACTAGTAGTAGTAGCACAAGTATGTATTAATAGTACGACTACTAGTAGTACATACTACTAGTAGTACATACTACTAGTAGTACATACTACTAGTAGTACATACTACTAGTAGTACTGGTATGCACAAATAGAAAGTACTATTAGAATCTACTTCTAGTAGTACTAGTAGTTGTATATACTAGTATTTTCTAGTAGTACTAGTACTAGTACTAGTATTAGTACTAGTATGATTAATACTAGTACTAGTAGTACTAGTACTAGTACTAATAGTACTAGTAATACATACTAATAGTACTAGTACTACTCGTTGTACGAGCTACTGGTACTAGTACTAGTACTATTAGTATGTACTACTAGTACTACTAGTATGTACTACTAGTATGTACTAGTTTGTACTACTAGTACTACTAGTTGTACATGCTTCTTAGTTTTTGTCTTAGTACTATTAGTATGTACTACTAGTACAACTAGTACATACTAGTACTACTAGTAGAACTAGTACTACATCTACTAGTACCAGTATGCACTAGTAGTAGTATGTACTACTACTTGAATGTACTACTGCTAGTAATATTAGTAGTACATACTATTGGTACATACTACTATGACATTCTAGTACTAGTAGAACATACTACTACTATAACATAATACTAATAGTACATACTAGTTGTACATACTACTAGTAGTACTAGTAGTATAGCTATTAGTACCAGTATGCACTTCTAGTTGTATGTACTACTAGTAGTATATACTACTACTAGAATGTACTACTACTAGTAGTACAGACTAGTAGTACATATTACTAGTACATACTACTTGTACATACTAGTACTAGTAGTAGAACTTGTAGTAGTAATACATTTTAGTAATACATACTACGAGTAGTACATACTACTAGTAGTGCTAGTAGTACTACTACTATACTACCAGTACTAGAATATACTAGTAGTATGCACTACTCGTAGTATGTATTAGAAGTAATAATACTAGTAGAGTATACTACTAGTAGTATATACGAGTAGTAATAATTCTAGTAGTACTAGTACTTGTAGTAGTAGTACATTCTAATAGTACATACTACTAATACATACTAGTTACTAGTAGTACAATAGTAGTAATAGTAGTACTAGTAGTACTACTAGTAGTTTGTACTACTAGCACTACTACTACTACTACTACTAGTAGGTTAGTACAGTGCTAGTACTAGTACTACATACTACTAGTGCCTACTCGTTCTACTACTAATGGTATAGTCGTACATACTAGAATGTACTACTAGTAGTACTAGAACTAGTTGTAGTAGTACTAGTACATACTTCCAGTACTATTACTATTAGTACAACTACTACTAGTAGTACTAGTACTATTAGTTGTAGTAGTAGTACTAGTACTACTAGTATGTACTACTACTAGTACTAGTAGTATATACTAGTAGTAGTAGTAGTATGTACTAGTAGTATATATTACTAGTAGTACTAGTAGTAGTTGTACAGGTATGTACTACTAGTATTAATATTAGTACAAACTAGTAGTACGTACTTGAAATACATACTAGTACTATTACTACTCGTATGTACTAGTAGTACTTGTATTAGTATTACTAGTAGGTACTACTAGTAATAATACGTTCTACTAATACTACTACTACTAATAGTAGTACTACAATGTACTAGTAGTATATAGCACTAATATGTACTTCTAATACTTCGAATAGTAGTAGTAGTATATACTAGTAGTATAAGTACTAGTACTACTTGTACTAGACATAGTACTATTAGTATTATTATTACTAGTACCAGTGCTACTAGTATTATTTCTACTAGTACTAGTACTAGTACTTGTAGCACATACTACTACTACTATAGTAGTACTAGTAGTACATACTAGTAAGTACTACTAGTATGTACTACTAGTAGTATTAGTATGTAGTACTAGTATTAGTATGTACAACTTGTAGTACAAACTTCTACTACTAGTAGTACATACTTGTACGAGTAGTACTAGTATGTACTACTAGTATTAGTATATACTACTAGTAGTATGTACTAGTATGTACTACTAGTATTAGTATGTACTACTAGTAGTATGTACTAGTATGTACTACTAGTAGTTCATATTACTAGTTTGTACTACTAGTAGTATATATTAGTACTAGTACTAGTAGTACATACCAGTACTACTAGTACATACTAGTACTACTACTAGTAGTACTTATTTGTACTTGTAGTGCA
This sequence comes from Amborella trichopoda, assembly GCF_054954075.1. Taxonomy (NCBI): domain Eukaryota; kingdom Viridiplantae; phylum Streptophyta; class Magnoliopsida; order Amborellales; family Amborellaceae; genus Amborella; species Amborella trichopoda. The sequence goes on from NC_142338.1 coordinate 34,469,547, forward strand.
TACTAATATGTACTTCTTGTACAAACTAGCACTTGCACTACGATTAGTATGTACTACTAGTAGTACATATTACTAGTATGTACTACTAGTAGTACATACTAGTACTAGTACTAGTAGTACATACCAGTACTAGTAGTACATACTAGTACTACTACTAGTAGTACTTATTTGTACTTGTAGTACATACTAATATGTACTTCTTGTACAAACTAGCACTTGCACTATTATTAGTATGTACTACTAGTAGTACATTCTAGTAGTACATACAAGCACTGGTGCTAGTACTAGTACGTAGAACTACTACTAATATGTACTGCTAGTACTAGTACGTACTACTACTAGTTCTACATAGTAGTAGATACTAGTACTTCTACTAGTAGTACTCGTCGTAGTACTAGTACTAATAGTAGTACAAGTAGAAGTACTTGTAGTATTAGTAGTACTAGTAGTAGTACATACTAGCAGTACAGACAACTAGTACATACTAATAGTACAGACAACTACTATATTCAGGAAATATATACTAGTTGTACATTCTAGCAGTACTAGAACTACTAGCACTAGTAGTACATACTAGCACTAGTAGTACATACTAGTACTAGTAGTGGTACATATTAGTAGTTCATACTAGTAGTACTAGTAAACTACTTGTATTATTAGTAGTACCAGTAGGACGTACTAAGACAAATAGTACATACTAGTAGTAGAAGTATTAGTACTACTAGTACATACTAGTACTACTAGTACATACTAGTACTACTAGTACATACTAATACTACTACTACTAGTATTAGTACGTACTAGTACTACTAGTACATACTAATACTACTACTACTAGTACTAGTAATACATACTAGTATGTACTGCTAGTAATACTAATACTAGAATTACTAGTAGTAGTACTACTAATATGAACTGGTACGAGTAGTACATATTAGTATGTACTACTAGTAGTACTAGTGACTAGTACTATTAGTAGTAGCAGTACTAATGTGTACTGGTACATACTACTTGTACTACTACTACTAGTACAACTACTACTAGTAGTAGTAGTACTACCACTAGTAGTTGTTACAAGTACTACTAGTATGTACTACGACAAGTACATACTACTGCTACTAATACTAGTAGTAAATACTAGTATGTATACTACTAGTACATATTAATATGTATACTAATAATACATACTAGTAGTATGTACATACTGGTACATACTGGTACATACTAGCACTTGTAGTACATATGAGTATGTGTACTACTAGTACATACTAGTATATACTAGTAGAATACATACTAGTATGTACCAGTAATATCCCTACTAGCATTACTACTAGTACAGTAGTACTAATAGTACGTACTACGAGTAGTACTAGTTGTAGTAGTACAAGTACGTACTTGTAGTACTAGTACTAATACAATATGTACAACTAGTACTAGTAGTAAGTAGTACTAGTATGTACTAATAGTAGTAATACTAGTATGTACCAGTAGTAGTAGTACTAGTATGTGCTACTAGTACTAGTAGTAGTACTACTAGTATGTGCTACTACTACTACTAGTAAGTGCTACTAGTAGTACTGAAATTAATACAACTAGTAGTACTGAAATTAATACAACTAGTAGTACATTATTAGTACTAGCACTAGTACTACTAGTATGTACTACTAGAGCTACTAGTATGTGGAACTAGTATGCACTACTAGTAGTACAAGTACTATTAGTATATACTACTACTAATACTACATAATAGTAGTACTAGTAGTACATACTAGTATGTACTACTGGTATGTACTACTAGTACTTGTATAAGTAGGACTAGTATGTACTACCAGCACCAGAAGTACTAGTACTTGTATGTGTTAGTAGTACTAGTAGTATATACTAGTTGTACTTGTAGTACATACTACTAGTACATACCAGTACTACTACTACTAGTAGTATGTACTACTACTTCTAGTCTTAGTACTACTACTAGTAGTACATACTACTAGTACATATTAGTACAAGTAGTAGTAGTACATACTAGTAGTACTACAATCTAGTAGTACATACTACTAGTACATACTATTACTAGAAGTAGTACCACTAGTAGTATGTACTATTAGTAGTACTAGTAGTAGTACATGCTAGTATGTACTAGTAGTACAACTACTTGTACTGGTATGTACTAGTCGCATGTACTACAAGTAGCACAAGCAGTAGTACATAGTAGTATGTACTAGTCGTACTACTACTTGTAGTATATGCTACAAGTAATAATACTACGAATACATACTAGTAGATGTAGTACTAGTGTGTACTACTAGTAGCACTAGTATGTACTTGTAATATGTACTACTAGTAGTAATAGTAGTAGTATCAGTATGTATGAGTACTAGTACATATTAGTACTTGTACATACTAGTATGTACTACTAGTATTACTAATATGTGCTACTAGTGGTACTAGAACTATAACTACTAATACAAGTACTAGTGCTAGTACTCCTAGTATGTACTGCTAATATGTACTACTAATACTAGTACGTACTACTAGTATTAGTAGTACGTATAACTTGTTGTACTAGTAAAAGATTTCTAGTACTAATACTAGTACTACTTGTATGTACTACTCGAACTTCTAGTACTAGTACATATTAGAAGTTTAAGTACTAGTACTACTAGTCGTATATACTACTAGTACATACTAGTACTAATACTAGTAGTGCACACTAGTAGTACAACTAGTATGTACTAGTAGTAATAATACTAGTACTACTAGTAAAAACTAGTCCAAAGACTAGTACTTGTTCGTACTACTAGCACAAACTAGTAGTATATACTAGTAATATTAGTAGTACATACTAGTAGTATGTACATACTAGTAGTATGTACTACTAGTACTATTAATATGTACTTTTAGTAGTACTCGTACTACTAGTACATACTAGTACAAGTAGTACGTATTACTACTAGTACCAGTACTTGTAGTTTGTACTACTAGTGGTACTAGTAGTACATTACTAGTACTATTAGTACGTACTACTAGTAGTACATACTAATAGTATTGGTAATGTACTTCTAGTAGTACTAGTACTAGTTCTACTAGTAGACTTAGTACGTACTAGTAGTAATAGTACTACCATATGTGTACTAGTACATGTGTATATATGTACGAGTAATACTACTATTAGCATTACTAATACTATTATTACTGCTATAAGTAGTACTACTATTAGTAATACTATTACTAATAGTAATACTACTTGTAATAATACAAATACTAGTATGTACTAATAGTACTACTGAATACTATTACTAATAATACTAATAGTAATATTACTACTAGTAGTAATAGTACTACCACAATAATATTAGTATTACTACTATTATTAATACTAGTAATAGTAGTTCCATTATAGTAGTACTAATAGTGGTGCTATTACTATACTAGTATTACTAGTATTGCATACAAGTATGTAGTACAAGTACATATGCACTATTAGTAGTAGTACTAGTTGTATTACATACTACTAGTACTACTACTACATTCTAGTATGTAGTACTAGTACTAGTTGTACATACTAGTACTAGTAGTACATACTAGTAGTACTAGTATGTTCTACAACGATGTACTACTAGTAGTACTAGTACAAGTATGTACTACTTGCACATACTAGTAGTACTAGTACTACTAGCAGTACATAATAATAATACTAGTAGTACTAGCACAACTACTAGTACAACTAGTAGTACTAGTACTACTAGTATGTACTAGCACTAGTACTACTAAAACTAATACTATCCGTACTATATCTAGTACTACTACTACTAGTAAATACTAGTACTACTAGTACTTGCACTACGAGTAGTAGTACATACTAGTACTATTACATACTAGTACTACTATTAAATACTAGTACTACTAGTACTAGCACTACGAGTAGTAGTACATACTAGTACTACTAGTAGAACATATTAATAGTTCTAATAGTATATACTAGTAGTACTAGTATTAGTAATGTACTACCAGTACTATTGGTAGTATGTACTACTAGTAATAAGTACTACGAGTACTAGTTGTACGTATTAGTACTAGTAGTACTAGCACCAGTACTAGTAATAGTAGTTCTCATAGTACTAGTTCGAGTACTATTAGTAGTACATAATAGTATGTACTACTAATACTAGTAGTATGTACTATTAGTATGTACTACTAGTATGTACTAGTATTAGTAAAACTAATACTAGTACTACTAGTACTAGTACAACTAATACTAGTACTACTAGTAGTACATACTACTAGTACATACTATTTGTACTAATAGTATTTACTAGTAGTACATAATAATATGTACTACTAGTATGTATCTAGTATGTACTAGTACTCGTAGTAGTATGTACAGTTGTAGTACAAACTAGTAGTACTAGCACTACTAGTACTAATAATAGTAGTACTAGAAGTACGTACTAATAGCATGTACTAGTATGTACTAATAGGAGTAGTACTAGTATGTACTAGTAGTACTAGCACTAGTACATACTAGTATAGTACTAGTACATACAATCTTACTTATGAGTAGTACATACCAGTAGTACTAGTAGTATATACGAGTATGTACTACAAGTATTATTACTACTAATAGTAGCAGTACTAGTATTACAAGTAGTATATACTAGTATGTACTACAAGTACTATTATTAATAGTAGTTCCAATACTAGTATTACTAGTATGTACTATTAGTAAGGACTACAAGTACTATTTGTATGTAGTACTAGTACTACTAGTACATAACAGTACAACTACTACTAATACTAATAGTACATACTACTAGTACATACTACTAATATATACTACAACTACTACTAGTAGTAGTACAAACTACGAGTACATCCTAGTAGGTACTACTAGTACTACTAGTAGTACAAACTACAAGTACATACTAGTAGGTACTACTAGTATTACTAGTAGTACGTACGGGTAGTACTAGTACTGGTACTACTACTAGTAGCACATACTAGTACTACTACTACTAGTACTAGTAGTACATACTGGTATGTACTACTAATACTATTAGTATGTAAAACTAGTAATACTAGTACTAGGTAATCATAGTATTACTACAACTAGTACATACTAGTACTACTACTAGAAATTCTAGTACAAACTGGTATGTACAAGTACAAGTACAAACTAGTAGTACGTACTAGTACTACTGGTATGTATAACAGTTCTAATACTACTAATAGTACCTACTAGTAGTACATACTAGTATGTTCGATTAGTATGTACTGGTAGTAGTAGTAGTAGTTTGTACTATTAGTATGCACAACTTGTACTAGTAGTAGTTATACTAGTATGTACTAGTAGAATTAGTACTACTAATAGTACATACTAGTATGTACTATATTAGGTATTAAAAGTAGTACATACTAGTATTAGTACTATAAGTAGTACATACTAGTACTAGTACCACTAGAAGTACATACTAGTGCTACTACTAATAGTACATACTAGTAGTATTAGTAGTACTACTATTTCTAATTCTAGTTGTACAAGTAGTGCAAGTACTAGTAGCACTACTAATATAATTAGGACTACAACTAATGGTACTAAGAGTACATACTAGTAGAACATACTAGTAGTATAAGTACTAGTACTAGTAGTAGTACTAGTACTACTAGTATTAATACTACTAGTACTAGTTTTGCAATTATTATTAACTTAAGTATTAGTTCTAGTAGTAGATACTATTACTACCGTTAAGACTACTAGTAGTACATACTAGTAAGTATTACTAGTACTACAAGTATGTACAACTAGCAGTTGTACTTGTACTAGTAGTACAAACTACTACTACTACTACTACTACTAGTACTAGTAGTACAAACGATAAGTACATAGTAGTATGTACTACTAGTACTACTAGTACTACTAGTAGTATGTATTACTACTAGTATGTATTACTAGTACTACTAGTACTATGTATTACTAGTAGTATGTACTACTAGTACTACTAGTTCTATTAGTAGTACGTAAGAGTAGTACCATTAATAGTACTACTACTAGTAGTATGCATTACTAATATGTATTATTAGGACTACAACTACTAGTACTAAGAGTACATACTAGATGAACATACTAGTAATATAAGTACGAGTACTACTACTACTAGTATTATTACTACTAGTATTAGTACTGCTATTATTATTACATCTAGTACTAGTACTAGTAGTACATACTACTACTATTAATACTACTAGTAGTACATACTAATAAGTATTACTTGTACAATTAGTACAACAAGTATGTACTACTAGTAGTTGTACTAGTACTAGTTGTACATACTACTACTACTAGTACTAGTAGTACATAGTAGTATGTACTACTAGTTGTACTAATACTGAAACTACTAGTACACACTCGTACAACTACTTCTTGTACTACTAGTACATACTAGTATGTACCGCTAGTAGTAGTACTAATACTAGTACAAGTACTATTAGTAGTACTTGTAGTCTTACTACTAGTACTAGTGGTACTACTATTAGGACCAGTACTACTACTAGTAGTACATACTAGTATTACTTGTTGTACTAGTAGTACATACTACTTCTACTAGTAGTAGTACTAGTAGTACTCACTTGTATGTACTACTACTATGTACTATTAGTACTACTAATATGTACTACTACTACTACTACAAGTACTAGTAGTACATACTACTACTACTACTACTAGTACTAATAGTACAATGTACTACTACTACTAGTACTAGTAGTACACAGTACTACTACTGCTAGTACTAGTAGTACACACTAGTCTGTAGCACTAAATGTACTAGTACAACTACTAGTAGCACATATTAGTATGTACTACTAGTACTAGAAGTAGTAGTAATACTATGTACTACTAGTACTACTAGTAGTAGTAGTAGTACATACTAGTATGTACTACTATAATGTACCAATAGCAGTAGTAGTTTGTACTAGTAGTATGTACTACTTACATAAGTAGTGGTTATACTAGTATGTACTAGTAGTGCTAGTACTAGTACTACTTGTAGTACATACTCATAGTACAAGTAGTACATACTAGTATGTATTACTAGTACTAGTAGTACGAGTACTAGTATGTACTAATAGTAGTACCAGTACTAGTACGTACTACTAATAGTACTAGTAGCACTAATAGTAGTACAAGTGCTGGTACTACTAGTATTATGTACTACTAGTACTAAAAGTACGTACTCTTAATAGTAAATATTAATATTAGTACTTACTAGTAGAACGTACTAGTAGTCTTAATACTAGTACTAGTACGTATTATTACTTCTAGTATGTACTACTAGTATTAGTACGTCCTACTACTACTAGTATGTACTACTACTAGTACGTACTACTACTACTAGCATGTACTACTACTAGTATGTACCACTAGTACTAATACGTACTGCTATTATTAGTATGTACTAGTACTATTAGTTTTAGTACAAGTACTACTTCCTGTACTACAAGTATGTACTACTAGTACTACTAGTATGTGCAACTAGTATGTACTACTAGTACTAGTACTACAAGTATGTACTAATATTACTACTATTAGTACTAGTTTTTCATACTAGTGGTATATACTACTAGTACATAGTACGTACTAGTACTAGAAGTACATACTAGTAGTACTAGTACTAGTACTACTAGTACTAATACTCGTAGTACTAGTAGTTCATACTAGTAGTACGAATAGTACTACTAGTAGTACATACTTATAGTACTAGTACTGCATACTACTTCTACTACTTCTAGTACTAGTAGTACATACTAGTGGTACTAATACTAGTACTACTAGTACATACAAGTACAAGTAGTATATACTAGTAGTAGAAGTACACGTACTACTACTACTAGTACGTACTAGTACTAGTAGTAGTAGTACGTATTAGAACTAGTAGTACATACTGGTAGTAGTAGTACGTACTAGCACTAGTAGTACATACTAATAGTAGTAGTACATACTAGTTGTAGTAGTTTGTACTAATACTAGTACTACTATATACAACTAGTATGTACTACTAGTAGTATATACTACAAGCATGTACCACTATTATTAATAATAATATGTAGTAGTACTACTACATATGTAGTACATGTACATATGTAGTAGTACAAAGAATGTCCTACTACATAGTAATACTAACTAGTACAATATAGTGCTATGTACAAAGTACTACTACTAATATATGTACTACTAGTAGATGTACATATGTAGTAGTATTTTCTAGTAGTACGTACTAGTAGTAGTATGCATGTACTATTCAATAAGTACATATGTACTTGTAGTCCTTGCAGTACTAGTTTGTATGTACTACTAGTATTACTATTATGTACTACTAGTACAACTAGTATGTACTATGTACTACTCGTCGAACTAGTATTACATAGTACTGGTATTACTAGTAGTACATAGTACTAGTAATATTAGTAGTACAACTAGTAGTACTAGTAATCATAGTAAAAGTATTACTAAAATATACGAGTATATATTAGTACCACATGTACTAGTACTTACGGTAGATAAATACTTGTACATACTAGCACTAGTAGTACGTACTAGTACTAGTAGTATATACTACTAACACATACTAGTAGTAGTGGTAATTGTAGTAAATACTAGTAGTACTAGTAATGCATACTAGCACTAGTACTAGTAGTAGTAAATCTAGTAGTAGTAGTACTAGTAGTATATACTAGTATGTATTAGTAGTATATACTACTAGTACTACTTGTATGTAGTACTAGTACTACTACTAGTATGTACTACTAGTACTACTACTACAAGTACTAGTACTGCTAGTAATATTACAAGTACCACTACTACTAATAATAGTAGTACTACTATTAATACTACTCTAAGTAGTATATAACTTAGTAATAATACTATTACTAGTAGTACTAACACTAATAAAGTTATTATTAGTACTTAGAAGAAATAATAAGTACTAGTATTAGTAATTATTGGTACGAAGTAAAACTAGTAGTACATGGGTACATTTGTATTAATACGTACATATATACATATGTACACATGTAAACATGTATTATTAGTACATATGACTAGTACATACTAGTAGTACAGTAATACATACTATTAGTACGTACTATTACTACTACTACAAATACTAGCACTACTAGTACTAGTAGAAGTAGTAAGCACTAGCACATGTAGTACATACTAGAACAAGTCGTACATACTAGTAGTACTATTAGTCGTACTACTACTATTATAAGTACTAGTAAGTACTATTAGTACTAATACTTACTACTACTATTACTACAAGTAGTACTAACTACTGCGACTACTACTAGTACTAGTAAGTACTACTAGCACTAGTACCTACTACATACTAGTAGTAGTAGTACATACTAGTAGTAGTAGTGGTACGTATTAGTACTAGTTGTAGTACGTACTAGTACTAGTAGTAGTACGCACTAGTAGTACTAAAACATACTAATACTAGTATGTACTACTAGTAGTACATACTACAAGCATGCACTATTAATCTGTACTACTAGTAGGTACTACATGTATGTAATACTAGTTTGTACATGTATGTATACGAGTATGTACTATTATGTACTACTAGTAGTACGAGTACTAGTACTAGTACTATTAGTATTAACTGTACATAATACTAGTAGTATTAGTACTAGTGCTAGTACCGCTACAAGTAGTACATACTAGTAGGACATACTAATATGTACTACTAGTACTATTACATACTACTACTACTAGTACTGGTACTTGTACTAATAGTACAAAAAGTAGTACTAGTAGTACGTACTAGTACTAATAGTACATACTAGTAGTAGTACATTCTAGTATGTACTACGAGTATGTATTAGTAGTAGTAATACGTACAACTAGTACTACTAATAGTACATCCTATTTGTACGACTAGTACTCGTACTAGTAGTAGTATAAGTACATACTAGTATGAACAACTAGTAGTAGTACGTACTAGTAGTACTAGTGGTGTACATACCAGTACTAGTAGTACGTACTATTAATACTAGTAATACATACTAATAGTACTATTCCTACAAGTACCAGTACTAGTAGCAGTAATTGTAATAGTAGTAATAGTTCATATTAGCATGTACTACCAGTATGTCCTACTAGTATGTATTACTAGTATGTACTACTAGTGGTAGTACTAGCACTAGTACTAGTATTAGCACTAGTATTATTAGTACTAGTACTATTAGTATTATGTACTACTAGTAGTACTATTACAAGTATGTACTTGTATTAATACTAGTATGTACTAATACTACTAGTATGTACTACTAGTACTAGTGCTACTAGAATGTACTAGTAGTACATACTAATAGTACTAGTTCCACTAGTACTACTAGTTGTACATGCTACTGGTACTAGTACTAGTACTATTAGTATGTACTACTAGTACTACTAGTAGGACATGTAGTACTCGTACATATTAGTACTACTAGTAGTATATACTACTAATAGTACTAGTTGTATAACTACTAGTACCAGTATGCACTACTAATAGTATGTACTACTATTATAATGTACTACTACTAATACTACCACTAGTAGTATTAGTAGTACAAATAGTACATACTACTAGTACATACTAGAAGTACATACTAGTACTAGTAGTAGAACTTGTAGTAGTAGTACATTCTAGTAGTAGTACATTTTATTAGTACATACTAGTACTGGTAGTAGTACTGCTAGTAGTACATTCTACTAATAGTCTGTAGTACTAGAAGTCGTACTAGTACTACTAGTACAACTAATATGTAGTACTAGAAGTCGTACTAGTACTACTACTACTAGTATGTACTAGTAGTGCTAGTACTAGTATTACATACTACTAGTTCATACTCGTACTACAACTAATAGCACTAATAGTACTAATAGTACATACTAGAATGTACTACTACCATGTACTAATAGTAATACTAGTACTCGTTGTAGTAGTACTAGTACATATTTCTAGAACTACTACTATTAGTACAACTACTACTACTAGTACTAGTACTACTAGTTGTAGTAGTAGTACTAGTTGTAGTACTGTTAGTTGTAGTACTACTAGTATGTACTACTACTAGTACATACTAGTATGTATACAGCTAGTGCATACTTGTATGTACTTCCAGTATGTACTACTAGTATATACTACTAGAACTAAGAGTAGTAGTAGCATGTACTTGTAGTATATATTATTAGTAGTAGTTGTACAAGTATGTACTCATAGTTTTAGTATTAGTACATACTAGAAGTACATACTAGTAGTACTACTACTAGTACTAGTAGTATTTACTAGTATGTGCTACTAGTAGTACTTGAACAAGTACTTTTAGTTGTATTAGTACTAATAATAGTACTACTTGTAGTACTTTTATTAGTACTATTACTACTAGTACGTTCTACTAATACTAGTACACTGGTAGTAGTACAACTATGTACTATATACTATGTACTTCAAATAATAGTACTAGTAGTACAAACTAGTAGTACATACTAGTAGTATAAGTACTAGTACTTTTAGTACTATACGTAGTACTATTAGTATGATTGCTACTACTACCAGTCCTACTATATTATTACTACTAGTACTAGTACTAGTATTAAAAGTATATATTATTACAATAATTACTACTAATACTAGTAGTACATACTACTACTACAATTACTACTAGTATTAGTAGTACATACTAGTGTATGGGTACTAGTATTAGTTTTACTAATATTACTACTAGTAGTACCAGTATTACTAGAATTATTACTACTAGTACTAGTAGTAGTAGTAGTAGTAGTATGTACTACTAGTACTAGTAGTAAATACTAGTACATACTAGTATGTACTACTAGTACAATATGTACTACTAGTAAAACTAATACTACTAGTACTAGTACTAGTACTAGTAATAAAGACTAGTACGACTACTAGTATGTACTACTAGTATTAATAGTAGTACTAGTACTAGTACGTACTACTAGTAGTACATACTAGTACTACTAGCTGTACTTATAGTACATACTAGTACTACTACTAGTAGTACTAGTAGTACAAACTAGAATGTACAACTAGTATGTACTAGTACTACTAGTATGTACTACTAGTAATATTAGTACTAGTACTATTAGTACTTACTAGTTTTATTACTACTGATACTAGTAGTACATGCTACGACTACTACTAGCGCAGTTGTACATACTAGTATGTATTACTAGTTTGTACTACTAATACTAGTACTAGTACTAGTATGTACTAGAATTACTAGTATGTACTACTAGTATGTACAACTAGTTGTACATACTAGTAGTACTTATTACGATTACATACTAGTATACTATTACTAGTACTTGTAGTACATACTAGTAGTACATACTATTACTAGTACTGGTAGCACTAGTAGTACTAGTACTAATGCTACCAGTAGTACTACTACTAGTCAATAATAATAAAATTACTACTACTAGTAAATAATAATAATAGTACTACTATTGTACATACTAGTACTACAAGTAGTACATACTACTAATATTACTAGTTGTACAACTACTAGTACCAGTATGCACTACTAGTAGTATGTACTACTACTAGAATGTACTACTACTAGTACTATTACTAGTAGTACTAATAGTACAAACTACTTGTACATACTAGTACTAGTAGTAAAACTTGTAGTAGTAGTACATTCTAGTAGTAGTACATTTTATTAGTACATAATAGTACTAGTAGTACATTCTACTAATAGTATGTAGTACTAGAAGTCGTACTAGTACTACTAGTACAACTAATGTGTAGTACTAGAAATGGTACTAGTACTACTAATACAACTAATATTTAGTACTAGAAGTCGTACTAGTACTACTAGTACATACTAGTCTTACTACTACTAGTATGTACTAGTAGTGCTAGTACTAGTATTACATACTTCTAGTGCATTCTCGTACTATTACTAATAGCACTAATAGTACTAACAGTACATACTAGAATGTACTACTACCATGTACTAATAGTAATACTAGTACTAGTTGTAGTAGTACTAGTACATATTTCTAGGATTACTACTATTAGTACAACTACTACTACTAGTACTAGTACTACTAGTTGTAGTAGTAGTACTAGTTGTAGTACTGCTAGTTGTAGTACTACTAGTATGTACTACTACTAGTACATACTAGTATATAATCAGCTAGTGCATACTTGTATGTACTTCCAGTATGTATTACTAGTATATACTACTAGAACTAAGAGTAGTAGTAGTATGTACTTGTAGTATATATTACTAGTAGTAGTTGTACAAGTATGTACTAATAGTTTTAGTATTAGTACATACTAGTAGTACATACTAGAGTACATACTAGTACTACTACTACTAGTACTAGTAGTATTTACTAGTATGTGCTACTAGTAGTTCTTGAACAAGCACTACTAGTACAAGTACTAGTACTTGTACTAATACTAATAATAGTAATACTTGTAGTACTTTTATTAGTACTAGTACGTTCTAGTAGTACTAGTACTACTGGTAGTAGTACTACATGTACTAATAGTATATGCCACTAATATGTACTACTAGTACTTCGAATAATAGTACTAGTAGTACATACTAGTAGTATAAGTACTAGTACTTTTAGTACTATAAGTAGTACTATTAGTATTATTACTACTAGTAACAGTACTACTATATTATTACTATTAGTACTAGTACTAGTACTAGTAGTACATACTACTACAATAATTACTACAAGTACTAGTAGTACATACTACTGCTACAATTACTACTAGTATTAGTAGTACATACTAGTAATATGAGTACTAGTACTAGTACTAGTTTTACTAGTATTATTACTATTAGTATCAGTATTACTAGTATTATTACTACTAGTACCAGTATTACTAGTACAGACTCTACTACTATTAATACAAGTAGTAAATACTAGTAGTACATAGTAGTAAATATTAGTACATACTAGTATGTACTAATTAATAAAACTAATACTACTAGTAGTAGTACTAGTACTAGTAATAAAGACTAGTACGACTATAAGTATATACTACTAGTATTAGTAGTAGTACTAGTACTAGTACGTACTACTAGTAGTACATACTAGCATTACTAGCTGTACTTATAGTACATACTAGTACTACTGCTACTAGTACTAGTAGTATAAACTAGAATATACAACTAGTATGTACTAGTACTACAAGTATGTACTACTAGTACTAGTACTACTAGTACATACTAGTACTATTACTACTGGTATTAGTAGTACATACTTTGACTACGACTAGCGCAGTTGTACATACTAGTATGTATTTCTAGTTTGTATTACTAATACTAGTACTAGTACTAGTATGTACTAGAAGTACTTATAGTACTAGTAGTAGTATGTACTAGATGTATATACTATTACTACTGGTACTAGTAGTACATACTTTGACTACGACTAGTGCAGTTGTACATACTAGTATGTATTAGTAGTTTGTACTACTAATACTAGTACTAGTACTAGAAGTACTTGTAGTACTAGTAGTAGTATGTACTAGATGTATATACTAGTAGTACTAGTAGTACATACTAATAGTACATACTTGTATGTACGACTATTATGAACTACATATAGTAGTAGTATGTACTACTTGTACCAGTAGTTGTTATACTATTATGTACTAGAAGTACTAGTACTAATACTCCTAGTAGAACATAGTCATTGTACTATTAGTACATACTAATATGTACTACAGATACTAGTATGTACTACTAGTACTAGTACTAGTAGTACATACTAATAGTACTAGTACTAGTACTAGTATTTACAACCAGTATGTACGACTAGTACTACTAGTATGTACTAGTAGTACAAACTATTAATAGTACTACTTGTATGTACTAGTAGTATGTACCTGTAGTACAAAGAGGTAGTAGTTCTACTTGTATGTACTAGTAGTTTGTACTTGTATGTATTAGTATTATGTACCACTTGTGCTACTAGTAGTTGTACTATAATATTCTAGTACTTGTACTTATACTATTTGTAGTACATACTCGTAGTACAAGTAGTACATACTACTAGAACATACTAGTATTATTACTAGTACTACTAGTAATACGTGTTAGTGTACTAGTACGTACTAGTAGTAGTAGTACTAGTACGTACTAGTAGTAGTACATACTAGTACTACTACTACTAATATTAGTAGTAGTAGTACTTGTATGTACTAGTAGTACTATGTGGTACATACTACTAGTACGTACTAATACTACTACTGCTAGTACTAGTATGTACTAGAAGTATATACTAGTGGTACTAGTAGTATGTACTACTTGTACCAGTAGTAGTTATACAGTAAATACTAGTTGTACTAGTACTCCTAGTAGAACATACTCATAGTACATACTAATAGTACATACTAGTATGTACTACAGTTACTAGTATGTACCACTAGTACTATTAGTATGTATTAGTAGTACAAACTGGTAATAGTACTACTTGCATGAACTAGTAATTTTTACTTGTAGTATGTACTAGTAGTACAAACAGGTACTAGTACTACTCGTATGTACTAGTATTAGTAATAGTACATAATAGTACTAGTAGTAGAAGTACATACTAGTAGTACTAGTACTGGTACTAGGAATGTACTACGAGTACTACTAATAGTATGTACTACTAGTACTAGTACTAGTAGTTCATACTAGTAGTACATTCTACTAATAGTATTAGTAGTACTAGTGCAAGTACAACTAGTATGTACAACTAGTACGGTTACGATGTATTAGTTGTAGTCATACTAGTACTACTACTATTAATAGTAGTTTGTACTAGTAGTACAAACTACTAGTGTATACTACTACTAGTAGTACTAATACATACTAGATTTTATTACTAGTACTACTAGTATGTACTACTTGCAATGCTAGTACTAGTAGTATATATTACTTGTAGTATAAAATACTAGTAGTATTAAAACTAGTAGTATATACTATTATGTACTTCTAGTATTAGTAGTAGTAGTACTAGTATGTACAAGTTGCAGTACATACTAGTAGTACTTGTACTAGAACTAGTAATAGTAGTAGTACCTGTATGTACAAGTAGTAGTACATAATAGTACCACTACTACTAGTACTATTAGTAGTAGTACTTGTATATACTAATAGTAATACATACTATTAGTACTAGTATTAATACAGTTAGTAGTACTAGTATTAGTAGAAGTAATACTGGTATGTACTAGTAGTAGTAATAGTACATACTAGTACTAGTACTAGTTGTAGTAGATATTAGTAGTAGTACATACTACTAGCACTAGTACTAGTACTAGTAATGTACTACAAGTTCTATTAATAGTATGTACTACTAGTACTAGTACTTCTAGTACTAATACATTCTACTAATAGTATTAATAGTACTAGTGCAAGTACTACTAGTATGTACAACTAGTACGGTTACGATTTACTATTTGTAGTCATACTAGTACTACTACTATTAGTAGTAGTTTGTACTAGTAGTACAAGCTACTAGTGTATACAACTACTACTAGTACTAGTACAAACTAGATTTTATTACTAGTCTTACTAGTATGTACTACTTGCAATGCTAGTAGTAGTAATAGTACATACTAGTACTAGTACTAGTTGTAGTAGATATTAGTAGTAGTACATACTACTAGCACTAGTACTAGTACTAGTAATGTACTACAAGTTCTACTAATAGTATGTACTACTAGTACTAGTACTTCTAGTACTAGTACATTCTACTAATAGTATTAATAGTACTAGTGCAAGTACTACTAGTATGTACAACTAGTACGGTTACGATTTACTATTTGTAGTCATACTAGTACTACTACTATTAGTAGTAGTTTGTACTAGTAGTACAAGCTACTAGTGTATACAACTACTACTAGTACTAGTATAAACTAGATTTTATTACTAGTCTTACTAGTATGTACTACTTGCAATGCTAGTACTAGTAGTATATATTACTTGTAGTATAAAATATTAGTAGTATTAAAACTAGTAGTATATACTATTAAGTACTTCTAGTATGTACTTCTAGTATTAGTAGTAGTAGTAGTACTAGTTGTACTAGTTGTAGTACATACTAGTAGTACTAGTACTAGTACTAGTAGTAGTAGTACCTGTATGTACTAGTAGTAGTACATACTAGTACCACTACTACTAATACTATTAGTAGTAGTACTTGTATGTACTAGTAGTAGTACATACTATTAGTAGTACTACATACTATTAGTACTAGTATTAGTACAACTAATAGTACTAGTACTAGTAGAGGTAGTACTGGTATGTACTAGTAGTAGTAATAGTACATACTAGTACTAGTACTAGTAGTAGTACATACTAGTAGTAGTAGTACATACAAATAGCACTAGTACTAGTAATGTACTACAAGTTCTAGTAATAGTATGTACTACTAGTACTAATACTAGTAGTACATTCTACTAATAGTATTAATAGTACTAGTACGTACAACTAGTACGGTTATGATGTACAAGTTGTAGTCATACTAGTACTACTACTATTAGTAGTAGTTCGTACTTGTAGTACAAACTACTAGTGTATACTACTACTAGTACTAGTACATACTAGATTTTATTACTAGTACTACTAGTATGTACTACTTGCAATGCTAGTACTAGTAGTATATATTACTTGTAGTATCGAATACTAGTAGTATAAGAACTAGTAGTATATACTATTATGTACTTCTAGTATGTACTAGTTGTAGTACATACTAGTAGTACAAGTACTAGTACTAGTAGTAGTAGTAGTACTTGTATGTACTAGTAGTAGTACATACTAGTACAACTACTAGTACTTGTATGTGCATAGTAGTAATACATACTAGTACTAGTAGTATATATTACTTGTAGTATAAAATACTAGTAGTATTAGTACTAGTAGTCTATATTACTTGTAGTATATATTACTAGTAGTACTAGTAGTAGCAGTACAAGTATATACTAATAGTACGACTACTAGTAGTATTAGTATGCATAAATGGTAAGTACTACTCAAATCTACTACTACTAGTACTAGTTGTTGTATATACTAGTACGTACTAGTAGTACTACTACCACTAGTACTAGTAGTAGTACTATAGTACTAGTACTAGTATGTACTAGTAGGACATACTAATAGTACTAGTACTACTAGTTGTACGTGCTATTGGTACTAGTACTAGTTCTATTAGTATGTACTACTAGTACTATTAGTAGTACAGTACTAGTTCTAGTATGTACAATACTAGTACTAGTATGTACTACTAGTTTTACTAGTTGTACATGCTTCTGGTTTTAATACTAGTACTATTAGTATATACTACTAGTACAACTAGTACATACTAATACTGCTAGTAGAACTAATACTACATCTACTAGTACCAGTATGCACTACTAGTAGTATATACTACTACTTGAATGTACTAATACTAGTAATATTAGTAGTACATACTACTATGACATTCTAATACTAGTAGTACATACCACTATTATTGCATAATACTAGTAGTACATACTACTAGTAGTACTACTAGTTGTACATACTACTAGTAGTATGTACTACTAGTAGTATTACTTGTAGTACGTACTACTAGCGTAGTGCATACTATTAGTAGTACATACTACTTGTAGTACTAGTAGTATAGCTATTAGTACCAGTATGCACGACTAGTTGTATGTACTACTAGTAGTATATACTACTACTAGAATGTACTACTATTAGTATTAGTACTACTACTAGTAGTACAGATAGTATTACATACTACTAGTACATACTACTTGTCCATATTAGTACTAGTAGTAGAACTTGTAGTAGTAGTACATTCTAGTAATACATACTACGAGTAGTACATACTACTAGTAGTGCTAGTAGTACTACTACTGACTACCAGTACTAGATTATACTAGTAGTATGTACTACTCGTAGTATGTACTTGTAGAGTATGCTACTCGTAGTATATACGAGTGGTAATAATACTAGTAGTACTAGTACTAGTAGTAGAACTTGTAGTAGTAGTACATTCTAATAGTACATACTACTAATACATACTAGTACTAGTAGTATAGTAGTAGTACTACTAGTACTACTAGTAGTATGTACTACTAGCACAACTAGTAGTACTACCACTAGTATGTTAGTACAGTGCTAGTACTAGTAGTACATACTACTAGTGCATACTCGTTCTACTACTAATGGTACAGTAGTACATACTAGAATGTACTACTAGTAATACTAGAACTAGTTGTAGTAGTTTTAGTACATACTTTCAGTACTACAACTACTAGTACAACTACTAGTAGTAGTACTAGTACTATTAGTTGCAGTAAGAGTACTAGTACTACTAGTATGTACTACTATTAGTACTAGTAGTATATACTAGTAGTACATACTAGTGTTAGTAGTAGTAGTATGTACTAGTAGTATATATTATTAGTAGTACTAATAGTAGTTGTACAGGTATGTACTAGTAGTACTAGTACTAGTACATACTAGTAGTACATACTAGAAATACATACTAGTACTATTACTACTTGTATGTACTAGTAGTACTTATATTAGTACTATTAGTAGGTACTACTAATATTAGTACTACTATGGACTAGTAGTATATAGCACTAGTATGTACTTTTAATACTTGGAATAGTAGTACTAATAGTACATACTAGTTGTATAAGTACTAGTACTACTTGTACTAGACATAATACCACTCGTATTATTATTGCTAGTACCAGTGCTACTAATATTATTTCTACTAGTACAGTACTAGTACTTGTAGCACATACTACTACTACTATTACTATTAGTACTAGTAGTACATACTAGTACTATAAGTACTAGTACTACTAGTACTAGTAGTAATTCTACTAGTATAATTACTACTAGTATCAGTACTACTAGTATTATTACTACTAGTACTAGTAGTACATACTTCTACTACTACAACTAGTACGAGTAGTACATACTACTACTACTACTAGCACTAGTAGTACATAGTTGAATGTACCACTAGTAAAACTAGTACTACTAGAAGTTGTACTTGTACAAGTAGTACAGACAACTACGACAACTAGTACTTCTAGTACATACTAGTATGTTCAACTAGTACTACTAGTATGTACTACTAATAGTACTAGTACTTGTACTAGTAGTATGTACTACTAGAATCTACTACTAGTAGAACTAGTAGTAGTACATATTAGTATGTACTACTAGTACATACTAGTAGTTGTAGTTGTACTTATAGTAGTAGTACATTCTAATAGTACATACTACTAGTACATACTAATACTACTTGTATGTACTAGTAGTACATACAAGTATGTACTACTACTAGTACTACAACTACTAGTAGTATTAGTATGTACTAGTACTAGCAGTACTTGTATTACTTGTAGTACTAGTATTACTTGTACTACTTATAGTACTAGTAGTACATGCTCTATGTAGTACATTACTAGTACTAGTACTACTAGTATGTACTACCAGTACTACTAGTATGTACTACTAGTACAACTTGTATATACTACTAGTAGTTTCTACTAGTTTGTTTTAGTAGTAGTAGTACTAGTAATACTACTACAACAAGTTGTACTAGTACTAGTAGTAGTACATACTAGTCTGTATATTACTAGCACATACAAGTACGTACTATTAGTATATACTACTAGTATATACTATTAGTACTAGTAGAAGTAGTAGTATGTACTAGTAATATGTACTACATGTAGTACTAGTAGTAGTAGTATAAGCATGTACTTATAGTACTAGTACTAGTACATACTAGTACTACTACTACTACTAGTACTAGTAGTATATACTAGTATGAACTACTAGTACGACTTCTATGTACTAGTATGTACTACTAGTACGACTTCTATGTACTAGTATGTACTACTAGTACTACAAGTATGTACTTCTAGTATGTACTACGGGTACTACTATTTTGAATTAGTAGTGCTAGTACTAGTACGTACTAATACTTGTTTGTACTACTAGTATAAACTAGTAGTACAAATTGTACTACTAGTACATCTTGTACTACTACTACTAATACTAGTAGTACATACTAGTGTGTACTACTAGTATGTTCTACTTTTATGCACCACTAATACATATTAGTACAACTACTACTAGTACTAGTAGTACATACTACTAGTACATAGTACTACAACTACTACTAGTAGATACTATTAGAGCATACTAGTATGTACTACTGGTACAAGTAGTATGTATTACTAAAAGTAGTACTGGTTCCAATACTAGTAGTATGTACTAGTACATACTACTAGTAGTACTAATACTACTGCTAGTAGTACATGCTTGTAGTACTAGTTGTACTACTACCTACTAGGTACAAGTACTACTAGTAGTAATGTACTACTAAAAGTACGTACAACTAGTACTAGTACTACTACTAGTACCAGTAGTACGTATTTGTACTTGTAGTGCATATTAGTAGTACAAGTAATACGAGTACTAGTACTTATACGATTAGTACTAGTAGTACTAGTTCTAGTAATACTACATACTTGTAGTACATACTAGAAGTACATACTATTACTACTACCACTAGTACTAGTAGTACATACTACTAGTACATACTACTATGTATTACGAAAAGTAGTACATACTAGTATGTACTACTACTAATACAACAAATAGTATGTATTACTAGTAGTACTACTAGTACATACTCATATGTACTACTACTAATACTACTACTTGTATGTACTAGTACTACTACTTGTATGTACTAGTAGCAGAGTCTTACTAGTATGTACTAGTAGTACATACTGCTAGTAGTATGAGTAGTAGTACATACTAGTATGTACTTGTAGTACTACTATTAATGCTACTGGTATATACTAATAGTACTAGTAGTATTAGTATGTACTAGTAGTAGTAGTATATACTAGTAGTATGTACTACAAGTAGTGCTTGTACTAGTTGGTACTTATAGTACTAGTACAAGTAGTACCTAGTAGTAGTAGATGTACTAGTGGTATTATTTGTACATACTAGTCATACTAGAACTACTACTAGTACTAGTAGTACTGTTTCTACTAGTACTACTACTAGAAGTATTTTACTAGTTCTAGTACATGTAGTACTAGTACAAGTAGTACTAGTACTTACAGTACATACTTGTACTACTACTGCTAGTACACGTAGTATTACTACTACTACTAGTAATAGTAGTACATACTAGTTGTACATGTAGTACACACTAGTAGTACATATTAGTACTACTTTTACATACTAGTATGTACTACTAATATGTTCTACAAGTAAGTACTACTTGTGGTACTGGTACATACCAGAACTACGTACTAATATGTACTAGTAGTATGTACCACTAATACGTATTAGTAGTACTATAACAACTAAAACTAATAGCTCATAATAGTAGTTTAAGTACAAGTACTACTAGTATTAGTACTAGTTCTACTAGTATTGTTACTACTAGTACCCGCACTACTAGTATTATTACTAAAAGTATTAGTACTAGTAGTACATACAACTACTACTACAAGTACTAGTAGTACCTACTACTACTACTACTACTACTATTAGTACTAGTAGTACATTGTACTACTACTACTAGTAGTACACAATACTACTACTACTGCTAGTACTAGTAGTACACACTAGTCTGTGCTACTAATTGTTTTAGTACAACTACTAATAGTACATATTAGTGTGTACTACTAGTACTAGCAGTAGTAGTAGTACTATGTACTACTAGTATTAGTAATAGTAGTAGTAGCATATACTAGTAGAACATACTAGTATGTACTACTACAATGTACCAGCAGTAATAATAGTATTAGTAGTAGTAGTTTGTACAAGTACTACAAGTATATACTACTAGTAGTACTACTACATAGTACTAGTACGAATACTACTAATACATAATAGTAAACCTACTACTAGTACTAGTAGTACGTTTTAGTAGTACCTACTAGTATGTACTAGTAGTATGTACTACTAGTACATACTATTAGGTACTGCTGTACATATTAGTAGGTACTAGTAGTTGTACTAGTAATACTAGTAGTACATACACCAGTACTAGTTCTAAAAGTACTAGTACTTATACTACTGATATGTACTACTTGTATGTACTATTAGTACAAAAAGTAGTAGTACTAGTAGTACATACTTGTGCGACATACTAGTACCACTAGTACATACTAGTAGTACTTGTAGTACATACTAGTATGTACTACTAGCACTAGTGGTAGTAGTACTAGTACTAGTGCTAGTAACACTAGTACTACAAGTAGCACTAGTACTACTACTCCTAGTAGTACTAGAACTAGTACTAGCTAAATGTAATACTAGTACTACTAGTATGTACTACTAGACGGAGTACTAGTTTTAGTACTTATACTACTACTAATAGTACATACTGGTGCTATTACTAGTAGTATTACTACGTTGTACTAGCAATATGTACTACTAGTACTAGCACAACTAGTACATACTAGTACAAGTACTCGTATGTACAACTAGTTCTAGTACTTTTACTAGTAGTATTACTAGTTTGTACTAGTAGTATGTACTACTAGTACATACTACTAGTACTAGCACAATATGTAAAACTAGTTTTAGTACTAGTACTAGTTTGTATTATTAGGGCTGGTACTAATAGTAGTTATACTAGTATATACTAGTAGTAGCAGCACTAGTACGAGTAGTACCAATGAGTAGTACTAATAGTACACATTAGTAGCACTAGTACTAGTACTAGTAATGTACTACTAGTAGTATGTACTACTAATATTAGTATTAGTACTAGTACTAGTACTTGAAGTACGTACTAATATTAGTAGTAGATAGTACTGGTAGTAGTACGTACTAGTAGTATGTACTACTAGTACTAGTAGTGGTAGTACTAATATGTACTAGTAGTACTATTATTAGTACATACTAGTAGTACATTTTAGTAGTACATACTGATACTACTACTACTAGTGCTAGTAGTACATAGTAGTATGTACTACTAGTATGTACTTCTAGTACTGCTGGTATATACTATTAATGGTACAAGAGTTAGTACTACTAGTACATGTACTAGTACTAGTACTACGAGTATTACAACTAGTATGTACTAATAGTATGTGCTACTAGTACAACGAGTATTTACTACTAGTAGTAATAAAACTAGTACTATTAGCACATACTAGTATATTCTACTACTACCACTAGTAGTACATTCTTGTCGTACATACTACTATTACTACTACTACTAGTACTACTAGTAGTTGTGCAAGTATTAATACTAGTACTATTATTATGTACTACTAGTAGTAGTACTAGTACTACTATTTTGTACTACAAGTATTAATAGTATGTACTATTAGTACTATTCGTAGTAGTACTTGTATGTACTAGTAGCACTAGTAGTATATACAAGTTGTACGTATTAGCATGTACTATTTGTATGTACTACTAATAAAACTAGTACTACTAGTAGTACTACTAGTACGTACTAGTTGTACTCGTGGAACTAATATTAGTACAAGTATAACTACTAGGTGTACAAACTAGTAGTATGTACTACTAGTACTAGTAGTATGTACTACTAGTATGTACTAGTATGTACTAATAAAATGTACTACTACTAGAATGTACTACTACTATAAGTTCTACTACTAGTACTAGTATGTACTTGTAGTATGTACTAGTCTAGTAGTATGTACTATTAGTACTACTAATACTACTAGTGGTAGTATTAGTAGTAGTACATTCTAGTAGTAGTACATACTACTAGTAGTGCATACTGGGACTAGAAGTTATACAACTAGTACTATTAGTAATATATACTACTAGTAGTACTAGTATGTACGAGTACTACATGTACTACTAGTAGTCCTAGTAGTACATACTAATAGTACTAGTACTAGTACCAGTAGCATGTACAACTAGTAGTACTAGTAAAACTAGTACTATTAGTATGTACTACTAGTACTAGTAGTACATACTAGTAGTATTAGTAAATACTAGTACTAGTACATGTACATACTTGTACTAGTACTAGTACATACTAGTACTAGTACTACTAATAGTACATAATACTAATAGTACTAGTGCTAGTACTAGTACTAGTGCTAGTACTACCACTAGTAGTACATACTAGTAATACATACTAGTAGGACATACTAGTAGTACATGCTAATATGAACTATTACTACTATTACATGTATTGCTACTAATACGTATTACTAGTATTAATAGTACGTACTACTAGTACTAGTAGTACTAGTATGTACACCACTAGTACTACTAGTACGTACTACTACTAGTTGTTCATACTAGTATGTACTTGTACTAATACTATGACGAGTACTAGTCGTACAATTAGGATGTACTATTAGTAGTACTAGTTGTACGTACTACTACTACTAGTACATACTCGTAGTACATACTAGAATGTACTACTATTAGTATGTGTTATTAGTACTAATACGTACTACTAGTATTACTTTTTATACTACTCGTACAAGTACCAGTACTAGTAGTAGTAGTATGTAATAGTACTAGTAGTGCATATTAGCATGTCCTACTAGTATGTACTACTTGTAGTAGTACTAGCACTAGTACTAATACTACTAGTATTATGTACAGTTAGTACTAATAGTATTAGTACTCGTACTACTAGTAGTACATAATAGTACATACTAGTAGTACGTACTAGTAGTACATACATTAGTACAATCTAGTTGTACATACATGTAGTACGTACTAGTAGTACAGATTAATAGTGCATGCTTGTGGTATGTACTACTAGTAGTACATACTAGTACAAGTACTAGTATTAGTATGTTTTAGTACTATTAGTACTAGTACGTACTACTACTAGTACTAGTACGTACTACAACTAGTATTAGTACGTACCACTACTACTAGTATGTACTACTACTACTAGTATGTAGTAGGTACTAGTACTAGTAGTACTTACTAGTACTAGTAGTTGTAGCAGTAGTTAGTACTACTTGTAGTAGTAGTTGTAAGTATTGTTACTAATAGTACTTACTAGTACTTATAAAAGTAGTAGTACGACTAATAGTATTACTAGTATGTACTACTTGTTCTAGTATGTACTACATGTGCTAGTGCTTACACTTCTACTAGTACTAATAGTGCTAGTATATGTAGTAGTAGTAATAGTACGTACTAATAGTATGTACTACTGTACTACTGGTATGTACTAGTCATATGAACTAATAATACATGTTTACATGTGTACATATGTATATATGTACGTATTAATACAAATGTACCCATGTACTACTAGTATTACTTCGTACCAATAATTACTAATATTAGTACTTATTATTACTTCTAAGTTCTAATAATAGCATTATTAGTATTAGTACTACTAGTTATAGTATTATTACTAATTTATATACTACTTAGAGTAGTACTAATAGTAGTACTACTATTATTAGTAGTAGTGGTACTTGTAATATTACTAGTAGTACTAGTATGTACTACTATTACCACTACTACTAGTATGTGTTAGTAGTATATACTACTAGTAGTAGTACGTACTACTAGTACTAGTTCTAGTATGTACAAGTATTTATTTACCACAAGTACTAGTGCATGTGGTACTAGTATATACTAGTATATTTTAATAATACTTTTACTATGATTACTAGTACTACTAGTAGTATGTACTACTAGTTGTACTACTAATATTACTAGTACTATGTACTACTAGTAATACCAGTACTAAGTAATACTAGTTCGACGAGTAGTACATAGTACATACTAGTTGTACTAGTAGTACATACGAACTAGTACTGCAAGGACTACAAGTACATATGTACTTACCACTACTAGTATGTACTACTACTACTACTAGTATGTACTACTACTACTACTAGTACTTACTAGTACTAGTAGTAGTAGCAGTAGTTAGTACTACTTGTAGTAGTAGTAGTAGTAAGTACTAGTATTAATAGTACTTACTAGTACTTATAGTAGTAGTAGTACTACTAATAAGACTACTAGTATGTACTACTTGTTCTAGTATGTACTACATGTGCTAGTGCTTACTACTTCTACTAGTACTAGTAGTGTTAAGACTTGTAGTAGTACGTACTAATAGTATGTACTACTGTACTACTAGTGCGTACTACTCATATGTACTAATAGTATAGGTTTACTTTTGTACATATGTATATATGAACGTATTAATACAAATGTACCCATGTACTACTAGTACTACTTCGTACCAATAATTAGTAATACTAGTACTTATTATTACTACTAAGTACTAATAATAGCATTATTAGTATTAGTACTACTAGTAATAGTATTATTACTAAGTTATATACTACTTAGAGTAGTACTAATAGTAGTACTACTATTATTAGTAGTAGTGGTACTTGTAATATTATTAGTAGTACTAGTATGTACTACTATTACCACTACTATTAGTATGTGTTAGTAGTATATACTACTAGTAGTAGTACGTACTACTAGTACTAGTTCTAGTATGTACAAGTATTTTCTTACCACAAGTACTAGTACATGTGGTACTAGTATATACTAGTATATTTTAATAATACTTTTACTATGAATACTAGTACTACTAGTAGTATGTACTACTAGTTGTACTACTAATATTACTAGTACTATGTACTACTAGTAATACCAGTACTAAGTAATACTAGTTCGACGAGTAGTACATAGTACATACTAGTTGTACTAGTAGTACATAGTACATACTAGTTGTACTAGTAGTACATAGTACATACTAGTTGTACTAGTAGTACATAATAGTAGTACTAGTAGTACATACGAACTAGTACTGCAAGGACTACAAGTACATATGTACTTATTGTGCATACATATGTACTACTAGTATGTACAAAATAATACATACGTACTACTACTAGTACGTACTACTAGAAAATACTACTACATATGTACATCTACTAGTATTACATATATTAGTAGTAGTACTTTGTACATAGTACTATATCGTACTAGTTAGTATTACTATGTAGTAGGACATTTGTTGTACTACTACATATGTACATGTACTACATATGTAGTACTACTACTACATAGTATTACTAGTAATAGTGGTACAAGCTTATAGTATATACTACTAGTAGTACATACTAGTTGTATATAGTAGTACTAGTACTAGTACAAACTACTACAACTAGTATGTATTACAACTATTAGTATGTACTACTAGTGCTAGTACGTACTACTACTACCAGTATGTACTACTAGTTCTAATACGTACTACTACTACTAGTACTAGTACGTACTAGTAGTAGTCGTACGTGTACTTCTACTACTAATATGTACTACTTGTACTGGTATGTACTAGTATTACTAGTACTAGTACTACTAGTATGTACCACTAATACTAGAAGTAGTAGAAATTGTATGCAGTACTAGTACTACAAGTATGTACTACTAGTACTACTAGTATGAACTACTAGTACTACGAGTATTAGTACTAGTAGTACTAGTACTAGTACTACTACTATGTACTACTAGTACTAGTACTACTACTATGTACTACTAGTACTAGTACGTACTATGTACTAGTAGTATATGCCACCCATATGAAAAACTAGTACTAATAGTAGTAATATTAATACATACTTGTAGTACTAGTACTAGTAGTACATACTAGTTGCACATATTAGTAGTACTAGTAGTACATACTAGTAGTACATACTTGTAGTACAGCAAGTAGTACTTGTACTAATACTAATACTACTAGTACATACTAATAATAGTAGTACGGACTAGTACTAGTGGTACATACTAGTAGTAGTACATGCTAGTAGTAGTAGTACGTACTACTAGTAGTAGTACATACTAGTAGTAGTAGGACGTACTAATACTAGTAGTACATACTAGTAGTAATAGTACGTACTAGTACTAGTATTAAGACTACTAGTACGTACTACTAGTAAGTACTAATACTAATATTTACTATTAAGAGTACGTACTTTTAGTACTAGTAGTACATAATACTAGTAGTACTAGCACTTGTACTACTATTAGTGCTACTAGTACTATTAGTAGTACGTACTAGTACTGGTATTACTATTAGTACATACTAGTACTCGTACTACTAGTACTAGTAGTACATACTAGTATGTACCACTTGTACTATGAGAATGTACTGCTAGTAGTACTAGTACTAGCACTACTAGTACATACTAGTATAACCACTACTTGTGTAAGTAGTACATACTACTAGTACAAACTACTACTACTAATACTACTACTACTATTGGTACATTATAGTAGTACATACTAGTATGTACTACTACTAGTACTAGTAGTACATAGTACTACTACTACTTCTAGTACTAGTAGTACATACTAATATGTACTACTACTTCTAGTACTAGTAGTACATACTAATATGTACTACTACTTCTAGTACTAGTAGTACATACTAATATGTACTACTAGTAGTTGTACTAGTACAATTAATGCTACAGATTATTGTGTACTACTAGTACTAGCAGCAGTAGTAGTAATGTGTACTACTAGTACTAGTAGTAGTAGTACATGGTACTACTAGTACTAGTAGTAGTAGTAGTATGTTCTACTAGTACTTGTAGTAGTAGTAACAGTACATATTAGTAGTACTAATAGTACATAGTAGTAGTACTTACAAGTGTGTACTACTAGTACTAGTAGTAGTAGTAGTAGTATGTACTACTAGTACAACTAGTAATACTAGTATGTACTACTAGTAGTAGCACTGGTCCAAGTAGTAGTACCACTAGTACTAGTAGTAAGACAACAAGTACTACTAATAGTACTTGTACTAGTATTAGTACTACTACTAGCAGTACATATTAATATGTACTAGTAGTATGTACTACTAGTACTGGTTGTAGTTGTACTAGTATGTACTATTAGTACTAGAATTAGTACAACTAGTAGTACATACTACTATATACTAGTAGTAGAAGTAGTAGTTGTACGAGTGTGTACTAGGAGTAGTATGTACAACTAGTACTAGTACAACTACTAGTAGTACATACTTGTTGTATTAGTTGTACAAGTAATACTTATTAGTATGTACTACTAGTAGTATTGATAGTAGTAGTATGTACTACTAGTACTAGTACTAGATGTAATAATAATAGCAGTACTAATACTAGTAGTAATAATACTAGTATATACTACTATTACTACTAGTACCAGTACATATTAGTACTACTATTACTAATAGTACAGATTAGTACTACTAGTAGTACATACTAATATGTACTACTAGTACCAGTATATATCAGTACTACTACTACTATTAATACTAGTATTTGTATTACTAGCAGTACATACTAGTATGTACTACTAATACTAGTAGTAGTAGTACTAGTATGTACTAGTAGTACTAGTACGTACTAATACTAGTAGTAATAGTACTAGTACGTACTAGTCGTACTAGTACGTACTAGTACTTCTACTACTAGTACTACTACTAGTATGTACTATTTGTCTTTGTACATCCTACTAGTAGTATTAATTGTACAAGTAGTTTACTAGTACTACTAGTATGTACTATTAATATGTACCGCTACTAGTATTAGTATGTACTAGTAGTGCTAGTAGTTCTAGTACTACTAGAATGTACAACTAGTATGTACTTCTTGAATGTAGTAGGTGTCTGTACTACTAGTACGTACTACTACTAGTACTAATAATACTACAAGTACTTCTACTTCACTACTATTAGTTCTAGTATTTCTACTTGTACTACTACTAGGTCTAGTATTACTACAAGTACTACTAGTACATACTACTATGTACTATTAGTATGCACTACTAGTATTAGTACTAGTAGTAGTACTAGTATGTATTAGTAGTATATACGACTAGTAGTACTAGTACTTAAACTACTAATACGTACTAGTACTAGTAGTTCTAGTAGTACATACTATAGTAGTAGTATTAGCATTAGAAAGTTTTACTAGTACAACTAGTAGTATGTACTTCTAATACTAGTAGTACGTACTAGTACTAGTAGTACATATTAGTAGTACATACTAGGAGTACTAGCAGTAGTACTTGTACTAGTAGTACTAGTTCCAGTACCACTAGTAGCACTTTTTAGAAATACTAGTAATACATACTAGTATGTACTAGTACTAATATGTACTAGTACTAGTACATACTTATACTACAACTAATACTACTAGTAGTACATATTACAAGTACATACTAGTGCTACTAGTAGTACATATTAGTACTTTATCTACCAGTATGTATTAGTAGTGCTATTTCCTATAGTATATACTACTAGTAGTAGTACGACTAGTAGTAGTATTAATACTAGAAGTAGTAGTACATACTACTAGTAGTAATAGTACTAGTATGTACTACTAGTATGTACTACAAGTACAACTAGTATATACTATTAGTATGTACTAGTAGTACAAACTAGTACTAGTAGTACATACCAGTAGTACATACTAGTATGTACTACTAGTACTACTATTATGTAGTACTAGTAGTAGTATATATACTATTAGAACTTGTGTTACTAGTAGTGCATACTAGTTGCATATACTAGTAGCTCTAATAGTACATACTAGTAGTACTAGTGCTAGTACTAATAATGTACTACTAGTAGTACTAGTGCTAGTACTAATAATGTACTACTAGTAGTATTAATTTCAGTACTACTAGTAGCACTTACTAGTACTAGTAGCACATACTAGTACTACTACTACTAGTACTAGTAGCACATACTAGTATTACTACAACTAGTACATACTAGTACTACTACTATTAGTACATACTAGTACTACTTACTACCAGTACTAGTAATACATATTGTTCTAGTACTAGTACTACAAGTACATACTTGTACTACTACAACTAGTATGTATACTACTAGTAAAAGTACATACTTGTACTACTACAACTACAAGTACATACTACTAGTATATACTAATATGTACTAGTAGTACTACAAGTACATACTTGTACTACTACAACTAGTATGTATACTACAAGTACATAGTAGTACATATACTACTAGTATATACTAGTATGTACTAGTACGTACTAATAGTACACATACTCGTATGTACTACAAGTGCTAGTATGTACCAGTATGTATACTATTGGCATGTACTAGTAGTATACATACTAGTATGTACATACTACTAGTATGTACTAGTAGTATTTATACTAATATGTACTAGTAGTATACATACAAGTATTTACTACTAGTATTAGTAGCAGTAGTATGTACTTGTCGTAGTACATACTAGCAGTACTTGTAACAACTGCTAGTAGTAGTACTACTACTACTGGTGCAAGTACTAATAGTAGTAGTTGTACTAGTAGTAGTAGTATAAGTAGTATGTACCAGTACATATTAGTACTGCTACTGCTAGTAGTACAGACTAGTACTACTAGTAGTACAGACAAGTACTACTAATAGTACATATTAATATGTAATACTAGTACCAGTACATATTAGTACTACTACTACTAGTAATACTAGTATTAGTATTACTAGCAGTACATACTAGTATGTACTACTAGTGCTAGTACTAGTATGTACTACTAGTACTAGTACGTACTAGTACTTCTACTACTAGTACACATATATACACATGTACTAGTACACATATGGTAGTACTATTACTATTAGTAAGTACTAAGTGTACTAGTAGAAGTTGTACTAGTACTACTAGTTTGTACTACTAGAAGTCATTACTAATACTACTAGTATGTACTACTATTTTGTACTAGTATATACTACTAGTATGCATTGCTAGTATGTACTATTAGTAATACAATAAGTATGTACTAGTGTACAAACTAGTACTAGTTCTAGTACTAGTATGTACTAGTAGTACTAATACTATTACTATTAGTACAAACTAATAGTACATACAAGTATGTACTAGTAGTAGTGGAAGTATTATGTGCTAGTAGTAGTAGATACTAGTTGTAGTAGTGCTAGTACTACTAGAATTAGTAGTACTACTAGTACATACTAGTACGTATTCGTATGTACTACTAGTACGCACTATTAGTATTAGTACTAGTAGTAGTACTGGTATGTACAAGTAGTATATAAAACTAGTAGTACTAGTACTTACACTACTAATACGTGCTAATACGAGTAGTACATACTAGTACTAGTAGTTCTAATAGTATATACTAGTAGTACTAGTACTAGTATTAGAAATATTTTATTAGTACAACTAGAAGTATGTACTACTAATACTAGTAGTACGTACTAGTACTAGTAGTACATATTAGCAGTACTAGTACGTACTAGTACTAGTAGAAGTACTAGTACGTACTTGTACTATTAGTATGTACATGTAGTATATACTAGTACTAGTACTACTAGTAGTACATCATTGTAGAACATACTAGTACTACTAGTATGTACTACTAGTACTAGTACGTACAACTAGTACTAGTACCTCTTGAACTAGTATGTACTAGTATTATTATGTATTATGTAGAACTAGTATGTACTAGTATTATTATGTATTATGTAGTACTAGTAAGTACTATGTAGTTTAAGTGTGTAGTAGTATTTGTACTAGTATGAACTAGTACTACATACTAGAATGTAGTACTAGTACTAACAGTATGTAATACTACTAGTACTACTACTAATAGTGCATATGTACTTGTACTACATACTTGTATGCATTACTTGTAATACTAGTATAGTAATAATGCCACTATTAGTACTACTATAATGGAACTACTATTACAAATAGCAGTAGTACTAATAATATTAGTAACACTAGCATTAATAATAGTAGTACTACTAATACTATTGTGGTAGTACTATTACTACTAGAAGTAATATTACTATTAGTATTATTAGTAATAGTACTCAGTAGTACTATTAGTACATACTAGTAATTGTAAAAAAAAGAAGTAGTATTACTATTAGTAATAGTATTACTAATAGTAGCACTACTTATAGCAGTAATAATAGTATTAGTAATGCTAATAGTAGTACTACTCATACATATATACACATGTACTAGTACACATATGGTAGTACTATTACTACTAGTACGTACTAAGTGTATTAGTAGAACTAGTACTAGTACTACTAGTCTGTACTACTAGAAGTACATCACTAATACTACTAGTATGTACTAGTAGTACTAATACTAGTACTATTAGTACATACTAGTATGTACTAGTAGTAATGGAAGTATTATGTGCTAATAGTAGTAGATACTAGTTGTAGTAGTGCTAGTACTAATATTACTAGTAGTATTATGCACTTGTAGTTTGTACTACTAGTAGCACGTACTACTAGTAGTTGTAGTACTAGTATATACTTGTAGTAATAGTACTACTAGTTTACATTCTAATAATACTAGTACTAGTAGTACATACTAGTAGTACTAGTACATACTAGTACTAGTAGATACTAGTATGTACTAGTAGATACTAGTACTAGTACTAGTATGTACTACTACAAGTATGTACTAGTACTAGTACTAGTATGTACTAATACTAGTACATACTAGTACTAGTGCTATTACTAGTACTACTAGTAGTACTTAATACTTATAGTACTAGTACTAGTAGTACTAGTGCTAGTACTACTACTATTAGTACATAGTAGTAATACATACTAATAGGACATACTAGTAGTACATGCTAATATGAACTATTACTACTACTAGTAGTAATAGTACTACTAGTATGTATTAATAGTATGTACTACTACTACTAATAGTACTAGTATATACACCACTAGTACTACTAGTACGTACTATTAATACATACTAGTTGTACATATTAGTATGTACTTGTACTACTACTAGTACTAGTACTAGTCGTACAGGTAGTATGTACTAATAGTAGAACTAGTTGTACGTACTACTACTACTAGTACATACTCGTAGTACATACTGGAATGTACTACTACTAGTATGTACTATTAGTACTAGTACGTACTACTAGTACTACTTTTGGTACTATTAGTACAAGTACCAATACTAGTAGTAGTAGTATCTAATAGTATTAATAGTACATATTAGCATGTTCTACTAGTATGTACTACTTATAGTAGTACTAGCACTAGTACTAATACTATTAGTATTATGTACAGTTAGTATTAATAATACTAGTACTAGTACTCGTACTACTAGTAGTACATAATAGTACATACTAGTAGTACGTACATGTAGTACAAACTAGTGGTACATACATGTAGTACATACTAGTAGTACAGATTAATAGTGCATGCTTTTAGTATGTACTACTTGTACTACACACTAGTATAAGTACTAGTATTAGTACGTTCTAGTACTACTAGTACTAATACGTTCTAGTACTACTGGTACTAATACGTACTACTACTAGCACTAGTACGTACTACAACTAGTACTAGTACGTACCACTACTACTAGTATGTAGTAAGTACTAGTACTAAAAGTACTTACTAGTACTAGTAGTAGTAGCACTAGTTAGTACTTACTACTTGTAGTAGTAGTAGTAGTAAGTACTGGTACTAATAGTACTTACTAGTACTTATAATAGTAGTAGTACTACTAATAGTACTACTAGTATGTACTACTTGTCCTAGTATGTACTACATGTGCTAGTGCTTACTACTTCTACCAGTACTAGTACTAGTAGTGCTAGTATTTGTAGTGCTACTACTAGTACTAGTACTAGTAGTAGTAGCAGTAGTTAGTACTACTTGTAGTGGTAGTAGTAGTGTAAGTACTAGTACAAATAGTACTTACTAGTACTTATAGTAGTAGTACTACTACTAATAGTACTACTAGTATGTACTACTTGTCCTAGTATGTATTACTTGTCCTAGTATGTACTACATGTGCTAGTACTAGTAGTATTAGTACTAGTAGTAATAGTACTTCTACTAGTATTATTACTAGTAGTGCTAGTACATGTAGTAGTAGTAATAGTACGCACTAATAGTATGTGCTACTACTGTACTACTAATATGTACTAATAGTAAAGGTTTACATGTGTACATATGTATATATGTACGTATTAATACAAATGTACCCATGTACTACTAGTATTACTTCGTACCAATAATTACTAATACTAGTACTTATTATTACTTCTAAGTACTGATAATAGCATTATTAGTGTTAGTACTACTAGTAATAGTATTATTACTAAGTTATATACTACTTAGAGTAGTACTAATAGTAGTACTACAGTTATTAGTAGTAGTGGTACTTGTAATATTACTAGTAGTACTATTACTTGTAGTAGTAGTACTAGTACTAGTGCTAGTACTACATACAAGTAGTACTAGTAGTATATATTTACTAATACGTATTAGTGTATACTACTAGTACTACTACTACTACTAGATTTACTATTACTAGTACTAGTACTAGTTTGTCTTGCTAGTACTACTAGTATGTACTACTATTACAACTACTAATAGTATGTGTTAGTAGTATATACTACTAGTACTAGTACGTACTACTAGTAGTAGTGCTAGTATGTACAAGTATTTATGTACCACAAGTACTAGTACATGTGGTACTCGTATATACTAGTATATTTTTGTAATATTTTTACTATGATTACTAGTACTACTAGTAGTATGTTCTACTAGTTGTACTACTAATATTACTAGTACTATGTACTACTAGTAATACCAGTATTATGTAATACTAGTTCGAAGAGTAGTACCAGTAGCATGTAGAACTAGTACTATTAGTATGTACTACTAGTACATTCTAGTAGTACTAGTACATACTAGTACTAATACATACTAGTATGTACTAGTACTATGTATTAGTACTAGTACATACTAGTACTACTATGTACTAGTACTAGTACTAGTATGTAGTAGTATTAGTACATACTAGTACTAGTACATACTAGTACTAGTACTAGTATTAGTACTACTAGTAGTACATAGTGCTAGTACTAGCAGTACTAGTGCTAGTACAAGTATTTATGTACCACATGTACTAGTACATGTGGTACTAGTATATACTAGTATATTTTAGTAATACTTTTACTATGATTACTAGTATTACAAGTAGTATGTACTACTAGTTGTACTACTAATGTTACTAGTACTATGTACTACTAGTAGTACCAGTACTATGTAATACTAGTTCGACAAATAGTACTAGTAGCATGTACAACTAGTAGTATTAGTAGAACTAGTACTATTAGTATGTACTACAAGTACATTCTAGTAGTACTAGTACTAGTAGTACATACTAGTAGTACTAGTACTAGTACTAGTACTTCTAGTAGTACATAATACTAATAGTACTAGTACTATTAGTACATAATACTAATAGCACTAGTACTACTAATAATAGTACATACCAGTAATACATACTAGTAAGACATACTAGTAGTATATGAACTATTACTACTATTACAATTACTACTACTAGTACTGGTACTAGTAGTAATAGTACTACTAATATGTATTACTAGTATTAATAGTACGTACTACTAGTACTAATAGTACTAGTATGTACACCACTAGTACTACTAGTACGTACTACTGCTAGTTGTACATACTAGTATGTACTTGTACTACTACTAGTACTAGTAGTAGTCGTACAAGAAGTATGTACTATTAGTAGTACTAGTTGTACGTACTACTACTACTAGTACATACTCGTAGTACATATAAGAATGTACTACTACTAGTATGTACTATTAGTACTAATACGTACTACTATTACTACTTTTTGTACTATTGGTACAAGTAGCAGTACTAGTTGTAGTAGTATGTAATAGTACTAGTAGTACATATTAGCATGTTCTACTAATATGTACTACTTGTAGTAGTACTAGCATTAGTACTAATACTACTAGTATTATGTATAGTTAGTACTAATAGTATTAGTACTAGTGCTACTAGTAGTACATAATAGTACATACTAGTAGTACGTACGTATTACTAGTAGTACATAATAGTACATACTAGTAGTACACACTAATAGTACATACATGTAGTACAAACTAGTAGTACACACATGTAGTAGTTACTATTAATACAGGTTAATAGTGCATGCTTGTAGTATGTACTACTAGTAGTACATACTAATACAAGTACTAGTATTAGTACGTTCTAGTACTAATACGTTCTACTACTAGTACTAGTACGTATTACAACTAGTATTAGTACGTACCACTATTAGTATGTAGTAGGTACTAGTACTAGCAGTACTTACTAGTACTAATAGTAGTAGCAGTAGTTAGTACTACTTGTAGTAGTAGTAGTAGTAAGTACTGGTACTAATAGTACTTACTAGTACTTATAATAATAATAGTACTACTAATAATACTACTAGTATGTACTACTTGTCCTAATATGTACTATATGTGCTAGTGCTTACTACTTCTACTAGTACTAGTACTAAAAGTGCTAGTATTTGTGGTGCTACTACTAGTAGTAGTAGCAGTAGTTATTA
The DNA here is from genome assembly GCF_054954075.1 of Amborella trichopoda. NCBI lineage: Eukaryota > Viridiplantae > Streptophyta > Magnoliopsida > Amborellales > Amborellaceae > Amborella > Amborella trichopoda. The sequence goes on from NC_142338.1 coordinate 34,508,042, forward strand.
CTACTTGTAGTGGTAGTAGTAGTAGTAAGTACTAGTACAAATAGTACTTACTAGTAGTTATAGTAGTAGTAGTACTATTAATAGTACTACTAGTATGTACTACTTGTCCTAGTATGTACTACTTGTTCTAGTATGTACTACATGTGCTATTGCTTACTGCTTCTACTAGTACTAGTACTAGTAGTGCTAGTACTTGTAGTAGTAGTAATAGTACGTACTAATAGTATGTACTACCACTGTACTACTAGTAAGTACTACTCATATGTACTAATAGTACAGGTTTACATGTGTACATATGTATATATGTACGTATTAATACAAATGTACCCATGCACTACTAGTAATACTTCGTATCAATAATTACTAATACTAGTACTTATTATTACTTCTAAGTATTAATAATAGCATTATTAGTGTTAGTACTACTAGTAATAGTATTATTACTAAGTTATATACTACTTAGAGTAGTACTAATAGTAGTACTACTATTATTAGTACTAGTGGTACTTGTAATATTACTAGTAGTACTAATACTTGTAGTAGTAGTACTAGTAGTACATACTAGTAGTAGTATTAGTACTAGTACTAGTACTACATACAAGTAGTACTAGTAGTATATACTACTAATACATACTAATATATACTACTAGTACTACTACTACTATTAGATTTACTACTACTAGTACTAGTGCTAATATGTATACTAGTACTACTAGTATGTACTACTCTTACCACTACTACTAGTATCTGTTAGTAGTATATACTACTAGTACTAGTACTAGTGCTAGTATGTACAAGTATTTATGTACCACAAGTACTAGTACATGTGGTACTAGTATATACTAGTATATTTTATTAATATTTTTACTATGATTACTAGTACTACTAGTTGTACTACTAATATTACTAGTACTATGTACTATTAGTAATACCTGTACTATGTAATACTAGTTCGACGAGTAGTACCAGTAGCATGTACAACTAGTAGTACTAGTAGAATTAGTACTATTAGTATGTACTACTAGTACATTCTAGTGGTACTAGTACTAGTAGTACGTACTAGTGGTACTAGTATGTACTAGTACTAGTACCTACTAGTATTAGTACTAGTAGTACGTAGTAGTAGTATGTACTAGTATGTACTAGTACTTGTAGTACTAGTATGTACTAGTACTAGTACATACTAGTATTAGTACTACTAGTAGTACATAATACTAATAGTACTAGTACTAGTAGTACTCGTAGTACGTACTGGTAGTACTAGTATGTACTAGTACTAATACATACTAGTATTAGTACTACTAGTAGTACATAATACTAATAGTACTACTACTAAGAGTACTAGTGCTAGTACAAGTATTTATGTACCGCAAGTACTAGTACATGTGGTGGTACTAGTATATACTAGTATATTTTAGTAATACTTTTACTATGATTACTAGTACTACTAGTAGTATGTACTACTAGTTGTACTACTAATATTACTAGTGCTATGTGCTACTAGTAGTACCAGTACTATGTAATACTAGTTCGACGAGTAGTACCAGTAGCATGTACAACTAGTAGTACTAGTAGAACTAGTACTATTAGTATGTACTACGAGTGCATTCTAGTAGTACTAGTACTAGTAGTACATACTAGTAGTACTAGTACATATTAGTACTACTAGTAGTACATAATACTAATAGTACTAGTACTAGTAGTACTAGTGCTAGTGTTAATGCTAGTGCTAATACTACTACTAGTAGTACATACCAGTAATACATACTAGTAGGACATACTAGTAGTACAAGCTAATATGAACTATTACTACTATTACACCTACTACTACTAGTACTGGTACTAGTAGTAATAGTACTACTAATATGTATTACTAGTATTAATAGTACGTACTACTAGTACTAATGGTACTAGTATGTACACCACTAGTACAACTAGTACGTACTACTGCTAGTTGTACATACCAGTATGTACTTGTACTACTACTAGTACGAGTACTAGTCGTACAGGTAGTATGTATTATTAGTAGTACTAGTTGTACGTACTACTACTACTAGTACATACTCGTAGTACATACTAGAATGTACTATCACTAGTATGTACTATTAGTACTAGTAGTAGTAGAATGTAATAGTACTAGTAGTACATATTAGCATGTCCTACTAGTATGTACTACTTGTAGTAGTGCTAGCACTAGTACTAATACAACTAGTATTATCTACAGTTAGTACTAATAGTACTAGTACTAGTACTCGTACTACTAGTAGTACATAATAGTACATACTAGTAGTACATACATGTAGTACAAACTAGTAGTACATACATGTAGTACATACTATTAGTACAAGTTAATAGTACATGCTTGTAGTATGTACTACTAGTAGTACATACTAGTACAAGTACTAGTATTAGTACGATCTAGTACTACTAGTACTGATACCTACTACTACTAGTACTAGTTCGTACTACAACAAGTACTGGTACGTACGACTACTAGTATGTAGTAGGTACTAGTAGTAGTAACAGTAGTTAGTACTACTTGTAGTAAAAGTAGTAGTAAGTACTGGTACTAATAGTACTTACTAGTACTTATAATAGTAGTAGTACTGCTAATAGTACTACTAGTATGTACTACTTGTCCTAGTTTGTACTACATGTGCTAGTGCTTATTACTTCTACTAATACTAGTATAGTAGTGCTAGTATTTGTAGTGCTACTATCAGTACTAGTACTAGTAGTAGTAGCAGTAGTTAGTACTACTTATAGTGGTAGTAGTAGTAGTAAGTACTAGTACAAATAGTACTTACTAGTACTTATAGTAGTACTACTACAACTAATAGTACTACTAGTATGTACTACTTGTCCTAGTATGTACTACTTGTCCTAGGATGTACTACATGTGCTAGTGCTTACCACTTCTACTAGTACTAGTACTAGTAGTGCTAGCACTTGTAGTAGTATTAATAATACGTGCTAATAGTATGTACTACTACTGTAATACTAGTATGTACTAGTCATATGTACTAATAGTACAGGTTTACATGTGTACATATGTACATATGTACGTATTAATACAAATGTACCCATGGACTACTAGTATTACTTCGTACCAATAATTACTAATACTAGTACTTATTATTACTTCTAAGTACTAATAATAGCAATATTCGAGTTAGTACTACTAGTAATAGTATTATTACTAAGTTATATACTACTTAGAGTAGTACTAATAGTAGTATTACTATTATTAGTAGTAGTGGTACTTGTAATATTACTAGTAGTATTAGTACTTGTTGTAGTAGTACTAGTAGTACATACTAGTACTACATACAAGTAGTACTAGTAGTATATACTACTAATACATACTAGTATATACTACTAGTACTACTACTACTAGATTTACTACTACTAGTACTAGTCCTAGTATGTATTACTAGTACTACTAGTATGTACTACTATTACCACTACTACTAGTATGTGTTGGTAATATATACTACTAGTACTAGTACATACTACTAGTATTAGTGCTAGTATGTACAAGTATTTAAGTACCACAAGTACTAGTACATGTGGTACTAGTATATACTAGTATATTTTAGTAATATTTTTACTATGATTACTAGTACTACTAGTAGTATGTTCTACTAGTTGTACTACTAATATTACTAGTACTATGTACTACTAATAATATCAGTACTATGTAATACTAGTTCGACGACTAGTACATAGTACATACTAGTTGTAATATTAGTACATAATTGTAGTATTAGTAGTACATACGAACTAGTACTGTAAGGACTACAAGTACATATGTACTTGTTTTGCATACATATGTACTACTAGTATATACATAGTAGTACATACGTACTACTACTAGTCGTACATACTATTAGTCGTAGTACATACTATTAGTCGTAGTACATACTATTAGTCGTAGTACATACTACTAGTAGTACATACTAATATTAGTAGTACATACTACTACTAGTACATACTAATACTAGTAGTACATACTACTACTACTCGTACAAGTATGTACTATTAGTAGTACAAGTACGTACTACAAGTTGTACATACTAATACTAGTACTACGTACTAGTACTACTAGTACTACGTACTAGTACTACTAGTAGTACGTACTAATACTACTAATAGTACATGCTAGTAGTACTTACTAGTAGTAGTAGTACATACGAATATGTACTACTACTACAACTAGTACTACTAGTATGTACTACTAGTTGTAGTGCAGTACTAGTACGAGTAGTAGTACATACTAGTAGGACTAGTACAAGTACTAGTACTACTAGTATGTACTATGTACTACTAGTAGTAATACATACTGGGAGTACTAGTACTACAAGTATATACTACTTGCACTAGTAATAGTAGTACATATTTGTAGTAAAAGTACTAGTAGTAGTAGTATGTACTACTAATAATAATAGTAGTAGTAGTAGCATGTACTAGTATTACTAGTACTTGTAGTTAGTACTATTAGTAAGTACCACTAGTAATAGTACTTGTAGAAGTATATTCTAGTACTAGTACATTCTAGTAGTACATACTAGTACTAGTAGTAGTACTACTAGTAGTATACACTAGTAGTAGTAGCGCTATTAGTAGTATGTACTACTAGTAGTAGTGCTACTCATACATATTAGTATGTACTACTACTATTACTGCTAGTAGTATGTACTACAACTAGTACTTCTAGTAGTATGTACGACTAGAAGTAGTACTATTAGTACATACTAGTATGTACTGCTACTAGCTGTAGTACAATTAATAGTATGTACTACTAGTAGCTGTAGTGCTATTAATAGTATGTACTAATAGTAGTAGTACATACTACGTACTAATAGTAGTACTAGTAGTAGTAGCACTAATAGTACATACTAGTAGTACATATTAGTAGTAGTATTACTGCTAGTACTAGTAGTAGTAGTACTGCTAGTACTAGTAATAGTAGTACTACTAGTATGTACTACTAGTCCATACAACTAGTACATACTACTGTTACTACTAGTAGTAGTAGTAGTACTAGTAGTACATACTAGTAGTAGTACTAGTAGTAATACTAGTAGTAGTAGTACTAGTAGTACTACTAGTAGTAGTACTACTATATACTTCTATTACTAGAAGTAGTACATATTAGTAATACTAGAACTAGTTCTACCAGTAGTAGTAGTACTAGTATGTACTAGTAGTAGTAGTACATATTAGTATGTACCACTAGTAGTACTAGTATGTACTAGTAGTAGTACGTACTAGTAGTAGTACGTACTAATCTGTATACTACTAGTACGTACTATAGGTATGTACTACTAGTATATACTACTAGTACATACTACTACTAGTACATACTACTTGTACATACTAGTGGTACTAACTACTAGTAGTACATACTACTTGTACATACTAGTAGTACTACTACTAATATTAGTAGTACAAACTACTAGTAGTACTACAAGTAGAACTAGTAGTACAAGCTACTAATAGTACATATTAGTACTAGTATTAATACTACTAGCTTGTACTACTAGTACTACTAATGTGTACTACCAGTAGTAGTACTAGTACTACTAATACATTATAGTACTACAACTATTAGTACTAGTACTACTAGTGCATACTTGTACTACTACTACAAGTACTAGTTGTGATAGTACTAGTATACTATTAGTACTTACAGTGCTAGTACTAGTAGTACATACTACTTGTATATACAAGTACAATTGCTACTAGTACTATAGTACATACTAGAATGTACTAGTAGTACTTCTAATATGTACTTCTAGTAATACGACAACTATTAGTACATATTAGTATGTACATATTAGTAGTACATACTAGTAGTACTCGTACTAGTATTAGTACTAGTACGACTATTTGTATTACATGCTAGTAGTACTAGTAGTACATACTACTATGTACTTGTAGTATGTACTACTAGAACGTACCATTAGATTTACTTGTACTTCTACTAGTAGTACATACTAATAGTTCTAGCTGTACTAGTAGTACATGCTATTAGTACTAGTTGTACTAGTACTACTTACTAGTACTACTACTACTAATACTAGTAGTACAAACTAGAATATACGACTAGTATGTACTTCTAGTATTACTAGTATGTACTACTAGTAATACTAGTACTAGTACTAGTACATACTAGTACTACAACTTCATGTATCTGTTGTACATACTACAGCTACTAGTACAAGAGCTAGTCGTACGTACTAGAAGTACATACTAGTATGTACGACTAGTACTAGTAGTACTAGTAGTACATACTAGAATGTACTACTTATCGTAGTTGTCTGTACTAGTATGTACTAGTAGTACTAGTAGAACGTACTTGTAGTACAAGTGGTACATACCAATAGTACTAGTACTTCTATTATTACTAGTACATTACTAGTACTCATATTAGTACTACTAGTATGTAGTACTAATACTACTAATATGTCCTACAAGTAGTAGCACTAGTACTACTAGCATTGGTACTACTATTACTTGTATGTACTAATAGTGTTAGTACTAGAAGTACGTACTACTAGTACATATTAGTACTACTTCTACTACTAGTAGTACTAGTAGTACATACTAGAATGTACTACTAATACTACTGGTATGTACTACTGGTGATACTTGTAGTAGTAATACTAGTACATACTAGTAGTAGTAGTATTACTAGTATATACTAATATTGGTACTACTATTACTTGTATGTACTAATAGTGCTAGTAATAGAAGTACGTACTACTAGTATACACTAGTACTACTTCTTTTACTAGTAGTACTAGTAGTACATACTAGAATGTGCTACTAGTACTACTGGTATGTACTACTGGTGATACTTGTAGTAATAATACTAGTACATACTAGTAGTAGTAGTACTATTAGTACATACTAGTAGTAGTAGTACTACTGTATATACTAGTACTGGTGATACTAGTAGTAGTACTACTACTAGTATATACTAGTACTGGTGATACTAACAGTAGTAGTACTAGTATATACTTGTACAAGTGCTATTAGTATGTACTACTAGTACTAGTACTAGGACTACTAGTACATACTTATACTACTCTTTCGAGTACTAGTACTACTAGCACATACATGTACTATTACTACTAGTACTAGTTGTGCTAGAACTAGTAGTACATATTACTTGTACATACTAGTACAACTACTATTAGTACTAGTAGTACATTACTAGAATGTACTTGTAGTACTACTAGTGTGTACTATTAGTAATACTAGAACTAGTACTACTACTAGTAGTAGTACTAGTGTGTACTAGTTCTAGTAGTACATATTAGTATGTACTACTAGTACGACAAGTATGTACTAGTAATATGTACTAGTATTTACTAGTAGTACTAGTAGTAGTAGTAGTAGTAGTACTAGTAGTAGTACATTCTTGTCTGTATACTATTAGTATAGCAGTAGTAGTAGTACTAGTCATATGTACTATTAGTAGCACTAATACTACTAGTATGTACTACTAGTATGTTCTACTAGTACATACCACTAGTACTACTAATATGTATTACTAGTAGTAGTACTAGTACTACTAGTACATACTGGTACTACCACAACAAGTACTAGTACTACTAGCACATACTTATACTACTATTACTACTACTTGTAGTGCTAGTACTGATGGTACATACTACTTGTACATATTTGTATTACTCCTACTAGTACTAGTAGTGCATACTAGAATGTACTACTAGTATGTACTACTAGTAGTTTTAGTACTAGTACTACTAGTATGAACTACTAGTATGTTCTATTAGTAATAGTACAATACTACTAGTACATTCTAGTACTACTACTACTCGTACTAGTACTATTAGCACATACTTGTACTACTACTACTAGTACTAGTGGTGCAAGTACTAGTAGTACATACTACATGTACATACAAGTATAATTACAACAAGTACTAGTAATACATATTAGAATGTCCTAGTAGTACTACTAATATGTACTTCTTGTAATACTAGAACTAATACTACTACTAGTCTTTGCTATTCGTACTACTAGTATGTACCAGTAATATGTACTAGTACGTACTAGTAGTTGTAGTACTAGTAATACTACCAGTAGTAGTACTAGTGCTAGTACTAGTAGTAGCACATACTAGTCACTATACTACTAGTACATACAAGTATGTACTACTAGTATATACTACTAGTACTACTAGTAGTAGTACATATTAGTCATATGTACTGCTATTAGTATTAGTAGTAATACTATTAGTATTAGTAGTACTACTATTAGTACTAGTATATACTACTAATACAAGTATGTACTATTAGTATGTACTACTAGTACTAGTAGCAATAGTAGTACGTATTAGTAATATGTACTACTATTAGTATTAGTAGTAATAATACAAGTATGTACTAGTAAGACTAGTACTAGCACATATTAGTAATACTACTACTACTACTAGCAGTATATACTAGTATGTACCACTAGTACAGGTGCTAATACTAATTGTATTACTAGTAAGTACTACTAGTATTATTACTACTAGTATGTTCCACTAGTACGTACTTCTAATACTTCAAGTACGTACTACTAGAACTAGTATTAATAGTACATACGACTAGTAGTACTAGTAGTACATATTTTACTAGTACATATTAGTACTACTACTACTAGTAGTACTACTAGTACATACTACTACTACTACTTGTACTACTTGTACTATTACTAGTACATACTACTACTAGTACTTTTACTACAAGTACTAGTACTACTAGTATGTACTACTACTAGTAAATTATAATACTACTACTACTAGTACTAGTAGTACAAACTAGTATGTACAACTTGTGGTAGTAGTAGTAGTATGTACTAGTAGTAGTTGTACTAGTATGTACTAGTAGTAGTTGTACTAGTATGTACTAGTAGTACCAGTACTATTACTACTAGTAGTAAATACTTGTAGTACTAGTAGTACATATATTAGTACAAACTAGTAGTACTGCTCGTAGTAATAGTACTAGTACACGTACTAGTAGTATTAATTCTAGTGCCACTAATAGTATATACAAGTAGTATTAGTAGTATATACTAGTAGCACATACTCGTATGTACTACTAGCACTAGTAGTAGTAGTATTAGAACGTACTCTTAATATGTGCTAGTACTAGTACTACTAGTACATATTAGTACTACTACTATTACTAGTAGTACATACTACTAGTACTACTAGTACTACTAGTACTATTAGTACATATTAGTACTACTACTACTATTACTAGTAGTACATACTACTAGTACTACTAGTACATATTAGTACTACTTCTACTATTACTAGCAGTACATACTACTAGTACTACTAGTACAAGTACGTACTTCTAGTACTAGTATTATTACTAATATTAGTGGTACATACTACTAGTAATACTTGTAGTAAATTACTAGTACTATTACTAGTACTACTAGTGTGTACTTCTAGTACAAGTACTACTAGTATGTTCCACTAGTACGACTAGTATGTACTAGTATGTAATACTTGTACAACTCGTATGTACTACTAGTGTGTACTACTAGTACTATACTACTAGTATGTTCTACTAGTACTATTAGTATGCACTAGTATGTACTACTTGTACTACTCGTATGTACTACTAATACTAGTGTTGCTACTACGAGTACATACTAGTACTACTACTATTCGTACCAGCCTTAATACTACATATTAGTACTTGTACTAGTATGTACTGGTATTGCTAGTACTAGTAGTACGTACTAGTAGTACATACTACAAGTATAAACTAGTGATACTATTAATAATAGTAGTTTATACTAGTATGTACTACTAGTACTACTGGTACTAGTACTCGTACGTAATACTAGTACTAGTACTTGTAGTATGTACTAGTACTACTAGTACGTAATACGTACAACTAGAAGAAGGACTACTAACACTACTAGTACTGGTACAATAGTACTAATAGTAGTACTACTAGTACTACTAGTACTTGTACTAGTACTACTAGTACTAGTACTAGTAGTACTAGTATTAGTAGTACTAATAATACTACTAGTACTATTAATACCAGTACTAGTATGTACTATTAGTATGAACTACTAGTAAGCACTACTAGTATTATTAGTATGTACTACTAGTATGACTTGTAGTAAGTACTATTAGTAGTACATTCAAGTAGTACATACTGGTAGTACTAGTACTAGTACTGGTACTACTAATTGTAATAGTATGCTTGTACTAGTACAAAAATTATGTATTACTAGTACTAGTATTTATAACTAGTAAATACTAGTTGTACATACTAATAGTATTATAAGTACATACTAATAGTGAATACTACGTACTAGTACTAGTAGTACTACTACTACTAATTGTACTTATAGTCGTACTACCAGTACTACGTAATACTTGTACTAGTACTACTAGTATGTACTACTAGTACCAGTACGTACTACTAATATTATGTACTACTAGTACTAATAGTTCGTACAACGTGTAGTGCCTACATGTAGTTTATACTAGTAGTACATACTAGAAGTACATGCGTGTAGTATGTTTTGCTAGTAGTACATACTAGTATAGTACTAGTACATACTACTACTACTCATGTGTACTACTATTACTAGTATGTACTGCTAGTACTAGTACGTACTACTACTAGTATGTAATACATACTAGTACTAGTACTATTAGTACTAGGAGGGCGTATAAGTACTAGTTCTTGCACTATTAGTAGTATGTACTATTAGTACTAGTTGTATGTACAAGTACTAGTACTAGTACTATTAGTACTTGTAGTACGTACTATTAGTACTTGTTGTACGTACTATTAGTACTAGTAGGACATAATACTAGTACTACGTACTAGTTGTACTAATACTCGTAATATGTAGTGCTAGTAGTAGGATTACTAGTATGTACTACTAGTATGAATAGTATATACTAGTAATACTAGTATGTACTACTAGTACTACTAGTAAGTACTATTAGAACTACTAGTACAACTACGTACTAGTAGTATGTATTACTAGAGCTACTAGTAATAGTATGTACCAGTAGTAGTACTAATATGTACTACTAGTACTAGTACTATAAGTACTGTTAGTACAAGTACTATTAGTACTAGGAGGGCGTACAAGTACTAGTTCTTGTACTATTAGTAGTACGTACTATTAGTACTAGTAGTATGTACAAGTACTAGTACTAGTACTATTAGTACTTGTAGTACGTACTATTAGTACTTGTTGTACGTACTATTAGTACTAGTAGAACATAATACTAGTACTACGTACTAGTAGTACTAGTACTACGTACTAGTAGTACTAGTACTCGGCATACGTAGTGCTAGTAGTAGGATTACTAGTACTACTCGTACAAGTACTAGCTTGTTCCAGTTTGTACTAAAAGTACTGGTAGTCCTACTACAATAGTACGTATTACTTGTACTAGTATTATTAGTCCGTACTACTAGTACTAGTACGTACTACTTGTATGTACTACTAATAGATACTACTATAGATGTAGTACGTACTAGTAGTACGAGTGGTGCATACTAGAAGTAGGTACTAGTAGTACTATTACTAGTATGTACTATTAAGGTAATAATACTAGTGTTACTAGGACTTGTATGTACTACTAGTATGTACTAGTAATAGTAAAAACTAGCACTACTAGTATGTACTTCTAGTAGTAATACTAGTATGTACTAGTACTATGTACTACTAGTATGTACTACTAGTATGTACTACTAGAAGTACTAGTACGAATAGTACATACTAGTAGTACTAGTATGTACTATTAGTACTACTAATATGTATTACTAATACAAGTACATACTACTAGTAGGTATTACTACAGCTACTAGTACTAGCTCTAGTACTAGTATGTACCAGTAGTAGTAGTACTAGTATGTACTACTAGTACTAGCATTAGTACTTGTATGTACCAGTAGTAGTAGTATTAGTAGTACTAGTTTGTACTACTAGTAATACTATGTAGAACTAGGATTTACTACTAGTACTACTAGCTTGTACTACTAGTATGTACTACTCGTACTACTAGTATGTACTACTAGTACTACTAGTATGTACTACTAGTATGATTAGTACATACTAGTAATACTAGTATGTACTACTAGTATGAATAGTACATACTAGTAATACTAGTATGTACTACTAGTACTACTAGTAAGTACTATTAGAACTACTAGTACAAGTACGTACTACTAGTATGTATTACTAGAGCTACTAATAATAGTATGTACCAGTAGTAGTAGAACTAATATGTACTACTACTACATAGCATTAGTACTAGTATGTACCAGTTGTAATAGTACTAGTAGTACTAGTATGTACTACTAGTAATAGTATGTACTACTTACTAATAGTACATACTAGTAATACAACTAGTATTACTAGTACTGCTAGTATGTACTACTTACTAGTAATACATACTAGTACTACTAGTATGTACAACTTGTATGTACTATTAGTAATACTAGTACTCTTATTACTACTAGTATGTACTACTAGTACTACTAGTGTGTACTATTAGAACTACTAGTACAAGTACGTACTACTAATATGTATTACTAGCGCTACTAGTACTAACACTAGTACTAATATGTACCAGTAGTAGTCGTACTAGTATGTACTACTAGTACTAGCACTAGTACTAGTATGTACCAGTAGTATGTACTACTAGTAATAGTACAAGTACTAGTAGTACATTTTAGTGTATGTAATACCAGTAATACATACTAGTGTATGTAATACTAGTATATACTACTAATACTACAACTACAAGTACTAGTAGTACATACTATTAGTACATACTACTACTACTAGTACTAGAAGTACAAATTAGTATGTACTACTAGTATGTACTATTAGAAGTACTAATACAAGTACATACTACTAGTAGGTATTACTACAGCTACTAGTACTAGCTCTAGTACTAGTATGTACCAGTAGTAGTAGTACTAGTATGTACTACTAGTACTAGCATTAGTACTTGTATGTACCAGTAGTAGTAGTACTAGTAGTACTAGTATGTACTACTAGTAATACTATGTAGAACTAGGATTTACTACTAGTACTACTAGCTTGTACTACTAGTATGTACTACTCGTACTACTAGTATGTACTACTAGTACTACTAGTATGTACTACTAGTATGATTAGTACATACTAGTAATACTAGTATGTACTACTAGTATGAATAGTACATACTAGTAATACTAGTATATACTACTAGTACTACTAGTAAGTACTATTAGAACTACTAATACAAGTACGTACTACTAGTATGTATTACTAGAGCTACTAGTAATAGTATGTACCAGTAGTAGTAGTACTAATATGTACTACTAGTACATAGCATTAGTACTAGTATGTACCAGTTGTAATAGTACTAGTAGTACTAGTATGTACTACTAGTAATAGTATGTACTACTTACTAATAGTACATACTAGTAATACAACTAGTATTACTAGTACTACTAGTATGTACTACTTACTAGTAATACATACTAGTACTACTAGTATGTACTACTTACTAGTAATACATACTAGTACTACTAATATGTACTACTTACTAGTAATACATACTAGTACTACTAATATGTACTACTTACTAGTAATACATACTAGTACTACTAGTATGTACAACTTGTATGTACTATTAGTAATACTAGTACTCTTATTACTACTAGTATGTACTACTAGTACTACTAGTGTGTACTATTAGAACTACTAGTACAAGTACGTACTACTAGTATGTATTACTAGCGCTACTAGTACTAACACTAGTACTAATATGTACCAGTAGTAGTCGTACTAGTATGTACTACAAGTACTAGCACTAGTACTAGTATGTACCAGTAGTATGTACTACTAGTAATAGTACAAGTACTAGTAGTACATTTTAGTGTATGTAATACTAGTAGTACATACTAGTGTATGTAATACTAGTATATACTACTAATACTACAACTACAAGTACTAGTAGTACATACTATTAGTACATACTACTACTACTAGTACTAGAAGTACAAATTAGTATGTACTTCTAGTATGTGCTACTAGTGCTACTAATTAGTAGTACTAGTAGTACATACTTCTAGTACATACTAGTACTTGTAGTAGTGGTATATTCTAGTAGTAGTACATACAAGTCCTAGTAGTATGTACTACTAGTAGTAGTACATACTAGTAAGTGCTAGTAGTACTACTACTAGTAATAGTACTACTAGTACATACTAGTATGTACTATGACTAGCACTATGAATAGTATGTACTATAAGTAGTAGTACTTTTAGTACATACTAGTATGTACTATAAGTAGTAGTACTTTTCTTACATACTAGTATGTACTATAAGTAGTAGTACTTTTAGTACATACTAGTATGTACTACTAGTAGTTGTACTTGTACTAGAACTACTAGTAGTACAAGTAATAGTAGTAGTATGTACTACTAGTACTTTGAGTATGTACTACTACTAATACAAATAATACAATGAGTATTTACTAGTATAAGTACATACAAGTACTAGTACTAGTTTGTACTACTAGTAGTATGTACTCGTATTAGTAGTACATACTAGTATGTATTACTCGTATGTACTACTAGTACTACAAGTATGTACTGCTGTAGTACTAGTACTGGTAGTACGTAGTACTAGTAGTACTTGTAAGATTAATAATAGTATTTTCGATACTAGTAGTAATAATATTAGTGGTACTAGTTTTAATAATTTTACTATTTATATGTACTCTAAGTACTAGTAGTTGTAGTAATACGTATTACAAGTACTGGTAGTTGTAGTAGTATGTACAAGTAGTATATACTACAAGTACTAATAGTAATAGTACAAGTTTGTAGTACTAGTACTAGTACGTACAAGTAGTACATACTACTATGTACTACTGTGTACTAGTAGTAGCACTAGTACAATTACTACTAGTAATACGTACTAGTAGTTCGTACTCGTAATACTAATACTACTAATAGTACGTACTAGTAGTTCATACTCAAAGTACGTAGAAGTAGTACTAGTACTACTAGTAGTACTATAGAACAAGTACTAGTAGTACTAGTAGTACTAGTTGTACTAATAGTACGTACTACTTCTTATTGTACTAGTACAATTAGAACGTACCATACTTGTACTAGTAGTTCATACTAGTATATACTACTAGTACTAGTAGTAGTAGTACTAGTATGTACTAGTACTAGTACTACAAGTACATACTTACACTACTACTACTACTAGTACTACATGTACATATTACTAGTAAAAACTACTAGTAGTATATAAAAGTTGTACTAGTAGTACATACTAGTAATACTAGTACTAGTACTAATAATGTACTACACGGAGCATGTACTACTAGTACTACAAGTAGTACAAGTAGTACAAGTAATACAAGTACTACAAGTAATACAAGTACTACTAGTACTAGTACATACTAATACAACTACTAATAGTAGTACGAGTACTATGTAGTAGTACTAGTAGTAGTACATACTTGTATGTACTACTAGCACATACAAGTAGTACTAGTATGTACTAGTAGAATGTACTACTACTATGAGTACAACTACTGCTACTAGTATGTACCAGTAGTACATACTAATATGTACTACTACTAGTTCTACTAGTAGTAGATCCAAGTAGTACATACTACTAGTACATACTTGTACTTGTAGTTGTACTACTGGTAGTAGTAGATGTAGTACTAGTATGTACTAGTTGTACTAGTAGTACATACTAATAGTACTAGTACTAAAACTAGAAGCATGTACAACTAGTAGTACTAGTAGTACATACTAGTACTGTACAACTAGTAGTACTAGTAGTACATACTAATAATATTAGTACTAGAACCAATAGCACGTACAACTAGTAGTACTAGTACTATTAGTATGTACTATTAGTACATACTAGTACTACTAGTACTAGTACTAGTAGTAGTAGTACTACTAGTACATACTAGTATATACAACTACTAGTACTACTAGTAGTAGATTCTAGTAGTACTTACTATTTGTGCGTAATAGTACTACTAGTAGTATGTACTACTAGTAGTCGTACTATTAGTATATACTTGTGCTACTACTACTTGTACTACTAATAATATATACTACTAGCACATATACTACTAGTAATATAGACTACTAATACTAATACTATTAGTATTTTATACTACAAGTAATATATACTACTAGCACTACCATTGCAAGTAGTACATACTAGTAGTATTAGTAATAAAATCTAGTATGTACTACTAGTAGTAGTAGTAGTATACACTAGTAATTTGTACTACTAGTACAAACAACTACTAATAGTAGTAGTACTAGTATGACTACAACTAGTACAACATAACCGTACTAGTTGTACATAATAGTAATACTTGTACTAGTACTATTAATACTATTAATAGAATGTACTACTAGTATGTACTACTAGTACTAGTACTAGTAATACATACTATTAGTAGTAATTGTAGTACATTACTAGTACTAATACTAATACTAGTAGTGCATACTATTAATAGTACTTGTAGTACAATACTAGTACTAGTACTAGTGTTATTAGTATGTACTACTTCTACTACTAGTACTAGTATGTACTATTACTACTACTAGTACATGCCGGTACTACTTCTACTAATACAAGTACTACTAATTGTACTAATACTAGTACTACTAGTATGTACTACTACTAGTACATACAAGTACTACTACTAATAGTACTAGTAGTAGTGGTACTAGTATGTACTACTACTACTAGTACATACAAGTACTACTACTACTATTAGTACATACAAGTACTACTACTACTATTAGTACATACAAGTACTACTACTACTATTAGTACATACAAGTACTACTACTACTACCAGTACTAGTACTATTGGTATGTACTACAACTAATACATACTAGTAGTACTACTATTAATACTAGAAGTACATACTAGAAGTACATAATAGTATATACTACTAGTTCTAATACTACTAGCATTTTATTCTACAAGTAATATATACTACTAGTATAGCATTGCAAGTAGTACATACTAGTAGTACTAGTAATAAAATCTAGTATGTACTAGTACTAGTAGTAGTAGCATACACTAGTAGTTTGTACTACTAGTACAAAATACTACTAATTGTAGTAGTACTAGTATGACTACAACTAGTACATCATAACCGTACTAAGTGTACATGCTAGAAGTACTTATACTAGTACTATTAATACTATTAGTAGAATGTATTACTAGTATGTACTACTAGTACTAGTACAAGTAGTACATACTATTAGTAGTACTTGTAGGACATTACTAGTACTAGTACTAGTGCTATTAGTATGTACTACTACTACTACTAGTAACTACTACTACTACTATTAGTACTATGATGTACTATTACTACTACTAGTACATACCAGTACTACTTCTACTAGTAATAGTACTATTAGTTGTACTAATACTAGTACTAGTAGTATGTACTACTACTAGTATATACAAGTACTACTACTAATAGTACTAGTAGTAGAGGTACTAGTTTGTACTACTACTAGTACATACAAGTACTACAACTAGTATGTACTACAGATACTAATATGTACTACTACTACTAGTATGTACTATTACTAGTACTAGTACATACTAGTACTACTTCTACTTATACTATTACTACTAGTTGTACTAATACTAGTACTACTAGTATGTATTACTACTAGTACATACAAGTACTACTATTAATAGTACTAGTAGTAGTGGTACAAGTATGTACTACTACTAGTACATACAAGTACTACTGCTACTAGTATTAGTAGTAGTAGTACTAGTATGTACTACTACTACTACAACAAGAACTACATACTAGTAGTACATCTTAGTAAATACGACTAGTACGTACTACTAGTATGTACTACTAGTAGTAGTACTAATACTACTAGCACGTATTACTAGTAATATTCGTAATAATACTAGTATGTTCTAGTAGTATGTACTACTTGTACTATGAGTATGTACTACTAATAGTATAAGTATTAGCACTAGAATATTATAGTACAACAACTACTAGTATAAGTAGTACATACTACTAAGACATACAAGTACGTACAACTAGTACATACTACTTGTACATACAAGTAGAACTAGTACCTTTTTGTACTACAAGTACATACTACTAGTACATAAAAGTAGTACTATTAACAGTTTGTACTACTAGTACATACTAGTAGTATTAGTTGTACATACTGGTTGTAAATACGAGTACTAGTACTACTAGTACTGGTAGTACATACTAGTACTAGTACTACTAGTAGTATTAGTATGTACTACCAGTACTAGTACTACTAGTACTATTAGTATGTACTACTAGTACTAGTAGTACATATTAGTATCTGTAGTACATACTAGTATGTACTAATAGTATGTACTACTAGTACAATGAGTATGTTCTACTAGGAGTACTAGTACTAGTACTGCTAGTACATAATAGTATAACTACTACTGGTACAAGTAGTACATACTACTACGATATGTAGTTCTGAATAGTCGTACATACAAGTATATACTTCTAGTATGTATTACTAGTACTACTAATATATACATCTAGTACATACTAGTACTAGTACTACTAGTACTTCTAGTACATACTAGTACTAGTACTAGTATTAGTAGTACAAACTAGTAATACATACTAGTATGTACAACCGTGCTAGTAGTAGTCGTAGCATGTACTACTAGTACCAGTAGTAATAATACTAGTATGTACTAGTAGTACTAGTACTAGTATTACTAGTAGTACATACTAGTAGTACTAGTACATACTAGTGCTACATTCTAGTTTGTACTAGTAGTAGTAGTACTAGTATGTACTATAAGTACAGCCAGTAGTACTAGTATTTACTACTAGTAGTACGTACTAGTACTAGTACTACTACTAATACTAGTAGTACATACTAGTAGTCATACTAGTATTTATTACTAGTACAAGTAGTACAACTAGTAGTATTAGTTTTACTAGTAGTACATACTAATATATACTAGTATTTACTATTATGTACTATTAGTATTTACTACTAGTACTAGTAGTAGTAGTAGTAGTATGTACTACTAGTACTAGTACTAGTAGTAGTCGTAGTAGTATATACTACTAGTACTAGTACTAGTAGTAATAATACTAGTAAAACTAGTACTAGTACTAGTACTTATACTACTAGTATGTACTACTAATACTAGTAGTAATTGTAGTAGTAGTATGTACTACTAGTACTAGTAGTAATTGTTGTAGTAGTATGTACTACTAGTACTAGTACTAGTACTTGTAGTAATAATATAGTAGTACTAGTACTAGTAGCAATAAAACTAATAGTACTACGTATAGTACTAGAAGTACTAGTACTTATACTACCAGTATGTACTACTAGTTTGTACTACTAGTACTATTATTCGAAGTACTAGTAGTACATACTAGTGGCTTATACTACTAGTACATAGTAGTACTACTACCAGTGGTACTAGTACTAGTAGAACGTACTAATAGTAATAATACTAATAAAAGTACTACAAGTATTACTATTATTAGTACTAGTACTTGTACTAGTAGTACTTGTTCAAGTACTACTAGTAGCACATACTAGTAAATACTACTAGTACTAGTATGTACTTCTAGTATGTACTACTAGTATGTACTAATACTAAAACTATGAGTACATACTTGTACAACTACTACTAGTAATATATACTACAAGTACATACTACTACTTCTCTTAGTACTAGTAGTATGTACTAGTAGTACATACTGGAAGTACATACAAGTATGCACTAGCTGTATACATACTAGTATCTACTAGTAGTAGTACATACTAGTAGTACTACAACTAGCAGTACTACAACAAGTACTTTTCCTACAACTAGTAGTATTAGTAGTAGTAGTTGTACTAATAGTAGTAGTTCTAGAAGTATGTACTAGTACTACTACAACTAGTACTAGTATTACTAGTAGTACATGGTAGTAGTACATTCTAGTATGTAATATTAGTACTATTAGTGCTATTAGTAGTAGTACGAGAATGCACTAGAAGTATGTAATACTAGTACTAGCACTACTCGTACATACTAGTAGTAGTAGTACTAGTACGACTTCTAGTACTACATAATAGTTGTACTAGTAGTATTAGTACGATTTCTAGTACTACATATTAGTTCTACTAGTAGTACTAGTACGACTTCTAATCCTACATACTATAATAAAATGTACCACTAGTAGTAGTACTACTAGTACTAGTATGTATTAATAAAATGTACTACTACTAGAATGTACTACTACTACAAGTTCTACTACTAGTACTAATATGTACTTGTAGTATGTACTAATAGTATGTACTATTAGTACTATTAATACTACTACTAGTAGTACTAGTAGTAGTACATACTACTAGTAGTGCATACTATTACTAATAGTTGTACAACTAGTATTATTAGTAGTATGTACTACTAGTAGTACTAGTATATACGAGTACTACTAGTACTATTAGTAGTACATACAATAATACTAGTACTAGTACCAGTAGCATGTACAACTAGTAGTACTAGTAGAACTAGTACTATTAATATGTACTACTAGTACATTCTAGTAGTACTAGTACTAGTAGTACATACTAGTAGTACTAGTACATACTAGTACTAGTAGATACTAGTATGTACTAGTAGATACTAGTACTAGTACTAGTACTAGTATGTACTACTACAAGTATGTACTAGTACTAGTACTACTACTATTAGTACATAGTAGTAATACATACTAGTAGGACATACTAGTAGTACATGCTAATATGAACTATTACTACTACTAGTAGTAATAGTACTACTAGTATGTATTAATAGTACGTACTACTAGTACTAATAGTACTAGTATATACACCACTAGTACTACTAGTACGTACTATTAATACATACTAGTTGTACATATTAGTATGTACTTGTACTACTACTAGTACTAGTACTAGTCGTACAGGTAGTATGTACTAATAGTAGAACTAGTTGTACGTACTACTACTACTAGTACATACTCGTAGTACATACTGGAATGTACTACTACTAGTATGTACTATTAGTACTAGTACGTACTACTAGTACTACTTTTGGTACTATTAGTACAAGTACCAATACTAGTAGTAGTAGTATCTAATAGTATTAATAGTACATATTAGCATGTTCTACTAGTATGTACTACTTATAGTAGTACTAGCACTAGTACTAATACTATTAGTATTATGTACAGTTAGTATTAATAATACTAGTACTAGTACTCGTACTACTAGTAGTACATAATAGTACATACTAGTAGTACAAACTAGCGGTACATGCATGTAGTACATACTAGTAGTACAGATTAATAGTGCATGCTTTTAGTATGTACTACTTGTACTACACACTAGTATAAGTACTAGTATTAGTACGTTCTAGTACTACTAGTACTAATACGTTCTAGTACTACTGGTACTAATATGTACTACTACTAGCACTAGTACGTACTACAATTAATACGAGTACGTACCACTACTACTAGTATGTAGTAAGTACTAGTACTAAAAGTACTTACTAGTACTAAAAGTACTTACTAGTACTAGTAGTAGTAGCAGTAGTTAGTACTTACTACTTGTAGTAGTAGTAGTAGTATGTACTGGTACTAATAGTACTTACTAGTACTTATAATAGTAGTAGTACTACTAATAGTACTACTAGTATGTACTACTTGTCCTAGTATGTACTACATGTGCTAGTGCTTACTACTTCTACCAGTACTAGTACTAGTAGTGCTAGTATTTGTAGTGCTACTACTAGTACTAGTACTAGTAGTAGTAGCAGTAGTTAGTACTACTTGTAGTGGTAGTAGTAGTGTAAGTACTAGTACAAATAGTACTTACTAGTACTTATAGTAGTAGTAGTACTACTAATAGTACTACTAGTATGTACTACTTGTCCTAGTATGTATTACTTGTCCTAGTATGTACTACATGTGCTAGTACTAGTAGTATTAGTACTAGTAGTAATAGTACTTCTACTAGTATTATTACTAGTAGTGCTAGTACATGTAGTAGTAGTAATAGTACGCACTAATAGTATGTGCTACTACTGTACTACTAATATGTACTAATAGTAAAGGTTTACATGTGTACATATGTATATATGTACGTATTAATACAAATGTACCCATGTACTACTAGTATTACTTCGTACCAATAATTACTAATACTAGTACTTATTATTACTTCTAAGTACTGATAATAGCATTATTAGTGTTAGTACTACTAGTAATAGTATTATTACTAAGTTATATACTACTTAGAGTAGTACTAATAGTAGTACTACAGTTATTAGTAGTAGTGGTACTTGTAATATTACTAGTAGTACTATTACATGTAGTAGTAGTACTAGTACTAGTGCTAGTACTACATACAAGTAGTACTAGTAGTATATATTTACTAATACGTATTAGTGTATACTACTAGTACTACTACTACTACTAGATTTACTATTACTAGTACTAGTACTAGTATGTCTTGCTAGTACTACTAGTATGTACTACTATTACCACTACTAATAGTATGTGTTAGTAGTATATACTACTAGTACTAGTACGTACTACTAGTAGTAGTGCTAGTATGTACAAGTATTTATGTACCACAAGTACTAGTACATGTGGTACTAGTATATACTAGTATATTTTAGTAATATTTTTACTATGATTACTAGTACTACTAGTAGTATGTTCTACTAGTTGTACTACTAATATTACTAGTACTATGTACTACTAGTAATACCAGTACTATGTAATACTAGTTCGACGAGTAGTACCAGTAGCATGTAGAACTAGTAGTACTAGTAGAACTAGTACTATTAGTATGTACTACTAGTACATTCTAGTAGTACTAGTACATACTAGTACTAATACATACTAGTATGTACTAGTACTATGTATTAGTACTAGTACATACTAGTACTAGTACTAGTATTAGTACTGCTAGTAGTACATAGTACTAATAGTACTAGTACTAGACTAGTGCTAGTACAAGTATTTATGTACCACATGTACTAGTACATGTGGTACTAGTATATACTAGTATATTTTAGTAATACTTTTACTATGATTACTAGTATTACAAGTAGTATGTACTACTAGTTGTACTACTAATGTTACTAGTACTATGTACTACTAGTAGTACCAATACTATGTAATACTAGTTCGACAAATAGTACTAGTAGCATGTACAACTAGTAGTATTAGTAGAACTAGTACTATTAGTATGTACTACAAGTACATTCTAGTAGTACTAGTACTAGTAGTACATACTAGTAGTACTAGTACTAGTACTAGTACTACTAGTAGTACATAATACTAATAGTACTAGTACTATTAGTACATAATACTAATAGCACTAGTACTACTAATAATAGTACATACCAGTAATACATACTAGTAAGACATACTAGTAGTATATGCTAATATGAACTATTACTACTATTACAATTACTACTACTAGTACTGGTACTAGTAGTAATAGTACTACTAATATGTATTACTAGTATTAATAGTACGTACTACTAGTACTAATAGTACTAGTATGTACACCACTAGTACTACTAGTACGTACTACTGCTAGTTGTACATACTAGTATGTACTTGTACTACTACTAGTACTAGTAGTAGTCGTACAGGAAGTATGTACTATTAGTAGTACTAGTTGTACGTACTACTACTACTAGTACATACTCGTAGTACATACAAGAATGTACTACTACTAGTATGTACTATTAGTACTAATACGTACTACTAATACTACTTTTTGTACTATTGGTACAAGTAGCAGTATTAGTTGTAGTAGTATGTAATAGTACTAGTAGTACATATTAGCATGTTCTACTAATATGTACTACTTGTAGTAGTACTAGCATTAGTACTAATACTACTACTATTATGTACAGTTAGTACTAATAGTATTAGTACTAGTACTACTAGTAGTACATAATAGTAGTACGTACGTATTACTAGTAGTACATAATAGTACATACTAGTAGTACACACTAATAGTACATACATGTAGTACAAACTAGTAGTACATACATGTAGTAGTTACTATTAATACAGGTTAATAGTGCATGCTTGTATACTAATACAAGTACTAGTATTAGTACGTTCTAGTACTAATACGTTCTACTACTAGTACTAGTACGTATTACAACTAGTATTAGTACGTACCATTACTAGTATGTAGTAGGTACTAGTACTAGCAGTACTTACTAGTACTAGTAGTAGTAGCAGTAGTTAGTACTACTTGTAGTAGTAGTAGTAGTAAGTACTGGTACTAATAGTACTTACTAGTACTTATAATAATAATAGTACTACTAATAATACTACTAGTATGTACTACTTGTCCTAGTATGTACTACTTATCCTAATATGTACTATATGTGCTAGTGCTTACTACTTCTACTAGTACTAGTACTAAAAGTGCTAGTATTTGTGGTGCTACAACTAGTACTAGTACTAGTAGTAGTAGCAGTAGTTATTACTACTTGTAGTGGTAGTAGTAGTAGTAAGTACTAGTACAAATAGTACTTACTAGTAGTTATAGTAGTAGTAGTACTATTAATAGTACTACTAGTATGTACTACTTGTCCTAGTATGTACTACTTGTTCTAGTATGTACTACATGTGCTATTGCTTACTGCTTCTACTAGTACTAGTACTAGTAGTGCTAGTACTTGTAGTAGTAGTAATAGTACGTACTAATAGTATGTACTACCACTGTACTACTAGTAAGTACTACTCATATGTACTAATAGTACAGGTTTACATGTGTACATATGTATATATGTACGTATTAATACAAATGTACCCATGTACTACTAGTAATACTTCGTATCAATAATTACTAATACTAGTACTTATTATTACTTCTAAGTATTAATAATAGCATTATTAGTGTTAGTACTACTAGCAATAGTATTATTACTAAGTTATATACTACTTAGAGTAGTACTAATAGTAGTACTACTATTATTAGTACTAGTGGTACTTGTAATATTACTAGTAGTACTAATACTTGTAGTAGTAGTACTAGTAGTACATACTAGTAGTAGTATTAGTACTAGTACTAGTACTACATACAAGTAGTACTAGTAGTATATACTACTAATACATACTAATATATACTACTAGTACTACTACTACTATTAGATTTACTACTACTAGTACTAGTGCTAATATGTATACTAGTACTACTAGTATGTACTACTCTTACCACTACTACTAGTATGTGTTAGTAGTATATACTACTAGTACTAGTACTAGTGCTAGTATGTACAAGTATTTATGTACCACAAGTACTAGTACATGTGGTACTAGTATATACTAGTATATTTTATTAATATTTTTACTATGATTACTAGTACTACTAGTTGTACTACTAATATTACTAGTACTATGTACTACTAGTAATACCTGTACTATGTAATACCAGTTCGACGAGTAGTACCAGTAGCATGTACAACTAGTAGTACTAGTAGAATTAGTACTATTAGTATGTACTACTAGTACATTCTAGTGGTACTAGTACTAGTAGTACGTATTAGTAGTACTAGTATGTACTAGTACTAGTACATACTAGTATTAGTACTAGTAGTACGTACAAGTAGTATGTACTAGTATGTACTAGTACTAGTAGTACTAGTATGTACTAGTACTAGTACATACTAGTATTAGTACTACTAGTAGTACATAATACTAATAGTACTAGTATTAGTAGTACTAGTAGTACGTACTGGTAGTACTAGTATGTACTAGTACTAATACATACTAGTATTAGTACTACTAGTAGTACATAATACTAATAGTACTACTACTAAGAGTACTAGTGCTAGTACAAGTATTTATGTACCACAAGTACTAGTACATGTGGTGGTACTAGTATATACTACTATATTTTAGTAATACTTTTACTATGATTACTAGTACTACTAGTAGTATGTACTACTAGTTGTACTACTAATATTACTAGTGTTATGTGCTCCTAGTAGTACCAGTACTATGTAATACTAGTTTGACGAGTAGTACCAGTAGCATGTACAACTAGTAGTACTAGTAGAACTAGTACTATTAGTATGTACTACGAGTGCATTCTAGTAGTACTAGTACTAGTAGTACATACTAGTAGTACTAGTACATATTAGTACTACTAGTAGTACATAATACTAATGGTACTAGTACTAGTAGTACTAGTGCTAGTACTAATACTAGTGCTAATACTACTACTAGTAGTACATACCAGTAATACATACTAGTAGGACATACTAGTAGTACAAGCTAATATGAACTATTACTACTATTACAATTACTACTACTAGTACTGGTACTAGTAGTAATAGTACTACTAATATGTATTACTAGTATTAATAGTACGTACTACTAGTACTAATGGTACTAGTATGTACACCACTAGTACAACTAGTACGTACTACTGCTAGTTGTACATACCAGTATGTACTTGTACTACTACTAGTACGAGTACTAGTCGTACAGGTAGTATGTATTATTAGTAGTACTAGTTGTACGTACTACTACTACTAGTACATACTCATACTACATACTAGAATGTACTATTACTAGTATGTACTATTAGTACTAGTAGTAGTAGAATGTAATAGTACTAGTAGTACATATTAGCATGTCCTACTAGTATGTACTACTTGTAGTAGTGCTAGCACTAGTACTAATACAACTAGTATTATCTACAGTTAGTACTAATAGTACTAGTACTAGTACTCGTACTACTAGTAGTACATAATAGTACATACTAGTAGTACATACTAGTAGTACATACTAGTAGTACATACATGCAGTACAAACTAGTAGTACATACATGTAGTACATACTATTAGTACAAGTTAATAGTACATGCTTGTAGTATGTACTACTAGTAGTACATACTAGTACAAGTACTAGTATTAGTACGATCTAGTACTACTAGTACTGATACCTACTACTACTAGTACTAGTTCGTACTACAACAAGTACTGGTACGTACGACTACTAGTATGTAGTAGGTACTAGTAGTAGTAACAGTAGTTAGTACTACTTGTAGTAAAAGTAGTAGTAAGTACTGGTACTAATAGTACTTACTAGTACTTATAATAGTAGTAGTACTGCTAATAGTACTACTAGTATGTACTACTTGTCCTAGTATGTACTACATGTGCTAGTGCTTATTATTTCTACTAATACTAGTATAGTAGTGCTAGTATTTGTAGTGCTACTATCAGTACTAGTACTAGTAGGAGTAGCAGTAGTTAGTACTACTTATAGTGGTAGTAGTAGTAGTAAGTACTAGTACAAATAGTACTTACTAGTACTTATAGTAGTAGTACTACTACTAATAGTACTACTAGTATGTACTACTTGTCCTAGTATGTACTACTTGTCCTAGGATGTACTACATGTGCTAGTGCTTACCACTTCTACTAGTACTAGTACTAGTAGTGCTAGTACTTGTAGTAGTATTAATAATACGTGCTAATAGTATGTACTACTACTGTACTACTAGTATGTACTAGTCATATGTACTAATAGTACAGGTTTACATGTGTACATATGTACATATGTACGTATTAATACAAATGTACCCATGGACTACTAGTATTAATTCGTACCAATAATTATTAATACTAGTACTTATGATTACTTCTAAGTACTAATAATAGCATTATTCGAGTTAGTACTACTAGTAATAGTATTATTACTAAGTTATATACTACTTAGAGTAGTACTAATAGTAGTATTACTATTATTAGTAGTAGTGGTACTTGTAATATTACTAGTAGTATTAGTACTTGTAGTAGTAGTACTAGTAGTACATACTAGTACTACATACAAGTAGTACTAGTAGTATATACTACTAATACATACTAGTATATACTACTAGTACTACTACTACTAGATTTACTACTACTAGTACTAGTCCTAGTATGTATTACTAGTACTACTAGTATGTACTACTATTACCACTACTACTAGTATGTGTTGGTAATATATACTACTAGTACTAGTACATACTACTAGTATTAGTGCTAGTATGTACAAGTATTTAAGTACCACAAGTACTAGTACATGTGGTACTAGTATATACTAGTATATTTTAGTAATATTTTTACTATGATTACTAGTACTACTAGTAGTATGTTCTACTAGTTGTACTACTAATATTACTAGTACTATGTACTACTAGTAATATCAGTACTATGTAATACTAGTTCGACGACTAGAACATAGTACATACTAGTTGTACTATTAGTACATAATTGTAGTATTAGTAGTACATACGAACTAGTACTGTAAGGACTACAAGTACATATGTACTTATTTTGCATACATATGTACTACTAGTATGAACATAGTAGTACATACGTACTACTACTAGTCGTACATATTATTAGTCGTAGTACATACTATTAGTCGTAGTACATACTATTAGTCGTAGTACATACTACTAGTAGTACATACTAATACTAGTAGTACATACTACTACTAGTACATACTAATACTAGTAGTACATACTACTACTACTCGTACAAGTATGTACTATTAGTAGTACAAGTACGTACTACAAGTTGTACATACTAATACTAGTACTACATACTAGTACTACTAGTACTACTAGTAGTACGTACTAATACTACTAATAGTACATGCTAGTAATACTTACTAGTAGCAGTAGTACATACTAGTATGTACTACTACTACAACTAGTACTACTGGTATGTACTACTAGTTGTAGTGCAGTACTAGTACGAGTAGTAGTACATACTAGTAGGACTAGTACAAGTACTAGTACTACTAGTATGTACTATGTACTACTAGTAGTAATACATACTGGAGTACTAGTACTACAAGTATATACTACTTGCACTAGTAATAGTAGTACATATTTGTAGTAAAAGTACTAGTAGTAGTAGTATGTACTACTAATAATAGTAGCAGTAGTATGTACTACTAATGATAATAGTATGTACTAGTAATTGTAGTTAGTACTATTAGTAAGTACCACTAGTAATAGTACTTGTAGAAGTAGTATATTCTAGTACTAGTACATTCTAGTAGTACATACTAGTACTAGTAGTAGTACTACTAGTAGTATACACTAGTAGTAGTAGCGCTATTAGTAGTATGTACTACTAGTAGTAGTGCTACTCGTACATATTAGTATGTACTACTACTATTACTGCTAGTAGTATGTACTACAACTAGTACTTCTAGTAGTATGTACGACTAGAAGTAGTACTATTAGTACATACTAGTATGTACTACTACTAGCTGTAGTACAATTAATAGTATGTACTACTAGTAGCTGTAGTGCTATTAATAGTATGTACTAATAGTAGTAGTACATACTACGTACTAATAGTAGTACTAGTAGTAGTAGTACTAATAGTACATACTAGTAGTAGTACTACTACTAGTACTACTAGTAGTACATACTAGTAGTAGTATTACTGCTAGTACTAGTAGTAGTAGTACTGCTAGTACTAGTAATAGTAGCACTACTAGTATGTACTACTAGTAGTACTAGTAGTCCATACAACTAGTGCATACTACTGTTACTACTAGTAGTACATACTAGTAGTAGTACTAGTAGTAATACTAGTAGTAGTAGTACTAGTAGTACTACTAGTAGTAGTACTACTATATACTTCTATTACTAGAAGTAGTACATATTAGTAATACTAGAACTAGTTCTACCAGTAGTAGTAGTACTAGTATGCACTAGTAGTAGTAGTACATATTAGTATGTACCACTAGTAGTACTAATATGTACTAGTAGTAGTACGTACTAATCTGTATACTACTAGTACGTACTATAGGTATGTACTACTAGTATATACTACTAGTACATACTACTACTAGTACATACTACTTGTACATACTAGAGGTACTAACTACTAGTAGTACATACTACTTGTACATACTAGTAGTACTACTACTAATATTAGTAGTACAAACTACTAGTAGTACTACAAGTAGAACTAGTAGTACAAGCTACTAATAGTACATATTAGTACTAGTATTAATACTACTAGCTTGTACTACTAGTACTACTAATGTGTACTACCAGTAGTAGTACTAGTACTACTAATACATTATAGTACTACAACTCTTAGTACTAGTACTACTAGTGCATACTTGTACTACTACTACAAGTACTAGTTATGATAGTACTAGTATACTATTAGTACTTACAGTGCTAGTACTAGTAGTACATACTACTTGTATATACAAGTACAATTGCTACTAGTACTATAGTACATACTAGAATGTACTAGTAGTACTTCTAATATGTACTTCTAGTAATACGACAACTATTAGTACATATTAGTATGTACATATTAGTAGTACATACTAGTAGTACTCGTACTAGTAATAGTACTAGTACGACTATTTGTATTACATGCTAGTAGTACTAGTAGTACATACTACTATGTACTTGTAGTATGTACTACTAGAACGTACGATTAGTTTTACTTGTACTTCTACTAGTAGTACATACTAATAGTTCTAGCTGTACTAGTAGTACATGCTATTAGTACTAGTAGTACTTACTAGTACTACTACTACTAATACTAGTAGTACAAACTAGAATATACGACTAGTATGTACTTCTAGTATTACTAGTATGTACTACTAGT
The DNA here is from genome assembly GCF_054954075.1 of Amborella trichopoda. NCBI lineage: Eukaryota > Viridiplantae > Streptophyta > Magnoliopsida > Amborellales > Amborellaceae > Amborella > Amborella trichopoda. The sequence goes on from NC_142338.1 coordinate 34,538,817, forward strand.
AATACTAGTACTAGTACTAGTACATACTAGTACTACAACTTCATGTATCTGTAGTACATACTACAGCTACTAGTACAAGAGCTAGTCGTACGTACTAGAAGTACATACTAGTATGTACTACTAGTACTAGTAGTACTTACTAGTACTAGTGGTACATACTAGAATGTACTACTTATCGTAGTTGTCTGTACTAGTATGTACTAGTAGTACTAGTAGAACGTACTCGTAGTACAAGTGGTACATACCAATAGTACTAGTAGTTCTATTATTACTAGTACATTACTAGTACTCATATTAGTACTACTAGTATGTAGTACTAATACTACTAATATGTCCTACAAGTAGTAGCACTAGTACTACTAGCATTCGTACTACTATTACTTGTATGTACTAATAGCGCTAGTACTAGAAGTACGTACTACTAGTACATATTAGTACTACTTCTACTACTAGTAGTACATACTAGAATGTACTGCTAGTACTACTGGTATGTACTACTGGTGATACTTGTAGTAGTAATACTAGTACATACTAGTAGTTGTAATATTACTAGTATATACTAATATTGGTACTACTATTACTTGTATGTACTAATAGTGCTAGTAATAGAAGTACGTACTACTAGTATATACTAGTACTACTTCTTTTACTAGTAGTACTAGTAGTACATACTAGAATGTGCTACTAGTACTACTGGTATGTACTACTGGTGATACTTGTAGTAATAATACTAGTACATACTAGTAGTAGTAGTACTACTAGTATATACTAGTACTGGTGATACTAGTAGTAGTACTACTACTAGTATATACTAGTACTGGTGATACTAACAGCAGTAGTAATAGTATATACTTGTACAAGTTCTATTAGTATGTACTACTAGTACTAGTACTAGTACATACTTATACTACTCTTTCGAGTACTAGTACTACTAGCACATACATGTACTATTACTACTAGTACTAGTTGTGCTAGAACTAGTAGTACATATTACTTGTACATACTAGTACAACTACTATTAGTACTAGTAGTACATTACTAGAATGTACTTGTAGTACTACTAGTGTGTGCTTTTAGTAATACTAGAACTAGTACTACTACTAGTAGTAGTACTAGTGTGTACTAGTTCTAGTATACATATTAGTATGTACTACTAGTACGACAAGCATGTACTAGTAATATGTACTAGTATTTACTAGTAGTACTACTAGTAGTAGTACATTCTTGTCTGTATACTATTAGTACAGCAGTAGTAGTAGTACTAGTCATATGTACTATTAGTAGCACTAATACTACTAGTATGTACTACTAGTATGTTCTACTAGTACATACAACTAGTACTACTAATATGTATTACTAGTAGTAGTACTAGTACTACTAATATGTATTACTAGTAGTAGTACTAGTATTACTAGTACATACTGGTACTACCACAACAAGTACTAGTACTACTAGCACATACTTATACTACTATTACTACTACTTGTAGTGCTAGTACTGATGGTATATACTACTTGTACATATTTGTATTACTCCTACTAGTACTAGTAGTGCATACTAGAATGTACTACTAGTAGTTTTAGTACTAGTACTACTAGTATGAACTACTAGTATATTCTATTAGTAATAGTACAATACTACTAGTACATTCTAGTACTACTACTACTCGTACTAGTACTATTAGCACATACTTGTACTACTACTACTAGTACTAGTGGTGCCAGTACTAGTAGTACATACTACATGTACATACAAGTATAATTACAACAAGTACTAGTAATACATATTAGAATGTCCTAGTAGTACTACTAATATGTACTTCTTGTAATACTAGAACTAGTACTACTACTAGTAGTAGTACTAGTAGTACATATTAGTTGCTACTACTAGTCTTTGCTACTCGTACTACTAGTATGTACCAGTAGTATGTACTAGTACGTACTAGTAGTTGTAATACTAGTAATACTACCAGTAGTAGTACTAGTGCTAGTACTAGTAGTAGCACATACTAGTCACTATACTACTAGTACATACAAGTATGTACTACTAGTATATACTACTAGTACTACTAGTAGTAGTACATATTAGTCATATGTACTGCTATTAGTATTAGTAGTAATACTATTAGTATTAGTAGTACTACTATTAGTACTAGTATATACTACTAATACAAGTATGTACTATTAGTATGTACTACTAGTACTAGTAGTGGTAGTAGTACGTATTAGTAATATGTACTACTATTAGTATTAGTAGTAATAATACAAGTATGTACTAGTAAGACTAGTACTAGCACATATTAGTAATACTACTACTAGTACTAGCAGTATATACTAGTATGTACCACTAGTCCAGGTGCTAATACTAATTGTATTACTAGTAAGTACTACTAGTATTATTACTACTAGTATGTTCCACTAGTACGTACTTCTAATACTTCTAGTGTGTACTACTAGAACTAGTATTAATAGTACATACGACTAGTAGTACTAGTAGTACATATTTTACTAGTACATTTTAGTACTACTACTACTAGTAGTACTACTAGTACATACTACTACTACTACTTGTACTACTTGTACTACTTGTACTATTACTAGTATATACTACTACTAGTACTTTTACTACAAGTACTAGTACTACTAATATGTACTACTACTAGTAAATTATAGTACTACTACTACTAGTACTAGTAGTACAAACTAGTATGTACAACTTGTGGTAGTAGTAGTAGTATGTACTAGTAGTAGTTGTACTAGTATGTACTAGTAGTAGTTGTACTAGTATGTACTAGTAGTACCAGTACTATTACTACTAGTAGTAAATACTTGTAGTACTAGTAGTACATATATTAGTACAAACTAGTAGTACTGCTCGTAGTAATAGTACTAGTACACATACTAGTAGTATTAATTCTAATGCCACTAATAGTATATACAAGTAGTATTAGTAGTACATACTAGTAGCACATACTCGTATGTACTACTAGCACTAGTAGTAGTAGTATTAGAACGTACTCTTAATATGTGCTAGTACTAGTATTACTAGTACATATTAGTACTACTATTATTACTAGTAGTACATACTACTAGTACTACTAGTACTACTAGTACATATTAGTACTACTACTACTATTACTAGTAGTACATACTACTAGTACTACTAATACATATTAGTACTACTTCTACTATTACTAGCAGTACATACTACTAGTACTACTAGTACAAGTACGTACTTCTAGTACTAGTATTATTACTAATATTAGTGGTACATACTACTAGTAATACTTGTAGTAAATTACTAGTACTAGTACTAGTACTACTAGTGTGTACTTCTAGTACAAGTACTACTAGTATGTTCCACTAGTACGACTAGTATGTACTAGTATGTAATACTTGTACAACTCGTATGTACTACTAGTGTGTACTACAAGTACTATACTACTAGTATGTTCTACTAGTACTATTAGTATGCACTAGTATGTACTACTTGTACTACTCGTATGTACTACTAATACTAGTGTTGCTACTACGAGTACATACTAGTACTACTATTATTCGTACCAGCCTTAATACTACATACTAGTACTTGTACTAGTATGTACTGGTATTGCTAGTACTAGTAGTACGTACTAGTAGTACATACTACAAGTATAAACTAGTAATACTATTAATAATAGTAGTATATACTAGTATGTACTACTAGTACTACTGGTACTAGTACTCGTACGTAATACTAGTACTAGTACTTGTAGTATGTACTAGTACTACTAGTACGTAATACGTACAACTAGAAGAAGGACTACTAACACTACGAGTACTGGTACAATAGTACTAATAGTAGTACTACTAGTACTACTAGTACTTGTACTAGTACTGCTAGTACTAGTACTAGTAGTACTAGTATTAGTAGTACTAATAGTACTACTAGTACTATTAATACCAGTACTAGTATGTACTATTAGTATGAACTACTAGTAAGCACTACTAGTATTATTAGTATGTACTACTAGTATGACTAGTAGTAAGTACTATTAGTAGTACATTCAAGTAGTACATACTGGTAGTACTAGTACTAGTACTGGTACTACTAGTTGTAATAGTATGCTTGTACTAGTACAAAAATTATGTATTACTAGTACTAGTATTTATAACTAGTAAATACTAGTTGTACATACTAATAGTATTAGAAGTACATACTAATAGTGAATACTACGTACTAGTACTAGTAGTACTACTACTACTAATTGTACTTATAGTCGTACTACCAGTACTACGTAATACTTGTACTAGTACTACTAGTATGTACTACTAGTACCAGTACGTACTATTAATATTATGTACTACTAGTACTAATAGTTCGTACAACGTGTAGTGCCTATATGTAGTTTATACTAGTAGTACATACTAGAAGTACATGCGTGTAGTATGTTTTGCTAGTAGTACATACTAGTATAGTACTAGTACATACTACTACTACTCATGTGTACTACTATTACTAGTATGTACTGCTAGTACTAGTACGTACTACTACTAGTATGTAATACATACTAGTACTAGTACTATTAGTACTAGGAGGGCATATAAGTACTAGTTCTTGCACTATTAGTAGTACGTACTATTAGTACTAGTTGTATGTACAAGTACTAGTACTAGTACTATTAGTACTTGCAGTACGTACTATTAGTACTTGTTGTACGTACTATTAGTACTAGTAGGACATAATACTAGTACTACGTACTAGTTGTACTAATACTCGTACTATGTAGTGCTAGTAGTAGGATTACTAGTATGTACTACTAGTATGAATAGTACATACTAGTAATACTAGTATGTACTACTAGTACTACTAGTAAGTACTATTAGAACTACTAGTACAAGTATGTACTAGTAGTATGTATTACTAGAGCTACTAATAATAGTATGTACCAGTAGTAGTACTAATATGTACTACTAGTACTAGTACTATTAGTACTGTTAGTACTAGTACTATTAGTACTAGGAGGGCGTACAAGTACTAGTTCTTGTACTATTAGTAGTACGTACTATTAGTACTAGTAGTATGTACAAGTACTAGTACTAGTACTATTAGTACTTGTAGTACGTACTATTAGTACTTGTTGTACGTACTATTAGTACTAGTAGAACATAATACTAGTACTCGGCATACGTAGTGCTAGTAGTAGGATTACTATTACTACTCGTACAAGTACTAGCTTGTTCCAGTTTGTACTAAAAGTACTGGTAGTCCTACTACAATAGTACGTATTACTTGTACTAGTATTATTAGTCCGTACTACTAGTACTAGTACGTACTACTTGTATGTACTACTAATAGATACTACTATAGATGTAGTACGTACTAGTAGTACGAGTGGTGCATACTAGAAGTAGGTACTAGTAGTACTATTACTTGTATGTACTATTAAGGTAATAATACTAGTGTTACTAGGACTTGTATGTACTACTAGTATGTACTAGTAATAGTAAAAACTAGCACTACTAGTATGTACTTCTAGTAGTAATACTAGTATGTACTAGTACTATGTACTACTAGTATGTACTACTAGTAGTACTAGTACGAATAGTACATACTAGTAGTACTAGTATGTACTATTAGTACTACTAGTATGTACTATTAGAAGTACTAATACAAGTACATACTACTAGTAGGTATTACTACAGCTACTAATACTAGCTCTAGTACTAGTATGTACCAGTAGTAGTAGTACTAGTATGTACTACTAGTACTAGCATTAGTACTTGTATGTACCAGTAGTAGTAGTACTAGTAGTACTAGTATGTACTACTAGTAATACTATGTAGAACTAGGATTTACTACTAGTACTACTAGCTTGTACTACTAGTATGTACTACTCGTACTACTAGTATGTACTACTAGTACTACTAGTAAGTACTACTAGTATGAATAGTACATACTAGTAATACTAGTATGTACTACTAGTATGAATAGTACATACTAGTAATACTAGTATGTACTACTAGTACTACTAGTAAGTACTATTAGAACTACTAGTACAAGTACGTACTACTAGTATGTATTACTAGAGCTACTAGTAATAGTATGTACCAGTAGTAGTAGTACTAATATGTACTACTAGTACATAGCATTAGTACTAGTATGTACCAGTTGTAATAGTACTAGTAGTACTAGTATGTACTACTTACTAATAGTACATACTAGTAATACAACTAGTATTACTAGTACTACTAGTATGTACTACTTACTAGTAATACATACTAGTACTACTAGTATGTACAACTTGTATGTACTATTAGTAATACTAGTACTCTTATTACTACTAGTATGTACTACTAGTACTACTAGTGTGTACTATTAGAACTACTAGTACAAGTACGTACTACTAATATATATTACTAGCGCTACTAGTACTAACACTAGTACTAATATGTACCAGTAGTAGTCGTACTAGTATGTACTACTAGTACTAGCACTAGTACTAGTATGTACCAGTAGTATGTACTACTAGTAATAGTACAAGTACTAGTAGTACATTTTAGTGTATGTAATACTAGTAGTACATACTAGTGTATGTAATACTAGTATATACTACTAATACTACAACTACAAGTACTAGTAGTACATACTATTAGTACATACTACTACTACTAGTACTAGAAGTACAAATTAGTATGTACTTCTAGTATGTCCTACTAGTGCTACTAATTAGTAGTACTAGTAGTACATACTTCTAGTACATACTAGTACTTGTAGTAGTGGTATATTCTAGTAGTAGTACATACAAGTCCTAGTAGTAGTACATACAAGTCCTAGCAGTATGTACTACTAGTAGTAGTACATACTAGTAAGTGCTAGTAGTACTACTACTAGTAATAGTACTACTAGTACATACTAGTATGTACTATGACTAGCACTATGAATAGTATGTACTATAAGTAGTAGTACTTTTAGTACATACTAGTATGTACTATAAGTAGTAGTACTTTTCGTACATACTAGTATGTACTATAAGTAGTAGTACTTTTAGTACATACTAGTATGTACTACTAGTAGTTGTACTTGTACTAGAACTACTAGTAGTACAAGTAATAGTAGTAGTATGTACTACTAGTACTTTGAGTATGTACTACTACTAATACAAATAATACAATGAGTATTTACTAGTATAAGTACATACAAGTACTAGTACTAGTTTGTACTACTAGTAGTATGTACTCGTATTAGTAGTACATACTAGTATGTATTACTCGTATGTACTACTAGTACTACAAGTATGTACTGCTGTAGTACTAGTACTGGTAGTACGTAGTACTAGTAGTACTTGTAAGATTAATAATAGTATTTCCGATACTAGTAGTAATAATATTAGTGGTACTAGTTTAAATAATTTTACTATTTATATGTACTCTTAAAACTAGTAGTTGTAGTAATACGTATTACAAGTACTGGTAGTTGTAGTAGTATGTACAAGTAGTATATACTACAAGTACTAATAGTAATAGTACAAGTTTGTAGTAGTAGTACTAGTACGTACAAGTAGTACATACTACTATGTACTACTGTGTACTAGTAGTAGCACTAATACAAGTACTACTAGTAATACGTACTAGTAGTTCGTACTCGTAATACTAATACTACTAGTAGTACGTACTAGTAGTTCATACTCAAAGTACGTACAAGTAGTACTAGTACTACTAGTAGTACTATAGAACAAGTACTAGTAGTACTAGTTGTACTAATAGTACTTACTACTTCTTATTGTACTAGTACAATTAGAACGTACCATACTTGTACTAGTAGTAATTGTACTAATAGTACTTACTAGTATTACCCGTAGTACTAGTACTAATACTACGTACTACTTCTTATTATACATAGAGCAGTTTCGATAGAGCGGTATAGGGTAGTACAGTACGTAGTATGTACATACTACATACTATATGTACGTACTACCTGCCATATGTACGTACCACTTGCTGCATGACCATAATATGCAGTACATACATAATATGTATATACTAGTAGAAGTAGTAGTAATATTAGTAGTACTACTATTATTAATAGTACGTACTAGTACTAATACTACTAGTAGTTTTGTTACTAGTACTACTAGTAGTTCCCACTAGTGCTATTAGTACTAGTAGTACATACTAGTACTATTAGTATATAGTAGTACTATTACTACTAGTAGTACATACAAGTACTTTTAGTACTAGTAGTACATACTAGAACGTACTACTAGTACTAGTAGATGTAGTACTAGTACTAGTTGCAATAATAACAGTAGCATTGGTATTAGTAGTACTAGTACTAGAACTTATACAACTAATATCTACTGCTAGTATGTACTCTTAGTACAAGTACAAGCACTACTAGTACTACTACAATTAGTAATAGTAGTACATACTAGTATGTACAACTAGTACTATCAGTACATACAGTAGTAGTATTAGTATGTACTACTAGTATGTACCCGTAGTACTAGTACTAGCACCATTAGTAGTTCTACAATTAGTACTAGTAGTACATACTAGTATGTACTACTAGTCTACCAGTATGTACTACTACTAGTAATACTATTATGTACTACTAGTATTACTAGAACTAGTACTAGTAATGTACTACTAGTATTATGTACTACTAATACTAGTACTAGTAGTAGTTACGTATTACTAGTACTAGTACTAGTACTAGTACTGTACTAGTACTACATACTAGTACTGTACTACTAGTAATATGTAATACTAGTATTTTTAGTAGTACTAGTACTAGTATGTACTACTAGTGTACTAGTACCAGTATTAATACTTGTACTAGTAATGTACAGCTAGTACTACTAGTAGTATGTACTTCTAGTACTAGTATTAGTACTTGTACTAGTAATACGAGTTCTAATACTATTAGTAGTACATACTAATAGTAAATACTAGTCGTACATTGTACCATGTACTACTAGTACTAATAGTAGTACTACTAGTATGTACTAATAAAATGTACTAATACTAGTACAAACTAGTACTACTACTATTAGTATTAGTACAAACTAGTGCTACTACTACTGTACTAGTAAGACATACTCTTAGTACATACTACTATTACTGCTACTAGTACTAGTATGTACTACTAGAAGTAGTACTTGTAGTTGTAGTATATTCTAGTACTAGTACATTCTAATAGTACATACTAGTAGTAGTACCACTAATACTACAAGTAGTATACCCTAATAGTAGTAGTATTATTAGTAATATGTACTACTAGTAGTAGTACTACTCGTACATATTAGTATGTACTACTACTATTATTACTACTAGTACTTCTAGTAATAGTACTAGTAGTACGTACTAGAAGTTGAACAAGTAGTACATATTAGTAGTAGTAATACTAGTAGTAGTACTACTACTAGTATATACTTCTAGTAATACTAGTACATATTAGTACTACTGGTAGTAGATACTTGTCTTAGCATGTCTTAGTATGTACTAGTAGTTCTACAACATATTACTACTAGCAATAGTGGTACATGCTTGTAGTATATACTACTAGTAGTACATACTAGTTGTATATAGTAGTACTAGTACTAGTAACTACTACAACTAGTATATACTACTACTATTAGTATGTACTACTAGGGCTAGTACGTACTACTACTACCAGTATGTACTACTAGTTCTAATACGTACTACTACTACTAGTACTAGTACGTATTAGTAGTAGTAGTAGTACGTGTACTTCTACTACTAGTACATACTACTTGTACTAGTATGTACTAGTACTACTAGTATTAGTATTACTAGTATGTACTACTAGTACTAGAAGTTGTAGAAGTAGTATGCACTACTAGTACTACAAGTATGTACTACTAGTAGTACTATTCGTACTCCTAGTATGAACTATTAGTACTATGAGTATTAGTACTAGTAGTACTAATACTAGTACTACTAGTATGTACTACTAGTACTAGCACGTACTATGTACTAGTAGTATATACCACTAGTATGAAAAACTAGTACTAATAGTAGTAATATTAGTACATACTTGTAGTACTAGTACTAGTAGTACATACTAGTTGCACATACTAGTAGTACTAGTAATACATACTTGTAGTACAAGAAGTAGTACTTGTTCTAATACTAATATTACTAGTACATACTAATAATAGCAGTACGCACTAACACTAGTGGTACATACTAGTAGTAGTACAAGCTAGTAGTAGTAGTACGTACTAGTGGTAGTAGTACATACTAGTAGTAGTAGGACGTACTAATACTAGTAGTACATACTAGTAGTAATAATACGTACTAGTACTAGTATTAAGACTACTAGTACATACTATTAGTAAGTACTAATACTAATATTTACTATTAAGAGTATGTACTTTTAGTACTAATACTTGTAGTACTAGTAGTACATACTAGTAGTAGTAGTAATACTAGTAGTAGTATTAGTATATACTAGTACTAGTTGTGCTAGCACTACTTGTAATACTAGTAATACAAGCTACTAGTAGTACATTACTAGTTGTAGTACTAATACTACTAGTATGTACTACTAGTAAGTACTACTAGTAGTAGTATTAGTACATACTAGTAGTACCACTACTAGTATTAGTACTACTAGCATATCCTTATACTAGTACTACTAGTACAAGTAGTGCTAGCACTTGTAGTACATATTACTTTATACATGTTAGTACAACGACTACTAGTACTAGTAGTACATACTAGAATGTACTAGTAGTACTACTAGTGTGTACTACTTGTAATACTAGAACTAGTACTACTAGTATGTACTAGTAGTACATATAAGTATGTACTACTGGTACTACTAGTATGTACTAGTAGTTGTACGTACGATTCCGTATACTACTAGTATGTACTAGTAGTAGTACGTATTAATCTGTATACTACTAGTACATACAAGTACGTATTACAGATATGTACTACTAGTATATTCTACTAGTACTAGTAGTTGTAGTATGTACTAGTAGTATGTACTCATAGTAGTACATACTACTTGTACATACTAGTACTACTGCTACTAATACTAGTAGTACATACTAGAATGTACTACTAGTATGTACTATTAGTAATACTAGTACTAGTACTACAACTAGTAGTAGTACTAGTATGTACTAGTACTAGTACTAGTATGTACTAGTACTAATAGTACTAGTATATACAGTACTAGTAGTACTAGTATGTACAGTACTAGTAGTACTAGTATGTACAGTACTAGTAGTACTACTATGTACTAGTACTAGTACTAGTATGTACTAGTACTAGTACTAGTATGTACTAGTACTAGTACCAAATGATGTACTGGTAGTATAAGCTATTAGTAGAACATTACTAGTACTAGTATTAATACTAGTAGCATGTACTACTAGTACTACTAATATGTACTACCAGTAGTAGTACTAGTACTACTAATATATTATAGTACTACAACTACTAGTACTAGTACTAGTACTAGTACTCGTAGTACAAGTGGTACATACTAGTAGTACATACTAGTATGTCTACATGTACTTGTATGTACTATTAGTACTAGTGCTAGTATGTACTACTAGTACTACTGGTTTGTACTAATAATACAAACTGATACTAGTGCTACTTGTATGTACTAGTCGTATATACTAATAGTATGTACTAGTACTACTTGTATGTACTAGTAGTATGCAGAAGTTATATGTACTTGTATTTACTAGTAGCATGTACAAGTAGTATGTACTACTAGTACTAGTAGTAGTTGTGCTAGTACTACTAGTAGTAGTTGTACTAATACTACTAGTAGACATACTCATAGTACTAGTAGTACATACTACTAGTACATACTAGTAGTAGTAGTAGTACTCATATGTACAAGTAGTAGTAGTAGTATGAACTAGTAGTAGTAGTACTGATATCTACTACTAGTTTGTATTAATAGTAGTATGTACTAATAGTAGTAGTAGTAGTACTATTATGTACGACTAGTATGTACTAGTACGAGTACTACTAGTAGTACTAGTATTAGTACCAGTAGTACTAGTACTCCTTGTATTACTAGTACATTACTAGTACTCGTATTAGTACTACTATTATGTAGTACTAATATTACTAACATGGACTACAAGTAGTAGCACTAGTACTAGTAGTACGTACTAGTACTGGTACAAATATTACTTGTATGTACTAGTAGTGCTAGTATTAGAAGTACATACTACTAGTACATACTAGTACTACGTCTACTAGTAGTAGTACTAATAGTACATACTAGAATGTACTACTAGTACTACTGGTATCTAATACTGGAGGTACTTGTAGTAGTAATATTAGTATATACTAATAGTAATAGTAGTACTAGTATATACTAGTACTGGTGATACTAGAAGTAGTAGTACTAGTATTTACTAGTACTAGTTCTACTAGTATGTACTAGTGTACAAATTAGTACTAGTTCTAGTACTAGTATGTACTAGTAGTACTAATACTATTACTATTAGTACATACTAGTAGTACATACAAGTATGTACTAGTAGTAGTGGAAGTATTATGTGCTAGTAGTAGTAGATACTAGTATTATGTACTAGTAGTAGTGGAAGTATTATGTACTAGTAGTAGTGGAAGTACAATAAGTATGTACTAGTGTACAAATTAGTACTAGTTCTAGTACTAGTATGTACTAGTAGTACTAATACTATTACTATTAGTACATACTAGTAGTACATACAAGTATGTACTAGTAGTAGTGGAAGTATTATGTGCTAGTAGTAGTAGATACTAGTTGTAGTAGTGCTAGTACTACTAGAATTAGTAGTACTGTTATTACTAGTAGATAATGCGCTTGTAGTTTGTACTACTAGTAGCATGTACTAATAGTAGTTGTAGTACTAGTATATACTTGTAGTACTAGTACTAGTACTAGTACTACTAGTAGTACATACTAATAGTATTAATAATGTACTACTAGTACCACTAGTAGTACGTACAACAAGTACTAGTACTAGTAGTAGTACGTACTACTTGTACTAGTATACATATGGTAGTACTGTTACTACTAGTACGTACTAAGTCTACTAGTAGAACTAGTATTAGTACTACTAAAAGTACATTACTAATACTACTAGTATGTACTACTAGTTTGTACTAGTATATGAAGTATGCATTGCTAGTATGTACTACTAGTACTACTAGTAAGACTATAAGTACGTACTAGTGTACAAACTAGTACTAGTTCTAGAACTAGTATGTACTAGTAGTACTAATACTAGTACTATTAGTACATACTAGTATGTATTAATAGTTTAGTAGAGCTAGTACTACTAGAATTACTAGTACTACTATTACTAATAGTAATATGCACTTGTAGTTTGTACTACTAGTAGCATGTACTGTTAGTAGTTGTAGTACTAGTATATACTTGTAGTACTAGTACTAGTACTACTATTAGTACATACTAATAGTACTAGTAATGTACTTCTAGTACCACTAGTAGTACGTACTACAAGTACTGGTACTAGTAGTAGTACATACTACTTGTACTAGTATGTACTAGTAGTACGAGTACTACTAGAAGTACATACTAGTAGTACTAGTAGTACATACTACTAGTATGTACTACTAATATTACTAGTATATACTACTAGTTTGTGCTATTAGTACGAACAAGTACTAGTCTTTGGACTAGTTTTTACTAGTAGTACTAGTATTATTACAACTAGTACATACTAGTAGTACTACTAGTACATACTACTATGTACTACTAGTATGCACTACTAGTATTCGTACTAGTAGTAGTACTAGTATGTATTAGTAGTTTATACGACTAGTAGTACTAGTACTTAAACTACTAATACGTACAAGTACTAGTAGTTCTAGTAGTACATACTAGTAGTACTAGTATTCGTATTAGAAATGTTTTACTAGTACAACTAGTAGTATGTACTACTAATACTAGTAGTATGTACTAGTACTAGTAGTACATAGTAGCAGTACATACTAGGAGTACTAGCAGTAGTACTTGTACTAGTAGTACTAGTTCCAGTACCACTAGTAGCATATATTAGTAATATTAGTAGTACATACTAGTATGTACCAGCACTAATATGTAATAGTACTAGTACATACTTATACTACAATTAATACTACTAGTAGTACATATTACAAGTACATACTAGTGCTACTAGTAGTACATACTAGTACTTTATCTACTAGTAAGTATTAGTAGTACTATTACTTGTAATATATACTACGAGTAATAGTACAACAAGTAGTAGTATTAATACTAGTAATAGTACTAGTATGTACTACAAGTACAACTAGTATATACTACTAGTATGTACTAGTAGTACAAACTAGTACTAGTATGTACTAGTAGTACTAATACTACTAGTGTACTAATTGTATTAGTACTAGTACTACTAACACATACAAGTACTAGTACTTCTGGTGCTAGTAGTACATACTAGTTCTACTTATACTAGTACTAGTAGTACATACCAGTAGTACATACTAGTATGTACTACTAGTACAACTATTATGTAGTACTAGTAGCAGTATATACTACTAGTACTTATACTACTAGTAGTGCATACTAGTTGCACATACTAACTCTAGTAGTACGTACTAGTAGTACTAGTGTTAGTACCAATAATGTACTACTAGTAGTATTAATTTCAGTACTACTAGTAGCACTTACTAGAAGTAGTAGTAGCACATACTAATAGTACTACTACTAGTATTACTAGTAGCACATACTAGTACTACTACTACTAGTACATACTAGTACTACTACTATTAGTACATACTAGTACTACTTACTACTAGTACTAGTAGTACATACTGTACTAGTACTAGTACAACAAGTACATACTTGTACTACTACAACTAGTATGTATACTACTAGTAAAAGTACATACTTGTACTACTACAACTAGTATGTATACTACTAGTAAAAGTACATACTTGTACTACTACAACTACAAGTACATACTACTAGTATGTACTATTACGTACTAGTAGTACTACAAGTACAACTAGTATGTAAACTACAAGTACATACTAGTACGTATACTACAAGTATATACTAGTATGTACTAGTACGTACTAGTAGTACACATACTCGTATGTATTACAAGTGCTAGTATGTACCAGTATGTATACTACTGGCATGTACTAGTAGTATACATACTAGTATGTACATACCACTAGTATGTACTCGAAGTATACATACTAGTATTTACTACTAGTATTAGTAGCAGTAGTTGTACTTGTCTAGTACATACTAGTAGTACTTGTAACAACTACTAGTAGTAGTACTATTACTACTAGTGCAAGTACTACTAGTAGTAGTAGTACAAGTAGTATGTACCAGTACATATTAGTACTGCTACTATTAGTAGTACAGACTAATACTATTAGTAGTACATACTAATATGTACTACTAGTACCGGTACATATTAGTACTATTACTACTCGTAATACTGGTATTAGTATTACTAGCAGTACATACTAGTATGTACTACTATTTTGTACTAGTATATACTACTAGTATGCATTGCTAGTATGTACTACTAGTAATACAATAAGTATGTACTAGTGTACAAATTAGTACTAGTTCTAGTACTAGTATGTACTAGTAGTACTAATACTATTACTATTAGTACATACTAGTAGTACATACAAGTATGTACTAGTAGTAGTGGAAGTATTATGTGCTAGTAGTAGTAGATACTAGTTGTAGTAGTGCTAGTACTACTAGAATTAGTAGTACTGTTATTACTAGTAGATAATGCGCTTGTAGTTTGTACTACTAGTAGCATGTACTAATAGTAGTTGTAGTACTAGTATATACTTGTAGTACTAGTACTAGTACTAGTACTACTAGTAGTACATACTAATAGTATTAATAATGTACTACTAGTACCACTAGTAGTACGTACAACAAGTACTAGTACTAGTAGTAGTACGTACTACTTGTACTAGTATGTACTAGTAGTACGAGTACTACTAGAAGTACATACTAGTAGTACTAGTAGCACATACTACTAGTATGTACTACTAATATTACTAGTATATACTACTAGTTTGTGCTAGTAGTACGAACAAGTACTAGTCTTTGTACTAGTTTTTACTAGTAGTACTAGTATTATTACTACTAGTACATACTTGTAGTACTACTAATACGTATTCGTATGTACTACTAGTACGCACTACTAATATTAATACTAGTAGTAGTACTTGTATGTACAAGTAGTACATACAACTAGTAGAACTAGTACTTACACTACTAATACGTACAAGTAACTAATACGTACAAGTACGAGTAGTATATACTAGTACTAGTAGTTCTAGTAGTACATACTAGTAGTACTAGTACTAGTATTAGAAATGTTTTATTCGTACAACTAGAAGTATGTACTACTAATATTAGTAGTATGTACTACTAATATTAGTAGTACGTACTAGTACTAGTAGTACATATTAGCAGAAGTACTAGTACGTACTAGTACTACTAGTATGTACAAGTAGTATGAACTAGTACTAGTACTACTAGTAGTACGTCATTGTGGAACATACTAGTACTACTAGTACTAGTATGTACAACTAGTACTAGTACCTCTTGAACTAGTATGTACTAGTATTAGTATGTATTATGTAGTACTAGTATGTACTAGTATTAGTATGTATTATGTAGTACTAGTAAGTACTATGTAGTACAAGTGTGTAGTAGTATTTGTACTAGTACTAGTACTAGTATTAGTATGTATTATGTAGTACTAGTACTAGTAGTATGTAATACTACTAGTACTACTACTAATAGTGCATATGTACTTGTACTACATACTTGTATGCATTACTTATAATACTAGTATAGTAATAATGCCACTATTAATACTACTATAATGGAACTACTATTACAAATAGCAGTAGTATTAATAATATTAGTAACACTAGTATTAATAATAGTAGTACTACTAATACTATTGTGGTAGTACTATTACTACTAGTAGTAATATTACTATTAGTATTATTAGTAATAGTACTCAGTAGTACTATTAGTACGTACTAGTAATTGTAAAAAAAAAAAGTAGTATTACTATTAGTAATAGTATTACTAATAGTAGTACTACTTATAGCAGTAATAATAGTATTAGTAATGCTAATAGTAGTACTAATCGTACATATATACACATGTACTAGTACACATATGGTAGTACTATTACTACTAGTACGTACTGAGTGTATTAGTAGAACTAGTACTAGTACTACTAGTCTGTACTACTAGAAGTACATCACTAATACTACTAGTATGTACTACTAGTTTGTACTAGTATATACTACTAGTATGCATTGCTAGTATGTACTACTAGTACTACTAGTAATACTATAAGTATGTACTAGTGTACAAACTAGTACTAGTTCTAATACTAGTATGTACTAGTAGTACTAATGCTAGTACTTCTAGTACATACTAGTATGTACTAGTAGTAGTGGAAGTATTATGTGCTAATAGTAGTAGATACTAGTTGTAGTAGTGCTAGTACTAATATTACTAGTAGTATTATGCACATGTAGTTTGTACTACTAGTAACATGTACTCCTACTGGTACTAATAATTGTACAAGTAGTTTACTAGTACTACTATTATGCACTACTATTATGTACCACTACTAGTACTAATATGTACTACTAGTGCTAGTAATTCTAGTACTACTAGAATGTACAACTAGTATATACTTCTTGAATGTAGTAGGTGTCTGTACTACTTGTATGTACTAGTTGTCTGTACTACTAGTATGTACTACTACTAGTACTACTAATACTACAGCTATTTCTACTTGTACTACTACTAGTTCCAGTACTTCTACTTGTACTGCTATTAGTTCTAGTACTACTAAGAGTACTGCTAGTAGAAGTACTAGCATCTACTAGTAATACTAGTATGTACACATAGTAGTAGTACGTACTAGTACAAGCAGTACATACTAGTAGTAGTTGTACGTACTAGTACAAGGAGTACATACTAGTAGTAGTTGTACGTACTAGTACTAGCACCAGTGCTTGTATGTACTACTAGAATGTACTACTAGTAGTACATACTAATAGTAGTACAAGTGCTAATTTGTACTAGTAGTACATACTAGTATATACTACTAGTACAAATAAGTACTACTAGTAGTAGTACTAGTATGCACTACTAATACTAGTAACTACTACTAGTACTAGTATTAGTATGTACCACTAGTAGATACTAGTATGCATGTACGACTAAAACTAGTAAGTACTACTAGTATTAGTACGTACTAGTAGAACTAGTACAACTACAAATACTACTAGTACGTACTATGTACTACTCGTAGTAATACATACTAGTAGTACTAGTACTACAAGTATATACTACTTGCACACATATTTGCAGTAAAAGTACAAGTAGTAGTGGTGGTATATACTACTAATAATAATAGTAGTACATACTACTAGTAGTACATACTAATAGTAGTAGTACATACTACTAGTAGTACATACTAATGTAGTAGTACATACTACTAGTAGTACGTACTAATACTAGTATACATACTACAAGTAGTACATACAAATACTAGTAGTACATACTAATACTAGTAGTACATACAACTAGTACTACATACAAATACTAGTAGTACATACTAACACTAGTAGTACATACTAGTACTACTCATACAAGTATGTACGACAAGTTGTACAAACTAATACTAGTACTACATACTAGTAGTACTTGTACTACAAGTATATACTACATGCACTAGTACTAGTAGTACATATTTGTAGTAAAAGTACAAGTAGTAGTAGTGGTATGTACTACAAAAAATAGTAGTAGTACATACTACTAGTAGAACATACTACTAGTAGTACATACTAATAGTAGTAGTACATACTACTAGTAGTACATACTAATAGTAGTAGTACATACTAATACTAGTAGTACATACTACTAGTAGTACATACTAATACTAGTAGTACATACTAATACTAGTAGTACATACTAATACTAGTAGTACATACTAATACTAGTAGTACATACTAGTACAACTCGTACAAGTATGTACTACTAGTAGTACAAGTATGTACTACAAGTTGTACATACTAATGCTAGTACTAAATACTAGTACTACGTACTAGTACTACTAGTAGTACATACTAATACTACTAGTAGTACATACTAAGAGTACTTACTAGTACAAGTAGTACATACTAAGAGTACTTACTAGTACAAGTAGTACATACTAGTATGTACTACTAGTACAATTAGTACTACTAGTATGTACTACTAGTTGTAGTGCAGTACTAGTACAAGTAGTAGAACGTACTAGTCGAACTAGTAAAAGTACTAGTACTACTAGTATGTACTATGTACTACTAGTAGTACTAGTACTACAAGTATATACTACTTGCACTGGTACTAGTAGTACATATTTGTAGTAAAAGTACAAGTAGTAGTAGTGGTATGTACTACTAATAATAGTATTAGTACATACCACTAGTAGTACATACTACTAGTAGTAGTACATACTACTAGTAGTACATACTAATACTAGTAGTATATACTACTAGTAGTACATACTAGTACTAGTAGTACATGCTAGTACTACTCGTACAAGTATGTACTACAAGTTGTACATACTAATGCTAGTACTGCATACTAGTACTACTAGTACTACCTACTAGTACTACTAGTAGTACGTACTAATACTACTAGTAGTACATACTAGTAATACTTACTAGTACTAGTAGTATGTACTACAAGTTGTGGTGCAGTACTAGTACGAGTAGTAGTACATACTAGTAGGACTAGTAAAAGTACTAGTACTACTAGTATGTACTATGTACTATTAATAGTAATACATTCTAGTAGTACTAGTACTACAAGTGTATACTACTTGCACTAGTACTAGTAATACATATTTGTAGTAAAATTACAAATAGTAGTAATGGTATGTCCTACTAATAATAGTAGTAGTACATACTACTAGTAGTACATACTATTAGTAGTACATACTAATACTAGTAGTACATACTACTAGTAGTACATACTAATACTAGTAGTACATACAACTAGTAGTACATATTAATACTAGTAGTACATACTAATACTAGTAGTACATACTAGTACTACTCGTACAAGTATGTACTACAAGTTGTACATACTAATACTAGTACTACATACTAGTACTACTAGAACTACTAGTAATACAAACTAATACTACTAGTAGTACATACTAGTACTAGTAGTACATACTAGTATGTACTACTAGTACATCTAGTACTACTAATATGTTCTACTAGGTTTAGTGCAGTACTAGTACGAGTAGTGGTACGTACTAGTAGGACTAGTACAAGTACGAGTACAACTAGTATGTACTATGTATTATTAGTAGTAATACATACTAGTAGTACTAGTACTACAAGTATATACTACTTGCACTAGTACTAGTAGTACATATTTGTGGTAAAAGTACAAGTAGTAGTAGTGATATGTACTACTAATAATAGTAGTAGTACATACTAATAGTAGTAGTATAAACTACTAGTAGTACATACTAATATTTGTAGTACATACTAATACTTGTAGTACATACTACTAGTAGTACATACTAATACTAGTAGTACACACTACTAGTAGTACATACTAATACTTGTAGTACGTACTAATACTACTAGTAGTACATACTAGTAGTACTTACTAGTACTAGTAGTACATACTTGTATGTACTACAAGTATAACTAGTACTACTAGTATGTACTACTAGTTGTGGTGCAGAACTAGTACGAGTAGTAGTACATACTAGTTGGACTAGTATAAGTACTAGTACTACTAGTAGTAATACATACTAGTAGTACTAGTAGTACATGTATATACTAGTTGCACTAGTACTAGTAGTACATATTTGTAGTAAAAGTACAAGTAGTAGTAGTCGTATGTACTAGTAATAATAGTTGTAGTACATACTAATACTAGTAGTACAAACTACTAGTTGTATATACTAATACTAGAAGTACATTCTACTACTAGTACATAGTAATACTAATACATACTAATTCTAGTAGTACATATTAGTACTACTCGTAGTGGTATGTACTACTAGTAGTACAAGTATGTACTACAAGTTGTACATACTAATACTAGTAGTACGTACTAATACTCTTAGTAGTACATACTAGTAGTACTTACTAGTACTAGTAGTACATCTTAGTATCTTCTACTAGTACAACTAGCACTGCTAGTATGTACTACTAGTTCTGGTGTAGTACTAGTACGAGTGGTAGTACGTACTAGTAGGACAAGTACAAGTACTAGTACTACTACTATGTAATATGTACTACTAGTAGTAATACATACTAGTAGTACTAGTACTACAGGTATATACTACTTGCACTAGTATATACTACTCGTACAAGTATGTACTACTAGTAGTATAAGTATGTACTACAAGTTGTACATACTAGTACTCGTACTACATACAAGTACTACTAGTACTACGTACTAGCGCTACTAGTAGTATGTACTAGTACTACTAGTAGTACATACTAGTAATACTTACTAGTACTAGTAGTACATACTAGTATGTACTATTAGTACAACTAGTACTACTAGTATGTACTACTAGTTGTGGTGCAGTACTAGTACGAGTAGTAGTACATACAAGTAGGAATAGTAAAAGTACTAGTACTATTAGCATGTACTATGTACTACTAGTAATAATACATACTAGGAGTACTAGTACTACAAGTATAAACTACTTGTACTAGTACTAGTAGTACATATTTGTAGTAAAAGTACAAGTACTAGTAGTGGTATGTACTCCTAATAATAGTAGTAGTACATACTAATAGTAGTAGTACATACTACTAGTAGTACATACTACTAGTAGTACATACTAATACTAGTTGTACATACTACTACTACTCGTACAAGTATGTACTACTAGTAGTACAAGTATTTAGTACAAGTTGTACATACTAATATTAGTACTACATACTAGTACTACTTGTACTACGTACTAGTACTACTAGTAGTACGTACTATTACTACTAGTAGTACATACATGTAATACTTACTAGTACTAGTAGTACATACTAGTATGTACTGCTAGTACAACTAGGATGTACTATTATTTGTGGTGCAGTACTAGTACGAGTAGTAGTACGTACTAGTAGGACTAGTACAAGTACTAGTACTGCTAGTTTGTACTATGTACTACAAGTAGCAATACATACTAGTAGTTCTAGTACTACAAGTATATATTACTTGCACTAGTACATGTAGTACATATTTGTAGTAAAAGTACAAGTAGTAGTAGTGGTATGTGCTACTAGTAATAGAAGTAGTACATACTACTAGTAGTACATACTAATAGTAGTAGTACGTACTACTAGTAGTACATACTAATACTAGTAGTACATACTACTAGTAGTAATACTAATACTAGTAGTACATACTAATACTAGTAGTACATACTACTACTCCTCGTACAAGTATGTACTACAAGTTGTACATACTAATGCTAGCACTACATACTAGTACTACTGATACTACGTACTAGTACTACTTGTAGTATGTACTTATACTACTAGTAGTACATACTAGTAGTACTTACTACTACAAGTAGTACATATTAGTATGTACTACTAGTACAACTAGTACTACTAGTATGTACTACTAGTTATGGTGCAGTACTAGTACGAGTAGTAGTACGTACTAATAGGACTAGTAAAAGTACTAGCACTACTAGTATGTACTATGTACTACTAGTAAGAATACATACTAGTAGTACTAGTACTACAAGTATATACTACTCCCACTAGTACTTGTAGTACATATTTGTAGTAAAAGTACAAGTAGTGGTAGTGGTATGTACTACAAATATTAGTAGTAGTACATACTAATAGTGGTAGTACATACTAATTGTAGTAGTACATACTACAAGAAGTACATACTAATATTAGTAGTACATACTACTAGTAGTACATACTAATACTCGTAGTACATACTAGTACTACTCGTACAAGTATGTACTACTAGTAGTACAAGTATGTACTACAAGTATGTACTACTAGTAGTACAAGTATGTACTACAAGTGGTACATACTAATGCTAGTACTACATACTAGTACTACTAGTACTACGTCTTAGTACTACTAGTAGTAGGTACTAATACTACTAGTAGTACATACTAGTAGTACTTACTAGTACAAGTAGTACATATTAGTATGTAGTACTAGTACAACTAGTACTACTAGTATGTACTACTAGTTGTGGTACAGTACTAGTATGAGAAGTAGTACTTACTAGCAAGACTAGTACGGTACTAGTTCTACTAGTATGTACTATGTACAACTAGTAGTAATACAAACTAGTAGTACTAGTACAACAAGTATATACTGCTTGCACTGGTACAAGTAATACATATTTGTAGTAAAAGTACAAGTGGTAGTAGTGGTATGTACTACTAATAATAGTAGTAGTACATACTACTAGTAATACATACTAATAGTAGTAGTACATACTACTAGTAGTAAACACTAATAGTAGTAGTATATACTACTATTAGTACATTCTAATACTAGTAGTACATACTACTAGTAGTAAAAACAAATACAACTAGTACATACTATTAGTAGTACATACTAATACTAGTAGTACATACTACTACTACTCGTACATGTATGTACTACTAGTAGTACAAGTATGTACTACAAGTTGTACACACTAATATTAGTACTACATACTAGTACTACTAGTACTACGTACTAGTACTACTAGTAGTACGTACTAATACTTCTAGTAGTACATACTAGTAATACTTACTAGTACTAGTAGTATATAATAGTATGTGCTACTAGTACAACTAGTACTACTAATTTGTACTATTAGTTGTGGTGCAGTATTAGTAGGAGTAGTAGTACGTACTAGTAGGAGTAGTACAAGTACTAGTACTACTAGTATGTACTATGCACTACTAGTAGTAATACATACTGGGAGTACTAGTACTACAAGTATATACTACTTGCACTAGTACTACAAGTATATACTACTTGCACTAGTACTTGTAGTACGTTTTTGTAGTAAAAGTACAAGTAGTAGTAGTGGTATGTACTACTAATAATAGTAGTAGTACATACTACAAGTAGTACATATTAATAGTAGTAGTACATAGTTCTAGTAGTAGATACTAATAGTAGTAGTACATACTAATACTAGTAGTACATACTACTAGTAGTACATACTAATACTAGTAGTACGTACTAATACTAGTAGTACATACTCGTACTACTCCTATTGGCCGTACATACTTTTACTACTCGTACTAGTAGTACATACTTGTACTACTCGTACTAGTCGTACATACTAATACTACTAGTACTACGTTCTAGTACTACTAGTAGTACGTCTTATTACTACTAGTAGTACATACTACTAGTACTTACTAGTACTTGTAGTACATACTAGTATGTACTACTAGTTGTGGTGCAGTACTAGTACGAGTAGTAGTACGTACTAGTAGGACAAGTACATGTACTAGTACTACTTGTATGTACTATGTACTACTAGTTGAAATACATACTAGTAGTACTAATACTACAAGTATATACTACTTGCACTAGTACTAGTAGTACATATTTGTAGTAAAAGTACGAGTCGTAGTAGTGGTATGTACTACAAATAATAGTTGTAGTACATACTAATACTAATAAGACATACTACTAGTATTACATACTAATACTAGTAGTACATACTAATACTAGTACATACTAATACTAGTAGTACCTACTAATACTACTTGTACAAGTATGTACTACAAGTTGTACATACTAATACTTGTAGTACGTACTAATACTACTAGTAGTACATACTAATAGTACTTACTAGTACTAGTAGTACATACTAGTATGTACTACTAGTACAACTAGCACTACTAGTCGTGGTGCAGTACTGTACGAGTAGTAGTACGTACTAGTAGGACTATTACAAGTACTAGTAATACTAGTATGTACTATGTAGTACTAATAGTAATACATATTAGTATTACTAATACTACAAGTATATACTACTTGCATTAGTACTAGTAGTACATATTTGTGGAAGAAGTACAAGTAGTAGTAGTGGTATGTACTACTAATTATAGTAGTAGTACATACAACTAGTAGTATAGGCTAATAGTAGTAATACATACTACTAGTAGTACATACTAATACTAGTAGTACGTACTACTAATAGTACATACTAATACTAGTAGTACATACTATTAGTAGCACATACCAATACTAGTAGTACATATTAGTTCTACTCGTACAAGTATGTACTACTAGTAGTACAAGTATGTAATTCAAGTTGTACATACTAATACTAGTACTACATACTAGTACTACTAGTACTACAGACTAGTAGGACTAGTACAAGTACTAGTACTACTAGTATGTACTATGTACTACTAGTAGAAATACATACTAGTAGTACTAGTACTACAAGTATATACTACTTACATTAGTACTAGTAGTACATATTTGTAGTAGAAGTACAAGTGGTAATAGTGGTAGTACATAGTACTAGTAGTACATACTAATACTACGAGAACATACTACTAGTAGTAAATACTAATACTAGTAGTCCATACTACTACTAGTACATACTAATAGTAATAGTAGTGGCATGTACTACTACTAATAGTAGTAGTAGTGGTATGTACTACTAATAATAGTAGTAGTACATACAACTAGTAGTACATACTAATAGCAGTAGTACATACTACTAGTAGTACATACAAATAGTAGTAGTACATACTACTAGTAGTACATACTAGTACTACTATTTTTACGTACTAGTACTACTAGTAGTACATACTAATACTACTAGTAGTACATACTAGTATGTATTACTACTACTAGTAAGTACTACTAGTATGTACTACTAGTTGTGGTGCAGCACTAGTACGAGTAGTAGTACGTACTAGCAGGACTAGTACAGGTACTAGTACTACTAGTATGTATTATGTACTACTAGTAGTAATATATACTAGTAGTACTAGTACTACAAGTATATACTACTTGCACTAGTACTAGTAGCACATATTTGTAGTAAAAGTACAAGTAGTAGTGGTGGTATGTACTACTAATAATAGTTGTAGTACATACTACTAGTAGTACATACTAATACTAGTAGAACATACTATTAGTAGTAAATACTAATACTAGTAGTACATACTAATACTAGTAGAACATACTATTAGTAGTAAATACTAATACTAGTAGTACATACTGCGATTAGTACATACTAGTAGTAGTAGTGGTATGTACTACTACTAATAGTAGTAGTAGTGGTATGTACTATTAATAATAGTAGTAGTACATACTAGTAGTAGTACGTACTAATAGTAGTAGTACATACTAATAGTAGTAGTACATACTACTAGTAGTACATACTAATAGTAGTAGTACATACTAGTAGTAGTACTTACTAATACTAATAGTACATACTACTAGTAGTACATACTAATACTAGTAGTACATACTACTATTAGTACATATTAATACTAGTAGTACATATTAGTACTACTCGTACAAGTTTGTACTATAAGTAGTACGAGTATGTACTACACGTTGTACATACTAATACTAGTATTACATACTAGTACTACTATTACTACGTACTAGTACTACTAGTAATACGTACTAATACTACTAGTAGTACATACTAGTATGTACTAGTTCTACTAGTAAGTACTAGTAGTGTGTACTACTATTATGTACTAGTAGTTGTGGTGCAGTACTAGTACAAGTAGTAGTACGTACTAGCAGGACTAGTATAGGTACTAGTACTACTAGTATGTACTATGTACTACTAGTAGTAATACATAGTAGTAGTACTAGTACAAGTATATACTGCTTGCACTAGTACAAGTAGTACATATTTGTAGTAAAAGTACAAGTGGTAGTAGCGGTATGTACTACTAATAATAGTAGTAATACATACTACTAGTAGTACATACTAATAGTAGTAGTACATACTACTAGTAGTACATACTAATACTAGTAGTAAATACTACTAGTAGTACATACTAATACTAGTAGTACATACTATTCTTAGTAGTACATACTAGTACTACTGGTACATAAATGACTACTAGTAGTACATACTAATACTAGTAGTACATACTATTCTTAGTAGTACATACTAGTACTACTGGTACATAAATGACTACTAGTAGTACATACTAGTACTACTGGTACATAAATGACTACTAGTAGTACATACTAATACTAGTAGTAAATACTACTAGTAGTACATACTAATACTAGTAGTACATACTATTACTAGTAGTACATACTAGTACTACTGGTACATAAATGACAACTAGTAGTACAAGTATGTACTACAAGTTGTACATACTAATGCTAGTACTACATACTAGTACTACAAGTAGTACGTACTAATACTACTAGTAGTACATACTGGTAGTACTTACTAGTACAAGTAGTACACACTAGTATGTACTACTAGTATAACTCGTACTACTTGTATGTACTACTAGTTGTGGTGCAGTACTAGTATGAGTAGTATTACGTATTAGTAGGACTAGTAAAAGTACTAGTACTACTAAGATGTACTATGTACTACTAGTAGTAATACATACTAGTAGTACTAGTACTACAAGTATATACTATTTTCACTAGTACTAGAAGTACATATTTGTAGTAAAAGTACAAGTAGTGGTAGTGGTATGTACTACTAATAATAGTAGTAGTACATACTACTAGTAGTACATACTAATAGTAGTAGTACATACTACTAATAGTACATACTAATAGTAGTAGTACATACTACTAGTAGTCTAAACTAATACTAGTAGTAGATACTACTAGTAGTACATACTAATACTAGTAGTACATACTAGTACTACTCGTACAAGTATGTACTACTAGTGGTACAAGTATGTACTACATGTTGTACAAGTATGTACTACAAGTTGTACATACTAATGCTAGTACTACATACTAGTACTACTAGTAGTACGTACTAGTACTACTAGTAGTACGTACTAATACTACTAGTAGTACATACTAATACTAGAAGTACATACTAATACTAGTAGTAGTAAGTACTAGTAGGACTAGTAGGACTAGTAAAAGTACTAGTACTACTAGTATGTACTATGTACTGCTAGTAGTAATACATACTAGTAGTACTAGTACGACAATTATATACTACTTGCACTAGTACTAGTAGTACATATTTGTAGTAAAAGTACAAGTAGTAGTAGTGGTATGTACTCCTAATAATAGTAGTAGTACATACTACTAGTAGTACATACTAATAGGTTTAGTACATACTATCAATAGTACATACTAATACTAGTAGAACATACTACTAGTAGTACGTACTAGTACTTGTAGTACATACTACTACTACTCGTCCAAGTATGTACTAAAAGTTTTACATACTAATATTCGTACTACATACTAGTACTACTAGTACAACGTACTTGTACTACTAGTAGTACGTACTAACGCTATTAGTAGTACATACTAGTAATACTTACTAGTACTAGTAGTACATAATAGTATGTACTACTAGTTGTGGTGCAGTACTCGTACGAGTAGTAGTACGTACTACTAGGACTGGTACAAGCACTAGTACTACTAGTATGTACTATGTACTACTAGTAGTAATACGTACTAGTAGTCTTAGTACTATAAGTATATACTACTTGCACTAGTACTAGTAGTACATATTTGTAGTAAAAGTACAAGTAGTAGCAGTGGTATGTATTACTAATAATAGTAGTAGTACATACTACTAGTAGTACTCACAAATAGTAGTAGTACATACTATTAGTAGTACATACTAATACTAGTAGTACAAACTAGTACTAGTAGTACATACAACTACTACTCGTCCAAGTATATACTACTAGTAGTACAAGTATGTACTACAAGTTTTACATACTAATATTAGTACTACATACTAGTACTACGTACTAGTACTACTAGTAGTACGTACTAATATTATTAGTAGTACATACTAGTACTAGTAGTACATAATAGTATGTACTACGAGTACAACTAGTACTACTAGTATGTACTAGTAGTTGTGGTGCAGTACTAGTACGAGTAGTAGTACGTACTAGTAGGACTAGTACAAGTACTAGTACTACTAGTATGTACTATGTACTACTAGTAGTAATACATACTAGTGGTACTTGTTCTACAAGCATATACTACTTGCACTAGTACTAGTAGTACGTATTTGTAGTAAAAGTAAGAGTAGTAGTAATGGTATGTACTACTAATAATAGTAGTAGTACATACTACTAGTAGTACTCACCAATAGTAGTAATACATACTAATACTAGTAGTACATACTAGTACTAGTAGTACATACTACTACTACTCGTACAAGTATGTACTACTAGTAGTACAAGTATGTAGTACAAGTTGTACATACTAATATTAGTACTACATACTAGTTCTACTTGTACTACGTACTAGTACTACTAGTAGTACGTACTATTACTACTAGTAGTACATACAAGTAATACTTACTAGTACTAGTAGTACATACTAGTATGTACTACAAGTACAACTAGTACTACTAGTATGTACTACTCGTTGTGGTGCAGTACTAGTACGAGTAGTAGTACGTACTAGTAGAACTAGTACAAGTACTAGTGCTACTAGTATGTATTATGTACTACGAGTAGTAATACATACTAGTAGTACTAGTACTACAAGTATATACTACTTGCACTAGTACTAGTATTACATATTTGTAGTAAAAGTACAAGTAGTAGTAGTGGTATGTACTACTATTAAGAGTATGTGTACATACTACTAGTAGTACATATTAATAGTTGTAGTACATACTACTAGTAGTCAATGATAATACTGGTAGTACATACTACTATTAGTACATACTAATACTAGTAGAACATACTAGTACTACTCGTACAAGTATGTAGTACTAGTAGTACAAGTATGTACTACAAGTTGTACATACTAATACTAGCACTACATACTAGTACTACTTGTACTACGTACTAGTACTACTAGTACTACATTCTAGTACTACTAGTAGTACGTACTAATACTACTAGTAATACATACTAGTAGTACTTACTAGTACTAGTAGTACATACTCGTAGGTACTACTAGTACAACTAGTACTACTAGTATGTACTACTAGTGGTGGTGCAGTACTAGTACGAGTAGTAGTACGTACAAGTACTTGTACTACTAGTATGTACTATGTACTACTAGTAGTAATACATACTAGTAGTACTAGTACTACAAGTATATTCTACTTGCACTAGTACTGGTAGTACATATTTGTTGTAAAAGTACAAGTAGTAGTAGTGGTATGTACTACTAATCATAGTTGTAGTACATACTACTAGTAGTACATACCAATACAAGTAATACGTACTACTAGTAGTAAATACTAATACTAGTAGTACATACTATAACTAGTAAATAGTAATACTAGTACATACTAATACTAGTAGTACATACTAGTACATACTAATACTAGTAGTACATACTAGTACTACTCGTACAAGTATGTACTACTAGTAGTACGAGAATAAACTACAGTTGTACATACTAATACTAGTAGTACTTACTAGTAGTACATAGTAATACTACTAGTAGTACTTACTAGCACTACTAGTATATACTAGTATGTTTTACTAGTACAACTAGCACTACTAGTATACACTACTAATTGTGGTGCAGTACTCGTACGAGTAGTAGCACGTACTAGTAGGACTAGTACAAGTACTAGTACTACCAGTATGTATTATGTACTACTAGTAGTAATACATACTAGTAGCACTAGTACTACAAGTATATACTACTTGCACTAGTACTAGTAGTACGTATTTGTAGTAAAAGTACAAGTAGTAGTGTTGGTATGTACTACTAATAATCGTAGTAGTACATAATACTAGTAGTACATACTAATAGTAGTACATACTAGTACTAATAGTACATACTACTAGTAGTACATACTAATACTAGTAATACATACTACTACTACTCGTACAAGTATGTACTACTAGTAGTACAAGTATGTACTGCATGTTGTACATACTAATATTAGTACTACATACTAGTACTACTAGTACTCCGTACTAGTACTACTAGTAGTACGTATTAGTAGGACCAGTACAAGTACTAGTACTACTTGTATGTACTATGTACTACAAGTAGTAATACATACTAGTAGTTCTAGTACTACAAGTATATACTACTTGCACTAGTACAAGTACTGCATATTTGTAATAAAAGTACAAGTAGTAGTAGTGGCATGTACTACTAATAATAGTTGTAGTACATACTACTAGTAGTACATACTAATAGTAGTAGTACATACTACTAGTAGTACATGCTAATACTAGTAGTACATACTACTTGTAGTACATACTAATACTAGTTGTACATGCTAATACTAGTAGTACATACTAATACTAGTAGTACATACTAATTCTAGTAGTACATACTACTAGTAGTACATACTAATACTAATAGTACATACTAGTACTACTCGTACAAGTATGTACTACTAGTAGTACAAGTATGTACTATAAGGTGTACATACTAATGCTAGTACTACTAGTACTACTTGTAGTACGTATTAATACTACTAGTAGTACATACTAGCAGTACTTTTTAGTACAAGTAGTACATACTAGTATGTACTACTAGTACAGCTAGTACTACTAGTATGTACTACTAGTATGAGTAGTAGTACGTACTAGTAGGACTAGTAAAAGTACTAGTACTACTAGTATGTATTATGTACTACTAGTAGTAATACTAGTACTACAAGAATATACTACTTGCACTAGTATGAGTAGTACATATTTATAGTAAAAGTACAAAAGGTGGTAGTGGTATGTACTACTAATAATAGTAGTAGTACATACTAATAGTAGTAGTACATACTCTTAGTAATACATACTGATAGTAGTAGTACATACTAATACTAGGCGTACATACTACTAGTAGGACATACTAATACTAGTAGTACATACTAGTACTACTCGTACAAGTACGTACTACTAGTAGTACAAGTATGTACTACAAGTTGTGCATACTAATGCTAGTACTACATACTAGTACTACTAGTAGTACGTACTAGTACTACTAGTAGTACGTACTAATACTACTAGTAGTACATACTAGCAGTACTTACTAGTACAAGTAGTACGTACTAATATGTATTACTAGTACAACTAGTACTACAAGTATGTACTACTAGTTGTAGTGCAGTACGAGTACGTATTAGTAGAACTAGTAAACGTACTAGTACTACTAGTATGTACTATGTACTACTTGTAGTAATACATACTAGTAGTACTAGTACTACAAGTAGATACTACTTGCATAAGTACTAGTAATACATATTTGTAGTAAAAGTACAAGTCGTAGTAGTGGTATGTACTACTAATAAGAGTAGTAGTACATACTACTACTAGTACATATTAAAAGTAGTAGTACATACTACTAGTAGTACATACTAATAGTTGTAGTACATACAACTAATAGTACATACTAATACTACTAGTACATACTAATACTAGTAGTACATACTACTAGTAGTACATACTAATACTAGTAGTAGTACGTACTAGTAGGACTAGTAAAAGTACTAGTACTACTAGTATGTACTATGTAATACTAGTAGTAATACATACTAGTGGTACATATTTGTAGTAAAAGTACAAGTAGTAGTAGTGGTATGTACTACTAATAATAGTAGTAATACATACTACTAGTAGTACTCACTAGTAGTAGTAGTACATACTATTAGTAGTACATACTAATACTAGTAGTACATACTACTAGTAGCACTTACTAGTACTAGTAGTACATACCACTACTACTCGTCCAAGTATGTACAACTAGTAGTACAAGTATGTACTACAAGTTTTACATACTAATATTAGTACTACATACTATACTACTAGTACTACGTACTAGTACTACGTACTAGTACTACTAGTAGTACGTACTAATACTATTAGTAGTACATACTAGTAATACTTACTAGTACTAGTAGTACATAATAGTATGTACTACTAGTACAACTAGTACTACTAGTATGTACTACTAGTTGTGGTGCAGTACTAGTACGAGTAGTAGTACGAACTAGTAGGACTAGTACAAGTACTAGTACTACTAGTATGTACTATGTACTACTAGTAGTAATACATACTACAAGTATATACTACTTGCACTAGTACTAATAGTACATATTTGTAGTAAAAGTAGAAGTAGTAGTAGTGGTATGTACTACTAATAATAGTAGTAGTACATACTACTAGTAGTACATGCTAATAGTAGTTGTACATACTACAAGTAGTACATAGTACATACTAGTACTACATATTACATACAAGTAGTACATACTACTAGTAGTACACACTAATACTAGTAGAACATACTACTAGTAGTACATACTAATACTAGTAGTACCAGTACGTAGTAATAGTAGTACTAGTACATAGTACTAGTAGTACAAGTATGTACTACAAGTTGTACATACTAATACTAGTACTACATACTAGTACTACCAGTACTTCGTAATGGTACTACTAGTAGTACGTACTAATAGTACTAGTAGTACATACTAGTATGTACTACTGGTACAATAAGTACTACTAGTATGTACTACTAGTTGTGGTGCAGTACTAGTACGAGTAGTAGTACGTACTAGTAGAACTAGTACAAGTACTAGTACTACTAGTATGTACTATGTACTACTAGTAGTAATACATACTAATAGTACTAGTACTACAAGTATATACTACTTGCATTAGTACTAGTAGTACATATTTGTAGTAAAATCACAAGTAGTAGTAATGGTATGTACTACTAATAATAGTAGTAGTACATACTAATAGTAGTAGTACATACTACTAGTAGTACATACTAATATTAGTAGTACATACTACTAGTAGTACATACTAATACTAGTAGTACACACTACTATTAATACATACTAATACTAGTAGTACATACTAGTACTACTCGTACAAGTATGTACTACTAGTAGTACAAGTATGTACTACAAGTTATACATACTAATACTAGTACTACATACTAGTACTACTAGTAATACGTACTAATACTACTAGTAGTATATATTAGTAGAACTTCTTAGTAGTAGTAGTACATACTAGTATGTACTACTAGTACAACTAGTACGTACTACAAGTTGTGGTGCAGTACTAGTACGAGTAATAGTACATACTAGTAGGACTAGTACAAGTACTAGTACTACTAGTATGTACTATGTACTACTAGTAGTAATACATACTAGTAGTACTAGTACTACAAGTATATACTACTTGCACTAGTACTAGAAGTACATATTTGTAGTAAAAGTATATGTAGTAGTAGTGGTATGTACTACTAATAATAGTAGTAGTACATACTACTAGTAGTACATACTACTAGTAGTACATACTAATAGTAGTAGTACATACTACTAGTAGTACATACTAATAGTAGTAGTACATACTACTAGTAGTACATACTAATACTAGTAGTACATACTACTACTAGTACATACTAATACTAGTAGTACATACTACTACTAATACATACTAATACTAGTAGTACATACTACTACTACTCCTACAGTATGTACTATTAGTAGTACAAGTATGTACTACAAGTTGTACATACTAATACTAGTACTACATACTAGTACTACTAGTACTACGTACTAGTACTACTAGTAGTACGTACTAATACTACTAATAGTACATACTAGTAGTACTTACTAGTAGTAGTAGTACATACTAGTATGTACTACTACTACAACTAGTACTACTAGTATGTACTACTAGTTGTGGTGCAGTACTAGTACGAGTAGTAGTACATACTAGTAGGACTAGTACAAGTACTAGTACTACTAGTATGTACTATGTACGACTAGTAGTAATACATATTGGGAGTACTAGTACTACAAGTATATACTACTTGCACTAGTAATAGTAGTACATATTTGTAGTAAAAGTACTAGTAGTAGTAGTATGTACTACTAATAATAATAGTAGGAGTAGCATGTACTAGTATTACTAGTACATGTAGTTAGTACTATTTGTAAGTACTACTAGTAATAGTACTTGTAGAAGTAGTAAATTCTAGTACTAGTACATTCTAGTAGTACATACTAGTACTAGTAGTCGTACAACTAGTACTATTAGTAGTATACACTAGTAGTAGTAGCGCTATTAGTAGTATGTACTACTACTAGTAGTGCTACTCGTACATATTAGTATGTACTACTACTATTACTGCTAGTAGTATGTACTACAACTAGTACTTCTAGTAGTATGTACTATTAGAAATAGTACTATTAGTACATACTAGTATGTACTGCTACTAGTTGTAGTACAATTAATAGTGTGTACTACTAGTAGCTGTAGTGCTATTAATAGTATGTACTAGAAGTAGTAGTACATACTACGTACTAATAGTAGTACTAGTAGTAGTAGTACTAATAGAACATACTAGTAGTAGTACTACTACTAGTACTACTAGTAGTACGTACTAGTAGTAGTAGTACTACTGCTAGTACTAGTAGTAGTAGTACTGCTAGTACTAGTAGTAGTAGTACTACTAGTATGTACTACTGGTAGTACTAGTAGTCCATACAACTAGTACATACTACTGTTACTACTAGTAGTAGTAGTAGTACTAGTAGTACATACTAGTAGTAGTACTAGTAGTAATACTAGTAGTAGTAGTACTACTAGTAGTAGTACTAGTATATACTTCTATTACTAGTAGTAGTACATATTAGTAATACTAGAACTAGTACTACTAGTAGTAGTACTACTAGTATTTACTAGTAGTAGTAGTACATTTTAGTATGTACTACTAGTAGTACTAGTATGTACTAGTAGTAGTACGTACTAATCTGTATACTACTAGTACGTACTATACGTATGTACTACTAGTATATACTACTAGTACATACTACTACTAACACATACTACTGGTACATACTAGTGGTACAAACTACTAGTAGTACATACTACTTGTACATACTAGTAGTACTATTACTAATATTAGTAGTACATACTACTAGTAGTACTACAAGTAGAACTAGTAGTACAAGCTACTAATAGTACATTATTAGTACTAGTATTAATACTACTAGCTTGTACTATTAGTACTACTAATATGTACTACCAGTAGTAGTACTAGTACTACTAATACATTATAGTACTACAACTATTAGTACTAGTGCATACTTGTACTACTACTACAAGTACTAGTTGTGATAGTACTAGTATACTATTAGTACTTACAGTGCTAGTACTAGTAGTACTTACTACTTGTATGTACAAGTACAATTGCTACTAGTACTATAGTACATACTAGAATGTACTAGTAGTACTTCTAATATGTACTTCTAGTAATACAACAACTATTAGTACATATTAGTATGTACATATTAGTATTACATACTAAAAGTACTCGTACTAGTATTAGTACTAGTACGACTATTAGTATTACATGCTAGTAGTACTAGTAGTACATACTACTATGTACTTGTAGTATGTACTACTAGAACGTACGATTAGTTTTACTTGTACTTCTACTAGTAGTACATACTAATAGTTCTAGCTGTACTAGTAGTACATGCTATTAGCACTAGTTGTACTAGTAGTACTTACTAGTACTACTACTACTACTAATACTAGTAGTACAAACTAGAATATACGACTAGTATGTACTTCTAGTATTACTAGTATGTACTACTAGTAATACTAGTACTAGTACTAGTACATACTAGTACTACAACTCCTTGTATCTGTAGTACATACTACAGCTACTAGTACAAGAGCTAGTCGTACGCACTAGAAGTACATACTTGTACATACTAGTACAACTACTATTAGTACTAGTAGTACATTACTAGAATGTACTTGTAGTACTACTAGTGTGTACTATTAGTAATACTAGAACTATACTACTACTAGTAGTAGTACTAGTGTGTACTAGTTCTAGTAGTACATATTAATATGTACTACTAGTACGACAAGTATGTACTAGTAATATGTACTAGTATTTACTAGTAGTACTACTAGTAGTAGTAGTAGTAGTACTAGTAGTAGTACATTCTTGTCTGTATACTATTAGTACAGCAGTAGTAGTTGTACTAGTCATATGTACTATTAGTAGCACTAATACTACGAGTATGTACTACTAGTATGTTCTACTAGTACATACCACTAGTACTACTAATTTGTATTACTAGTAGTAGTACTAGTACTACTAGTACATACTGGTACTACCACAACAAGTACTAGTACTACTAGCACATACTTATAATACTATTACTACTACTTGTAGTGCTAGTACTGATGGTATATACTACTTGCACATATTTGTATTACTCCTACTAGTACTAGTAGTGCATACTAGAATGTACTACTAGTATGTACTACTAGTAGTTTTAGTACTAGTACTACTAGTATGAACTACTAGTATGTTCTATTAGTAATAGTACAAGTACTACTAGTACATTCTAGTACTACTATTACTCGTACTAGTACTATTAGCACATACTTGTACTACTACTACTAGTACTAGTGGTGCGAGTACTAGTAGTACATACTACATGTACATACAAGTACAATTACAACAAGTACTAGTAATACATATTAGAATGTCCTAGTAGTACTACTAATATGTACTTCTTGTAATACTAGAACTAGTACTACTACTAGTAGTAGTACTAATAGTACATATTAGTTGCTACTACTAGTCTTTGCTACTCGTACTACTAGTATGTATCAGTAGTATATACTAGTACGTACTAGTAGTTGTAGTACTAGTAATACTACTACTAGTAGTACTACTAGTGCTAGTACTAGTAGTAGCACATACTAGTCACTATACTACTAGTACATACAAGTATGTACTACTAGTATATACTACTAGTACTACTAGTACTACTAGTAGTAGTAGTACATATTAGTCATATGTACTACTATTAGTATTAGTAGTAATACTATTAGTATTAGTAGTACTACTATTAGTACTAGTATATACTACTAATACAAGTATGTATTATTAGTATGTACTACTAGTACTAGTAGTAGTAGTAGTACGTATTAGTAATATGTACTACTATTAGTATTAGTAGTAATAATACAAGTATGTACTAGTAAGACTAGTACTAGCACATATTAGTAATACTACTACTAGTATTAGCAGTATATACTAGTATGTACCACTAGTATAGGTGCTAATACCACTAGTATAGGTGCTAATACTAGTACTTTTACTACAAGTACTAGTACTACTAGTATGTACTACTACTAGTAAATTATAATACTACTACTACTATTACTAATAGTACAAACTAGTATGTACAACTTGTGGTAGTAGTAGTAGTATGTACTAGTAGTAGTTGTACTAGTATGTACTAGTAGTACCAGTACTATTACTACTAGTAGTAAATACTTGTAGTACTAGTAGTACATATATTAGTACAAACTAGTAGTACTGCTCGTAGTAATAGTACTAGTACACGTACTAGTAGTATTAATTCTAGTGCCACTAATAGCATATACTAGTAGTATTAGTAGTACATACTAGTAGCACATACTCGTATGTACTACTAGCACTAGTAGTAGTATTATTAGAACGTACTCTTAATATGTGCTAGTACTAGTACTACTAGTACATATTAGTACTACTACTACTATTACTAGTAGTACATACTATTAGTACTACTAGTACATATTAGTACTACTACTACTATTACTAGTAGTACATACTACTAGTACTACTAGTACAAGTACGTACTTCTAGTACTAGTATTATTACTAATATTAGTGGTAGATACTACTAGTAATACTTGTAGTAAATTACTAGTACTAGTACTAGTACTACTAGTGTGTACTTCTAGTACAAGTACTACTAGTATGTTCCACTAGTACGATTAGTATGTACTAATATGTACTACATGTACAACTCGTATGTACTACTAGTGTGTACTACTAGTACTATACTACTAGTATGTTCTACTAGTACTATTAGTATGGACTAGTATGTACTACTTGTACTACTCGTATGTACTACTAATACTAGTGTTGCTACTACGAGTACATACTAGTACTACTACTATTTGTACCAGCCCTAATACTACATACTAGTACTTGTACTAGTATGTACTGGTATTGCTAGTACTAGTAGTACGTACTAGTAGTACATACTACAAGTACAAACTAGTAATACTACTAATAATAGTAGTATATACTAGTATGTACTACTAGTACTACTGGTACTAGTACTCGTACGTAATACTAGTACTAGTACTTGCAGTATGTACTAGTACTACTAGTACGTAATACGTACTACTAGAAGAAGGACTACTAACACTGCTAGTACTGGTACTAATAGTAGTACTACTAGTACTACTAGTACTTGTACTAGTAGTACTAGTATTAGTAGTACTAATAGTACTACTAGTACTATTAGTATCAGTATTAGTATGTACTATTAGTATGAACTACTAGTAAGCACTACTAGTATTATTAGTATGTACTACTAGTATGACTAGTAGTAAGTACTATTAGTAGTACATTCAAGTAGTACATACTGGTAGTACTAGTTGTAATAGTATGCTTGTACTAGTACAAAAATTATGTATTACTAGTACTAGTATTTATAACTAGTAAATACTAGTTGTACATACTAATAGTACTAGAAGTACATACTAATAGTGAATACTACATACTAGTACTAGTAGTACTACTACTACTAATTGTACTTATAGTCGTACTACAAGTACTACGTAATACTTGTACTAGTACTACTAGTATGTACTACTAGTACTAGTACGTACTACTAATACTATGTACTACTAGTACTAATAGTTCGTACAACATGTAGTGCCTACATGTAGTTTATACTAGTAGTACATACTAGAAGTACATGCGTGTAGTATGTTTTGCTAGTAGTACATACTAGTATAGTACTAGTACGTACTACTACTACTCATGTGTTCTACTATTACTAGTATGTACTGCTAGTACTAGTACGTACTACTACTAGTATGTAATACATACTAGTACTAGTACTATTAGTACTAGGAGGGCATACAAGTACTAGTTCTTGCACTATTAGTAGTACGTACTATTAGTACTAGTAGTATGTACAAGTACTAGTACTAGTACTATTAGTACTTGTAGTACATACTATTAGTACTTGTTGTACGTACTATTAGTACTAGTAGGACATAATACTAGTAATACGTACTAGTTGTACTAGTACTCGTATTACGTAGTGCTAGTAGTAGGATTACTAGTATGTACTAATAGTAATACTAGTACTACTAGTATGTACTACTAGTAATACTAGTATGTACTACTAGTATGAATAATACATACTAGTAATACTAGTATGTACTACTAGTACTACTAGTAAGTACTATTAGAACTACTAGTACAAGTACGTACTAGTAGTATGTATTACTAGAGCTACTAGTAATAGTATGTACCAGTAGTAGTAGTACTAATATGTACTACTAGTACTAGTACTATTAGTACTGCTAGTACTAGTACTATTAGTATTAGAAGGGCGTACAAGTACTAGTTCTTGTACTATTAGTAGTACGTACTATTAGTACTAGTAGTATGTACAAGTACTAGTACTAGTACTATTAGTACTTGTAGTACGTACTATTAGTACTTGTTGTACGTACTATTAGTACTAGTAGAACATAATACTAGTACTACGTACTAGTAGTACTAGTACTCGTAATACGTAGTGCTAGTAGTAGGATTACTAGTACTACTCGTACAAGTACTAGCTTGTTCCAGTTTGTACTAAAAGTACTGGTAGTCCTACTACAATAGTACGTATTACTTGTACTAGTATTATTAGTCCGTACTACTAGTACTAGTACGTACTACTTGTATGTACTACTAATAGATACTAATATAGATGTAGTACGTACTAGTAGTACGAGTGGTGCATACTAGAAGTAGGTACTAGTAGTACTATTACTAGTATGTACTATTAAGGTAATAATACTAGTGTTACTAGGACTTGTATGTACTACTAGTATGTACTAGTAATAGTAAAAACTAGCACTACTAGTATGTACTTCTAGTAGTAATACTAGTATGTACTAGTACTATGTACTACCAGTATGTACTACTAGTACAAATAGTACATACTAGTAGTACTAGTATGTACTATTAATACTACTAGTATGTTTTATTAGAAGTACTAATGCAAGTACATACTACTAAGAGGTATTACTACAGCTACTAGTACTCGCTCTAGTACTAGTATGTACCAGTAGTAGTAGTACTAGTATGTACTACTAGTACTAGCATTAGTACTTGTATGTACCAGTAGTAGTAGTACTAGTAGTACTAGTATGTACTACTAGTAATACTATTAGAACTAGGACTTACTACTAGTACTACTAGCTTGTACTACTAGTACTACTAGTATGTACTACTCGTACTACTAGTATGTACTACTAGTATGTACTACTAGTAATACTAGTATGTATTACTAGTATGAATAGTACATACTAGTAATACTAGT
Organism: Amborella trichopoda; assembly: GCF_054954075.1. Classification (NCBI taxonomy): domain Eukaryota; kingdom Viridiplantae; phylum Streptophyta; class Magnoliopsida; order Amborellales; family Amborellaceae; genus Amborella; species Amborella trichopoda. The sequence goes on from NC_142338.1 coordinate 34,580,429, forward strand.
ATGTACTACTAGTATGAATAGTACATACTAGTATGTACTACTAGTATGAAAAGTACATACTAGTAATACTAGTATGTACTACTAGTACTACTAGTAAGTACTATTAGAACTACTAGTAATAGTATATACCAGTAGTAGTAGTACTAATATGTACTACTAGTACATAGCATTAGTACTAGTATGTACCAGTTGTAGTAGTACTAGTAGTACTAGTATGTACTACTTACTAATAGTACATACTAGTAATACAACTAGTATTACTAGTACTACTAGTATGTACTACTTACTAGTACTACTAGTATGTAAAACTTGTATGTACTATTAGTAATCTTATTGCTACTAGTATGTTTTACTAGTACTACTAGTATGTACTATTAGAACTACTAGTACAAGTACGTACTACTAGTATGTATTACTAGCGCTACTAGTACTAACACTAGTACTAATATGTACCAGTAGTAGTCGTACTAGTATGTACTACTAGTACTAGCACTAGTACTAGTATGTACCAGTAGTATGTACTACTAGTAATAGTACAAGTACTAGTAGTACATTTTAGTGTATGTAATACTAGTAGTACATACTAGTGTATGTAATATTAGTATGTACTGCTAGTACTACAACTACAAGTACTAGTAGTATATACTATTAGTACATACTACTACTACTAGTACTAGAAGTACAAATTAGTATGTACTTCTAGTATGTGCTACTAGTGCTACTAATTAGTAGTACTAGTAGTACATACTTCTAGTACATACTAGTACTTGTAGTAGTGGTATATTCTATTAGTAGTACATACAAGTCCTAGTAGTAGTACTACTAGTAGTATGTACTACTAGTAGTAGTACATACTAGTAAGTGCTAGTAGTACTACTACTAGTAGTAATACTACTAGTACATACTAGTATGTACTATGATTAGCACTATGAATAGTATGTACTATAAGTAGTAGTACTTTTAGTACATACTAGTATGTACTACTAGTAGTTGTACTTGTACTAGAACTACTAGTAGTACAAGTAATAGTAGTAGTATGTACTACTAGTACTTTGAGTATGTACTACTACTAGTACAAATAATACAACGAGTATTTACTAGTATAAGTACATACAAGTACTAGTACTAGTTTGTACTACTAGTAGTATGTACTCGTATTAGTAGTACATACTAGTATGTATTACTCGTATGTACTACTAGTACTACAAGTATGTACTGCTATGGTACTAGTACTGGTAGTACGTAGTACTAGTAGTACTTGTAAGATTAATAATAGTATTTCCGGTACTTGTAGTAATAATATTAGTGGTACTAGTTTTAATAATTTTACTACTTGTATGTACTCTTAGTACTAGTAGTTGTAGTAATACGTATTACAAGTACTGGTAGTTGTAGTAGTATGTACAAGTAGTATATACTACAAGTACTAATAGTAATAGTACAAGTTTGTAGTAGTAGTACTAGTACGTACAAGTAGTACATACTACTATGTACTACTGTGTACTAGTAGTAGCACTAGTACAAGTACTACTAGTAATACGTACTAGTAGTTCGTACTCGTAATACTAGTACTACTAGTAGTACGTACTAGTAGTTCGTACTCAAAGTACGTACAAGTAGTACTAGTACTACTAGTAGTACTATAGAACAAGTACTAGTAGTACTAGTTGTACTAATAGTACGTACTACTTCTTATTGTACTAGTACAATTAGAACGTACCATACTTGTACTAGTAGTAATTGTACTAATAGTACTTACTAGTATTACCCGTAGTACTAGTATTAATAGTACGTACTACTTCTTATTATACATAGAGCAGTTTCGACAGAGCGGTATAGGGTAGTACAGTACGTAGTATGTACATACTACATACTATATGTACGTACTACCTGCCATATGTACGTACCACTTGCTGCATGACCATAATATGCAGTACATACATAATATGTATATACTAGTAGAAGTAGTAGTAATATTAGTAGTACTACTATTATTAATAGTACGTACTAGTACTAAGACTACTAGTAGTATTGTTACTAGTACTACTAGTAGTCCACACTAGTGCTAATAGTACTAGTAGTACATACTAGTACTATTAGTACATAGTAGTACTAGTACTACTAGTAGTACATACAAGTACTTTTAGTACTAGTAGTACATACTAAAACGTACTACTAGTACTAGTAGATGTAGTACTAGTACTAGTTGCAATAATAACAGTAGCATTGGTACTAGTAGTACTAGTACTAGAACTTATACAACTAATATCTACTGCTAGTATGTACTCTTAGTACAAGTACAAGCACTACTAGTACTACTACAATTAGTAATAGTAGTACATACTAGTATGTACAACTAGTACTATCAGTACATACTACTAGTAGTAGTATTAGTATGTACTACTAGTATGTACCCGTAGTACTAGTACTAGCACCATTAGTAGTTCTACAATTAGTACTAGTAGTACATACTAGTATGTACTACTAGTCTACCAGTATGTACTACTACTAGTAATACTATTATGTACTACTAGTAGTACTAGAACTAGTACTAGTAATGTACTACTAGTATTATGTACTACTAATACTAGTACTAGTAGTAGTTACGTATTACTAGTACTAGTACTAGTACTACATACTAGTACTGTACTACTAGTAATATGTAATACTAGTATTTTTAGTAGTACTAGTACTAGTATGTACTACTAGTGTACTAGTACCAGTACTAATACTTGTACTAGTAATGTACAACTAGTACTACTAGTAGTATGTACTTCTAGTACTAGTTTTAGTACTTGTACTAGTAATACGAGTTCTAATACTATTAGTAGTACATACTAGTAGTAAATACTACTCGTACAATGTACCATGTACTACTAGTACTAATAGTAGTACTACTAGTATGTACTAATAAAATGTACTAATACTAGTACAAACTAGTACTACTACTATTAATACTAGTACAAACTAGTGCTACTACTACTGTACTAGTAAGACATACTCTTAGTACATACTACTATTACTGCTACTAGTACTAGTATGTACTACTAGTAAGTACTACTAGAAGTAGTACTTGTAGTTGTAGTATATTCTAGTACTAGTACATTCTAATAGTACATACTAGTAGTAGTACCACTAATACTACAAGTAGTATACCCTAATAGTAGTAGTACTATTAGTAGTATGTACTACTAGTAGTAGTACTACTCGTACATATTAGTACGTACTACTACTATTATTACTACTAGTACTTCTAGTAATAGTACTAGTAGTACGTAGTAGAAGTTGAACAAGTAGTACATATTAGTAGTAGTAATACTAGTAGGAGTACTACTACTAATATATACTTCTAGTAATACTAGTACATATTAGTACTACTGGTAGTAGATACTTGTCCTAGCATGTCCTACTTGTAGTACATACTACTACTAGTTGTGCTAGTAATACTAGTAGTACATACTCGTAGTACATACTAGTAGTACATACTAGTGTGTACTACAAGTATGTACTACGAGTGTGTACTACTAGTATTACTAATATGTACTACTAGTATTATCAGCACGTACTACAAGTAGAGTACATACTAGAATGTACTACAAGTATGTACTACGAGTATGTACTACTAGTATTACTAGCACAAATAATAGTACGTACTAGTAGTACTATTACTAGTACCAGTAATACTAGAACTAATACAAGTACTAGTACCACTACTAGTAGTACTAGTTATACATGTCATACATACTAGTATGTACTACTACTAGTACAAGTATTACATACTAATACTAATACTACTAATACTAGTAGTACATAATACTATTACTACTACTAGCACTAGTAGTACATACTAGTAGTACTAACCAGTATGTACAACTAGTAGTACATACTATGACTACTAGTAATGCATACTAGTTATACGTACTAGTAGTACTAGTACTACTAGTTGTTCGTACTCGTAGTACTAGTACTACTAGTAGTATGTACTAGTAGTTCATACTAGTAGTTCGTACTCGTAGTATCCATTCGTAGTACTAGTGCTACTAGTAGTGCGTACTAGTAGTACTATAGAACTAGTACTAGTACTAGTACTATTATCAAACTAGTACTAGTACTAGTAGTATGTACTACTACTAGTACAACTGCTAGTGGTACTAGTACTAGTACAAGTAGTAATATAAAACTAGTACTAGTACTAGTAGAACTAGTAGTAGTTGTACTAGTACTAGTAGCTCTAGCAATACATACCAGTAGTACGTACTTATATTAGTAGTTCTAATAGTACATACTAGTAGTACTAGTAGAACATACTAATACTACTAGTATGTACTATTCGTACTAGTAGTACTAGTACTAGTAGTAATACACACTAGTAGTACATAGTACTAGTACATACTAGTATTATTGTTAGAAGTACATACTAGTAGTGCTAGTTTTTACTACAACTAGTACATACAAGTAGTACATACAAGTACTAGTAACACTGGTATTAGTACCTATAATAGTACATACTAGTACTAGTACTACTAGTACGTACTTTTAGTAAGCACCACTAGTACTACTAATACGTACTACAACTATAGTAGTATCTATTAGTAGTACATACTAGTAGTACGTACTAGTACTAGTAGTATAGACTAATAGTACTAATATTACTAGTAAAGTAATACGTACTATTAGTAGTAGGACTATCAGTACTTTTAGTACAAACTGGAACAAGCTAGTACTTGTACGAGTAGTATTAGTAATCCTACTACTAACACTACGTATTACTAGTACTAGTACTACTAGTACGTAGTGCTAGTATTATGTTCTACTAGTACTAATAGTACGTACTACAAGTACTAATAGTACTAGTACTAGTACTTGTACATACTACTAGTACTAATAGTACGTACTACAAGTACTAATAGTACAAGAACTAGTACTTGTACGCACTCCTAGTACTAATAGTACTAGTACTAGTATGTACTACATACTAGTAGTAGTACGTACTAGTACTAACAGTACATACTCGTAATAGTAGTGGACATGAGTAGTAGTAGTACGTACTAGTACTAGTACTAGTCCTAGTACTAGTATGTACTACTAGCAGTACATACTACACGCATGTACTCCTAGTATGCAGTACTAGTATAAACTACATGAAGGTACTACAAGTCGTACGAACTATTAGTACTAGTAGAACAAAGTATTAGTAGTACGTACTAGTACTACTACTAGTAGTATTAGTACAAGTATTACGTACTACTTGTAGTAGGACTATAAGTACAACTAGTAGTAGTACTACTAGTACTAGTAGTTGTAGCACTAGTATGTGCTAGTAGTATTCACTACTAGTATGTACTTCTAGTACTATTAGTATGTACTACTAGTATGTACTAGTTATAAATACTAGTATTAGTAGTACATAATTTTTGTACTAATACAAGTATTACTATTACAACTAGTAGTACCAGTATTAGTACTACTAGTATGTACTACTTGAATGTACTACTAATAGTACTTGTACCAGTACTTAGTACTAGTACATACTAGTAGTACATACTAATAGTACTAGTAGTGCTTACTAATAGTGCATACTAATAGTACATACTAGTACTACTAGTTCTGGTACTAATAGTACTAGTAGTACTACTAGTGCTACTAGTATTATATACACTAGTATGTAATACTAGTTCTAGTACTTGTAGGACATACTACTAAATGTACTAGTAACATTAGTAGTATTGTACTAGCACTAGTACAAGTACTATTAGTATGTAATACTAATACTACTAGTATGTACCATGAGTAGTATTAGTACTAGTACTAGTACTAGTAGTATGTACTACTACTTGTAGTACATGTTAGTAGTACTGATACAAGTAGTAATAATAGTAGTTGTACATACTAGTAGTACTGGTATTAGTACTAATAAACTAGTTGCACTGGTACTAAAAGTACTAGTACTTATACTACTGGTATGTACTACTCTATATACTACTAGTACAAGAAGTAGTACTAGTAGTAAGTGCTAGGGCTACATACTACTAGCACATACTAGTACTAAAACTAATACTAGTATAACTGGGACTAATAGTACGTCTTAGTACTAGTAGCACATACAAGTACTACTACTACTAGTACATACTAGTAGCACTTATAGTACATACTAGTAGCACTTATAGTACATACTAGTAGCACTTATACTACATACTAGTAGCACTTATAGTACATACTAGTATGTACTACTAGTACTAGTAGTACTTGTAGTACATACTAGTATGTACATACTAGTATGTACTACTAGTACTAGTACTACTAGTATGTACAACTTGTACTACTAGTATGTACTACTTGTTGGAGTACTAGTTCTAATACTAATATTACTACTAGTAGTACATACAGGTACCATTACTAGTATGTACTACTTGTAGTACTAATATTAGTAGTACTAGTATGTACTTGTAGTACTAGTAGTACATATTAGTATGTACTACTATTACTAGTAGTATTACTAGTTTGTACTTGTAGTATGTACTACTAGTACGTACTACTAGTACTAGCAATACCAGTACATACTAGTACAAGTACTAGTATGTATAACTAGTTCTAGTATTAGTATTAGTTTGTAGTATTAGGGCTGGTACTAATAATAGTAGTACTAGTATGTACTAGTAGTAGCAGCATTAGTAGTAGTAGTAAATACGAGTAGTACAAGTAGTACATACCTGTAGTACTGTAGAACATACTAGTAGTATAGTACTAGTAATACACACTAGTAGTACATACGAGTAGTACATACGAGTAGTACATACGAGTAGTACGAGTAGTACATACGAGTAGTACAAGTAGTACATACTAGTACATACTAGTAGTACTAGTAGAACATACTAGTTGTACTAGTACTAGAAGTAAACACTAGTAGTACTCGTACTAGTACTAATAATGTACTACAAGTATTACTAGTAGTATGTACTACTAATATTAGTATTAATACTAGTACTAAAAGTACGTACTAGCACTAGTAGTACTGTACTAGCACTAGTACTAGTACAATTAGTATGTAATACTAGTACTACTAGTATGTACTACGAGTAGTATTAGTACTAGTACTAGTACTAGTAGTACGTACTACTACTTGTAGTACATATTAGTAGTACTAGTACTAGTAGTAATAATACTAATAGTACCTACTAGTACTACTGGTACTAGTATTAGTACTAGTACTTGTATGTTCTACTAGTGTACTAGTACTGGTACAAGTAACAGTAATGTACAATTAGTACTACTAGTAGTTTGTACTTCTAATACTAGTACTTATATTAGTAGTACGAGTTCTAGTACAAATTGTAATACATACTAGTAATACTAGTAGTACATACTTGTCGTACAATCTACCATGTACTACTAGTACTAATAGTAGTACTACTAGTATGTACTACTAATACTAATAGTAGTACTACTAGTATGTACTACTAATACTAATAGTAGTACTACTAGTATGTACTACTAAAATGTACTAGTACTAGTACAAACTAGTACTACTACTACTAGCACTAGTACAAACTAATGCAACTACTACTGTACTAGTAAGACATACTACTAATACGAACTACTATTACTACTACTAGTATTAATAGTACATACTAGTATGTACTACTAGTGACTACTATTAGTAGTTAGTACTACTAATAAGTACTACTAGTTGTAGTACTTGTAGAAGTAGTATATTCTAGTACTAGTACATTCTAGTAGTACATACTAGTACTAGTAGTCGTACAACTAGTACTACTAGTAGTATAAACTAATAGTAGTAGCACTATTAGTAGTATGTACTACTAGTAGTAGTGCTACTCGTACATATTAGTATGTACTACTACTATTACTATTAGTAGTATGTACTACTACTAGTACTTTTAGTAGTATATACTACTAGTAGTAGTACTATTAGTACATACTAGTGTGTACTACTACTAGCTATAGTGCTATTAATAGTATGTTCTACCAGTAGCTATAGTACTATTAATAGTATGTACTATTAGTAGTAGTACATACTAGTATGTACTAGTATGTACTAGTAATACTACTAGTACATACTAGTATGTACTACTAGTATGTACTACTACTAGTACATACTAGTACGTACTACTAGTAGTAGTACTACTAGTACATACTAGTATGTACTACTACTAGCAGTAGTACTATTAATAATATGTACTTATAGTAGTAGTACTACTTGTACATACTAGTATGTACTACTACTAGCAGTAGCACTACTACTGGCAGTATATGCTACTAGTAGTACTAGCACTAGTACCACTAGTATGTACTACTAGTACTCTTAGTAGGTAATAATAGTATGTACTACTAGTACTCTTAGTAGGTAATACTAGTACTACTAATATGTACTATTTGTACTAGTTGTACAAACTATTAGTACTAGTTGTAGTAGTATTAATTGTACATACTAGTAATACTAATACTAATAGTACATACTAGTAGTAATACTAGAAGTAGTAGTATTAGTAGTCCATACAACTAGTACAAACTACTATTACAACTAGTAGAAGTAGTAGTGCTAGTAGTATCTACTAGTAGTAGTACTACTAGTACATACTAGTAGTAGTACTATTAGTACATACTAATAGTAGTACTAAGAGTACATACTAGTAATACTACTACTACTAGTAGTACTGGTAGTCCATACAACTAGTACATACTACTGTTACTACTAGTAGTAGTAGTAGTACTAGTAGTACATACTAGTAGTCGTACTAGTAGTAGTAGTACTAGTAGTACCTACTAGTAGTAGTACTACTAGTATATACTTCTAGTAGTACTAGTACTACTAGTACATATTAATACAAGTTGTACATACTACTACTACATACTAGTACTACTACTACTACTACTACTAGTACATACTGGTATGTTCTACTAGTACACTAGTATATATACTGCTAGTAATGTTAGTACTAGTTCTACTAGTTCATATTCGTACTATTATTACTACTACTAGTACTTGTAGTACATACTAGTATGTTGTACTGGTACATACTAATATGTACTACTAGTGTGTAGTACATGTACTACTAGTACGTACTAGTAGTAGTAGTAGTAGTAGTAGTAGTAATTGTTCTAGTAAGAGTACATACTAGTAGTACTTGTACTTGTATTACTAGCAGTACTAATACTATGTGTACTAGTAGTAGTATTACAAGTACGTACTGCAAGTACTAGTACTACTCGTACTAGTACTACTCGTACTAGTACTACTGTTACTAGAACTAGTAACATACTTCTAGAAGTACGGACTAATAGTACTAGTGCTCGTACTTGTAAAAGTAGTACTAGTTCTAGTACTATTAGTAATGCATATTAGTAGTACTAGTAATGCATACTAGTAGTACATACGAGTAGTACTAGTAGAAACAGTACTACTAGTACTAGTAGTAGTTCTAGTACGACTTGTATGTACTAGTAGTACAATTAGAACTAGTACTACTAGTATGTACTACTAGTACTAGTAGTGCTACTAGTACTAGTACTAGAACGTATTACTAGTACTAGTACTAGTAGAAAGTACTACAAGAAGTACTAGTACTAGTACTTATACTAGTAGTATGAGTTCTAGTACATCTAGTAATACATACTAGTAGTACTAGTAGTACATACTTGTCGTACATTCTACCATTTACTACTAGTACTAATAGTAGTACTACTTGTAAGTACTACTAATAATAATAGTAGTACTACGAGTATGTACTAATAAAATGTACTAGTACTAGTACAAACGAGTACTACTACTACTAGCACTCGTACAAACTAGTGTAACTACTACTATTACTGCTACTAGTACTAGTAGTACATACTAGTATGTACTACTAGTAACTACCACTAGTAGTTAGTACTACTAGTAGTAGTACTTGTAGAAGTAGTATATGCTAGTACTAGTAATGCATACTAGTAGTACATACTAGTAGTACTAGTAGAAACAGTACTACTAATACTAATAGTAGTTCTAGTATGTACTAGTAGTACCACTAGATTTAGTATTACAAGTACTACAAGTATGTACTACTAGTACTAGTAGTGCTACTAGTACTAGTACTAAGACGTACTACTAGTACTAATATTAGTAATACGTAGTATATACTAGTAGTATGTACTACAAGTAGTACGTAGTAGTAGATGTACTACTAGTACTAGTACTACAATTACTACTAGTATTACTTGTACTAGTACTATTTGTACAAACTAGTACTACTACTACTTGTAGTACATACTACTGTTATATACTACTACTACTAGTACGTACTACTACTAGTAGTATTATTAGTATATACTAGTAGTAGTAAATACTACTAGTAGTACTAGTTGTAGTACTACAAGTACATACTAGTGTGTACTACTACTCGTACACTAGCAGTATCTACTATTAGTAGTATATTCTACTAGTAGTAGTACTACTAGTACATAATAGTAGTACATACTAGTACTAGTATATATACTAGTAGTACGAGTTCTAGTACAATTAGTAATACATACTAGTAGTACATACTTGTCGTACATTCTATATGTACTACTAGTACTAATAGTAGTACTACTAGTATATACTACTATTACTAATAGTTGTACTACTAGTTTGTACTACTAAAATGTATTAGTACAAGTACAAACTAGTACTACTACTACTAGCACTAGTACAAACTAGTGCAACAACTACTGTAACAATCCTAAACTTTCAAAAAGCTTAAGATGATGGTCCTTAGGGACCATCACTATTTTCAAAAGCTTTTGACTTAAGCTTTTCTTATCTTATAACGTGGCTTGTAGTTTCTCTTACTTGTTGGCCCTTGACAATCCACTATGACGTGTAAGTAAATTAAATGTGCCACCGTCCTATGGTATAACCATGAGATGTGTCTTTTTAACTGAAACTTTTATCACTGAGCTCTTGTGCATACTGATTCCATAAGATCTACTGTAAACGGGCGACCTTTTAGTGCCCCAACCAACATACACAAAAAGCATCAATTTCGTGAGTGATTATAAGTAAGTGACATCGTCTTTCTGAAAAATAGTCTGTTTTTAATAAATAGTGATATTTCCGTCCAGGATCTTTATTTTATAAGTTTTGTGTGTAAGTGACATCGTCTTCCTGAAAAATAGTCTGTTTTTAATAAATAGTGATATTTCCATCCAGGATCTTTATTTTATAAGTTTTGTGTGTAAGTGAAATCGTCTTCCTGAAAATAGTCTGTTTTTAATAAATAGTGATATTTCCGTCCAGGATCTTTATTTTATAAGTTTTGTGTGTAAGTGACATCGTCTTCCTGAAAATAGTCTTTTTTTAATAAATAGTGATATTTCCGTCAAGGATCTTTATTTTATAAGTTTTGTGTGTAAGTGACATCGTCTTCCTGAAAAATAATCTATTTTTAATAAGTAGTGATATTTTCGTCTAGGATCTTTATTTTATTAGTTTTGTGTGTAAGTGACCTCATTGTCTCAAAAAATAATCCATTCTTTTAAAAAATAAAATGAAATAATTATTTCTGCTTATTATCATGAATTTTAGGTGCGATAAATTTTATGCGCACACAACCTCATTATCTTGAAAAATAATATTTTCAATAAAAATTGTGATATTTTATCTATGTTAGAAATTTTAAATGCTGTAAATTCTTAGAAAAATAAATTTATTTATTTTTCTTGGCTATTGTTAGAAAATTTTAGATACTATCAAATTATTAGAAATAAATGTGATATTTCTGCTTTTAGTAAAATTGTGATATTTCTTTCTACTGTTTTGAATATTTAGACATTGTAAAATTCATGTGCAAATGACTGCCTTATTATTGACATTTTTGCAATTGATTATAGTATTGTTGTGAAATGTTTATTTGTGGATTGATATCCCATAAATTGTGATAATTCCGTATTCTTGAATTTCTATAAGAGTTTTTCTATACATATTAAATTGGCAATTTTGCTAGAATGCCTTTACAAACTGCTACCTTTCTAAATTTGAGCCCAAAATATTTGATTGGTTATTTTTGAAATGTTATAGAGAGTGACTGTTATTAATGGTTTAAGTGAAATTCATATTAATGATTTCAGTGATATGTCGAGTACATGATATTGCTGCTTTCGAATGTTTAAAGAGATTTAGAAATAATTTAAGTATGCAAGTGGACTCATCCGGTTCGCCGGTGAGGTACAAGTGGACCTATTTGGGACGCCGGTAGGGATTAAGTGGACTCATTCGGTACGCCGGTGAGGTATAAGTGGACCTGCAGGGATTAAGTGGACCTATCTGGGACGTCGATAGGGATTAAGTGGACCCATCAGGATGCTGATGGGGTATATAGGTGTCCTACTTGGGACGCCAGTAGGGTATTTTGTGAAATCCTTTGAATTATGCACTGCCGTTAAAAGTGTTATAAGCATTTCAATTACTCGAATTATACTTAATTATGCATTTATTGAAAGTGAAACTGTTGATGCATTTCTGTTAATAGATCTCATTTTGGAAAATATTGATATCTTTCAATCATGATTATTTTTAAGATTATGATGATCACTTACTGAGTAGCCAAACTCATCAAACTATGGTAAACATTTTTCAGGATAACTGCGGATTCATTTTGAGTGCTAGTCAAGATCAACCTTGGAAGATATTGTTGTTGTGCTAGCTTTCTTTATTTACTTTGTAAGACCTCGCCACTGTAAATTTGTCTTATCAATAGATGTATATATGTTTTGTCTGTCACATCTCAGAAATAACAGTATTGTAAATTCTTGGGGTGTGACAACTATTGTACTAGTAAGACATACTACTAGTACATACTACTATTACTGCTACTAGTACTAGTAGTACATACTAGTATGTACTACTGGAAAGTACTACTAGTAGTCGTACTTGTAGAACAAGTACATTCTAGTAGTACATACTAGTACTAGTAGTCGTACAACTAGTACTACTAGTAGAATACACTAATAGTAGTAGCACTATTAGTAGTATGTACTACAAGTAGTAGTACTACTAGTAAATACTAGTATGTACTACTACTAGCTGTAGTGCTATTAAAAGTATGTACTACTAGTAGCTGTAGTGCTATTAATAGTATGTACTACTAGTAGCTATAGTGCTATTAGTAGTATGTACTACTACTAGTAGTACATACTAGTATGTACTACTACTAGTAGTACTACTAGTACATACTAGTATGTATTACTACTAGCAGTAGTACTATTAATAGTATGTACTACTAGTAGTAGTACTACTTATACATACTAGTATGTATTACTACTAGTAGTACATGCTACTAGAAGTAGTAGCACTAGTACTACTAGTATGTACTACTAGTACTGTTAATAGGTAATACTAGTACTACTAATATGTACTACTTGTACTAGTTTATGGACTGTTAGTACTTGTGGTAGTAGTATTAGTTGTACATACTAGTAATACTAATACTAATAGTACATACTAGTAGTAGTACTAGTAGTAGTAGTCCATACAACTAGTACAAACTACTATTACTACTAGTAGAAGTAATAGTGTTAGTCGTACCTACTAGTAGTTGTACTACTAGTACATACTAGTAGTACATACTAATAGTAGTACTAGTAGTAGTAGTACTAATAGTACATACTACTACTAGTACTAGTACTATTAGTACTACTATTACCACTACTAGTAGTAATACTACTACTAGTATGTACTACTAGTAGTATTAGTAGTCCATACAACTAGTACATACTACTGTTACTAGTAGTAGTACTAGTAGCACTAGTAGTACATACTAGTAGTAGAACTAGTAGTAGAACTAGTAGTAGTAGTACTAGTAGTACTTACTAGTAGTAGTACTACTAGTATTTACTTCTAGTAGTACTAGTACTAGTACTACTAGTACATATTAGGACAAGTTGTACATACTACTAGTATCTACTAGTACTACTACTACTACTACTACTACTAGTACATACTGGTATGTACTACTTGTATGTTCTACTAGTACACTAGTATATATACTGCTAGTAATGTTAGTACTAGTACTACTAGTACATATTCGTACTTCTACTACCATTAGTACTTGTAGTACATACTAGTACGTATTACTGGTACATACCAATATGTACTACTAGTGTGTAGTACATGTACTACTAATACGTACTACTAGTAGTAGTAATTGTTCTAGTAATAGTACATACTAGTAGTAATTGTACTGGTCTTACTAGCATACGAATACTATGTGTACTAGTAGTAGTAATACAAGTACGTACTGCAAGTACTAGTACTAGTCGTAGTAGTACTACTGGTACTAGAACTAGTAACATACTCCTAGAAGTACGGACTAGTAGTACTAGTGCTCGTACTTATATAAGTAGTACTAGTTCTAGTACTATTAGTAATACATACTAGTAGTACATACTAGTAGTACTAGTAATGCATACTAGTAGTACGTACTAGTAGTACTAGTAGAAACAGTACTATTAGTACTAGTAGTAGTTCTAGTATGTACTAATAGTACCACTAGAACTAATATTACTAGTACTACTAGTATGTACTACTAGTACTAGTAGTGCTACTAGTATTAGTACTAGGACGTACTACTAGTACTTGTACTAGTAGTACGTAATATATACTAATAGTATGTTCTACAAGTAGTACTAGTACTAGTAGTACATCTACTACTACTTGTACTAGTACTATTTGTTCAAACTAGTACTACTTTTACTTGTAGTACATACTACTAGTATCTACTACTACTACTAATACATACTACTACTACTAGTACTATTAGAATATACTAGTAGTAGTAAATACTACTAATAGTAGTAAATATTACTCGTAGTACTAGTAGTAATACTACAAGTACATACTAGTATGTACTACTACTCGTACTACTAGCAGTATCTACTACTAATAGTATATTCTACTAGTAGTAGTACATTATACTAGTATATATTACTATTACTAGTACATACTACTACTACTAGTACTATTAGTATATACTAGTAGTAGTAAATACTACTAATAGTACTAGTAGTAGTACTACAAGTACATACTAGTATGTACTACTACTTGTACTACTAGCAGTATCTACTACTAGTAGTATATTCTACTAGTAGTAGTACTACTAGTACATAATAGTAGTACATACTAGTTAGACTCTGCCACTAGTACATAAAAGTTATAGTACTAGTAGTAGTACATACTAGTACGTACTACTAGTAATACATATTGTTTGTTGTACTAGTAGTAGTACATACTAGTACGTACTACTAGTACTACTAGTAATACATACTATTTGTTGTACTAGTAGTAGTACATACTAGTATGTACTACTTCTTGTAATACAAAGCAGTATGTACTACTAGTACTAGTGGTAGTAGTAATAGTATGTACTTCTAGTATGTACGACTTCTTGTAATACAAAGCAGTATGTACTACTAGTACTAGTGGTAGTAGTAATAGTATGTACTTCTAGTATGTATTACTAGTACTACTCTTACAAGCACTAGTACTAGTATTACTTGTACTACTAATATGTACTACAGGTACAAGTACGTACTACTACTACGTACTAGTACTAGTTGTACGTACTACCAGTGGTACTAGT
This sequence comes from Amborella trichopoda, assembly GCF_054954075.1. Lineage (NCBI taxonomy): Eukaryota > Viridiplantae > Streptophyta > Magnoliopsida > Amborellales > Amborellaceae > Amborella > Amborella trichopoda. Next base: position 34,596,043 of record NC_142338.1, read on the forward strand.
AGTACATTACTAGTAGTAATACTTGTACCTACTAGTTCCAATACTAGTACTACTAGTATATACTAGTACTATAACTACTATTAGTACATGCTACTAGTAGTACATACGACAAGTACATATTACTACTAGTTGTAGTAGTACTGGTAGTACTAGTAATGCTAGTAGTACGAGTTCTACTACTATTAGTATTTACTACTACAGGTACTGGTACTACTAGTGGTATTTACAACTAATAGTACTAGTAGTACATACTAGTAATACATACTAGTAGAATATACTAGTACAACTAGTACAAATATTATAGTACGAGTAGTACATACTACTTGTACATACTATTAATACTACTGTTATTTCTAGTAGTACATACTACTAGTACTAGTAGTACATACTACTGGTTCGTACACCTAATAGTTGTACTTGTATTAATTCTAGTTCCACTAGTACAACTAGTACGTACAAGTAGTACTACTAGTAGTACTAGTTTTATTAGTAGTACATACAAATAGTACATACTAATTCGTACAACTTGTATATACTACTAGTGCTACTAGTACATACAAGTACTACTCCGAATAGAACTAGTAGTACATACTATTAATACTTGTAGTACATAATAGTAGTACTAGTACTACTATTAATAGTATATAATAATAGTATTAGTATTAATACTTACACAACTACTAGTAGTATTAGTAGTAGTAGTAATAGTAGTATGTACGATAAGTATGTACTACTAGTGGTAGTAGTAGAATGTACTAGTAGTAGTTGTACGAGTTTGTGCTAATAGTAATGGTATTATTACTACTAGTAGTAAATACTCATTGTACTAGTATGTGTTAATGGTACTAGTATTATTACTACTAGTAGTAATAACTCATTGTACTAGTAGTACATACTATTAGTACATACTAGTTGTAATACTCGTAGTACTAGTACGAGTACATGTACTAGTAGTACTAATTCTTGTACCATTAATAGTGTATACTAGTAGTACTAGAAGTACATACTAGTAGTACATACTACTATGTACTACTAGCACTAGTAGTAGTAGTACTAGTATGTACTAATAGTATGTACTAATAATAGTACTACTAGTACATATTAGTAGTACTACTACTAGTACTAGTAGTACATACTACTAGTACTACTAGTATATACTACTAATACTAGTATGTACTTCAAGTACTAGTACTAGTATGTACTTCAAGTACTAGTACTAGTATTAATACTAATATTAGTAGTACATACTACAAGAAGTACATTACTAGTACTAATACTAGTACTACTAGTATGTACTACTAGTACTACTCATTTGTACTACTAGTACTAGTGCTGCTACTACTAGTACATACTAGTATAACTACTATTAATACCAGCCCTAACAGTACATACTAGTACTAGTACTAAAATTAGTTGTACATATTGTGTTAGTACTAGTAGTATGTACTAGTAGTACATACTACTAGTACAAACTAGTAATACTACTAGTAAAAGTACTAGAACTAGTTGTACATACTACTACTTGTACTAGTATGTGCTGGTTGTGCTAGTACTAGTAGTACATACTACTAGTACAACGTAGTAATACTACTAATAATAGTACCAGTATGTACTATTAGTAGTGGTATCAGTACTAAAACTAGTATTCCAACTAGTAGTACATACTAATAGTACTAGTATTACATATAACTAGTACTAGTGCTACTTGTAGTACTAGTTGTACTAGCACTAGTACTAGTATTACTACTACTAGTGCTAGTAGTACATACTAGTATGTACTACAAGTAGTACTAGTATGTACTAGTGGTACTAGTATGTAGCACTAGTATGTACTACTAGTACTACTACTTTTTGTATTAGTAGTACATACAAGTAGTACATATCAGTAGTATAAGTACTAGTACTTTTAGTACTAAGACTTTTAGTACTATTACTAGTGTATGTACTACTAGTATTACTAGTACAACTAGTAGTACCTACTAATATGTACAGTACTACCTACTAGTGTGTACATACTACTAGTACATACTAGTAGGTACTACTAAAACGTACTACTAATACTAGTAGTAGGTTTACTATTATGTACTAGTAGTATTAGTACTAGTACTATGTAGTAGTAGTACAGTAGTACATACTTGTAGTACTTGCTTTTATGTACTACTAGTTTGTACTACTAGTACTAGTAGTAGTACTAGTAGTAGTATTAGTAGTACTAGTATGTACTACTAGTACTAGTAGTAGTAGTAGTATGTACTACAGTACTAATACTTTTAGTAATAATACTAGTAGTGCGGGTACTAGTAGTAACAATACTAGTAGTACTTGTACTTATACTGCTATTATGAGCTATTAGTTTTAGTTGTTATAGTACTATTAATACGCATTAGTGGTACATACTACTAGTACATACTAGTAGTACATACTAGTAGAACATACTAGTACGTAGTACTGATATGTACCAGTACTACAAGTAGTACTTACTTGTAGAACATATTAGTAGTACATACTAGTATGTACTACTAGTGTGTACTACATGTACTACTAGTATGTACTACTAAGACTAGTATGTATTAGTACTACTACTACTAGTACGTACCTGTACAACTACTATTAGTAGTACATACTAGTATTGGTAGTACTACTAATACCACCAGAATGCATTAGTAGTACAACTACTATTAGTAGTACATACTATTATTAGTAGTACAACTACTATTAGTACATACCTGTACAACTACTACTAGTACTACTAATAATATATACTACTAGTACATACTACTACTACTAGTACTAGTATGTACTACTAGTATATACTACTAGTACTAATAGTAGTATATACTAGTAGTATTAATACTACTGCCACAACTAATAGTACTAGTACTACTATTAGTAGTTGTACTAATAGTAGTATTACTGAAAGTATGTACTACTACTACTACAACTAGTTCTAGTATTACTACTAGTACATTCTAGTATGTACTACTGTACCATTAGTAGTAGAACGAGTTTGCACTGGTAGTATGTACTACTAGTATTTGCATTGTACTAACATACTACTAGTAGTAGTACTAGTAGTGCTAGTAGTACATACTACTAGTAGTACTACTACTATACTATTAGTACTAATATGTATTAGTAGTATGTACTACTAGAATGTACTACTACTACAAGTTCTACTACTAGTACCAGTACTACTAGTATTATTACTACTCGTATAAACTACGAGTAGTATACTCTACTAGTACATACTACGAGTAGTAGTTACTACTAGTATATTCTAGTACTGGTAGTGCAGTAGTAGTACTACTAGCACTACTAATAGTATGTACTACTCGTAGTAAGTATTACTAGAATGTACTACTACTACAAGTTCTACTACTAGTATTAGTATGTACAAGTAGTATTTACTAAGAGTATGTACTACTATATATACTACAAGTAGTAGTACTAGTACTACTAGTAGTACATTCTAGTAGTAGTATAGACTACTAGTTGTACATACAACTAGTAGTGCATACTGGTACTAATAGTTATACTACTAGTACTACAAGTAGTATTACTACTAATAGTATGCACTACTCTAGTAGTATGTACTACAAGTAGTACTGCTAGTAGTACATACTACTAGTAGTATGTACAACTAATAGTATGTACTACTAGAATTATGCAATAGTAGTGGTATGTTCTACTAGTACTAGAATGTCATAGTAGTATGTACTAGTAGTATGCAATACTAATATTACTAGTGGTAGTACACTCAAGTAGTAGTACGTTCAAGTAGTAGTACATACTACTAGTAGTGCATACTGATACTAGTAGATGTAGTACTAGTCCTACTAGCAGTACTAGTATGTACTAGTAGTACATACTAATAGTACCAGTACTAAAACTAGAAGCGTGTACAACGAGTAGTACTAGTAGTACATACTAATAGTACTAGTACTAGTACCAATAGCATGTATAACTACTAGTACTAGTACTAGTAGTAGTAGTAGTAGTACTACTAGTACATACTAGTATATATAACTCCTAGTACTACTAGTGGTAGATTTTAGTAGTACTTACTATTTGTGCATATTAATACTACTAGTAGTCGTACTATTAGTATATACTTGTGCTACTACTACTAGTACTACTAGTAATATATACTACTAGTACTAATACTACTAGTAATATAGAGTACTAATACTAACACTACTAGTATTTTATACTACAAGTAATATATACTACTAGTACTAGCATTGCAACTAGTACATACTAGTAGTACTAGTCATAAAATCTAGTATGTACTACTACTAGTACAACTACTACTAATAGTAGTAGTACTAGTATGACTACAACTAGTACATCATAACCGTACTAGTTGTACATACTAGTAGTACATGTACTAGTATTATTAATACTATTAGTAGAATGTACTACTAGTATGTACTACTAGTACTAGTACTAGTAGTACATATTATTAGTAGTACTTATAGTACATTACTAGTACTAGTGCTATTTGTATGTACTACTACTACTAGTATGTATTACTACGACTACTAGTACTAGTATGTACTATTACTACTACTAGTACATACCAGTACTACTTCTACTAGTACTAGCACTACTAGTTGTACTAATACTTGTACTACTAATATGTACTACTACTAGTACATGCAAGTACTACTACTACTAGTACTAGTAGTAGCGGTACTAGTATGTACTACTACTAGTACATACAAGTACTATTACTACTACTAGTACATATAAGTACTACTACTACTACTAGTACTAGTACTACTAGTATTTACTACAACTAGTACAGACTAGTAGTACTACTACTAATACTAGAAGTACGTACTAGAAGTACATAATAGTATATACTACTAGTTCTAATACTAGTATTTTATTCTACAAGTAATATATACTATTAGTACTAGCATTGCAAGTAGTACTTTTTAATAGTACGAGTAATAAAATCTAATATGTACTAGTACTAGTAGTAGTAGTATACACTAGTAGTTTGTACTACTAGTATAAAAACTAATAGTAGTAGTACTAGTATGACTACAACTAGTACATCGTAACCGTACTAGTTGTACATACTAGTAGTACTTGCACTAGTACTATAAATACTATTAGTAGAATGCACTACTAGTACTAGTACTAGTAGTACATACTATTAGTAATACTTGTAGTACATTACTAATACTAGTACTAGTACTAGTGCTACTAGTATGTACTAGTACTACTAATATGTACAACTACTACTACTAGTACTAGTACGTACTATTACTACTACTAGTACGTACCAGTACTACTTCTACTAGTACTAGTACTACTAGTTGTACTAATACTGATAATAATAGTATATACTACTACTAGTATATACAAGTACTACTACTAATAGTACTAGTAGTAGTGGTACTAGTATACTACTAGTACATACAAGTACTACTACTACTAGTACAAGTACTAGTACTACTAGTATGTACTAAAACTAGTACATACTGGTACTACTACTACTAATATTAGAAGTACATACTAGAAGTACATAATAGTATATACTACTAGTTTTAATACTACTAGTAATATATACTACTAGTACTACAACTAGTACATCGTAGCCGTACCAGTTGTACATACTAGTAGTATTTGTACTAGTACTATTAATACTATTAGTAGAATGCACTACTAGTATGTACTACTAGTACTAGTAGTAGTAATACATACTATTAGTAGTACATGTAGTACATTACTAGTACTAGTGCTATTAGTATGTACTACTACTAATATGTACTACAACTACTATTAGTACTAGTTTGTACTATTACTACCACTAGTACATATCTGTACTACTTCTACTAGTACTAGTACTACTAGTTGTACTAATACTAGTACTAATAGTATGTACCACTATTAGTATATACAAGTACTACTACTAATAGTACTAGTTGTAGTGGTACTAGTATGTACTACTACTAGTACATACAAGTACTACTACTAGAACTAGTACTAGTACAAGTACTACTAGTATGTACTACAACTAGTACATACTAGTACTACTACTACTAATACTAGAAGTACACACTAGAAGTACATAATAGTATATACTACTAGTTTTAATACTACTAGTATTTTATACTACAAGTAATATATACTACTAGTACTAGCATTGCAAGTAGTACATACTAGTAGTACTAGTAAAAAAATTTAGTATGTACTAGTACTAATAGTAGTAATACTAGTATGACTACAACTAGTACATCGTAATCGTACTAGTTGTACATACTAGTAGTACTTGCACTAGTACATTTAATACTATTAGTAGAATATACTACTAGTATGAACTACTAGTACTAGTACTAGTAGTACATACTATTAGTAGTACTTGTAGTACATTACTAGTACTAGTACTAGTACTAGTGCTACTAGTATGTACTACTACTACTAGTACTAGTATGTACTATTACTAATACTAGTACATACTAGTACTACTTTTACTAGTACTAGTACTACTAATTGTACGAATACTAGTACTACTAGTATGTACTACTACTAATACATACAAGTACTACTACTAATAGTACTAGTAGTAGTGGTACTAGTATGTACTACTAGTACATACAAGTACTACGACTACTACTAGTACATACAAGTACTACTACTACTACTAGTATATACAAGTACTACTACTACTAGTACTAGTACTAGTACTACTAGTATGTACTACGACCAGTGCATACTAGTACTACCACTACTAATACTAGAAGTACATACTACTAGTACATACTAGTATATACTACTAGTAAGTACTACATGTATGTGCTATTAGTAGTAGTAGTACTACTAACACGTACTACTAGTGTATTAATACTAATACTAGTATGTTCTAGTTTATTACTACTTGTACTATGAGTATGTCTTACTAGTAGTTTTAGTGCAAGTAATATTATATGCTAGTACAACTACTACTACTACAAGTAGTACATACTACTAGTACATGCAAGTACGTATAACAGGTACATACTAGTAGTACAAGTACCTGTTTGTACTATTAGTACATACTACAAGTAAAAACTACTAGTTCATGCAAGTAGTACTATTACCAGTTTGTATTACCAATACATACTAATAGTACTAGTGGTACATACTAGTAACTGTAGTACATACTAGTATGTACTATTAGTATGTACTACTAGTACGATGAGTATAATCTACTAGGAGTACTAGTACAACTAGTATTTACTGTATAACTACAACTAGTACAAGAAGTACATACTACTAGTACTACTAGTATATACTTCTAGTACATACTAGTACTAGTATTAGTGGTACATACTACTGTTACGTACTAATACAACTACTGCTAGTACTAGTATGTACTACTACTAATACATACCAGTATTACTACTAGTATTAGTAGTAGTAGTACTAGTATGTACTACTACTAGTACGTACTAGTAGTAGTACTACTACTACAAGAAGTACATACTAGTAGTACATACTAGTAAATACGACTAGTATGTACTACTAGTATTAGTACTAGTACTACTAGCATGTATTACTAGTAGTACTAGTAATAATACTAGTATGTACTACTTGTACTACGAGTACGTAGTACTAATAGTATGAGTACAAGTACTACAATATTATAGTACAACTACTAGTAGTACAAGTAGTACATACTACTAGTACATACAAGTAGAACTAGTACGTTTTTGTACTACAAGTACATACTACTGGTACATACAAGTAGTACTATTAAAAGTTTGTACTACTAGTACATACTAGTAGTACTAGTCGGACATACTGGTTGTAAATACTAGTACTAGTACTATTAGTACTAGTATTACTAGTACAATTAGTATGTACTACTAGTATTAGTAGTACATACTAGTATATGTAGTACATATTAGTATGTACTAATAGTATGTACTGCTAGTACAATAAGTATGTTCTACTAGGAGTACTAGTACTAGTACTTCTAGTACATTATAGTATAACTACTACTGGTACGAGTAATACATACTACTAGTACAAACTACTACTATATGTGGTTCTTAATAGTCGTACATACAAGTATGTACTACTAGTATGCACTACTAGTACTACTATATACATCTAGTACATACTAGTACTAGTACTACTAGTACTTCTAGAACATACTAGTACTAGTACTAGTATTAGTAGTACAAACTAGTAATACATACTAGTATGTATAACTGCGCTAGTAGTAGTCGTCGTATGTACTACTAGTACATGTACTAATAGTACTAGTATGTACTAGTAGTACTAGTACTAGTATTACTTGTAGTACATACTTGTAGTACTAGTACATACTAGTTGTACATTCTAGTTTATACTACTAGTACTAGTAGTAGTAGTACTAGTATGTACTATAAGTACAGCTAGTACTTCTAGTATGTACTACTAGTAATACGTACTAGTACTAGTACTACTACTAATACTAGTAGTACATACTAGTATGCGTACTAGTCTTTATTACTACTACTAGTACTACTACTAGTAGTATTAGTTTTACTAGTAGTACATACTAGTATGTACTAGTATTTACTACTATGTACTACTAGTATTTACTACTAGTATTAGTAGTAGTAGTAGTAGTAGTAGTAGTAGTAGTAGGCTACTAGTACTAGTAGTAATAATACTAGTAATACTGGTACTAGTAGTAATAATACTAGCAAAACTAGACTAGTACTAGTACTTATATTACTAGTATGTACTACTAATACTAGTAGTAATTGTAGTAGTAGTATGTACTACTAGCACTAGTAGTAAATGTTGTAGTAGTATGTACTACTAGTACTAATACTAGTACTAGTAGTAATAATATAATAGTACTGGTACTATTAGTAATAATACTAATAGTACTACGTATAGTACTAGAAGTACTAGTACTTATACTACTAGTATGTACTACTAGTTTGTACTACTAGTACTATTATTCGAAGTACTAGTAGTACATCTAGTGGCATATACTACTAGTACATAGTAGTACCACTACCAATAGTACTAGTACTAGTAGAACAAACTAGCAGTAATAGTACTAATAAAAGTACTACACGTATTACTATTATTAGTACTAGTACAAGTACTAGTATTTGTACTAGTAGTACTTCTTCAAGTACTACTAGTAGCACATACTAGTAAATACTACTAGTACTAGTAGTAGTAGTACTAGTATGTATTTCTAGTATGTACTACTAGTATGTACTAATACTAAAACTATTAGTACATACTTGTACAACTACTACTAATAATATATACTACAAGTACATACTACTACTACTCTTAGTTCTAGTAGTATATACTTGTAGTACATACAAGTGTGCACTAGCTGTATATATACTAGTACGTACTAGTAGTAGTACATACTAGTAGTACTACAACTAGAAGTACTACAACTAGTAGTACTAGTACTAGTAGTAGTAGTTGTAGTAATAGTAGTAGTTCTAGAAGTATGTACTAGTACTACTACAACTAGTACTAGTATTACAAGTAGTACGTGGTAGTAGTACATTCTAGTATGTACTATTAGTAGTAGTACGAGTATGCACTAGTAATATGTAATACTAGTACTAACACTACTAGTACATACTAGTAGTAGTAGTACTAGTATGTACTAGTAGTACTAGTACGAGTTCTAGTACTACATATTAGTTGTACTAGTAGTACTAGTACGAGTTCTAGTACTACATATTAGTTGTATTAGTAGTACTAGTACGACTTCTAGTACTACATACTATTAGTAGAATGTACTACTAGTACTAGTATGTACTAATAGAATGTACTACTACTAGAATGTACTACTACTACAAGTTCTACTACTAGTACTAGTATGTTCTTGTAGTATGTACTAGTAGTTTGTACTATTAGTACTACTAATACTACTAGTAGTAGTACTAGTAGTAATACATTTTAGTAGTAGTACATATTATTAGTAGTGCATATTGGTACCAGTAGTTGTATAATTAGTAATATTAGTAGTATGTACTACTAGTAGTACTAGTATGTATTAGTAGCATGTACAACTAGTAGTACTAGTAAAACTAGTACTATTAGTATGTACTACTAGTACATTTTAGTAGAACTAGTACTAGTAGTACATACTAGTAGTACTAGTACTTACTAGTACTAGTACTAGTACTAGTACATACTAGTACTAAAACTAGTACTACTAGTAGTACATAATACTAATAGTACTAGTACTAGTACTAGTAGTACTAGTGCTAGTATTAGTACTAGTGCTAGTACTACTACTAGTAGTAGTACATACTAGTAATACATACTAGTAGGACATACTAGCAGTACATGCTAATATGAACTATTACTACTATTACATTTACTACTGCTAGTACTGGTAGTAATAGTACTACTAGTATGTATTACTAGTATTAATAGTACGTACTACTAGTACTAATGGTACTAGTATGTACACTAGTAGTACTACTAATACGTACTACTACTAGTTGTACATACTAGTATGTACTTGTACTACTACTAGTACTAGTATTAGTCGTACATTTAGTATGTACTATTAGTAGTACTTGTTGTACATATTACTACTACTAGTACATACTCGTAGTACATACTAGAATGTACTACTGCTAGTATGTACTATTAGTACTAATACGTACTACTAGTACTACTTTTTGTACTATTAGTACAAGTACCAGTACTAGTAGTAGTAGTATGTAATAGTATTAGTAGTACATATTAGCATGTACTAGTAGTATATCCTACTAGTATGTACTACTTGTAGTAGTACTAGCACTAGTACTAGTACTACTAGTATTATGTACTGCGAGTACTAGTACTCGTACTACTAGTACGTACTACTAGCATATACTATTAGTGCTAATAGTATATACTAGTATTACATAATAGTACATACTAGTAGTACGTACTAGTAGTACATACATGTAGTACAAACTAGTAGTACACACTTGTAGTACATACTAGTAGTACACATTAATAGTGCATGCTTGTAGTATGTACTACTAGTAGTACATACTAGTACAAGTACAAGTATTAGTACGTCTTAGTACTACTAGTACTAGTACGTACTACTACTAGTACTAGTACGTACAACTACTACTAGTATGTATTACTACTACTAGTATGTAGTAGGTACTAATACTAGTAGTAATTATTATTACTAGTAGTAGTAACATTAGTTAGTACTACCTGTAGTTGTAGTAGTAGAAAGTACTAGTAGTAGTAGCAGTAGTTAGTACTACTTGTAGTAGTAGTAGTAGTAAGTACTAGTACTAATAATACTTACTAGCACTTATAATAGTAGTAGTACTACTAATAGTACTACTAGTATGTACTACTTGTCTTAGAATGTACTACATGTGCTAGTGCTTACTATTTCTACTAGTATTAGTACTAGTAGTGCTAGTACTTGTAGTAGTAGTAATAGTACGTACTAATAGTATCTACTACTGTACTACTAGTATGTACTAGTCATGTGTACTAATAGTACAGGTTTACATGTGTACATATGTATATATGTACGTATTAATACAAATGTACCCATGTACTTCAAGTATTACTTCGTACCAATAATTAGTAATACTAGTACTATTATTACTACTAAGTACTAATAATAGCATTATTAGTATTAGAACTACTAGTAATAGTATTATTACTAAGTTATATACTACTTATAGTAGTACTAATAGTAGTACTACTATTATTAGTAGTAGTGGTACTTGTAATATTACTAATAATACTAGTACTTGTAGTAGTACATACTAGTAGTAGTACTAGTACTACATACAAGTAGTACTAGTAGTATATACTACTAATACATACTAGTATATACTATTAGTACTACTACTACTACTAGTACTATTGCTAGTATGTATTACTAGTTCTACTAGTACGTACTATTATTACCACTACTACTAGTATGTGTAAGTAGTATATACTACTAGTACTAGTACGTAATACTAGTATTAATGCTAGTATGTTCAAGTATTTATGTACCACAAGTACTAGTACATGTGGTACTAGTATATACTAGTACATTTTAGTAATACTTTTACTATAATTACTAGTACTACTAGTAGTACCAGTACTAGTACGTACTACTACTAGTAGTATGTACTATGTAATACTAGTTCGACGAGTAGTACATAATACATATTAGTTGTACTAGTAGTACATACGAACTAGTACTGCAACGACAACAAGTACATATGTAGTAGTAGTAGTACGTGTACTTCTACTATTAGTATGTACTACTTGTACTAATACGTACTAGTAGTAGTAGTACGTGTACTTCTACTATTAGTATGTACTACTTGTACTAGTACATACTACTAACTATAAGTTTGTACTAGTAGTACTAGTACTAGTACTACTAGTATGTACTACTAGTACTAGAAGTAGTATGCACTACTAGTACTACAAGTATGTACTACTAATAGTACTATTCGTACTACTAGTATGAACTACTAGTACTATGAGTATTAGTACTAGTACTACTAGTACTAGTACTACTAGTATGTACTACTAGTACTAGTACGTACTATGTACTAGTAGTATATACCACTAGCATGAAAAACTGGTACTAATAGTAGTAATATTAGTACATACTTGTAGTACTAGTAGTAGTATTAGTACTAGTACTAGTAGTACATACTAGTTGCACATACTAGTAGTACTAGTAGTTCATACTAGTAGTACATACTAGTAGTACTACTAGTACTAGTCGTACATACTTGTAGTACAGGAAGTAGTACTTGTACTAATACTACTAGTACATACTAATAGTAGTAGTACGTACTAGTACTAGTGGTACATACTAGTAGTAGTACATGCTAGTAGTAGTAGTACGTACTAGTAGTAGTAGTCAATACTAGTATTAGTAGGACGTACTAATACTAGTAGTAGTAGTACGTACTAGTACTAGTATTAATACTACTACTACATACTACTAGTAAGTACTAATGCTAATATTTATTATTAAGAGTACGTACTTTTAGTACTAGTAGTACATAATACTAGTAGTACTAGCACTTGTACTACTATTAGTGCTACTAGTACTATTAGTAGTACGTACTAGTACTGGTACTACTATTAGTACATACTAGTAATAGTGGTACATACTAGTAGTAGTACATGCTAGTAGTAGTACGTACTAGTAGTAGTAGTACATACTAGTAGTAGTACGTACTAGTACTTGTGGTACAGACTAGTAGTAGTACATGCTAGTAGTAGTAATACGTACTAGTAGTTGTAGTACATACTAGTAGTAGTAGGACGTACTAATACTAGTAGTACATACTAGTAGTTGTAGTACGTACTAGTACTAGTATTAATACTACTAGTAAGTACTACTAGTAAGTACAAATACTTATATTTATTATTAAGAGTACGTACTTTTAATACTAGTAGTACATAATACAAGTAGTACTAGTACTTGTACTACTATTAGTGCTACTAGTACTATTAGTAGTACTACTAGTACTGGTACTACTATTAGTACATACTAGTACTGGTACTACTAGTACTACTAGTACATACTAGTATGTACTACTTGTACTATTAGTGTGTACTACTAGTAGTACTAGTTCTAGCACTACTAGTACATACTAGTATAACCACTACTTGTATAAGTAGTACATACTACTAATACAAACTACTACTACTAATACTACTACTACTACTGATACATAATAGTAGTACATACAAGTGTGTAATACTAGTACTTCTACTAGTAGTAGTGGTATGTACTACTAGTACAACTAGTAATACTAGTATGTAGTACTAATAGTAGTACTTGTCCTAGTAGTAGTACCACTAGTACTAGTAGTAAGACTAAGAGTACTATTAATAGTACTAATACTAGTATTAGTGCTACCACTAGCAGTACATACTAGTATATACTACTAGTACTAGTAGTAGTTGTACTAGCATGTACTATTACTATTAGAATTAGTACAACTAGTAGTACATACTACTATGTACTACTAGTATAAGTAGTAGTTGTACGAGTGTGTACTAGTAGTATTAGTATTAGTACATACTACTATGTACTACTAGTACTAGTAGTAGTAGTATGCACTACTAGTACTAGTACAACTACTAGTAGTACATACTTGTAGTACTAGTTGTACAAGTAATACTTATTAGTATGTACTCTTAGTACTATTAATAGTAGTAGTAGTATGTACTACTAGTACTAGTACTAGATGTAATAATTATAGCAGTACCAATACAAGTAGTAATAATACTAGTAGTAGTAGCACTCGTACTTATATTTATAGTATGTATTTCAAGTATGAACTCTTAGTACTAGTAGTTGTAGTCCTAATAGTACATATTAGTGATACATTCTACTAGTACTAGTAGTACATACTACCATGTACTTGTAGTTTGTACTACTAGTACTTGTAGTTGTAGTCGTAGTAGTACATATTAGTGATACATACTACTAGTACTAGTAGTACATACTACCATGTACTTGTAGTTTGTACTACTACTAGTAGTAGTAGTAGTAGTAGTAGTTTGTACTACTAGTACAAGTATAACTACTAGTTGTACATACTTGTAGTACTAGTAATACTTACTAGTATGTACTTCTAGTAGTATTAATAGTAGTAATAGTGTGTACTACTAAAACTAATACTTAAGGTAATAATAATTGCAGTACTAGTACTAGTAGTAATAATACTAGTAGTACTAGTACTAGTACTTATACTACTAGTACGTACTCTTAGTACTATCAGTTGTAGTCCTAATTGTACTGGTAGTGCTACTAGTACTTGCACTACTCGTACTTGCACTACTCGTACAACTAGAATTAAAAAAAGTAGTACTACCAATACTACCAGAATGTACTATTAGTAGGAGCACTAGTATGTACTTCTAGTAGTACTAGTACTAGTATGTACTAGTAGTATGTTCTACTTGTAGTACTAATACTAGTATGTACTACTTGCACAAACTAATATAGTACATACTAGTATGTACTATTAGTAGTTCTAATTCTACTAGTATATACTAGTATAACACTACTAGTACAAGTTGTGCAAACTACTAGTACATACTACTACTACTTCCAGTACATACTAGTATGTACTACTAGTACGTACTATTAGTAGTATTAATACTACTATACATACAAGTAGTACTAGTACGTACTGCTAGTTTGTACTACAAGTACTAGTATTAGTAATAGTAGTATGTACTACTAGTACTTGTAGTCGTAGTACTAATTGTAGTAATATTAATATTACCTGGTACTAGTATTACTAGTTTTACATATTAATAGTATTAGTAGTACATACTAGTATGTACTATTAGTACTAATAGTTATAGTACTAGTATGTACTACTAGTAGTAGTTCTAGTACTAGTACTACTCGTACGTACTACTAGTAGTACTAGTAGTACATACTAGTACGTATTTGTAGTTTGTACTATTAGTAGTAGTAGTTGTAGTATGTATTAGTAGTATGTACTAGTAGTATATACTATTAGTATTAGTAGTAGTGTACTAGTTTGTACTAGTACTAATACTACTAGTACTACATACAAATAGTACTAGTAGTCCATACTAGTAGTACATACTAGTAATACTAGTATTAGTACTACTATTAATAATAGTACTTGTAGTACATACTAGTATATATTAATTGTAATACTAGTACTGCTACTACTAGTAGTAATAGTACTTGATATACTACTAGTACTGCTGGTACGTACTACTCGTAAGTACGATTGTATGTACTAGTACTAGTACTATCACAACGTACTGGTACAACTCCTGTTAGTACATACTAGTACATGCTATTAGTACATACTTCTAGTATTACTACTATTAGTACTAGTAGTGCTAATACTACTTGTAGTACTAGTACTACTTGTAGTACTAGTACTAATACTACTTGTAATATTAGTACTAGTACTACTAGTTTGTACTACAACTAGTACACACTACTACGAGTACTAGTTGTAGATACTACTAGTACATATTAGGTACATACTACTAGTACATATTATTATGTACTACCAGTAAATACTATTAATACAAGTAGTATGTACTACTAATAGTACTAGTATTAGTTGTACTAGTACTAGTACATACTAGTTGTACATACTAATAGTACATACTACTAGTACTAGTTGTACATACTATTATGTACTACTAGTATGCACTATTAATAGTACTCAAGCTAGTACTACTAAAACTACTATTACTAGTAATAGTGCTAGTACTACTAATACTATTACGTACAACTAGTACTAGTACTAGTACTCGTAGTACTTACTACTAGTAGTACATACTACCAGTAATACTAGTAGTACATTACTAGTACTAGTACTACTAGTATATACTATTAAAACTATTAATATGTTCTATTAGTAGTACTAGTATGTAATAGTATTAGTATGTACTACTACTACTAGTGCAAGTACTAGTAGTACTCCTATGTACTAGTAGTAGTAGTACTAGTAATAGTACTGATAGTACTAGTTCTAGTAGTACTAGTACTAGTAGTATTAGTTTTAGTAGTACTAGTACTAGTAGTACTAGTACTAGTAATACTAGTACTAGTAATACTAGTGCTAGTACATACTATAGTACTAGTTGTACTAGTACTACTAGTGGTACTAGTAGTTGTGCTAGTACTACTAGTACTATTATTATGTATTGCTAGTAGTACTAGTACTCTTAGTAGTACTAGTACTACTAGTATGTACAACTAGGATATACTAGTACTAGTACTACTAGTAGTACATCATTGTAGAACAAACTAGTACTACTAATATGTACTACTAGTATTAGTATGTACAACTAGTACTAGTACCTCTAAAACTAGTATGTACTAGCATTAGTATGTATTATGTAGTACTAGAATGTACAAGTATTAGTATGTATTATGTTGCACTAGTAAGTACTATGTAGTACAAGTATGTAATAGTATTTGTACTAAAATAGGGCATATGTACTTGTACTACATATTTGTATGCAGTACTAGTAATACTAGTATAGCAATGATGCCATTATTAGTACTACTATAATGGAACTACTATTACAAATAGCTGTAGTACTAATAATATTAGTAACACTAGTATTAATAATAGTAGTACTACTAATACTATTGTGGTAGTACTATTACTACTAGTAGTAATATTACTATTAGTAATTGTATTAATACAAGTAGTATTACTATTCGTAATAGTATTACTAATAGTAGTACAACTTATAGCAGTAATAATAGTTAGTAATGCTAATAGTAGTACTAGTCGTAAATATACACACATGTATTAGTACACATATGGTAGTACTATTACTCATAGTAACTACTAAGTGTACTAGTAGAACTAGTACTAGTACTACTAGTCTGTACTACTAGAAGTACATTACTAATACTATTAGTATGTACTACTAGTTTGTACTAGTAGATACTACTAGTATGCATTGCTAGTATGTACTACTAGTACTACTAGTAATATTATAAGTATGTACTAGTGTACAAACTAGTACTAGTTCTAGTACTTGTATGTACAAGTAGTAATGGAAGTATTATGTGCTAGTAGTAGTAGATACTAGTTGTAAGAGTGCTAGTACTACAAGAATTACTAGTACTATTATTACTAGTAGATTATACACTTGTAGTTTGTACTACTAGTAGCATGTACTACTAGTAATTGTAGTACTAGCATATACTTGTAGTATTAGTACTTATACTACTATGTACTAGTACTACTAGTAGTACATACTAATAGTACTAGTATTGTACTATTAGTACCACTAGTAGTACGTACTACAAGTACTGGTACTAGTAGTAGTATGTACTACTTGTACTAGTATGTACTAGTAGTACGGTACTACTAGAAGTACGTACTAGAAGTACTAGTAGTACATACTACTAGTATGTACTACCAATATTACTAGTATATACTACTAGTTTGTGCTAGTAGTACGAACAAGTACTAGTCTTTGTACTAGTTTTTACTAGTAGTACTACTATTGTTACTACTAGTACATACAAATAGTACTACTAGTACATACTAGTACGTACTACTAGTATGCACTACTAGTATTAGTACTAGTATGTACAAGTAGTATATACGACTAGTAGTACTAGTACTTACACTACTAATACGTACTAGTACGAGTAGTACATACTAGTAGTTCTTGTAGTACATACTAGTAGTACTAGTACTAATATGTACTACTAGAACTACTAATACTAGTATTAGAAATGTTTTATTAGTACAACTAGTAGTACGTACTACTAATACTAGTAGTACGTACTAGTACTAGTAGTACATATTAGCAGAAGTACTAGAACGTACTAGTTCTAGTAGAAGTACTAGTACTATTAGTATGTACAAGTAGTATATACTAGTACTAGTACTACTAGTTGTACATCGTTGTAGAACATACTAGTACTACTAGTATGTACTACTAGTGCTAGTATGTACAACTAGTACTAGTACCTCTAGAACTAGTATGTACTAGTATTAGTATGTATTATGTAGTACTAGTATGTACTAGTATTAGTATGTATTATGTAGTACTAGTAAGTACTTAGTAGTACAAGTATGTAATAGTACTTGTACTAGTATGTACTAGTACTACATACTAGAATGTAGTACTAGTACTAGTAGTATGTAATACTACTAGTAATACTACTAATAGTGCATATGTACTTGTACTACATACTTGCATGCAGTACTAGTAATACTAGTATAGTAATAATGCCACTATTAGTACTACTATAATGGAACTACTAGTACAAATAGCAGTAGCACTAATAATATTAGTAACACTAGTATTAATAATAGTAGTACTACTAATACTTTTGTGGTAGTACTATTGCTACTAGTAGTAATATTACTATTAATATTAATAGTAATAGTACTCAGAAGTACTATTAGTACATACTAGTAATTGTACTAATACACATGTACTAGTACTTATATGGTAGTATTATTACTACTAGTACGTACTATTACTACTAGTACTACTAGAAGTATATTACTAATACTACTAGTATGTACTACTAGTTGGTACTAGTATATACTACTAGTATGCATTGCTAGTATGTACTACTAGTAATACTATAAGTATATACTAGTGTACAAACTAGTACTAGTTCTAGCACTAGTATGTACTAGTAGTACTAATACTAGTATTATTAGTACATACTAGTATGTACTAGTAGTAGTGGAAGTATTATGTGCTAGTAGTAGTAGATACTAGTTATAGTAGTGCTAGTATTAATATTACTAGTAGTTGTAGTACTAGTATATACTTGTAGTACTAGTACTAGTACTATTACTACTAGTAGTACATACTAATAGTACTAGTAATGTACTACTAATACCACAAGTAGTACATACTACAAGTACTGTTACTAGTAGTAGTACATACTACTTGTACTAGTATGTACTAGTAGTATGACTACTACTAGAAGTACATACTAGTAGTACATACTACTAATATTAATAGTATATACTACTAGTTTGTGCTAGTAGTACGAACAAGTACTAGTCTTTTTTCTAGTTTTTATTAGTAGTACTAGTATTATTACTACTAGTACATATTAATGTTACTACTAGTACATACTAGTATGTACTATTAGTATGGACTACTAGTATGAGTAGTACATACTAGTAGTACTACTAGTACATACTAATATGTACTACTACTAGTACTACTAGTAGTACATACTACTAGTGGTACTACTACTAGTAATAGTATGTACTACTAGATTGTAGTACTATTAGAATGTACTACTACTACTTGTACTAGTATGTACTAGTAGTACGTACTACTAGTAGTAGTATTAATACTGAAAGTAGTAGTACATACTACTAGTAGTAATAGTATTAGTATGTACTAGTAGTATGTACGACAAGTAGAACTAGTATATACTACTAGTATGTACTAGTAGTACAAACTAGTACTAGAACAACTAGTACTACTAGTGTACTGTAGTGTTAGTACTAGTATTACTAGTACATAAAAGTACTAGTACATTATACTCCTACTTATACTAGTATTAGTAGTACATACCAGTAGTGCATACTACTATGTATTACTAATACTACTAGTATGTAGTACTAGTACTAGTATATACTACTAGTACTTGTACAACTAGTCGTGCATACTAGTTGCACATACTAGTAGCTCTAGTAGTACATACTAATAGTACTAGTGCTAGTATTAATAATGTACTGCTAGTTGTATTAATTCCAGTACTACTAGTAGCACTTACTACTAGTAGTAGTAGAACATACTAGTACTAATACTACTAGTACTAGTAGCACATACTAGTACATACTAGTACCATTACTACTAGTCATAGTAGTACATACTGTACTAGTACTAGTACTACTAGTACATACTTGTATTACTGCAACTAGTACTACTCGTAGTACATACTACTAGTACTACTGTACTAGTTGTACATACTAGTATGGATACTACTTGTACATACTAGTAGTATACATACTCGTATGTACTACATGTGCTAGTATGTACCAGTATGTATACTACTGGCATGTACTAGTAGTATACATACTAGTATGTATATACTACTAGTATGTACTAGTAGTATACAAACTAGTATTTACTACTAGTACTAGTAGCAGTAGTACGTACTTGTCGTAGTACATACTAGTAGTACTTGTAACAACTACTAGTATTAGTAGTACTACTACTAGTACAAGTACTACTAGTAGTAGTAGTACAAGTAGTATGTACTCGTAGAACTACTACTAGTACATACAACTAGAATATACTAGTAGTACTAGTAGTAAATTCTAGTAGTACAGACTAGTATTACTAGTAGTACATACTAATATGTACTACTAGTACCAGTACATATTAGTACTACTACTACAAATAGTACAGACTAGTATTACTAGTAGTACATACTAATATGTACTACTAGTACCAGTACATATTAGTACTACTACTACAAATAGTATAGACTAGTACTAATTAGTAGTACATACTAATATGTACTACTAGTACATATTAGTACTACTACTACTAGTAATACTAGTATTAGTATTACTAGCAGTGCATACTAGTATGTACTACTAGTATTAGTAGTTGTAGTACTAGTATGTATTAGTAGTACTAGTACATACTAATACTAGTAGTAGTAGTACTAGTATGTACTAGTACTTATACTACTAGTACTACTACTAGTATGTACTATTTGTCTTAGTACGTCCTACTTGTAGTATTAATTGTACAAGTAGTTTACTAGTACAACTAGTATGCACTACTAATATGTACCACTACTAGTACTAGTATGTACTACTAATATGTACCACTACTAGTGCTAGTAGTTCAAGTACTACTAGAATGTACAAGTAGTATATACTTCTTGAATGTAGTAGGTGTCTGTACTACTACTATGTACTAGTTGTCTGTACTACTAGTATGTACTACTACTAGTACTAATAATACTACAAGTACTTCTACTTCTACTACTATTAGTTCTAGTACTTCTACTTGTACTACTACTAAAACTAGTACTACTACAAGTACTACTAGTACATACTACTATGTACTACTAGTATGCACTACTAGTATTAGTACTAGTATGTATTAGTAGTATATACGACTAGTAGTACTAGTACTTAAAATACTAATACGTACTAGTACTAGTAGTTCTAGTAGTACATACTAGTATTAGTATTAGAAATGTTTTACTAGTACAACTAGTAGTATGTACTACTAATACTAGAAGTACGTACTAGTACTAGTAGTACGTACTAGTACTAATAGTACGTACTTGTACTAGTAGTACATATTAGCAATACATACTAGGAGTACTAGCAGTAGTACTTGTACTAGAAGTACTAGTTCCAGTACCACTACTAGCACATATTAGTAATACTAATAGTACATACTAGTCTGTACTAGTACTAATATGTACTAGTACTAGTACATACTTATACTACAACTAATACTACTAGTAGTACATATTACAAGTACATACTAGTGCTACTATTAGTACATACTAGTACTTTATCTACCAGTATTATTAGTAGTACTATTACTTGTAGTATATACTACTAATAGTAGGACGACTAGTAGTAGTATTAATACTAGAAGTAGTAGTACATACTACTAGTAGTAATAGTACTAGTATGTACGACTAGTATGTACTACAAGTACAACTAGTATATACTACTAGTATGTACTAGTACTACTAGTGTACTAATTATATTAGTACTAGTACTACTAACACATACAAGTACTAGTACTTCTAATGCTAGTAGTACATACTAGTCCTACTTATACTAGTACTAATAGTACATACCAGTAATACATACTAGTATGTACTACTAGTACTACTATTATGTAGTACTTGTAGTAGTATATACTACTAGTACTTGCACTACTAGTAGTGCATACTAGTTGCACATACTAGTAGCTTTAGTAGTACATACTAGTAGTACTTGTGCTAGTACTAATAATGTACTACTAGTAGTATTAATTTCGGTGCTACTAGTAGCACTTACTAGTAGTAGTAGTAGCACATACTAGTGCTACTACTACTAGTACATACTAGTACTACTACTATTAGTACAAACTAGTACTACTTACTACTAGTACTAGTAGTACATATTATACTAGTGCTAATACTATAAGTACATACTTGTACTACAACAACTACAAGTACATACTACTAGTATATACTAGTATGTACTAGTAGTACTACAAGTACATACTTGTACTACTACAACTAGTAGTATACAACTAGTATGTATACTACAAGTACATACTAGTACGTATACTACAAGTATATACTAGTGTGTACTAGTACGTACTACTAGTACACATACTCGTATGTACTACAAGTGCTAGTATGTACCAGTATGTATACTACTGGCATGTACTAGTAGTATACATACTAGTATGTACATACTACTAGTATGTACTTGTAGTATATATACTACTATGTACTAGTAGTATACATACTAGCGTTTACTACTAGTATTTGCAGCAGTAGTATGTACTTGTCGTAGTACATACTAGTAGTACTTGTAACAACTACTAGTGCAAGTACTACTAGTAGTAGTTGTACTAGTAGTAGTAGTACAAGTAGTATGTATCAGTACATATTAGTATTGCTACTACTAGTAGTACAGACTAGTACTACTAGTAGTACATACTAATATGTACTACTAGTACCAGTACATATTAGTACTACTACTAGTAATACTAGTATTAGTATTACTAGCAGTACATATTAGTATGTACTACTAGTACTAGTAGTAGTACTAGTATGTACTAGTAGTACTAGTACGTACTAATACTTCTACTACTAGTACACATATATACACATGTACTAGTGCACATATGGTAGTACTATTACTACTAGTAAGTACTAAGTGTACTAGTAGAACTAGTACTAGTACTACTAGTCTGTACTACGAGAAGTACATTACTAATACTACAAGTGTGTATTACTATTTTGTACTAGTATATACTACTAGTATGCATTGCTAGTATGTACTACTAATATGTACCACTACTAGTGTTAGTAGTTCTAGTACTACTAGAATGTACAAGTAGTATATACTTCTTGAATGTAGTAGGTGTCTGTACTACTAGTATGTACTAGTTGTCTGCACTATTAGTATGTACTACTACCAGTACTACTAATACTACAAGTACTTCTACTTCTACTACTACTAGTTCTAGTACTTCTACTTGTACTACTACAAGTACTACTAGTACATACTACTATGTACTACTAGTATGCACTACTAGTATTAGTACTAGCAGTAGTACTAGTATGTATTAGTAATATATACGACTAGTAGAACTAGTATGTATTAGTAGTATATACGACTAGTAGTACTAGTACTTAAACTACTAATACGTACTAGTACTAATAGTTCTAGTAGTACATACTAGTATTAGTATTAGAAATGTTTTACTAGTACAACTAGTAGTATGTACTACTAATACTAGAAGTACGTACTAGTACTAGTAGAACATATTAGCAGTACATACTAGGAGTACTAGCAGTAGTACTTGTACTAGTAGTACTAGTTCCAGTACCACTACTAGCACATACTAGTAATACTAGTAGTACATACTAGTCTGTACTAGTACTAATATGTACTGGTACTAATACATACTTATACTACAACTAATACTACTAGTAGTACATATTACAAGTACATACTAGTGCTACTATTAGTACATACTAGTACTTTATCTACCAGTATGTATTAGTAGTACTGTTACTTGTAGTTTATACTACTAATAGTAGGACGACTAGTAGTAGTATTTATACTAGAAGTAGTAGTACATACTGCTAGTAGTAATAGTACTAGTATGTACTACTAGTATGTACTACAAGTACAACTAGTATATACTACTAGTATGTATTAATAGTACAAACTAGTACTAGTATGTACTAGTAATACTAGTACTACTAGTGTACTAATTAGTTTAGTACTAGTACTACTAACACATACAAGTACTAGTACTTCTAGTGCTAGTAGTACATACTAGTCCTACTTATACTAGTACTAGTAGTACTTATGCTAGTACTAATAATGTACTACTAGTAGTATTAATTTCAGTACTACTAGTCGCACTTACTAGTAGTAGTAGTAACACATACTAATGCTACTACTACTAGTACATACTAATACTACTACTATTAGTACAAACTAGTACTACTTACTACTAGTACTAGTAGTACATATTATACTAGTACTAATACTATAAGTACATACTTGTACTACAACAACTACAAGTACATATTACTAGTATATACTAGTATGTACTAGTAGTACTACAAGTACATACTTGTACTACTACAACTAGTATGTATACTACAAGTACATACTAGTACGTATACTACTAGTATATACTAGTATGTACTAATACGTACTACTAGTACACATTCTCGTATGTACTACAAGTGCTAGTATGTACCAGTATGTATACTACTGGCATGTACTAGTAGTATACATACTAGTATGTACATACTACTAGTATGTACTAGTAGTATATATACTAATATGTACTAGTAGTATACATACTAGCGTTTACTACTAGTATTTGTAGCAGTAGTATGTACTTGTCGTAGTACATACTAGTAGTACTTGTAACAACTACTAGTAGTAGTACTACTACTACTAGTGCAAGTACTACTAGTAGTAGTTGTACTAGTAGTAGTAGTACAAGTAGTATGTATCAATACATATTAGTACTGCTACTACTAGTAGTACATACTAATATGTACTACTAGTACCAGTACATATTAGTACTACTACTAGTAATACATAGTACATACTAATAGTACTTGTACTGGTATTACTACTAGTACTAGTACTACGTGTACTATTAGTAATGCATACTAGTAGTACTAGTAGTACATACTAGTAGTACTAGTAATGCATACTAGTAGAACTAGTAGTACTACTAGTAGTACTAGTAGAAACATTACTACTAATATTAGTAGTAGTTTTAGTACGACTAGTATGTAATAATAATACCACTAGAACTAGTATTACTAGTACAACTAGTACGTACTACTAGTACTAGTACGTGCTAATAGTACTAGTACTAGTACTAGTAGTACATCTACGACTACTAGGTACTACTTGTACTAGTACTATAAGTACAAACTAGTACTAGTACTACTTGTACTACATACTACTAGTATATACTACTACAACTAGTACATACTACTATTACTAATACTATTAGTATATACTAGTAGTATTAATAGTAGTACCACAAGTACATACTAGTATGTACTACTACTCGTACTACTAGCAGTATACTACTAGTACATACTAGTAAGACTCTGCTACTAGTACATATAAGTAGTAGTATTAATAGTAGTACATACTAGTATGTACTAGTAGTACTACTAGTAATACGTACTATTTGTTGTATTAGTAGTTGTACATACTAGTATGTACTACTTTTAGTAATACATAGTAGTATGTACTAATAGTATGTACTACTAGTTTTAGTGGTAGTAGTAATAGTATGTACTTCTAGTATGTACTACAAGTATGTAGTATTACTAGAACTAATACTACTAGTACTAATCGTACAAGTACTATTACTAGTATTACTTGTACTACTAGTTGTTATAATACTACTAATACGTATTAGTGGTACATACTACTAGTACATACTAGTACTACTTCTAGTATTACTAGTACTAGCAGTACGTACTAGTACTTGTAGTACATACTAGTTGTACTAGTATTAGTAATATTAGTACTAGTAGTACATACTACTATTAGTACTAGTAGTACATACTAGTACTGCTACTATTAGTATTGTAATACATACTAGTAGTACATACTAGTACTGCTACTACTAGTACTTGAACTACATACTAGTACTGCTACTATTAATACTTGTAGTACATACTAGTACTGCTACTATTAGTACTTGTAGTACATACTAGTAGTACATACTAGTATTGCCACTATTAGTACTTGTAGTACATACTAGTACGTAGTACTGGTATGTACTAGTACTACAAGCAGTACTTACTTGTAGTACATACTAGTATGTACAAGTAGTACTAGTATGTACTACTAGTGTGTACTACATGTACTATTAGTATGTATTACTATTACTAGTAGTAGTATTAGTAATTATTCTAGTAATAGTACATACTAGTAGTACTTGTACTGGTATTACTACTAGTACTAGTACTACAAGTACTAGTAGTAGTAGTACAAGTATGTACTGTAAGTACTAGTACTACTCGTACTAGTACTACATGTACTAGAACTAGTAACATACTTCTAGTAGTACGGACAAGTTGTACTAGTGCTTGAACTTATACAAGTAGTACTAGTTCTAGTACTATGAGTAATGCATACTAGTAGTACTAGTAGTACATACTAATAGTACTAGTAATGCATACTAGTATAACTAGTAGTACTACTAGTAGTACTCGTAGAAACAGTACTACTAGTACTAGTAGTTGTTTTAGTACGACTAGTATGTTCTAATAATACCACTAGAACTAGTATTACTAGTACAATTAGTATGTACTACTAGTATGAGTAGTACATCTACTACTACTACGAACTACTTGTACTAGTATTATAAGTACAAACTAGTACTAGTATTACTTGTAGTACATAATACTGGTATATACTACTACTACTAATACATACTACTACTACTAATTATATTAGTATATACTAACAGTATTAATAGTAGTACTACAAGTACATGCTAGTATGTACTACTACTCGTACTAATAGCAGTATGTACTACTAGTACATACTAGTAAGACTCTGTTACTAATACATACAAGTAGTAGTATTAGTAGTAGTACATACTAGTATGTACTAGTAGTACTACTAGTAATACATATTATTTGTTGTACTAGTGGTAGTACATACTAGTATGTACTACTTTTAGTAATACATAATAGATGTACTACTAGTACTAGTGGTAGTAGTAATAGTATGTACTTCTAGTATATACTACAAGTATGTAGTATTACTAAAACTAGCACTACTAGTTCTAATCGTACAAGTACTAGTACTAGTATTATTTGTACTACTAGTTGTTATAGTACTACTTATACGTATTAGTGGTACATACTACTAGTACATACTAGTACTACTTCTAGTATTACTAGTACTAGTAGTACGTACTAGTACTTGTAGTACATACTAGTTGTATTAGTATTAGTAATACTAGTACTACTACTATTAATACTACTAGTACATACTAGTACTACAACTATTAGTATTTGTAGTACTTACTAGTACGTAGTACTGGTATGTACTAGTACTACAAGTAGTACTTACTTGTAGTACATATTAGTAGTACGTACTAGTATAAACAAGTAGTACTAATATGTATTACTAGTGTGTACTACATATACTACTAGTATGTATTACTATTACTAGTAGTAGTACTAGCAATTGTTCAAGTAATAGTATATACTAGTAATACTTGTACTGATATTACTATTAGTACTAGTACTACGTGTACTAACAGTAGTAGTACAGATATGTACTGTAAGTATTAGTACTACTCGTACTAGTACTACATGTACTAGAACTAGTAACATACTTCTAGTAGTACGGACAAGTTGTACTAGTGCTCGGACTTGTACAAGTAGCACCAGTTCTAGTACAATTAGTAATGCATTTAGTAGTACTAGTAGTACATACTAGTAGTACTAGTAATGCATACTAGTAGAACCAGTAGTACTACTAGTAGTACTAGTAGAAACAATACTACTAGTAGTTCTAGTACGACTAGTATGTACTAATAATACCACTAGAACTAGTATTACTAGTAATACTAGTATGTACTACTAGTACTAGTGCGTGCTAATAGTACTAGTACTAGTACTAGTAGTACATCTACTACTACTAGATACTACTTGTACTAGTACTAGTACTACTTATAGTACATACTACTAGTATATACTACTACTATTAGTACATACTACTACTACTAGTACTATTAGTATATACTATTAGTATTAATAGTAGTACTACTAGTACATACTAGTATGTACTACTACTCGTACTACTAGCAATATGTACTACTAGTCTATACTAGTAAGACTCTGCTACTAGTATATACAAGTAGTAGTACTAGTACATACAAGTAGTAGTAGTACAGACTGGTACGTATTAGTAGTACTACAAGTAATACATACTATTTGTTGTACTAGTAGTAGTATATACTAGTATGTACTACTTTTAGTAATACATAGTAGTATGTACTAGTAGTATGTACTACTAGTTCTAGTGGTAGTAGTAATAGTATGTACTTCTAGTATGTACTACAAGTATATTGTATTACTAGAACTAGTACTACTAGTACTAATCGTACAAGTACTAGTACTAGTATTACTTGTACTACTAGTTGTTATGGTACTACTTATACGTATTAGTGGTACATACTACTAGTACATACTAGTACTACTTCTAGTATTATTAGTACTAGTAGTACGTACTAGTACTTGTAGTACATACTAGTTTTATTAGTATTAGTAATACTAGTACTACTACTATTAGTACTAGTAGTAGTAATACTAGTATTACTACTGTTAGTACTAGTACTAGTAGTATTAGTAAGTACTAGTACTAGTATTACTTGTACTACTAATATGTACTCAAGTACAAGTACGTACTACTGGTACTAGTAGTAGTACTAGTACTAGTTGTACGTACTATTAGTAGTACTAGTATTACGTACTACTAGTAGTACTAGTAGTACATTACTACTACTAGTAGTACTTGTTGTACATTACTACTAGTAGTACTTGTACCTAGTATGTAGTAGTACAACTAATACTACAAGCATGTACTACTAGTGGTAGTATTAGTACTACTAGTAGTACGTACAAGTACGTACTAAAAGTACTAGTATTTGTACCAGTACTACTTTTAGTAGTACATATTAGTTGTACTAGTAGTACATACTAGTTTGCTCTAATAGTATCTACTAGTAGTAGTTGTAATAGAAGTTGTAGTACTATGTACTAGTAGTATGTACTACTGGTACTAGTAGTAGTTCTACTAGTATGTATTAGTAGTGCATAGAAATAGTACATACTAGTGTGTAGTTGGACATACTAGTAGTACACACTAGTATGTACTACTAGTATTAATAGTAGTAGTACCAGTATGTACTACAGTAAAACTAGTAGTACTAGTATATACTAGTAGTATAAACTAGTACAAGTACGTACCAGTACGAGTACTACTAATTCATAGTAGTAGTACCTATAGTATATACTAGAAGTACATACTAGTAGTACTAGTAGAACATACTAGTAGTACAAACTAGTAGTATTGTTAGTGCATAGAAGTCGTACTAGTAGTTCATACTAGTATATACTACTAGTACTAGTAGTAGTAGTACTAGTATGTACTAGTACTAGTACTACAAGTACATACTTATACTACTACACTACTAGTACTACATGTTGTACATATTACTAGTCGAAACTACTAGTAGAAACTACAAGTAGTATATAAAAGTTGTACTAGTAGTACATACTAGTAGTATTAGTACTAGTACTAATAATGTACTACACGGAGCATGTACTACTAGTACTACAAGTAGTACAAGTAATACAAGTACTATAAGTAATACAAGTACTACTAGAACTAGTACATACTAATAAAACTACTAATAGTAGTACTAGTACTATGTAGTAGTACTAGTACTATGTAGTAGTACTGGTAGTAGTACATACTTGTATGTACTACTAGTACATACAAGTAGTACTAGTACGTACTAGTAGAATGTACTACTAGAATGTACTATTACTATGAGTACAACTACTGCTACTAGTATGTACCAGTAGTACATACTAATATGTACTACTACTAGTTCTACTAGTAGTAGATCCAAGTAGTACATACTACTAGTACATACTTGTACTTGTAGTTGTACTACTGGTACTAGTAGATGTAGTACTAGTATGTACTAGTTGTACTAGTAGTACATACTAATAGTACTAGTACTAAAACTAGAAGCATGTACAACTAGTAGTACTAGAAGTACATACTAGTACTGTACTACTAGTACTGTACTACTAGTACTACTAGTTGTACATACTAATAGTATTAGTACTGAACCAATAGCACGTACAACTAGTACTATTAGTATGCACTATTAGTACATACTAGTACTAGTACTACTAGTATTAGTACTACTAGTACTAATACTAGTACTAGTACTAGGAGTACTACTAGTACATACTAGTATATACAACAAATAGTACTACTAGTAGTAGATTCTAGTAGTACTTACCATTTGTGCGTACTAGTACTACTAGTAGTATGTACTACTAGTAGTCGTACTATTAGTATATACTTGTGCTACTACTACTAGTACTACTAATAATATATACTACTAGTACATATACTACTAGTAATATAGACTACTAATACTAATACTACTAGTATTTTATACTACAAGTAATAAATACTACTAGCACTACCATTACAAGTAGTACATACTAATAGTATTAGTAATAAAATCTAGTATGTACTAGTAGTAATAGTAGTAGTATACACTAGTAATTTGTACAACTAGTACAAACTACTACTAATAGTAGTAGTACTAGTATGTCTACAACTAGTACAACATAACCGTACTAGTTGTACATATTAGTAATACTTGTACTAGTACTATTAATACTATTAGTAGAATGTACTACTAGTATGTACTACAAGTACTAGTACTAGTAGTACATATTATTAGTACTACTTGTAGTACATTACTAGTACTAGTACTAATACTAGTAGGACATACTATTAGTAGTACTTGTAGTACATTACTAGTACTAGTACTAGTACTAGTGTTATTAGTATGTACTACTACTTCTAGTATGTACTACTTCTACCACTAGTACTAGTATGTACTATTACTACTACTAGTACGTACCAATACTACTTCTACTAGTACTAGTACTACTAGTTGTACTAATACTAGTACTACTAGTTGTACTAATACTAGTACTACTAGTATGTACTACTGCTAGTACATACAAATACTACTACTAATAGTACTAGTAGTAGTGGTACTAGTATGTACTACTATTAGTACATACAAGTACTACTACTACTACTAGTACATACAAGTACTACTACTACTAGTACATACAAGTACTACTACTACTACTAGTACTAGTACTATTTGTATGTACTACAACTAGTATATACTAGTAGTACTACTATTAAAACTAGAAGTACATATTAGAAGTACATAATAATATATACTACTAGTTCTAATACAACTAGTATTTTACTATATAAGTAATATATACTACTAGTACTAGCATTGCAAGTAGTACATACTAGTAGTATTAGTAATAAAATCTAGTATGTACTAGTACTAGTAGTAGTAGCATACACTAGTAGTTTGTACCACTAGAACAAAATACTACTAATTGTAGTAGTACTAGTATGACTACAACTAGTACATCATAATCGTACTAAGTGTACATACTAGTAGTACTTGTACTAGTACTATTAATACTATTAGTAGAATGTATTACTAGTATGTACAACTAGTACTAGTATAAGTAGTACATACTATTAATAGTACTTGTAGTACATTACTAGTACTAGTACTAGTGCTATTAGTATGTACTACTAGTACTAGTATGTACTACTACTACTACTAGTACTAGTATGTACTATTACTACTATTAGTACATACCAGTACTACTTCTACTAGTAATAGTACTATTAGTTGTACTAATACTAGTACTAATAGTATGGACTACTACTAGTATATACAAGTACTACTACTAATAGTACTATTACTAGTACATACAAGTACTACTACTACTACTACTACTACTAATACTAGTACTAGTACTAGTACTACTTGTATGTACTACAACTAGTATATACTAGTACTACTACTACTAATACTAGTACTAGTACTAGTACTACTAGTATGTACTACAACTAATATATAGTAGTACTACTACTACTAATACTAGTACTAGTACTAATACTACTAGTATGTACTACAACTAGTATATACTAGTACTACTACTACTAATGCATATATTACTAGTAATATAGACTACTAATACTAATACTACTAGTATTTTATACTACAAGTAATATATACTACTAATACTAGCATTGCAAGTAGTACATACTAGTAGTACTAGTAATAAAATCTAGTATGTACTAGTACTAGTAGTAGTAGTATACACTAGTAGTTTATACTACTAGTACAAACTTCTACTAATAGTACTAGTACTAGTATGATTACAACTAGTACATCATAACCGTACTAGTTGTACATACTAGTAGTACTTGTGCTAGTACTATTAATACTATTAGTAGAATGGACTACTAATACTAGTACTAGTAGTACATACTATTAGTAGTACTTGTAGTACATTATTAGTAATAGTGCTACTAGTATGTACTACTACTACTACTAGTATGTACTATTACTAATACTAGTACATACTAGTACTACTTCTACTAATACTATTACTACTTGTTGTACTAATACTAGTACTACTAGTATGTATTACTACTAGTACATACAAGTACTATTACTAATAATACTAGTAATAGTGGTACTAGTATGTAATACTACTAGTACATACAAGTACTACTGCTACTACTAATACATACAAGAACTACTACTACTAGTACTACTAGTATGTACTACAACCAGTGCATACTAGTACTACTACTACTAATACTAGAAGTACATACTAGTAGTACATACTAGTATATACTACTAGTAAGTACTACAAGTATGTACTACTAGTAGTAATACTAGTACTACTAGCACGTACTACTAGTAGTACTAGTACTAATACTAGTTTGTTCTAGTTTATTATTACTTGTACTACGAGTATGTCCTACTAGCAGTTTTAGTGCAAGTAATATTATATGCTAGTACAACTACTACTAGTACAAGTAGTACATACTACTAGTACATGCAAGTACGTACAATAGGTACATACTACTAGTACATACTAGTAGTAATAGTACCTGTTTGTACTACTAGTACATACTACTAGCAAAAACTACTAGTACATGCAAGTAGTACTATTACCAGTTTGTACTACTAATACATACTAATAGTACTAGCGGTACATATTAGTCCCTGTCGTACATACTAGTATGTACTATTTGTATGTACTACTAGAACTACGAGTATGTTCTACTAAGAGTACTAGTACAACTAGTATTTACTGTATAACTACTAGTGGTACAAGTAATATAATACTACTAGTATATACTTCTAGTACATACTAGTACTAGTATTAATGGTACATACTACTAGTACGTACTAATATTACTACTGTTAGTACTAGTATGTACTACTACTAATACATACAAGTACTACTACTACTAGTATTAGTAGTTGTAGTACTAGTATGTACTACTACTACTACTACTACAAGAACTATACACTAGTAGTACATCTTAGTAAATACGACTAGTATGTACTACTAGTACTACTAGTATGTACTACTAGTAATAGTACTAATACATCTAGCACGTATTACTAGTAGTACTGGTAATAATACTAGTATGTTCTAGTAGTATGTACAACTTGTACTACGAGTATGTACTACTAATAGTATAAGTACTAGTATTAGAATATTATAGTAAAACAACAACTAGTACAAGTAGTACCTACTACTAGTACATACAACTAGAACTAGTACCTTTTTGTACTACAAGTACATACTACTAATACATACAAGTAGTACTATTAATAGTTTATACTACTAGTACATACTAGTAGTACTAGTCGTACATACTGGCTGTAAATACTAGTATTAGTACTACTAGTACTAGTAGTACATACTGGTTGTAAATACTATTACTAGTACTATTAGTATGTTGTACTAGTACTAGTAGTACATACTAGTATCTGTAGTACATACTAGTATGTACTAATAGTATGTACTACTAGTACATTGAGTATGTTCTACTTGGAGTACTAGTACTAGTACTGCTAGTACATAATAGTATAACTACTACTAGTACAAGTAGTACATACTACTACTATATGTAGTTCATAATAGTAGTACATACAAGTATATACTTCTAGTATGTACTACTAGTACTACTAATATATACATCTAGTACATACTAGTACTTCTAGTACATACTAGTACTAGTACTAGTATTAGTAGTACAAACTAGTAATACATACTAGTATGTACAATTGTGCTAGTAGTAGTCGTAGAATGTACTACTAGTACCAGTAGTAATAATACTAGTATGTACTAGTAGTACTAGTACTAGTATTACTAGTAGTACATACTAATATTACTAGTAGTATATACTAGTTGTACATTCTAGTTTGTACTAGTAGTAGTAATACTAGTATGTACTATAAGTACAGCCAGTAGTACTAGTATTTACTACTAGTAGTACGTACTAGTACTAGTACTAGTACTAATACTAGTAGTACATACTAGTAGTCATACTAGTATTTATTACTAGTACTAGTACTACTACTAGTAGTATTAGTTTTACTAGTAGTACATACTAGTATGTACTAGTATTTACTACTGTGTACTACTAGTATTTACTACTAGTACTAGTAGTAGTAGTAGTAGTATGTATTACTAATACTAGTAGTAGTAGTAGTAGTAGTATGTACTACTAGTTTGTACTACTAGTACTATTATTCGAAGTACTAGTAGTACATACTAGTGGCATATACTACTAGTACATAGTAGTACTACTACCAGTGGTATTAGTACTAGTAGAACGTACTAATAGTAATAATACTAATAAAAGTACTACAAGTATTACTATTATTAGTACTAGCACTTGTACTAGTAGTACTTGTTCAAGTACTACTAGTAGCACATACTAGTAAATACTCCTAGTACTAGTACTAGCAGTACTAGTATGTACTTCTAGTATGTACTACTAGTATATACTAATACTAAAACTATGAGTACATACTTGTACAACTACTACTAGTAATATATACTACAAATACATACTACTACTACTCTTAGTTCTAGTAGTATATACTAGTAGTACATACTGGAAGAACTTAGAAGTATGCACTAGCTGTACACATACTAGTATGTACTAGTAGTAGTACATACTAGTAGTACTACAACTAGCAGTGTTACAACTAGTACTGCTACTACAACTAGTAGTATTAGTAGTAGTAGTTGTACTAATAGTAGTACTTCTAGAAGTATGTACTAGTACTACTACAACTAGTACTAGTATTACTAGTAGTACATGGTAGTAGTACATTCTAGTATGTACTATTAGTACTATTAGTGCTATTAGTAGTAGTACGAGAATGCACTAGAAGTATGTAATACTAGTACTAGCACTACTAAGACATACTAATAGTAGTACTAGTACGACTTCTAGTACTACATATTAGTTGTACTAGTAGTCTAGTACAATTTCTAATATTACATATTAGTTGTACTAGTAGTACTAGTACGACTTCTAGTACTACATACTATTAGAAGATTGTACTACTAGTGTAGTACTAGTATGTACTAATAAAATGTATTACTACTAAAATGTACTACTACTACAAGTTCTACTACTAGTACTAGTATGTACTTGTGTTATGTACTAGTAGTATGTACTATTAGTACTGCTAATACTACTAGTGGCAGTAGTTAGTACTACTTGTAGTAGTAGTAGTAGTAAGTACTGGTACTAATAGTACTTACTAATACTTATAATAGTAGTACTACTACTAATAGTACTACTAGTATGTACTACTTGTCCTAGTATGTACTACATGTGCTAGTGCTTACCACTTCTACTAATACTAGTAATCGTAGTGCTAATACTTGTAGTAGTAGTAATAGTACGTACTAATAGTATGTACTACTACTGTACTACTAGTATGTACTAGTCATATGTACTAATAGTACAGGTTTACATGTGTACATATGTATATATGTATGTATTAATACAAATGTACCCATGTACTATCAGTATTACTTCGTACCAAAAATTACTAATACTAGTACTTATTATTACTTCTAAGTATTGATAGTAGCATTATTAGTGTTAGTACTACTAGTAATAGTATTTTTACTAAGTTATCTACTACTTAGAGTAGTACTACAATTATTAATAGTAGTAGTACTTGTAATATTACTAGTAGTACTAGTAGTACATACTAGTAGTAGTACTAGTACTAGTACTAGTGATACATACAAGTAGTACTAATAGTATATATTTACTAATACATACTAGTATATACTACTAGTACTACTACTACTACTAGATTTACTGCTACTAGTACTAGTGCTAATATGTATTGCTAGTACTACTAGTATGTACTACTATTACCACTACTACTAGTATGTGTTAGTAGTATATACTACTAGTGCTAGTACGTACTACTAGTACTAGTGCTAGTATGTACAAGTAATTATGTACCACAAGTATTAGTACATGTGGTACTAGTTTATACTAGTACATTTTAGTAATATTTTTACTATGATTACTAGTACTACTAGTAGTATGTACTACTAGTTGTACTACTAATATTACTAGTACTATGCACTACTAGTAATATCAGTACTATGTAATACTAGTTCGACGAGTAGTACCAGTAGCATGTACAACTAGTAGTACTAGTAGAACTAGTACTATTAGTATGTACTACTAGTACATTATAGTAGTACTAGTACTAGTAGTACGTACTAGTAGTACAAGTACATACTAGTACTAGGATGTATTAGTACTAGTATTAGAACTACTAGTAGTACATAATACGAATAGTACTAGTACTAGTGCTAGTACATGTATTTATGTACCACAAGTACTAGTACATGTGGTACTAGTATATACTAGTATATTTTAGTAATACTTTTACTATGATTACGAGTATTACAAGTAGTATGTACTACTAGTTGTACTACTAATATTACTAGTACTATGTACTACTAGTAATACCAGTACTATGTAATACTAGTTCGACGAGTAGTACTACAAGCATGTACAACTAATAGTACTAGTAGAACCAGTACTAATAGTATGTACTACGAGTACATTCTAGTAGTACTAGTACTAGTAGTATATACTATTAGTACTAGTACATACTAGTACTAGTACTAGTACTCGTACAACTAGTAGTACATAATACTAATAGTACTAGTACTAGTAGTACTAGTGCTAGTATTAATACTAGTGCTAGTACTAGTACTAGTGCTAGTACTACTACTAGTAGTACATATTAGTAATACATACTAGTAGTACATACTAGTAATACATACTAGTAGGACATACTAGTAGTACATGCTAATATGAACTATTACTACTATTACAATTACTACTACTAGTACTGGTACTAGTAGTAATAGTACTACTAATATGTATTACTAGTATTAATAGTACGTTCTACTAGTTGTACTAGTAATACTAGTTCTAGTGGTATTATTTGTACATACTAGTCATACTAGAACTACTACTAGTACTAGTAGTACTGTTTCTACTAGTACTACTACTAGAAGTATTTTACTAGTTCTAGTACATGTAGTACTAGTACTTATAGTACATACTTGTACTACTAATTCTAGTACACGTAGTATTAGTACTACTACTAGTAATAGTAGCACATACTAGTAGTACATGTAGTACACACTAGTAGTATATATTAGTACTACTTGTACATACTAGTATGTACTACTAATATGTTCTACAAGTAAGTACTACTTGTAGTACTGGTACATACCAGTACTACGTACTAATATGTACTACTAGTATGTACTAGTAGTATGTACCACTAATACGTATTAGTTGTACTATAACAACTAAAACTAATAGCTCATAATAGTAGTATAAGTACAAGTACTACTAGTACTAGTACTAGTTCTACTAGTATTATTACAAAAAGTATTAGTACTAGTAGTACATACAACTACTACTACAAGTACTTGTAGTACATACTAGTAGTACATAGAAGCAAGTACTACAAGTATGTACTACTAGTAGTACTACTACATAGTACTAGTACTACTAGTACATAATAGTAAACTTACTACTAGTACTAGTAGTACGTTTTAGTAGTACCTACTAGTATGTACTAGTAGTACATACTACTAGTACATACTAGTAGGTACTGTTGTACATATTAGTAGCTCCTAGTAGTTGTACTAGTAATACTAGTAGTACATACACCAGTACTAGTACTAAAAGTACTAGTACTTATACTACTGATATGTACTACTTGTATGTACTACTAGTACAAAAAGTAGTAGTACTAGTAGTACATACTTGTGCTACATATTAGTACCACTAGTACATACTAGTAGTACTTGTAGTACATACTAGTATGTACTATTAGCACTTGTAGTAGTAGTACTAGTACAAGTGCTAGTAACACTAGTACTACAAGTAGCACTAATACTACTACTCCTAGTAGTACTAAAACTAGCACTAGCTATATGTAATACTAGTATTACTAGTATGTACTACTAGTTGGAGTACTAGTTTTAGTACTGATACTACTACTAGTAGTACATACTATTAGTACTAGCACAATATGTACAACTAGTTTTAATACTTGTACTAGTATGTATTATTAGGGCTGGTACTAATAGTAGTTATACTAGTATATACTTGTAGCAGCAACACTAGTACTAGTAGTACAAATGAGTAGTACTAGTGGTACACACTAGTAGCACTAGTACTAGTACTAGTAATGTACTACTAGTAGTATGTACTACTAATATTAGTATTAATACTAATATTAGTACTTGAAGTAGTACTAATACTAGTAGTACATACTAAAAGTACTAGTAGTAGTACGTACTAGTAGTATGTACTACTAGTACTAGTAGTAGTAGTACTAATATGTACTAGTAGTACTATTATTAGTACATACTAGTAGTACATTTTAGTAGTACATACTAGTACTACTACTACTAGTGCTAGTAGTACATAGTAGTATGTACTACTACTATGTACTTCTAGTACTACTAGCATATACTATTAATGGTACAAGAATTAGTACTACTAGTACATGTACTAGTACTAGTACTACGAGTATTACAACTAGTATGTACTAATAGTATGTACTACTAGTACAACGAGTATTTACTACTAGTAGTAATAATACTAGTACTATTAGCACATACTAGTACAGCTACTACTAGTACATTCTACTACTACCACTAGTAGTACATACTTGTCGTACATACTACTATTACTACTACTACTAGTATTACTGGTAGTTGCGCAAGTATTAAATCTAGTACTATTATTATGTACTGCTAGTAGTAGTACTAATACTACTATTATGTACTACAAGTATTAATAGTATGTACTACTAGTACTATTCGTAGTAGTACTTGTATGTACTTGTAGCACTAGTAGTATATACAAGTTGTACATACTAATATGTACTATTTGTATGTAGTACTAATAGAACTAGTACTACTAGTAGTACTACTAGTACGTACTAGTTGTACTAGTGGAACTAATATTAGTACAAGTACAACTACTAGGTATACAAACTAGTAGTATGTACTACTAGTACTAGTAAGTACTACTAGTATGTACTACTAGTAGTATTAATACGTACTACTAGTAGTACTAGTACGTAGTACTAGTAGTACTAGTATGTAGTACTAGTATTAGTATGTACAACTTGTAGTACATACTTGTACTACTAGTAGTACATACTTGTACGAGTAGTACTAGTATGTACTACTAGTATTAGTATGTACTACAAGTAGTATGTACTACTAGTAGTATGTACTACTAGTACTGCACCACTAGTAGTACGTACTACAAGTACTAGTACTAGTAGTAATACGTACTACATGTACTAGTATGTACCAGTAGTACGAGTACTACTAGAAGTACATACTAGTTGTACTAGTAGTACATACTACTAGAATGTAATACTAATATTACTAGTATATACCACTAGTTTGTGCTAGTAGTACGAACAAGTACTAGTCTTTATACTAGTTTTTACTAGTAGTACTAGTATTACTACTACTAAGACATATTAATGGTACTACTAGTACATACTAGTATGTACTATTAGTATGTACTACTAGTAGTAATAGAACTAGTATGTACTAGTAGTATGTACTACAAGTACAACTAGTATATACTACTAATACGTACAAGTAGTACAAACTAGTACTAATATGTACTAGTAGTACTAGTACTACTAGTGTACTGTAGTGTTAGTACTAGTATTACTAGTACATACAAGTACTAGTACATTCTACTGCCACTTATACTAGTATTAGTAGTACATACCAGTAGTGCATACAAGTTGCACATACTAGTAGCTCTAGTAGTACATACTAATAGTACTAGTACTAGTACTAATAATGTACTGCTAGTAGTATTAATTCCAGTACTACTAGTAGCACTTAGTAGTAGTAGTAGTAGCACATACTAGTACTAGTACTAGTAGCACATACTAGTACTACTACTACTAGTACATACTAGTACTATTACGACTAGTCATAGTAGTACATACTGTACTAGTACTAGTACTACTACAACTAGTACTACTTGTAGTACATACTACTAGTACTACCGTACTAGT
Source organism: Amborella trichopoda (assembly GCF_054954075.1). Lineage (NCBI taxonomy): Eukaryota > Viridiplantae > Streptophyta > Magnoliopsida > Amborellales > Amborellaceae > Amborella > Amborella trichopoda. The sequence continues at coordinate 34,637,101 of NC_142338.1, forward strand.
TGTACATACTAGTATGGATACTACTTGTACATACTAGTTTGTATACTACTAGTATGTACTAGTATGTACTAGTACGTACTAGTAGTATACATACTCGTATGTACAACATGTGCTAGTATGTACCAGTATGTATACTATTGGCATGTACTAGTAGTATACATACTAGTATGTACATACTACTAGTATATACTAGTAGTATAAAAACTAGTATTTACAACTAGTACTAGTAGCAGTAGTACGTACTTGTCGTAGTACATACTAGTAGTGCTTGTAACAACTACTAGTAGTAGTAGTACTACTACTAGTACAAGTACTACTAGTTGTAGTTGTACTAATAGTAGTAGTACAAGTAGTATGTTCTCGTAGAACTACTACTAGTACATAACACTAGAACATACTAGTAGTACTAGTAGTAAATTCTAGTAGTACAGACTAGTACATACTAATATGTACTACTAGTACCAGTACATATTAGTACTACTACTACTAATAGTACAGACTAGTACTACTAGTACCAGTACATATTAGTACTACTACTACAAATAGTACAGACTAGTACTACTAGTAGTACATACTAATATGTACTACTAGTACCAGTACATATTAGTACTACTACTACTAGTAATACTAGTATACTAGCAGTACATACCAGTATGTACTACTAGTATTAGTAGTATTAGTACGTACTAATACTTGTAGTAGTAGTACTAGTATGTACTAGTACGTACTAGTACTTCTACTAATAGTACTACTACTAGTATGTACTATTTGTCTTAGTACGTCCTACTGGTAGTACTAATTGTACAAGTAGTTTACTAGTACTACTAGTATGCACTATTGATATGTACCACTACTAGTACTAGTATGTACTACTAGTGCTAGTAGTTCTAGTACTACTAGAATGTACTACTAATATATACTTCTTGAATGTAGTAGGTGTCATTACTACTAGAATGTACTAGTTGTCTGTACTACTAGTATGTACTACTACTACTACTATGTCTAGTACTACTACGAGTACTACTAATAGAAGTACTAGTATCTACTAGTAATACTAGTATGTACACTTAGTAGTAGTACGTACTAGTACTAGCAGTACGTACTAGTACTAGCAGTACATACTAGTAGTAGTTGTACGTACTAGTACTAGCACCTGTGCTTGTATGTACTACTAGAATATACTACTAGTAGTACATACAAATAGTAGTGCAAGTGCTAGTTTGTACTAGTAGTACATACTATTACTAGTATGTACTACCAGTACAAATAAGTATTATTAGTTGTAGTACCAGTATGCACTACTAGTACTACTAGTACTAGTACTAGTATGTACTACTAGTAGATAATAATATGTACTACTAGTAGTATATGTATGTACTACTAGAACTAGTAAATATTACAAGTATTAGTACTAATATGTACTAGTATGTACTACTAATAGTACATATTAGTACTAATACTAGTAGTCATACTAATACTAGTAGTACATATTAGTACTACTCAGACAAGTATGTACTACTAGTAGTACAAGTATGTACTACAATTTGTACATACTAATACTAGTACTACATACTAGTACTACATACTAGTACTACTAGTAGTACGTACTAGTAGTACGTACTAATACTACTAGTAGTACATACTAGTAGTACTTACTAACACTAGTAGTACATACTAGTATGTACTACTAGTACAACTAGTACTACTAGTATGTACTACTAGTTGTGGTACAGTACTAGTATGAGTAGTAGTACGTACTAGTAGTACTTGTACAAGTACAAGAACTAGTACTACTAGTAGTAATACATACTAATAGTACTAGTATTACAAGTATATACTACTTGTACTAGTACTAGTCGTACATATTTGTAGTAAAAGTATTAATAGTAGTAGTACGTACTACTAATAATAGTAGTAGTAGTACTAATATTACTAGTACAGTATTACTAGTAGTACTTACTAGTACTACTAATAGCCCATACTAGTGCTATTAGTACTAGTAAAACATACTAGTACTATTTGTACATACTAGTATTATTAATACTAGTAGTACTTACTAGTACTTTTAGTACTATTACAGTATGTACTACTTGTACTAAAACTAGTACATTACTAATGGTCGTGAAGTACTAGTTCCAGTACTGCAATACTTGTACTAGTAGTACATACTAATACTACTAATACTATTACTGTAGTACAAGTACAGTTTTGTACTACTAGTAGTAGCACTGTAAAAGTACTATTTGTACGTACTACTAGTTGTACTAGTAGTAGTAGTATGTACTACTAATACTAGAAGTAGTAGTTCTAGTATGTACTAGTAGTACTAGTACTAGTAGTATTAATAGTACATACTAGTAGTGTATAGTAGTAGTACATACTAGTATGTACTACTTGTGCTAGTAGATGTAATACTAGTACGTACTACTAGTAGTCCTTGTATTAGTAGGACTACTACAAGTACTAGTAGTAGGAGTAGTAGTATGTACTACTAGTAGTAGTACTAGTTTTAATAATAACAGTAGTATTCGCACTAGTAGTACTAGTACTAGTACTTATACTAATAATATCTACTGCTAGTTTGTAATCTTAGTATTAGTACAAGCACTACTAGTACTTCTAGAATTAGTACTAGTATGTACAACTAGTACTACAATTAGTACTACCAGTATGTACTTGTAGTACTAGTTGTAGTAGCACTAGTACTAGTACTACTACTACTAGTGCTAGTAGTACATATACTACAAGTACTACTAGTATGTACTAGTGGTACTAGTATGTAGCAATAGTATGTACTACTAATACTACTACTTATTGTACTAGTAGTACATACAAGTAGTACATCTCAGTAGTATAAGTACTAGTACTTTTAGTACTAGTATTAGTGTATGTACTACTAGTATTACTAGTACAACTAGTAGTACCTACTAGTATGTACAGTAGTACGTACTAGTATGTACTAGTAGTACATACTACTAGTACACACTAGTAGGCTACTAAAACATACTACTAGTACTAGTAGTAGGTTTACTATTATGTACTAGTAGTACTAGTACAATACTATATAGTAGTTGTACTAGTAGTACATACTTGTTTTACTTGCTTCTATGTACTACTAGTAAGTACTACTAGTACTAGTTGTAGTAGTAGTATGTACTACTAGTACTACTACTTTTAGTAACAATACTAGTAGAACTAGTACTAGTACAAGTAGTAACAATACTAGTAGAACTAGTACTAGTACTAGTAGTACTTGTACTTATACTACTATTATGAGCTTTTAGTACGAGTTGTTATAGTACTACTGATACGTATTAGTGGTACATACTACTAGTACTACTTTTAGTATTACTAGTACTAGTAGTACGTATTAGTACTTGTAGTACAAACTAGTTGTACTAGTATTAGTAATACTAGTACTACTACTATTAGTACTAGTAGTACATATTAGTACTGCTACTATTAGTACATGTAGTACATACTACTAGTATATACTAGTACGTAGTACTGGTATGTACTAGTACTACAAGTAGTACTTACTTATAGTACATATTAGTAGTACATACTTGTATGTACAAGTAGTACTAGTATGTACTACTAGTGTATACTACATGTACTACTAGTATGTACTACTATTACTAGTAGTAGTATTAGCAATTGTTTTAGTAATAGTATATACTAGTAGTACTTGTACTGGTATTACTACTAGTACTAGTACTACGTGTACTAGCATTAGTAGTACAAGTATGTACTGTAAGTACTAGTACTACTCGTACTAGTACTACATGTACTAGAACTAGTAACATACTTTTAGTAATACGGACAAGTTGTACTAGTGCTCGGACTTGTACAAGTAGTACGAGTTATAGTACTATTAGTAATGCATACTAGTAGTACTAGTGGTACATACTAGTAGCACTAGTAATGCATACTAGTAGTACTACTAGTAGTACTACTAGTAGTACTAGTAGTAGTTCTAGTACGACTAGTATGTAATAATAGTACCACTAGAACTAGTATTACTAGTACAACTAGTATGTACTACTAGTACTAGTACGTGCTAATAGTACTAGTACTAGTATTAGTAGTACATCTACTACTACTAGGTACTACTTGTACTAGTACTATAAGTACAAACTAGTACTTGTACTACTTGTATTACATACTACTAGTATATACTACTACAACTAGTACATACTACTATTACTAGTACTATTAGTATATACTAGTAGTATTAATAGTAGTACCACAAGTACATACTAGTTAGTACTACTACTCGTACTACTAGCAGTATGTACTACCAGTACATACTAGTAAGACTCTGCTACTAGTACATACAAGTAGTAGTACTAATACATACATGTAGTAGTATTAGTAGTAGTTCATACTAGTATGTACTAGTAGTACTACTAGTAATACATACTATTTGTTGTACTAGTTGTAGTACATACTAGTATGTACTACTTTTAGTAATACATAGTAGTATGTACTAGTAGTATGTACTACTAGTACTAGTGTGTACAACTAGTACTAGTACCTCTTGAACTAGTATGTACTAGTATTATTATGTATTATGTAGAACTAGTATGTACTAGTAATATTATGTATTATGTAGTACTAGTAAGTACTATGTAGTATAAGTGTGTAGTAGTATTTGTACTAGTACTAGATACTAGAATGTAGTACTCGTACTAGTAGTATGTAATACTACTAATACTACTACTAATAGTGCATATGTACTTGTATTACATACTTGTATGCATTACTTGTAATACTAGTATAGTAATAATGCCACTATTAGTACTACTATAATGAAACTACTATTACAAATAGCAGTAGTACTAATAATATTAGTAACACTAGTATTGATAATAGTAGTAGTACTACTAATACTATTGTGGTAGTACTCTTACTACTAGTAGTAATATTACTATTAGTATTATTAGTAATAGTACTCAGTAGTACTATTAGTACATACTAGTAAATGTAAAAAAAAAAGTAGTATTACTATTAGTAATAGTATTACTAATAGTAGTACTACTTATAGCAGCAATAATAGTATTAGTAATGCTAATAGTAGTACTAATCGTACATATATACACAGGTACTAGTACACATATGGTAGTACTATTACTACTAGTACGTACTAAGTGTATTAGTAGAACTAGTACTAATACTACTAGTCTGTACTACTAGAAGTACATCATTAATACTACTAGTATGTACTAATAGTTTGTACTAGTATATACTACCAGTATGCATTTCTAGTATGTACTACTAGTACTACTAGTAATACTATAAGTATGTACTAGTATACAAACTAGTACTGGTTCTAGTACTAGTATGTACTAGTAGTATTAATACTAGTACTATTAGTACATACTAGTACGTACTAGTAGTAGTGGAAGTATTATGTGCTAATAGTAGTAGATACTAGTTGTAGTAGTGCTAGTACTAATATTACTAGTAGTATTATGCACTTGTAGTTCGTACTACTAGTAACATGTACTACTAGTAGTTGTAGTACTAGTATATACTTGTAGTATTAGTACTAGTACTAGTACTATTAGTAGTACATACTAATGTACTAGTAATGTATTACTAGTACCACTAGTAGTATGTACTACAAGTACTGGTACTAGTAGTAGTACGTACTACATGTACTAGTATGTACTACTAATACATACTAGTATAATTACTACTGGTACGAGTAGTACATGCTACGACTACAACTAGCGCAGTTGTACATACTAGTATGTATTACTAGTTTGTACTACTAATACTAGTACTAGTACTAGTAAGTACTAGAAGTACTAGTAGTACTAGTACTAGTATGTACTAGATGTATATACTAGTAGTACATATTAGTAGTACATACTTGTATGTACGACTATTATGAACTAGATATAGTAGTAATTTGTACTAGTAGTATGTACTACTTGTACCAGTAGTAGTTATACTATTATGTACTAGCAGTACTAGTACTAATACTCCTAGTAGAACATACTCATTGTACTAGTAGTACATACTATTAGTACATACTAGTATGTACTACAGATACTAGTATGTAGTACTAGTACTAGTAGTACATACTAATACTACTAGTAGTCCTAGTACTAGAATGTACTACTAATACTAGTAATACTAATACTAGTATTTACAACCAGTATGTACGACTAGTACTACTAGTACTACTAGTATGTACTAGTAGTACAAACTGTTAATAGTACTACTTGTATGTACTAGTAAGTACTTGTAGTACAAAAAGGTAATAGTTTTACTTGTATGTACTAGTAGTATGTACTAGTTGTACGTACTTGTATGTACTAGTAGTATGTACTACTTGTACTAGTAGTAGTTGTACTATAATATTCTAGTACTAGTACATATACTATTAGTAGTACATACTCGTAGTACAAGTAGTACATACTACTAGAACATACTAGTATTATTACTAGTACTACTAGTAATATGTGCTAGTAGTACTAGTACTACTACTAGTAGTACATACTAGTAGAACTAGTAGTACATACTAGTCGTATTTACTAAGAAGCACTACTAATATGTAGTTCTTGTAGTAGTAGTAGTAGTAGTAGTAGTACGTACTAGTAGTAGTACATACTAGTACTACTTCTACTAATATTAGTAGTAGTAGTACTTGTATGTATTAGTAGTAGTACATACTAGTACTAGCAGTAGTAATATTAGTACGTACTAATAGTATGTACCACTAATACTAGTACTACTAGTACTAGTATGTACTAAAAGTATATACTTGTAGTACTAGTAGTATGTATTACTTGTACCACTAGTAGTTATACAGTAAATACTAGTTGTATTAGTACTCCTAGTAGAACATACTCGTAGTTCTAGTAGTACATACTAATAGTACATACTAGTATGTACTACAGGTACTAGTATGTACCACTAGTACTATTAGTATGTATTAGTAGTACAAACTGGTAATAGTACTACTTCATGTACTAGTAGTTTTTACTAGTAGTATGTACTAGTAGTACAAACAGGTACTATTACTACTAGCATGTACTAGTAGTATGTACTTGTTGTACGTACTTGCATGTATTAGTAGTATGTACTACTTGTACTAGTAGTAGTTTTACTAGCATATAATATTACTTGCACTAAAACTAGTTGTGGGACATACTCGTAGTACAAGTAGTAATAAACTAGAACATACTAGTATTAGTACTAGTACTACTAGTATTACTTGCTAGTAGTACTAGTACTACTACTAGTAGTACATACTTGTAGTACTTACTGGTAGTATATACTAGTATGTACTACTAGTATGTACTTCTAGTATTAGTAGTAGTAGTACTAGTAAGCACTGGTTGTAGTACATACTAGTAATACTAGTACTAGTACTAGTACTAGTACTAGTACTAGTAGTAGTAGTACTTGTATGTACTAGTAGTAGCAGTAGTACTTGTATGTATTAATAGTAGTACATACTAGTACCACTACTACTAGAATTATTAATAGTAGTACTTGTATGTACTAGTATGAGTACATACAAGTAGTACTAGTATTAGTATAACTAGTAGTACTAGTACTAGTAGAAGTAATACTAGTATGTACTAGTATTAGAAATAGTACATACTAGCAGTAGTAGTAGTAGTACATACTGGTAGTAGTAGTACATACTAGTAGTAGTAGTAGTAGTACATACTGGTAGTAGTAGTACATACTAGTAGTACTAGTACTAGGACTAGTATCAGTAATGTACTACAAGTACTACTAATAGTATGTACTTCTAGTACTAGGATTAGTAGTACATTCTACTAATAGTATTAATAGTACATACTAGTGCTAGTACATACTTGTCGTACATACTACTATTACTACTACTACTAGTACTACTAGTAGTTGTGCAAGTATTAAAACTAGTACTATTATTATGTACTACTAGTACTTCTACTAGTACTATTATTATGTACTACTAGTACTATTCGTAGTAGTACTTGAATGTACTTGTAGCACTAGTAGTATATACAAGTTGTAAGTACTAGTATGTACTATTTTTATGTACTACTAATAAAACTAGTACTACTAGTACATATTAGTTGTACTAGTGGAACTAATATTAGTACAAGTACAACTACTAGGTGTACAAACTAGTAGTATGTACTACTAGTACTAGTAGTATGTACTACTAGTACTATACTACTAGTACTAGTAGTATGTACTACTAGTAATAACAGTAGTACTAATAGTATGTACAAGTAGTATGTACTACTCGTACTATAATATTTGTACTAATATGTACTAGTAGTACTAGTATATTCTACTAGTATGTATTACTAGTATGTACTACTAGTAAATACTACTAGTAGTACTAATAGCTGTAGTAGTAAATACTAATAGTAGTAGTCTTAGTACTACTAGAATTACTAGTACTACCAGTACTACTACAACTAGTAGTAATATGTACTTGTCGTATGTACTACTAGTAGAATATACTACTAGTAGAATGTACTACTAGTAGTTGTAGTACTAGTATATACTAGTAGTACTAATATTGAAACTAGTAGGTACAAGTACTACTAGTAATAATGTACTACTGTACCACTGGTAGTACGTACAACTAGTACTAGTACTACTGTTAGTACTAGTAGTACGTACATATTAGTAGTACAAGTAATACTAGTACTAGTACTTGTACGAGTAGTACGATTTCTAGTACTACTACATAATTGCAGTACATACTAAAAGTACATACTATTACTACTACCACTAGTACTAGTAGTACATACTACTAGTACATAGTACTTTGTATTACAAGAAGTAGTATATACTAGTATGTACTACTACTAGCACAACAAATAGTATGTATTACTAGTAGTACTAGTAGTACGTACACGTATGTACTACTACTAGTACAACAAATATTATGTATTACTAGTAGTAAGTACTAGTATGTACTACTCCTAGTATTACTACTTTTATGTACTAGTAGCAGAGTCTTACTAGTATGTACTACTATTACGTACTAGTAGTACTACTATTAGTAGAATATACTTCTAGTAGTAGATACTGCTAGTAGTGCGAGTAGTAGTACATACTAGTATGTACTTGTAGTACTACTACTAGTACTACTTGTAGTATTTACTACTACTAGAAGTATTTACTACTACAAGCAGTATTTACTACTACTAGTAGTATTTACTACTACTAGTATATACTAATAGTACTTGTAGTAGTAGTATGTATTAATAGTAGTAGTATATACTAGTAGTATGTACTTCAAGTAGTAGTAGTACCACTACTAGTAGAATATACTACTAGTGGTAGATACTGTTAGTAGTACGAGTAGTAGTACATACTAATACGTACTTGTAGTACTACTACTAGTACTACTAGTAATATTTACTACTACTAGTAGTATTTACTACTACTAATATATACTAATAGTACTAATAGTAGTAGTATGTACTAATAGTAGTAGTATATACTAGTAGTAGATACTACAAGTATTAGTAGTATTAGTTTGTAAAAATAATACTAGTACAAGTACTACGTAGTAGTAGTAGATGTACTACTAGTACAAGTACTACTACTACTAGTACTACTTGTAGTGCATACTACTAGTATATACTACGTACTTCTAGTACTAGTACTAGTAGAACGTCCTAGTAGTAGTACTAGTAGCACTACTAGCACTACTAGTAGTACATACTATTATGTACTAGTAATACTAGTTTTAGTAGTACTACTAGTACATACTAGTCGTACTAGAACTACTACTAGTACTAGTAGTACTTTTTCTACTAGTATGCATTACTAGTACTACTAGTATGTACTATTGGTAGAACAATTACTACTACTACTACTACTAGTAGTTGAACCTACTAGTAGTACATGTACTACACACTAGTAGTACATATTGGTATGTACCAGTACAACGTACTAGTATGTACTAGAAGTACTAGTAGTAGTAGTAGTAGTAGTACGAATATGTATTAGTACAGACATTACTAGCAGTACATATACTAGTGTACTAGTAGAACATACAAGTAGTACATACCAGTATGTACTAGTAGTAGTAGTTGAAGTAGTACTAGTATGTACTAGTAGTATGTACAACTTGTACTAATATGTACTAGTAGTACTAGTACTAGTACTACTAGAAGTATATACTAGTAGTACTACTAAAAGTATATATTAGTAGTACTACTACTAGTACTAAAAGTATATACTAGTAGTACTAGTACTAGTACTACTAAAAGTATATACTAGTAGTACTACTCGAAGTATATACTAGTAGTACTACTACTAGTAGTACTATTAGTACTACTACTACTAGTACTACTATTAGTATGTACTACTAGTACTACTAGTACTACTACTAGTAACAGTAGTTTGTACTAGTTGTATGGACTACAAGTACTACTAATAGTACATACTAGTAGTTGTACTACTACTAGTACTAATAGTAGTAGTACTACTAATATGTACTACTAGTACTACTACTACTAGTACTACTATTAGTATGTACTATTTATACTACTACTACTAGTACTACTATTAGTACGTACTACTAGTACTACTACTAGTATGTACTATTAGTACTAGTACTACTAGTATGTACTATTAGTACTAGTATGTACAATTAGTACTAGTACCTCTAGAACTAGTATGTACTAGTAGTAGTATATACTAGTAGTAGTTTTAGTACTAGTACTAGTTTGTATTATTAGGGCTGGTACTAATAGTAGTTATACTAGTATATACCAGTAGTCGCAGCACTAGTACTAGTAGTACAAATGAGTAGTACTAGTAGTACACACTAGTAGCACTAGTACTAGTACTAGTAATGTACTACTAGTACTATGTACTACTAATATTAGTATTAGTACTAGTAGTAGTACTTGAAGTATGTACTAATACTAGTAGTAGTACTTGAAGTATGTACTAATACTAGTAGTAGTACTTGAAGTATGTACTAATACTAGTAGTAGATACTAGTAGTACTGGTAGTAGTACGTACTAGTAGTTTGTACTACTAGTACTAGTAGTAGTAGTACTAATATGTACTAGTAGTACAATTATTAGTACATACTAGTAGTACATTTTAGTAGTACATACTAGTACTATTACTACTAGTGCTAGTAGTACATAGTAGTATGTACTACTAGTATGTACTTCTAGTACTACTAGTTTATACTATTAATGGTACAAGAATTAATACTACTAGTACATGTACTAGTACTAGTACTATGAGTATTACAACTAGTATGTACTAATAGTATGTACTATTAGTAAAACGAGTATTTACTACTAGTAGTAATAATACTAGTACTATTAGCACATACTAGTACAACAACTACTAATACATTCTACTACTACCACTAGTAGTACATACTTGTCGTACATAGTACTATTACTACTACTACTACTACTAGTACTACTAGTAGTTGTGCAAGTATTAATACTAGTACTATTATTATGTGCTACTAGTAGTAGTACTAGTACTATTATTATGTGCTACTAGTAGTAGTATTTACTACAAGTATTAATAGTATGTACTACTAGTACTATTCGTAGTAGTACTTGTATGTACTAGTAGCACTAGTAGTATATACAAGTTGTATGTATTAGTATATACTATTTGTATGTACTACTAATAAAACTAGTACTACTAGTACGTATTAGTGGAATTAATATTAGTACAAGTACAACTACTAGGTGTACAAACTAGTAGTATGTACTACTAGTACTAGTAGTATGTACTACTAGTAATAACAGTAGTACTAATAGTATGTACAAGTAGTATGTACTACTCGTACTATAATATTTGTACTAATATGTACTAGTAGTACTAGTATATTCTACTAGTATGTATTACTAGTATGTACTACTAGTAAATACTACTAGTAGTACTAGTAGCTATAGTAGTAAATACTAATAGTAGTAGTCTTAGTACTACTAAAATTACTAGTACTACCAGTACTACTACAACTAGTAGTAATATGTACTTGTCGTATGTACTACTAGTAGAATATACTACTAGTAGAATGTGCTACTAGTAGTTGTAGTACTAGTATATACTAGTAGTACTAATATTGGAACTAGTAAGTACAAGTACTACTAGTAGTAATGTACTACTAGTACCACTGGTAGTACGTACAACTAGTACTAATACTACTGTTAGTACTAGTAGTATGTACTTGTACTTGTATTACATATTAGTAGTACAAGTAATACTAGTACAAGTACTTGTACGAGTAGTACTATTTCTAGTACTACTACATAATTGTAGTACATACTATTACTACTACCACTAGTACTAGTAGTACATACTACTTTGTATTACAAGAAGTAGTATATTCTAGTATGTACTACTACTAGTACAACAAATAGTATGTATTACTAGTAGTACTAGTAGTACATACAAGTATGTACTACTACTAGTACAACAAATAGTATGTATTACTAGTAGTGAGTACTAGTATGTACTACTACTAGTATTATTACTTTTATGTACTAGAGTATGTACTACTATTACATACTAGTAGTACTACTATTAGTAGAATATATTACTAGTAGTAGATACTTCTAGTAGTGCGAGTAGTAGTACATACTAGTATGTACTTGTAGTACTACTACTAGTATTACTGATAGTATTCACTACTACTAGAAGTATTTACTACTACAAGCAGTATTTACTACTACTAGTAGTATTTACTACTACTAGTATATACTAATAGTACTAGTAGTGGTAGTATGTACTAATAGTAGTAGTATATACTAGTAGTATGTACTTCAAGTAGTAGTAGTACTACTACTAGTAGAATATATTACTAGTGGTAGATACTGTTAGTAGTACGAGTAGTAGTACATACTAGTATGTCCTTGTAGTACTACTACTAGTACTACTAGTAATATTTACTACTACTAGTAGTATTTACTACTACTAATATGTACTAATAGTACAAGTAGTAGTAGTATGTACTAGTAGTAGTAGTATATACTAGTAGTAGGTACTACAAGTAGTAGTAGTATTAGGTTTTAAAATAGTACTAGTACAAGTAGTACGTAGTAGTAGATGTACTACTAGTACAAGTACTACTACTACTAGTACTACTTGTAGTACATACTACTATTATATACTACGTACTACTAGTACTAGTTCTAGTTGTACGTCCTAGTAGTAGTACTAGTAGCACTATTAGTACTAGTAGTACGTACTAGTATGTACTAGTAATATTAGTTTTAGTGGTACCACTAGTACAAACTAGTTGTACTAGAACTACTACTAGTACTATTAGTACTGTTTCTACTAGTATTACTAGTATGTACTACTAGTATGCATTACTAGTACTACTGGTATGTACTACTCGTACTACTAGTATGCGTTACTAATAGTACTAGAACTAGTACTACTTGTACAAGTACCAACACTAGTACTACTAGTCCGTACTACTAGAAGTATGTTACTAGTTCTAGTACCAGTAGTACTACTACAAGTAGTACTAGTACTTGTAGTACGTACTTGTAATACTACTACTAATACACATAGTATTAGTACTGCTAGTAATACCAGTACAAGTACTACTAGTATGTACTATTAGTAGAATAATTACGACTACTACTACGACTAGTAGTTGTACGTACTAGTAGTACATGTACTACACACTAGTAGTACATATTGGTATGTACCAGTACAACGTACTAGAAGTACTAGTAGTAGTAGTAGTACGAATATGTACTAGTAGTACTAGTACAGACATTACTAGCAGTACATATACTAGTGTACTAGTAGAACATACAAGTCGTACATAACAGTATGTACTAGTAGTTGTCGTAGAAGTAGTACTAGTATGTACTAGTAGTATGTACAACTTGTACTAATATATACTAGTAGTACTAGTACTAGTACTACTAGAAGTATATACTAGTAGTATTACGAGAAGTATATATTAGTAGTACTACTACTAGTACTAGAAGTATATACTAGTAGTACTAGTACTAGCACTACTAAAAGTATATACTAGTAGTACTACTAGAAGTGTATACTGGTAGTACTACTACTAGTAGTACTATTAGTACTACTACTACTAGCATTATTACTAGTACTACTACTAGTATGTACTACTAGTATGTACTACTAGTACTACTACTACTACTACTAGTAACAGTAGTATGTATTAGTTGTAGTGACTACAAGTACTACTTGTAGTACATACTAGTAGTAGTACTACTACTAGTACTAATAGTAGTAGTACTACTACTAGTACTAATAGTAGTAGTACTACTAATATGTATTATTAGTACTACTATTACTAGTACTACTATTAATATGTACTATTTGTACTACTGCTACTAGTACTACTATTAGTACGTACCACTAGTACTACTACTAGTATGTACTAGTAGTACTACTACTAGTAGGTACTACTAGCACTACTACTTCTGCGAGTAGCAATAGTAGTTTGTACTAGTTGTATGGACTACTACTACTAGTAATACTACTACTAGTATGTACTATTAGTATTACTATTACTAGTATGAACAACTAATACTACTACTACTACTACTACTACTAACAGTCCATACAATTAGTACAAGTTGTACATAATAGTAGTACTAGTATTACGTACTAATAGTACTAGTAGTACTAGTGCTACTACTACTAGTAGCATGTACTATTAGTAGTAGTACATACTAGTATGTACAAGTAGTACTACTACTAGTAGTACATACTATTAATCGTACTACTGCTGGTAGTAGTATATACTAGTATGTACTAGTAGTACTATTAGTAGTAGTACAAATTGTACACACTAGTATGTACTACTACTAGTAGTACATACAAGTATGTACTACTACTAGTAATGCATACTAGTATGTATTACTACTAGTAGTACATACTATTAATAGCACTACAGCTACTAGTAGTACATACTATTAATTGCACTGCAGCTAGTAGTAGTACATACTAGTATGTACTAGTAGTACTACTACTAGTAGTACATACTACTTGAAGTACTAGTTGTAGTACATACTACTAGTAGTAATAGTAGTAGTACATACTAATATGTACGAGTAGCACTACTACTAGTAGTACATACTACTAATAGTGCTACTACTATTAATGTATACTACTAGTAGTACTAGTTGTACAACTACTAGTCTTAGTATGTACTACTAGAATGTACTAGTACTAGAATATACTACTTCTATAAGAACTATTAATAGTAGTACTAACTACAAGTACTAGTAATACTAGTACATATTAGTAGTACTACTACTATTATTAGTAGTACATACTACTACTACTACTAGTACTTTTACAACAAATACGTACTACTAATACTAGTGCAAGTAGTATATACTTGTAGTACTAGTACTACTAATATGTATTACTACTAGTAGTACATAGTACATAATACTAGTACTTGTACTAGTCCTACTAGTACGTACTACTACTCGTACTAATACTGCATCACAACTAGTAGTACATACTAATAGTTCCAATTGCATTAGTAGTACATACTAGTATGTAATACTAGTACTAGTAAGTATTACCGGTATGCACTACTAGTAGTATTAGTACGTAGTATTAGTAATACTAGTATGTAGTACTAGTATTAGTATGTACAACTTGTAGTACATACTTGTACTACTAGCAGTATATACTTGTATGAGTAGTAGTAGTATGTACTACTACTATTATTAGTAGTACATATCACAACTACTACTTGTACTTTTACTACAAATATGTACTACTATTACTAGTGCAAGTAGTATATACTTGTAGTACTAGTACTACTAGTATGTATTACTACTAGTAGTACATAGTACATACTAGTAGTAATCGTACTTGTACTAGTCCTACTAGTACGTACTACTACTCGTACTAGTACTGCACCACAACTAGTAGTACATACTAGTAGTACTAGTTGTACTAGTATTACATACTAGTATGTACTGCTAGTACTAGTAAGTACTACTAGTATGTACTACTAGTAGCATGTACTACTAGTAGTACGTACTGCTACTACTTGTACTTTTGCTACAAATATGTACAACTAGTACTAGTGCAAGTAGTATATACTTGTAGTACTAGTACTATTAGTATGTATTACTATTAGTAGTACGTAGTACATACTAGTAGTCTTAGTACTTGTACTAGTCCTACTAGTACGTACTACTGCTTGTACTAGTACTGCACCACAACTAGTAGTACATACTTGTAGTACTAGTTGTACTAGTAGTACTAGTTGTACTAATAGTACATACTAGTATGTACTACTAGTACTAGTATGTACTATTAGTAGTATTAGTACATAGTACTAAAAGTACTAGTACGTAGTACTAGTAGTACTAGTATTAGTATGTACAACTTGTAGTACATACTTTTACTACTAGTAGTACATACTTGTACGAGTTGTACTAGTATGTACTACTAGTATTAGTATGTACTACAAGTAATATGTACTACTAGTATTAGTTTGTATTACTAGTAGTATGTACTACTAGTATTAGTATGTACTACTAGTTTTAGTATGTACTAGTATTAGTATGTACTACAAGTAATATGTACTACTAGTATTAGTTTGTATTACTAGTAGTATGTACTACTAGTATTAATATGTACTACTAGTAGTATGTACTACTACTATTAGTATGTACTACTAGTAGTATCTACTACAACTATTATTAGTAGTACATACCACTACTACTACTTATAGTTTTACTACAAATATGTACTACTAGTACTAGTGCATGTAGTATATACTTGTAGTACTAGTACTACTAAAATGTATTACTACTAGTAGTACATAGTACATACTAGTAGTACTAGTACTTGTACTAGTCCTACTAGTACTGCACCATAACTAGTAGTACATACTAGTAGTACTAGTTGTACTAATAGTACATACTAGTATGTACTACTAAAATGTACTACTAGTAGTATTAGTACGTACTACTAGTAGTACTAGTACGTAGTACTAGTAGTACTAGTATGTAGTACTAGAATTAGTATGTAGAACTTGTAGTACATACTTGTACTACTAGTAGTACGTACTTGTACGAGTAGTACTAGTATGTACTACTAGTATTAGTATGTACTACTAGTAGTATGTGCTACTAGTATTAGTTTGTACAACTAGTATTAGTATGTACTACTAGTAGCATGTACTACTAGTAGTATGTATTACAACTATTATTAGTAGTACATAACACTCCTACTACTGGTACTTTTACAACAAATATGTACTACTATTATTAGTGCAAGTAGTATTTACTTGTAGTACTAGTCTACTAGTATGTATTACTACTAGTAGTACATAGTACATATTAGTAGTAATCGTACTTGTACTAGTCCTACTAGTACGTACTACTACTCGTACTAGTACTGCACCACAACTAGTAGTACATACTAGTAGTACTAGTTGTACTAGTATTACATACTAGTATGTACTACTAATACTAGTAAGTACTACTAGTATGTACTACTAGTAGCATGTACTACTAGTAGCATGTACTACTAGTAGTACGTACTGCTACTACTTGTACTTTTACTACAAATATGTACTAGTAGTAGTAGTGCAAGTAGTATATACTTGTAGTACTAGTACTATTAGTATGTATTACTAATAGTAGTACGTAGTACATATTAATATTACTAGTACTTGTACTAGTCCTACTAGTACGTACTACTACTCGTACTAGTACTGCACCACAACTAGTAGTACATACTAGTAGTACTAGTTGTCCTAGTAGTACTAGTTGTATTAATAGTACATACTAGTATGTACTACTAGTACTAGTAAGTACTACTAGTATGTACTACTAGTAATATTAGTACGTAGTAGTAGAAGTATTAGTACGTAGTACTAGTAGTACTAGTATTAGTATGTACAACTTGTAGTACATACTTTTACTACTAGTAGTACATACTTGTACGAGTTGTACTAGTATGTACTACTAGTATTAGTATGTACTAGTATTAGTATGTACTACAAGTAATATGTACTATTAGTATTAGTTTGTACTACTAGTAGTATGTACTACAAGTAGTATGTACTACTAGTATTAGTATGTACTACTAGTAGTATGTACTACTACTATTACTATGTACTACTAGTAGTATGTACTATAACTATTATTAGTAGTACATACCACTACTACAACTTATAGTTTTACTACAAATATGTACTACTAGTACTAGTGCATGTACTATATACTTGTAGTACTAGTACTACTAAAATGTATTACTACTAGTAGTACATAGTACATAATAGTAGTACTAGTACTTGTACTAATCCTACTAGTACGTACTACTACTCGTACTAGTACTGCACCATAACTAGTAGTACATACTAGTAGTACTAGTTGTACTAATAGTACATACTAGTATGTACAACTAAAATGTACTACTAGTAGTATTAGTACGTACTACTAGTAGTACTAGTACGTAGTACTAGTCCTAGTATGTAGTACTAGAATTAGTATGTACAACTTGTAGTACATACTTGTACTACTAGTAGTACGTACTTGTACGAGTAGTACTAGTATGTACTACTAGTATTAGTATGTACTACTAGTAGTATGTGCTACTAGTATTAGTATGTACTACTACTATTAGTATATACTACTAGTAGTATGTACTACTACTATTATTAGTAGTACATACCACTTCGACTACTTGTACTTTTAACACAAATATGTACTACTAGTACTAGTGCAAGTAGTATATACTTGTAGTACTAGTACTACTAGTATGTATTACTACTAGTAGTACATAATACATACTAGTAGTTCTAGTACTTTTACTAGTCCTACTAGTACGTACTACTACTCCTACTAATACTGCACCATAACTAGTAGTACATACTAGTAGTACTAGTTGTACTAGTAGTACTAGTACGTAGTACTAGTACGTAGTGCTAATTATAATATATACAACTTGCAGTACATACTTGTACTACTAGTAGTACATATTTGTACGAGTAGTAGTACTAGTATTAGTATGTACTTCTAGTAGTATGTACTACTAGTAGTATGTACTACTAGTAGTATGTTCTACTAGTAGTATGTATTACTAGTATTAGTACGTACTACTACTATTATTAGGAGTACATGCCACTACAACTACCTGTACTTTTACTACAAATATGAACTACTAGTACTAGTAATAGTAATAGTACTAGTACTACTAGTATGTATTAATACTAATAGTACATAGTACATACTAGTAGTACTAGTACTTGTACTAGTCCTACTAGTACGTACTACTACTCGCACTAGTACGGCACCAAAAGTAGTCGTACATACTAGTAGTACTAGTTGTACTAGTAGTACATACTGGTATGAACTACTAGTACTAGTAAGTACTACAAGTATGTACTATTAGTAGTACTAGTACGTACAACTAGTAGGACTAGTACGTAGTACTAGTATGTAGTACTAGTATTAGTATGTACAACTTGTAGTACATACTTGTACGAGTAGTACTAGTAAGTACTACTAGTATTAGTATGTACTACAAGTAATATGTACTACTAGTATTAGTATGTACTACTAATAGTATGTACTACTAGTATTAGTATGTACTACTAGTAGTATGAAGTACTACGATTAGTATGTACTACTAGTAGTACTAGTACTTGTATGTATTACTACAGTAGTACATAGTACGTACTAGTACTTGTACTAGTCCTACTAGTACGTACTACTACTCGTACTAGTACTGCACCACAACTAGTAGTACATACTAGCAGTACTAGTTGTACTTATAATACATACTAGTATGTTCTACTAGTACTAGTAAGTACTACTAGTATATACTACAAGTAGTATCAGTACGTCTACTAGTAGCACTAGTACGTAATACTAGTAGTACTAGTATGTAATACTAGTAGTACTAGTACGTAGTACTAATATGTAGTACTAGTATTAGTATGTACAACTTGTAGTACATACTTGTACTACTAGTATTACATACTTGTACGAATAGTACTAGTATATACTACTAGTATTAGTATGTACTACTAATAGTATGTACTACTAGTATTAGTATGTACTACTAGTATTAGTATGTAAAACTAGTAGTATGTACTACTACTATTAGTATGTACTATTATTAGTAGTACATACCACTACTACTACTTGTAGTTTTACAAAACATATGTACTACTAGTACTAGGGCAAGTAATATATACTTGTGGTACTAGTACTACTAGTATGTATTAGTACAAGTAGTACATAATAAATACTTGTAGTACTAGTACTTGTACTAGTCCTACTAGTACGTAGTACTACTCGTACCGGTACTGCACCACAACTAGTAGTACATACTAGCAGTATTAGTTGTACTAGTAGTACTAGTACTGTACTAGTCCTACTAGTACGTACTACTACTCGTACTGGTACTTCACCACAACTAGTAGTACATACTAGTAGTACTAGTTGTACTAGTTGTACATAGTAGTTTGTACTCGTAGTACTAGTTAGTATTACTAGTATGTACTATTAGTAGTATTAGTACGTACTACTAGTAGTACTAGTACGTAAGACTAGTACTATTAGTATATAGTACTAGAATTAGTATGTACAACTTGTAGTACATACTTGTACTACTAGTAGTACATACTTGTATGAGTAGTAGTAGTATGTACTACTAGTATTAGTATGTACTACTAGTAGTATGTACTACTGGTATTAGTATGTACTACTAGTAGTATGTAATACTAGTATTAGTATGTACTACTAGTAGTATGTACTACTACTATTAGTATATACTACTAGTAGTATGTACTACTACTATTATTAGTAGTACATACCACTACGACTACTTGTACTTTTAACACAAATATGTACTACTAGTACTAGTGCAAGTAGTATATACTTGTGGTACTAGTACTACTAGTATGTATTACTACTAGTAGTACATAATACATACTAGTAGTACTAGTACTTTTACTAATCCTACCAATACCACCTACTAGTACTAGTACAGCACCAAAACTAGTAGTACATACTAGTAGTACTAGTTGTACTAGTAGTACTAGTAAGTATTATTTATATGTACTACTAGTAGTATTAGTACGTAGTACTAGTACGTAGTACTAGTTGTACTAGTATGTAGTGCTAATTATAGTATGTACAACTTGTAGTACATACTTGTACTACTAGTAGTACATATTTGTACGAGTAGTAGTAGTATGTACTACTAGTATTAGTACGTACTTCTAGTAGTATGTACTACTAATAGTATGTACTACAAGTAGTATGTATTACTAGTATTAGTATGTACTACTACTATTATTAAATGTACATACCACTACTACTACCTGTACTTTTACTACAAATATGTACTACTGGTACTAGTGCAAGTAGTATATACTGATAGTACTAGTACTACTAGTATGTATTACTACTAGTAGTACATAGTACATACTAATAGTACTAGTTGTACTAGTAGTACATACTGGTATGTACTACTAGTACTAGTAAGTACTACAAGTATGTACTATTACTAGCATTAATACGTACTACTAGTAGGACTAGTACGTAGTACTAGTATGTTGTACTAGTATTAGTATGTACAACTTGTAGTACATACTTGTACTACTAGTAGTACATATTTGTACGAGTAGTACTAGTAAGTACTACTAGTACAAGAATGTACTAGTATGAGTATGTACTACAAGTAATATGTACTACTAGTATTAGTATGTACTACTAGTAGTATGTACTACTAGTATTAGTATATACTACTAGTAGTATGTACTACTACTATTATTAGTAGTACATACCACTACTACTACTTGTACTTTTACTACAAATATGTACTACTCGTACTAGTGCAAGTAGGATATACTTGTAGTACTAGTACTACTAGTATGTATTACAACTAGTAGTACATAGTACATACTAGTAGCACTAGTACTTGTACTAGTTCTACTAGTACGTACAACTACTCGTACTAGTACTGCACCAAAACTAGTAGTACATACTAGTAGTACTAGTTGTAATAGTAGTACATACTAGTAGTACTAGTTGTGCTAGTAGTACATACTGGTATGTACTACTAGTACTAGTAAGTACTACAAGTATGTACTATTAGTAGTATTAGTACGTACTACTAGTAGGACTAGTACGTAGTGCTAGTATGTAGTACTAGTATTAGTATGTACAACTTGTAGTACATACTTGTACTACTTGTAGTACATACTTGTACTACTAGTAGTACATACTTGTACTACTAGTAGTACATACTTGTACTACTAGTAGTACATACTTGTACTACTAGTAGTACATACTTGTACGAGTAGTACTAGTAAGTAGTACTAGTATTAGTATGAGTATGTACTACAAGTAATATGTACTACTAGTATTAGTATGTACTACTAGTAGTATGTACTACTAGTATTAGTATGTACTACTAGTAGTATGTAGTACTACTATTTGTATGTACTACTAGTAGTACTAGTACTTGTATGTATTACTACAGTAGTACATAGTACATACTAGTAGTTCTAGTACTTGTACTAGTCCTACTAGTACGTACTACTACTCGTACTAGTACTGTACCACAACTAATAGTACATCCTAGTAGTATTAGTTGTACAATAGTACATACTAGTATGTTCTACTAGTACTAGTAAGTACTACTAGTATGTACTACTAGTAGTATTAGTACGTCCACTAGTAGCACTAATACGTAATACTAGTAGTACTAGTACGTAGTACTAGTAGTACTAGTATGTAGTACTAGTAGTACTAGTATGTAGTACTAGTATTAGTATGTACAACTTTTGGTACATACTTGTACTACTAGTATTACATACTTTTACGAGTAGTACTAGTATGTACTACTTGTATTAGTATGTACTACTAGTAGTATGTACTATTAATAGTATGTACTACTAGTATTAGTATGTACTACTAGTATTAGTATGTACTACTACTATTAGTATGTACTACTAGTAGTATGTACTACTACTATTATTAGTAGTACATACCACTATTACTACTTGTACTTTTACAACAAATATGTACTACTAGTACTAGGGCAAGTAGTATATACTTGTGGTACTAGTACTATTAGTATGTATTAGTACTAGTAGTACATAATACATACTAGTAGTACCAGTACTTCTACTAGTCCTACTAGTACGTACTACTACTCGTACTGGTACTGCACCACAACTAGTAGTACTAGTTGTACTAGTAGTACTAGTACTGTACTAGTCCTACTACTCGTATTGGTACTTCACCACAACTAGTAGTACATACTAGTAGTACTAGTACTGTACTAGTCCTACTAGTACGTACTACTACTCGTACTGGTACTTCACCACAACTAGTAGTACATACTAGTTGCACTAGTAGTACATAGTAGTTTGTACTCGTAGTACTAGTTACTATTACTAGTATGTACTACTAGTAGTATTAATACGTACTACTTGTAGTAATAGTACGTAGTACTAGTACTACTAGTATGTAGTACTAATATTAGTATGTACAACTTGTAATACATACTTGTACAACGAGTAGTACATACTTGTACGAGTAGTAGTAGTATGTACAACTTGTATTAGTATGTACTACTAGTAGTATGTACTACTAGTATTAGTATGTACTTTTAGTAGTATGTACTACTAGTATTAGTATGTACTACTAGTAGTATATACTACTAGTATTAGTATGTACTACTAGTAGTATGTACTATTAGTATTAGTATGTACTACTAGTAGTATATACTACTACTATTAGTATGTACTACTACTATTAGTATGTACTACTAGTAGTATGTACTACTACTATTAGTATGTACTACTAGTAGTATGTTCTACAATTATTATTAGTAGTACATACCACTACTACTACTTGTACTTTTACTACAAATATGTACTACTACTCGTACTAGTCCTACTAGTAGTACATAGTACATACTAGTAGTACTAGTACTTGTACTTGTCTTACTAGTACGTACTACTACCCGTACTAGTACTGCACCACAACTAGTAGTACATACTAGTAGTACTAGTTGTATTAGTGGTACATACTGGTATGTACTACTAGAACTAGTAAGTACAACAAGTATGTACTATTAGTAGTATTAGTACGTACTACTAGTAGTACTAGTACCTTGTACTAGTAGTACTAGTATGTAGTACTAGTATTAGTATGTACAACTTATAGTACATACTTGTACAACTAGTAGTACATACTTGTACGAGTAGTACTAGTATGCACTACTAGTATCAGTATGTACTACTAGTAGTATGTACTACTAGTATTAGTATGTACTACTCGTATTGGTATATACTACTAGTAGTATGTACTACTAGTATTAGTATATACTACTAGTAGTATGTACTACTACTATTATTAGTAGTACATACCACTACTACTACTTGTACTTTTACTACAAATATGTACTACTAGTACTAGTGCAAGTAATATATACTTGTAGTACTAGTACTACTAGTATGTATTACAACTAGTAGTACATAGTACATACTAGTAGTACTAGTACTTGAACTAGTCCCACTAGTACGTACTACTACTCGTACTAGTACTGCACCACAACTAGTAGTACATACTAGTAGCACTTGTTGTACTATTAGTACATACTAGTATGTTCTACTAGTACTAGTAAGTACTACTAGTATGTACAACTAATACTAGTAAGTACTACTAGTATGTACTACTAGTAGTATTAATACGTACTACTAGTAGTACTAGTAGTATTAGTACGTACTACTAGAAGTAGTAGTACGTAGTACTAGTATTAGTATGTACAACTTGTAGTACATACTTGTACTACTAGTAGTACATACTTGTACGAGTAGTACTAGTATGTACTACTAGTATTAGTATGTACTACTAGTAGTATGTACTACTAGTATTAGTATGTACTACTAATAGTATGTACTATTAGTATTAGTATGTACTACTAGTATTAGTATGTACTATTAGCATTAAAATGTACTACTAGAAATATGTACTACTAGTATTAGTATGTTCTGCTAGTAGTATGTACTACTACTATTAGTGTGTACTACTAGTAGTATGTACTACTACTATTATTAGTAGTACATACCACTACTACTACTTGTACTTTTACTACAAATATGTACTACTAGTACTAGTAAGTATTACTAGTATGTACAACTAGTACTCGTAAATACTACTAGTATGTACTAGTACGTAGCACGTAGTACTAGTAGTACTAGTATTAGTATGTACTACTAATAGTTTGTACTACTAGTATTAGTATGTACTACTAGTAGTATGTACTATTAGTATTAATATGTATTAGTAGTAGTATGTACTACTACTATTAGTATGTACTACTATTAGTATGTAGTACATACTACAACTACTACTTGTACTTTTACTCCAAATATGTATTTATAGTACTAGTGCAAGTAGTATATACTTGTAGTACTAGTATTACTAGTATGTATTACTACTAGTAGTACATAGTACATACTAGTAGTACTAGTACTTGTACTAATCCTACTAGTACGTACTACTACTCGTACTAGTACTGCCCCACAACTAGTAGTACATACTAGTAGTACTAGTTGTACTAGTTGTACTAGTAGTACATACTAGTATGTACTACTAGTAGTACTAGTACGTACTAGTATGTAGTACTAGTATTAGTTGTACAACTTGTAGTACATACTTGTACTACTAGTAGTACATACTTGCACGAGTAGTACTAGTATGTACTACTAGTATTAGTATGAACTACTACTAGTAGTATGTACTACTAGTATTAGTATGTACTACTAGTATTAGTATGTACTACTACTATTAGTATGTACTACTAGTAGTATGTACTACTACTATTAGTATGTACCACTACTAGTATGTACTAGTACTACTATTAGTACTACTACTAGTATGTACTACTAGTACTAGTAAGTACTACTAGTATTAGTAAGTACTACTAGTCTGTACTACTAGTAGTATTAGTACGTACTACTAGTATGTAGTACTAGTAGTACTAGTTTGTAGTACTAGTATTAGATGTACAACTTGTAGTACTAATACTACTAGTAGTACATACTTGTACGAGTAGTACTAGTTTGTACTACTAGTATTAGTATGTACTACTAGTAGTACATATTAGTATTAATACTAGTAGTACTTACTAGTTCTAGTAGTACATGCATACTAGTATCTACTAGTGGTACATACTAGTATTAGTACTAGTAGTACTTATTAGTACTAATAGTGCATACTAGTACTACTACTAGTAGTACTTATTTGTACTAGTAGTACATACTAGGATGTACTACTAGTAGTAGTAAGTACTACTAGTATGTACTACTCGTAGTATCAGTACGTACTACTAGTAGTACTAGTATGTAGTACTAGTGTTAGTATGTACAACTTGTAGTACATACTTGTACGAGTAGTACTAGTATGTACTACTAGTATTAGTATGTACTACTAATAGTATGTACTACTAGTAGTATGCACTATTAGTATTAGTCTGTACTACTAGTATTAGTATGTACTACTAGTGTTAGTATGTTTTACTAGTAGTATATACTACTACTATTAGTATGTACTACTTCTATTATTAGTAGTACATACCACTACTACTACTTGTACTTTTACTACAAATATGCACTACTAGTACTAGTGCAAGTAGTATATACTTGTAGTACTAATACTATTAGTATGTATTACTACTAGTAGTATATAGTACATACTAGTAGTACTAGTACTTGTACTAGTCCTACTAGTACGTACTACCACTCGTACTAGTACTGCACCACAACTAGTAGTACATATTAGTAGTACTAATTGTACTAGTAGTACATATACTAGTATGTACCACTAGTACTAGTAAGTACTACTGGTATGTACTACTAGAAGTATTAGTACGTACTACTAGTAATACTAGTACGTAATACTAGTAGTACTAGTATGTAGTACTAGTATTAGTATGTACTACTTGTAGTACATACTTGTACTACTAGTAGTACATACTTGTACGAGTAGTACTAGTTTGTACTACTATTATTAGTATGTACTACTAGTAGTACATATTAGTACTTTTACTAGTAGTACTTACTAGTTCTTGTAGTACATGCATACTAGTATCTACTAGTGGTACTTACTAATATTAGTACTAGTAGTACTTATTAGTATTATGGTCACAAGGTATGGATGAGGATAGGTTGTTGTTCGTTGAGGGACTTAGAGACCAGTCAGTTCGTTGGAGCCCACCCCACTTATGGCATCCCTCAAAGTAGTGGGGCCTATGCATTTGAGACCTAACCAGAGATTTGCAGGGGGACAAAGCACTACCCACCACTAGCACAGTGGGCTTGAAGCTTGAAGCCCAAGGGTACGGAGTAGACAGGGGCTTCAAGCCTGCAGCGGGAGGCGCCGGCTCGCTCAGTGCGTAAGCACTTCGCTTCGCTGGGAGCAGGTGTTGGTAAACCTGCTCAACTAGTAGTGCATACTAATACTACTACTGGTAGTACTTATTTGTACTAGTAGTACATAGTAATATGTACTACTAGTACAAACTAGCATTTGTACTACTATTAGTATGTACTACTAGTACAAACTAGCATTTGTTCTACTATTAGTATGTACCACTAGTAGTATATTCTTGTAGTATATACAAGCACTGGTGCTAGTACTAGTACGTACAACTACTACTAGTATGTACTGCTAGTACTAGTACGTACTACTATTAAGTGTACATACTAGTTTTACTAATAGATACTAGTACTTCTACTAGTAGTACTCGTAGTAGTACTAGAACTAGTAGTAGTACAAGTAGAAGTACTGGAACTAGTAGTAGTACAAGTAGAAGTAGCTGTATTATTAGTAGTACTAGTAGTAATACATACTAGTAGTACTGACAACTAGTACATACAAGTAGTACAGACACCTACTACATTCAAGAAGTATATACTAGTTGTACATTCTAGTAGTACTAGAATTACTAGCACTAGTAGTACATACTAGTACTAGTAGTGGTACATAATAGTAGTGCATAATAGTAGTACTAGTATGTACTAATAGTATGTATTACTAGTATGTACTAATAGTACTACTGAGTGCTATTACTAATAATACTAATAGTAATATTACTATTAGTAGTAATAGTACTACCACAATAGTAATAATAGTACTACTATTTATAATACTAGTGTTACTAATATTATTAGCACTACTGCTATTTGTAATAGTAGTTCCATTGTAGTAGTACTAATAGTGGCATTATTACTATACTAGTATTACAAGTAATGCATACAAGTATGTAGTACAAGTACGTATGACTATTAGTAGTAGTACTAGTAGTTGTAATACTACTAGTACTAGTACTACATTCTAGTATGTAGTACTAGTAGTTGTAATACTACTAGTACTAGTACTACATTCTAGTATGTAGTACTAGTACATACTAGTACAAATACTACTACACACTTGTACTACATAGTACTTACTAGTACTACATAATACATACTAATACTAGTACTTACTAGTACTACATAATACATACTAATACTAGTACATACTAGTTCAAGAGGTACTAGTACTAGTTGTACATATTAGTACTAGTAGTACATACTAGTAGTACTAGTACGTTCTACAATGATGTACTACTAGTAGTATTAGTACTAGTATACTACTTTTACATACTACTAGTACTAGTACATACTAGTACTTCTGCTAATATGTACTACTAGTACTAGTACGTACTACTAGATTAGTAGTACATAGTTGTAGTTGTACTAATAAAACATTTCTAATACTAGTACTACTAGTATGTACTACTAGAATTACTAGTACTAGTATGTACTACTCGTACTAATACGTATTAGTAGTGTAAGTACTTGTACTACTAGTCGTATATAATACTTGTACATACCAGTACTAATAATAGTAGTGCATACTAGTAGTACATACGGATACGTACAAGTAGTACTACTAGTATGTACTAGTAGTATTAATACTAGTACTACTAGTAAAAACTAGTACAAAGACTAGTACTTGTTCGTACTACTAGCACAAACCAGTAGTATATACTAGTAATATTAGTAGTATGTACTTCTAGTAGTACTAGTACTGCTAGTATGTACTTCTAGTAGTACTCGTACTATTAGTACATACTAGTACAAGTAGTACGTACTACTACTAGTACTAGTACAAGTAGTACGTACTACTACTAGTACTAGTACAAGTAGTACGTACTACTACTAGTACCAGTACTTGTAGTACGTACTACTAGTGGTACTAGTAGTACATTACTAGTACTATTAGTATGTACTACAAGTATATACTAGTACTACAACTACTATTAGTACATGCTACTAGTAGTACAAACTACAAGTGAATAATCTACTAGTAATAATAGTACTACTAATTCTAGTAGTACTAGCACTACTACAACTAGTATCTACTACTACTAGCACATAATACTTCCACTACTACTACTACATACTTGTATGTACTACTAGTATGTACTAATAGTAATAGTATTAGTACTACTAGTACATACTAGTACAAGAACTAGTACTAGTTTATACACTAGTACATACTTATTGTATTAATAGTAGTAAATACTAGCAATGCATACTAGTACATACTTATTGTATTAATAGTATACATACTAGTAGTAAATACTAGTATGTATACTTCGAGTACATACTAGTGGTATGTACATACTAGTATGTATACTACTAGTACATGCCAGTAGTATACATACTGGTACATACTAACACTTGTAGTACATACGAGTATGTGTACTACTAGTACGTACTAGTACATACTAGTATATACTAGTAGTATACGTACTAGTATGTACTTGTAGTAAACATACTAATTGTAGTAGTACAAGTATGTACTTGTAGTACTACTAGTATATACTAATATATACTAGTAGTATGTACTTGTAGTTGTAGTAGTACAAGTATGTACTTTTACTAGTAGTATACATACTAGTTGTAATAGTACAAGTATGTACTTGTAGTACTATTACTAGTACAGTATGTACTACTAGTACTAGTAGTAAGTAGTACTAGTATGTACTAATAGTAGTAGTACTAGTATATACTAGTAGTAGTAGTACTAGTATGTGCTACTAGTACTAGTAGTAGTAGTACTAGTATGTGCTACTACTACTACTAGTAAGTATTACTAGAAGTACTGAAATTAATACTACTAGTAGCACATTATTAGTACTAGCACTAGTACTACTAGTATGTACTACTAGAGCTACTAGTATGTACTACTAGAGCTACTAGTATGTGCAACTAGTATGCACTACTAGTAGTATAAGTACTAATAGTATATACTACTACTAATACTACATACTACAAGTATATACTACTTGCACTAGTACTAGTAGTACATATTTGAAGTAAAAGAACAAGTAGTAGTGGTATGTACTACTAATAATAGTAATAGTACATACTACTAGTAGTACATACTAATACTAGTAGTACGTACTACTAGTAGTACATACTAATATTAGTAGTACATACTACTAGTAGTACATACTAATACTAGTAGTACATATTACTTGTAGTACATACTAATACTAGTACATACTAATACTAGTAGTACATACTAGTACAACTCGTACAAGTATGTACTACTAGTAGTAAAATTATGTACTACAAGTTGTACATACTAATATTAGTACTACATAATAGTACTACCAGTACTATGTACTAGTACTACTAGGACTACGTGCTAGTACTACGTACTATTACTACTAGTAGTACTTACTAGTAATAGTAGTACATACTAGTATGTACTAGTACAACTAGTATGTACTACTAGTTGTGGTGCAGTACTAGTACGAGTAGTAGTACGTGCTAGTAGAACTAGTACACGTACTAGTACTACTAGTATGTACTATGTACTACTAGTAGTAATACATACTAATAGTATTAGTACTACAAGTATATACTACTTGCACTAGTACTAGTAGTACGTATTTGTAGTAAAAGTACAAGTAGTAGTAGTACATACTAATAGTAATACATGCTACTAGTAGTACATACTAATAGTACTTATTAGTACTAGTAGTACATACCAGTATGTACTACTAGTTGTGGTGCAGTACTAGTACGAGTAGTAATACGTACTTGTAGGACTAGTACAAGTACTAGTACTACTAGTATGTCTTATGTACTCCTAGTAGTAATACATACTAGTAGTACTAGTACTACAAGTATATACTACTTGCACTAGTACTAGTAGTACATATTTGTAGTAAAAGTACAAGTAGTAGTAGTGGTATGTACTACTAATAATAGTAGTAGTACATACTACTAGTAGTACATGCTACTAGTAGTACATACTAATACTAGTAGTACGTACTACTACTACTCATACAAGTATGTACTGCTAGTAGTACAAGTATGTACTACAAGTTGTACATACTAATACTAGTACTACATACTAATACTACTAATACTACGTACTAATACTACTAGTAGTACATACTAATACTACTAGTAGTACATACTAGTAATACTTTCTAGTACTAGTAGTACATACTAGTATGTACTACTAGTACAACTAGTACTACTAGTATGTACTACTGGTATGTACTACTAGTTGTGGTGCAGTATTAGTACGAGTAGTAGTACGTACTAGTAGAACTAGTACAAGTACTAGTACTAGTAGTATGTACTATGTACTACTAGTAGTAATACATACTAGTAGTACTAGTACTACAAGTATATACTACTTACACTATTACTAGTACTACATATTTGTTGTAAAAGTACTAGTAGTAGTAGTATGTACTACTAATAATAGTAGTAGTAGTAGTAGTAGTAGTATGTTCTACTATTATTAGTATTTGTAGTTAGTACTACTAGTAAGTACTACTACTAATAGTACTTGTAGAAGTAGTATATTCTAGTACTAGTACATTCTAGTAGTACATACTAGTACTAGTAGTCGTACAACTAGTACTTCTAGTAGTATACATTATTAGTAGTAGCACTATTAGTAGTATGTACTACTAGTAGTAGTGCTACTCGTACATATTAGTATGTACTACTACTAATATTACTAGTAGTATGTACTACAACTAGTACTTCTAGTAGTTTATACTACTAGTAGTAGTACTACTAGTACATACTAGTATGTACTACTACTAGCTGTAGTGCAATTAATAGTAAGTACTACTAATAGCTGTAGTGCTATTAATAATATGTACTACTAGTAGTAGTACATACTAGTATGTATTACTAGTAGTAGTACATACTAGTATGTACTACTAGTAGTATTACATACTAGTATGTACAAGTTGTACTACTACTAATAGTACTACTAGTACATACTAGTATGTACTACTACCAGCAGTAGTACTATTAATAGTATGTACTACTAGTAGTAGTACTACTTGTACATACTGGTACGTACTACTACTGGTAGTACATACTATTAGTAGTAGTAGCACTAGTACTACTAGTATGTACTACTAGTACTATTAGTAGGTAATACTAGTACTACTATTATGTACTACTTGTACTAGTTGTATGGACTGTCGGTAGTAGTAGTAGTATTTGTTGTTCATACTAGTAATAGTAATACTAATAGTACATACTAGTAGTAGTACTACTAGTAGGAGTAGTCCATACAACTAGTACAAACTACTATTACTACTAGCAGAAGTAGTAGTGCTAGTAGAACCTACTAGTAGTAGTACTACTAGTACATACTAGTAGTACTACTAGTAGTAGTACAAATAGTACATACTAATAGTAGTACTAGTAGTAGTAGTATTAATAATACATATTAGAAGTACTACTACTATTAGTACTAGTAGTAGTACTACTACTAGTATGTACTACTAGTAGTACTTGTAGTCCATACAACTAGTACATACTACTGTTACTACTAGTAGTAGTAGTAGTACTAGTAGTACATACTAGTAGTAGTACTAGTAGTAATACTACTAGTAGTAGTACTAGTAGTACTACTAGTAGTAGTACTACTAGTATATACTTCTAGTAGTACTACTAGTATATACTTCTAGTAGTACTAGTACTAGTACTACTAGTATATACTTCTAGTACTAGTAATAGTACTACTAATATATACTTCTAGTAGTACCACTAGTATATACTTCTAGTAGTACTAGTACTAATACTACTAGTACATATTAGTACAAGTTGTACATACTACTAGTACATACTAGTACTACTTCTACTACTACTACTAGTACATACTGGTATGTACTGCTTGTATGTTCTACTAGTACACTAGTATATGTACTGCTAGTAATGTCTGTACTAGTACTACTAGTACATATTCGTACTACTACTACTAGTATCAGTACTTCTAGTACATGCTAGTACGTTGTATTGGTACATACCAATATGTACTACTAGTGTGTAGTACATGTACTACTAGTACGTACAACTAGTAGTAGTAGTAGTAATTGTTCTACTAATAGTACATACTAGTAGTACTTGTACTGGTATTACTAGCAGTACTAATACTATGTGTACTAATAGTAGTATTACAAGTACGTACTACAAGTACTAGTACTACTCGTAGTAGTACTACTGGTACTAAAACTAGTACGGACTAGTAGTACCAGTGTTGGTACTTGTACAAGTAGTACTAGTTCTAGTACTATTAGTAATGCATACAAGTAGTACGAGTAGTACATACTAGTAGTACTAGTAATGCATACTAGTACTACATACTAGTAATACTAATAGAAACAGTACTACTAGTACTAGTAGTAGTTCTAGTACGACTAGTAGTACCACTAAAACTAGTATTACTAGTATATACTAATCTGTACTACTAGTACTAGTAGTGCTACTAGTACTACTACTAGGACGTACTACTAGTGCTAGTACTAGTAGTACGTAGTATATACTAGTAGTATGTACTACAAGTAGTACTAGTAGTAGTAGTACTTGTACTAGTAGTACATCTACTACTACTACGTACTACTTGTACTAGTACTATTTTTACAAACTAATACTACTACTACTTGTAGTACCTACTACTAGTATATACTACTACTACTAGTACATACTACTACTACTAGTACAGACTACTACTACTAGTACTATTAGTATATACTAGTAGTAGTAAATACTATTAGTAGTAGTAAATACTACTAGTAGTAGTAAATATTACTAGTAGTACTAGTAGTAGTACTACAAGTACATACTAGTATGTACTACTACCCGTACTACTAACAGTATCTACCACTAGTAGTATATTCTACTAGTAGTAGTACTACTACTACTACTTGAAGTACATACTACTAGTATATACTACTACTATTAGTACATACTACTACTACTAGTATTATTAGTATATACTAGTAGTAGTAAATACTACTAGTTGTAGTAAATACTGCTTGTAGTAGTAAATACTTCTAGTAGTAGTAAATACTACCAGTAGTACTAGTAGTAGTACTACAAGTACATACTAGTATGTACTACTACTCGCACTACTAGCAGTATCTACTACTAATAGTACATACTAGTAAGACTCTGCTACTAGTACATAAAAGTAATAATACTAGTAGTAGTACGTACTAGTACTCACTACTAATAATACATACTATTTGTTGTATTAGTAGTAGTACATACTTGTACGTACTACTAGTACTACTAGTAATACATACTATTTGTTGTACTAGTAGTAGTACATACTAGTATATACTACTTCTTGTAATACAAAGTACTATGTACTACTAGTATGTACTACTAGTACTAGTGGTAGTAGTAATAGTATGTACTTCTAGTATGTACTACAATTATGTTGTAGTACTAGAAATAGTACTACTCGTACAAGTACTAATACTAGTATTACTTGTACTACTAATATGTACTACAAGTACAAGTACGTACTACTAGTCCTAACAGTAGTACTAGTACTAGTTGTACGTACTACCAGTGGTACTAGTAGTACATTACTACTAGTAGTACTTGTACCTACTAGTTCCAATATTAGTACTACTAGTATATACTAGTACTACAACTACTAGTAGTACATTCTACTAGTAGTACATACGACAAGTACATATTACTACTAGTTGTAGTAGTACTGGTAGTACTAGTAATTCTAGTAGTACTAAGACTACTACTATTAGTATTTACTACTACAGCTACTAGTACTACTAGTAGTATTTACTAGTAGTACATACTAGTAATACATACTAGTAGAATATACTAGTACTACTAGTACATATTAGTACAAATATTATAGTACGAGTAGTACAAACTACTTGTACATACTATTAGTACTACTGTTATTACTAGTAGCACATACTACTAGTACTAGTAGTACATACTACTAGTTTGTACACCTAGTAGTTGTACTTGTACTAATATTAGTTCCACTAGTACAATTAGTACATACTAGTAGTACTAGTTTTATTAGTAGTACATACAAATAGTACATACTAATACGTACAACTTGTATATACTACTAATGCTACTAGTACATACAAGTACTACTACGAATAGTACTAGTAGTACATACTATTAATACTTGTAGTACATAATAGTAGTACTAGTATTAATACTTGCACAACTACTAGTAGTAGTAGTAGTAGTAGTAGTAGTAATAGTACTATGTACGACAAGTATGTACTACTAGTGGTAGTATTAGAATGTACTAGTAGTAGTTGTACTAGTATGTGCTAATAGTACTAGTATTATTACTACTAGTAGTAAATACTCGTTGTACTAGTAGTACATATTATTAGTACATACTAGTTGTAATACTTTTAGTACTAGTACTAGTACATGTACTAGTAGTACTAATTCTTGTACCATTAATAGTACATACTAGTAGTACATACTACTATGTACTACTAGCACTAGTAGTAGTAGTACTAGTATGTAATAATAATAGTACTACTAGTACATATTAGTACTACTACTACTAGTACTAGTAGTACATACTACTAGTACGTACTACTACCAGTACTACTAGTATCTACTACTAGTATTAGTACGTACTTCAAGTACTAGTACTAGTACTAATACGATCATTAATAGTACATACTACTAGTAGTACATTACTAGTACTAGTACTAGTGCTACTAGTGTGTACTACTAGTACTACTCATTTGTACTACTAGTACTAGTGCTGCTACTACTAGTATATACTAGTATAACTACTATTAGTATCAGCCCTAATAATACAAACAAGTACTAGTACTAAAACTACTACTAGTATATACTACTACTAGTACATACTAGTTCTAGAGGTACTAGTACTAGTTGTACATACTAGTACTAATAGTACATACTAGTAGTACTAGTACTACTAGCAGTACATAATAATAGTACTAGTAGTACTAGCACAACTACTAGTACAACTAGTAGTACTAGTACTACTAGTATGTACTAGCACTAGTACTACTAAAACTAGTACTATCCGTACTATTTCTAATATTACTACTACTTGTAAATACTAGTACTACTAGTACTAGCACTACGAGTAGTAGTTCATACTAGTAT
Source organism: Amborella trichopoda (assembly GCF_054954075.1). Taxonomy (NCBI): domain Eukaryota; kingdom Viridiplantae; phylum Streptophyta; class Magnoliopsida; order Amborellales; family Amborellaceae; genus Amborella; species Amborella trichopoda. The sequence goes on from NC_142338.1 coordinate 34,673,589, forward strand.
TATTACATACTAGTACTACTAGTAAATACAAGTACTACTAGTACTAGCACTACGAGTAGTAGTACATACTAGTACTATTACATACTAGTACTATTAGTAGAACATACTACTAGTTCTAATAGTATATACTAGTAGTACTAGTATTAGTAATGTACTACTATTACTACTGGTAGTATGTACTACTAGAGTAAGTACTACTAGTACTAATTGTATGTATTAGTACTAGTAGTACTAGCACCAGTACAAGTAATAGTAGTTCTAATAGTACTAGTTCGAGTACTATTAGTAGTACATATTAGTTGTACATAATAGTATGTACTACTAATACTAGTAGTATGTACTATTAGTATGTACTACTAGTATGTACTAGTACTAGTACAACTAATACTATTAATATGTACTATTAGTATGTACTACTAATATGTACTAGTACTAGTACAACCAATACTAGTACTACTAGTACATCATACTTGTACTAATAGTATTTACTAGTAGTACATAATAATATGTACTAGTAGTATGTACCTAGTATGTACTAGTACTCGTAGTAGTATGTGCTAGTTGTAGTACAAACTAGTAGTACTAGTACTAGTACTGCAAGTAGTACTAGCACTACTAGTACTAATAATAGTAGTACTAGAAGTATGTACTAATAGCATGTACTGTACTAATAGGAGTAGTACTAGTATGTACTAGTAGTACTAGCACTAGTACGTACTAGTAGTACTACTACTAGTACATACAATCTTTCTTACGAGTAGTACATACCAGTAGTACTAGTAGTATATACTAGTATGACTACAAGTACTATTACTACTAGTAGTAGCAGTACTAGTATTACAAGTAGTATATACTAGTATGTACTACAAGTACTATTATTAATAGTAGTTCCAATACATGTATTACTAGTATGTACTACTAGTATGGACTACTAGTACTATTCGTATGTAGTACTAGTAGTATTAGTACTAGTACTACTAGTACATACCGGTACAACTACTACTAATACTAATAGTACATACTACTAGTACATACTACTAATACATACTACAACTACTACTACTAGTAGTACAAACTACAAGTACATACTAGTAGGTACTACTAGTATTACTAGTAGTACGTACGAATAGTACTAGTACTGGTACTACTACTAGTAGCACATACTAGTACTAGTACTAGTAGTACATACTAGTATGTACTACTAATACGATTAGTATGTAAAACTAGTACATACTAGTACATACTAGTACTACTACTACAAGTACTAGTACAAACTGGTATGTACAAGTACAAGTACAAACTAGCAGTACATACTAGTACTACTGGTATGTATGGCAGTTGTAATACTACTAATAGTACCTACTTGTAGTACATACTAGTATGTTCGACTAATATGTACTGGTAGTAGTAGTAGTAGTAGTTTGTACTAGTAGTATGCACAACTTGTACTAGTACTAGTTGTACTAGTATGTACTAGTAGAATTAGTACTACTAATAGTACATACTAGTATGTACTATTAGTACTATAAGTAGTACATATTAGTACTAGTACTACTAGAAGTACATACTTGTGCTAATACAAATAGTACATACTAGTAGTATTAGTAGTACTACTATTTCTTATTCTAGTTGTACGAGTAGTGCAAGTACTAGCAGCACTACTAGTATAATTAGGACTACAACTAATGGTACTAAGAGTACATACTAGTAGAACATACTAGTAGTATAAGTACTAGTACTAGTACTACTAGTACTATTACTACTAATACTAGTACTGCAATTATTATTAACTTAAATATTAGTTCTAGTAGTACATACTATTACTACCGTTAAGACTACTAGTAGTACATACTAGTAAGTATTACTAGTACTACAAGTATGTACAACTAGTAGTTGTACTTGTACTATAGTACAAACTATTACTACTACTACTACAACTAGTACATAGTAGTATGTACTACTAGTACTACTAGTAGTATGTACTACTAGTACTATTAGTAGTACGTAAGAGTAGTACCATTAATAGTACTACTACTAGTAGTATGTATCACTAATATGTACTATTAGGACTACAACTACTAGTATTAAGAGTATATACTTGAAGAACATACTAGTAATATAAGTACGAGTACTACTACTACTAGTATTATTACTACTAGTATTAGTACTGCTATTATTATTACATCTAGTACTGGTACTAGTAGTACATACTACTACTATTAATACTACTACATACTTATAAGTATTACTTGTACAACTAGTACAACAAGTATGTACTACTAATAGTTGTACTAGTACTAGTTGTACATACTACTACTAGTACACACTCGTACAACTACTACTTGTACTACTAGTACATAGTAGTATGTACTACTAGTTGTACTAATTCTAGTACTAATAGTACATACTAGTACAACTACAACTAGTACTAGTAGTACATACTACTAGTACATATTAGTATGTACTGCTAGTAGTAGTACTAATACTAGTACAAGTACTATTAGTAGTACTTGTAGTCTTACTACTAGTACTAGTGGTACTACTACTAAGACCAGTGCTACTACTAGTAGTACATACTAGTATTACTAGTTGTACTAGTAGTACATACTACTACTACTACTAGTAGTACTAGTAGTACAAACTTGTAAGTACTACTACTATGTACTATTAGTACTACTAATATGTACTACTACTATTACAAGTACCAGTAGTACATACTACTACTACTACTAGTACTAGTAGTACCTTATACTACTACTACTAGTACTAGTAGTACGCAGTACTACTACTACTGCTAGTACTAGTAGTACACACTAATCTGTAGCACTAATTGTACTAGTACAACTATTAGTAGTACATATTAGTATGTACTACTAGTACTAGAAGTAGTAGTAGTACTATGTACTACTAGTACTAGTAGTAGTAGTAGTACATACTAGTATATACTACTATAATGTACCAATAGTAGTAGTAGTATTAGTAGTAGTAGTTTGTACTAGCAGTATGTACTATTTACACAAGTAGTGGTTATACTAGTATGTACTAGTAGTGTTAGTACTGGTACTACTAATAGTACATCTCATAGTACAAGTGGTACATATTAGTATGTACTACTAGTACTAGTAGTAATACCAGTACTAGTACGTACTACTAATAGTAGTAGTAGCACTAATAGTAGTACAAGTGCTAGTACTACTAGTATTATGTACTACTAGTATTAAAAGTACGTACTCTTAATAGTAAATATTAGTATTAGTACTTACTAGTAGTACGTACTAGTAGTCTTAATACTAGTACTAGTACGTACTATTACTATTAGTATGTACTACTAGTATTAGTATGTCCTACTACTACTAGTATGTACTACTACTACTAATACGTACTGCTACTAGCATGTACTACTACTAGTATGTTTCACTAGTACTAGTACATACTACTATTATTAATATGTACTAGTAGTATTAGTATTAGTACAAGTACTACTTTCTGTACTACAAGTACGTACTACTAGTATGTACTACTAGTACTTCTAGTATGTGCAACTAGTATGTACTACTAGTACTAGTACTACAAGTATGTACTACTAGTACTTCTAGTATGTGCAACTAGTATGTACTACTAGTACTAGTACTACAAGTATGTACTACTAGTACTTCTAGTATGTGCAACTAGTATGTACTACTAGTACTAGTACTACAAGTATGGACTAATATTATTACTATTGGTACTAGTTTTTCATACTAGTGGTATATACTACTAGTACATAGTACGTACTAGTACTAGTAGTACATACTAGTAGTACTAGTACTAGTACTACTAGTACTAATACTCGTAGTACTAGTAGTTCATACTAGTAGTACAAATAGTACTACTAGTAGTACATACTTGTAGTACTAGTACTGCATGCTACTTCTACTACTTTTAGTACTAGTAGTACATGCTAGTAGTACTAGTACTAGTACATACTAGTAAAAGAAGTACATACTAGTAGTAGAAGTACACGTACTACTACTACTAGTACGTACTAGTACTAGTAGTAGTAGTACATATTAGAACTAGTAGTACATACTGGTAGTAGTAGTACTTACTAGCACTAGTAGTACATACTAATAGTAGTAATACATACTAGTTGTAGTAGTTTGTACTAGTACTAGTACTACTATATAACACTAGTATGTACTACTAGTAGTATATACTATAAGCATGTACCACGATTACTAGTAATACTATGTAGTAGCACTACTACATATGTAGTACATGTACATATGTAGTAGTACAACAAATGTCCTACTACATAGTAATACTAACTAGTACGATATAGTACTATGTACAAAGTACTACTACTAATATATATGTACCACTAGTAGATGTACATATGTAGTAGTATTTACTAGTAGTACGTACTAGTAGTAGTACGTATGTACTATTTTGTATATACTAGTAGTACATATGTATGCACAATAAGTACATATGTACTTGTAGTCCTTGCAGTACTAGTTCGTATGTACTACTAGTACTACTATTATGTACTACTAACACAACTAGTATGTACTATGTACTACTCGTCGAACTAGTATTACATAGTATCGGCATTACTAGTAGTACATAGTACTAGTAATATTAGTAGTACAACTAGTAGTACATACTACTAGTAGTACTAGTAATCATAGTAAAAGTATTACTAAAATATATTAGTATATACTAGTACCACATGTACTAGTACTTATGGTAGATAAATACTTGTACATACTAGCACTAGTACTGGTAGTACGTACTAGTACTAGTAGTATATACTAGTAACACATACTAGTAGTAGTAAATCTAGTAGTAGTAGTATTAGTAGTATATACTAGTATGTATTAGTTGTATATACTACTAGTACTACTTGTATGTAGTACTAGTACTACTACTAGTATGTACTACTAGTACTACTACTATAAGTACTAGTACTACTAGTAATATTACTACCAATAATAGTAGTACTACTATTAGTACTACTCTAAGTAGTATATAACTTAGTATATACTTCTAGTACTACTTGTATGTAGTACTAGTACTAGTACTACTACTAGTATGTACGACTAGTACTACTACTACAAGTACTAGTACTACTAGTAATATTACAAGTACCACTACTAAAAATAATAGTAGTACTACTATTAGTACTACTCTAAGTAGTATATAACTTAGTAATAATACTATTACTAGTAGTACTAATACTAATAATGCTATTATTAGTACTTAGAAGTAATAATATGTACTAGTATTAGTAATTATTGGTACGAAGTAATACTAGTAGTACATGGGTACATTTGTATTAATACGTACATATATACATATGTACACATGTAAACCTGTACTATTAGTACATATGACTAGTACATACTAGTAGTACAGTAGTACATACTATTACTACGTACTATTACTACTACTACAAATACTAGCACTACTAGTACTAGTAGAAGTAGTAAGCACTAGCACATGTAGTACATACTAGAACAAGTAGTACATACTAGTAGTACTATTAGTCGTACTACTACTTTTATAAGTACTAGTAAGTACTATTAGTAATAATACTTACTACTACTACTACTACAAGTAGTACGAACTACTGCTGCTACTACTAGTACTAGTAAGTACTACTAGTACTAGTACCTACTACATACTAGTAGTAGTAGTACATACTAGTACTAGTTGTAGTACGTACTAGTACTAGTAGTAGTACGTACTAGTACTAATAGTACTAAAACATACTAAGACTAGTACTTGTACTAGTATGTACTACTAGTAGTACATACTACAAGCATGCACTATTAATCTGTACTACTAGTATGTACTACATGTATGTACTACATGTATGTACTACTGGTTTGTACTACATGTATGTACTACTAGTACGTACTACTAGTATGTACTATTATGTACTACTAGTAGTACGAGTACTTGTACTAGTACTATTAGTACTAACCGTACATAATACTAGTAGTATTAGTACTAGTGCTAGTACTACTACAAGTAGTACATACTAGTAGGACATGCTAATATGTACTACTAGTACTATTACGTACTACTACTACTAGTACTGGTACTTGTACTAATAGTACAAAAAGTAGTACTAGTAGTACGTACTAGTACTAATAGCACATACTAGTAGTAGTACATTCTAGTATGTACTACGAGTATGTACTAGTAGTAGTAGTACGTACAACTAGTACTACTAATAGTACTCGTACTAGTAGTAGTACAAGTACATACTAGTATGAACAACTAGTAGTAGTACGTATTAGTAGTACTAGTGGTTTATATACTAGTACTACTAATACTAGTAGTACGTACTATTAATACTAGTAATACATACTAGTAGTCCTATTCCTACTATTACCAGTACAAGTAGCAGTAATTGTAATAGTAGTAATAGTTCATATTAGCATGTACTACTAGTATGTCCTACTAGTATGTATTACTAGTATGTACTACCAGTGGTAGTACTACCACTAGTACTAGTACTAGCACTAGTACTATTAGTATTATGTACTACTAGTAGTACTAGTACAAGTATGTACTAGTACTAGTACAAGTATGTACTTGTACTAGTACTAATATGTACTAATACTACTAGTATGTACTACTTGTATTAGTACTAATATGAACTAATTCTACTAGTATGTACTACTAGTACTAGTACTACTAGAATGTACGAGTAGTACATACTAACAGTACTAGTTCTACTAGTACTAATAGTTGTACATGCTACTGGTACTAGTACTAGTACTATTAGTATGTACTACTAGTACTACTAGTAGTACATGTAGTACTCGTACATACTAGTACTACTAGTAGTTTATACTACTAATAGTACTAGTTATATAACTACTAGTACCAGTATGCACTAGTAGTAGTATGTACTACTACTAGAATGTACTAGTACTAGTACTACCATTAGTAGTATTAGTAGTACTAATAGTACATACTACTAGTACATATTACAAGTACATACTAATACTAGTAGTAGTACATTTTATTAGTATATACTAGTACTAGTAGTACTACTACTAGTAGTACATTCTACTAGTAGTCTGTAGTACTAGAAGTCGTACTAGTACTACTAGTAGAACTAATATGTAGTACTAGAAGTCGTACTAGTACTACTAGTACAACTAATATGTAGTACTAAAACTCGTACTAGTACTACTAGTACATACTAGTACTACTACTACTAGTATGTACTAGTAGTGCTAGTACTAGTATTACATACTACTAGTTCATACTCGTACTACAACTAATAGCACTAATACTACTAATAGTACATACTAGAATGTACTACTACCATGTACTACTAGTACTACTTGTAGTAGTACTAGTACATACTTTTAGGACTACTACTATTAGTACAACTACTACTACTAGTACTAGTACTACTAGTTGTAGCAGTTGTACTAGTTGCAGTACTGCTAGTTGTAGTACTATTAGTATGTACTACTAGTAGTACATACTAGTATGTATACTACTAGTGCATACTTGTATGTACTTCCAGTATGTAATACTAATATATACTACTAGAACTAAGAGTAGTAGTAGTATGTACTTATAGTATATATTACTAGTAGTAGTTGTACAAGTATGTACTCATAATTTTAGTATTAGTACATACTAGAAGTACATATTAGTACTACTACTACTAGTACTAGTAGTATTTACTAGTATGTGCTATTAGTAGTACTTGAACAAGTACTACTAGTACAAGTACTTGTACTTGTACTAGTACTAATAATAATAATACTTGTAGTACTTTTATTAGTACTATTACTACTAGTACGTTCTACTAATACTAGTACTACTGGTAGTAGTACAACTATGTACTATGTAATATGTACTTCGAATAATAGTACTAGTAGTACATACTAGTAATATAAGTACTAATACTTTTAGTATTATATGTAGTACTATTAGAATTATTGCTACTAGTACCAGTACTATTATATTATTACTACTAATACTAGTACTAGTATTAGTAGTACATACTATTACAACAATTACTACTAGTGCTAGTAGTACATACTACTACTACAATTACTACTAGTATTAGTAGTACATACTAGTAGTATAAGTACTAGTACTAGTATTAGTTTTACTATTATTATTACTAGTATTACCAGTATTACTAGAATTATTACTATTAGTACTAGTACTAGTTGTACATACTACTACTACTACTAGTACTAGTAGTAAATACCAGTACATATTAGTATGTACTACTAGTAAAACTAATACTACTAGTAGTAGTACTAGTACTAGTAATAAAGACTAGTACGACTACTAGTATGTACTACTAATATTAGTAGTAGTACTAGTACTAGTACGTACTACTAGTAGTACATACTAAAAGTGCTAGCTGTACTTATAGTACATACTAGTACTACTACTACTAGTACTAGTAGTACAAACTAGAATGTACACATTAGTATATACTAGTACTACTAGTATGTACTACTAGTAATACTAGTACTACTAGTATGTACTACTAGTAATACTAGTACTAGTACTACTAATACATACTAGTATTATTATTACTGGTACTAGTAGTACATGCTACGACTACTACTAGCGCAGTTGTACATACTAGTATGTATTACTAGTTTGTACTACTAATACTAGTACTAGTACTAGTATGTACTAAAAGTACTAGTAGTACTAGTACTAGTATGTACTAGAAGTACATATTAGTAGTACATACTTGTATGTACGACTATTATGAACTACATATAGTAGTAGTTTGTACTAGTAGTATGTACTACTTGTACCAGTAGTAGTTATACTATTATGTACTAGCAGTACTAGTACTAGTACTCCTAGTAGAACATACTCATTGTACTAGTAGTACATACTATTAGTACATACTAGTATGTACTACAGATACTAGTATGTACTACTAGTACTAGTAGTACATATTAATAGTGCTAGTAGTACTAGTACTAGAATGTACTACTAGTACTAATACTAGTATTTACAACCAGTATGTACGACTAGTACTACTAGTATGTACTAGTAGTACAAACTGTTAGTAGCAATACTTGTATGTACTAGTATGTACTTGTAGTACAAAAAGGTAATAGTTCTACTTTTATGTACTAGTAGTATGTACTAGTTGTACGTACTTGTATGTACTAGTAGTATGTACTACTTGTAATAGTAGAGTTGTACTATAATATTCAAGTACTAGTACTTATACTATTAGTAGTACATACTCGTAGTACAAGTAGTACATACTACTAGAACATACTAGTATTATTACTAATACTACTAGTAATACTTGCTAGTAGTACTAGTACTACTACTAGTAGTACATACTAGTAGTACTAGCAGTACATACTAGTCGTATTTACTAAGATGCACTACTAGTATGTAGTTCTTGTAGTAGTAGTAGTAGTAGTACGTACTAGTAGTAGTACATATTAGTACTACTACTACTAATACTAGTAGTAGTAGTACTTGTATGTATTAGTAGTACTACATATTAGTACTAGCAGTAGTAGTATTAGTACGTACTAATAGTATGTACCACTAATACTAGTACTAGTATGTACTAGAAGTATATACTTGTAGTACTAGTAGTATGTATTACTTGTACCACTAGTAGTTATACAGCAAATACTAGTTGTACGAGTACTCCTCGTAGAACATACTTGTAGTTTTAGTAGTACATACTAATAGTACATACTAGTATGTACTACAGGTACTAGTATGTACCACTAGTACTATTAGTATGTATTAGTAGTACAAACTGGTAATAATACTAGCATGTACTAGTAGTTTTTACTAGTAGTATGTACTAATAGTACAAACAGGTACTATTACTACTAGTATGTACTTGTTGTACGTACTTGCATGTACTAGTAGTATGTACTACTTGTACTAGTAGTAGTTGTACTAGCATATAATATTACTTGCACTAAAACTACTTGTAGGACATACTCGTAGTACAAGTAGTAATAAACTAGAACATACTAGTACTAGTACTAGTACTACTAGTAGTACGTGCTAGTAATATTAATACTACTAGTAGTACATACTTGTAGTACTTACTGGTAGTATATACTAGTATGTACTACTAGTATGTACTTATAGTATTTGTAGTAGTAGTACTAGTATGCACTGGTTGTAGTACATACTACTAGTACTAGTAGTAGTAGTACTTGTATGTATTAGTAGTAGCAGTAGTACTTGTATGTATTAGTAGTAGTACATACTAGTACCACTACTACTAGTATTAATAGTAGTAGTACTTGTATGTACTAGTATGAGTACATACTAGTAGTACTAGTATTAATACAACTAGTAGTACTAGTACTAGTAGAAGTAGTACTAGTATGTACTAGTATTAGTAATAGTACATACTAGTAGTAGTAGTAGTACATATTGGTAGTAATAGTACATACTAGTAGTACTAGTACTAGGACTAGTACCAGTAATGTACTACAAGTACTACTAATAGTATGTACTACTAGTACTAGTATTAGTAGTCTACTAATAGTATTAATAGTACTAGTACAAGTACTACTAGTATGTACAATTAGTACGGTTATGATGTACTAGTTGTAGTCAAACTAGTACTACTACTATTAGTAGTAGTTTGTACTAGTAGTACAAACTACTAATGTATACTACTACTACTAGTACTAGTACATACTAGATTTAATTACTAGTACTACTAGTATGTACTACTTGCAATGCTAGTACTAAGTAGTATATATTACTTGTAGTATAAAATACTAGTAGTATTAGAACTAGTAGTATATACTATTATGTACTTCTAGTATTAGTAGTAGTAGTACTTGTATGTGCTAGTTTTAGTACATACTAGTAGTATAGTACTAGTACTACTAGTAGTAGTAGTACTTGTATGTATTAGTAGTAGTAATAATACATGTATGTACTAGTAGTAGTACATACTAGTACCACTACTACTAGTACTATTAGTAGTAGTACTTGTATATACTAGTAGTAGTACATACTATTAGTACTAGTATTAGTACAACTAGTAGTATTAGTACTAGTAGAAGTAGTACTGGTATGTACTAGTAGTAGTAATAGTACATACTAGTACTAGTAGCAGTAGTAGTACATACTAGTAGTAGTAGTACATACTAATAGCACTAGTACTAGTACTAATAATGTGTACTACCAGCACTAGTACTTGTAGTACATACTAGTTGTACATTCTACTAATAGTATTAACAGTACTAGTACAAGTACTACTAGTATGTACACTTAATACGGTTATGATGTACTAGTTGTAGTCATACTATTACTACTACTATTAGTAGTAGTTTGTACTAGTAGTAGTGTATACTAGTAGTACATACTAGTGCTACATACTAGTACCACTAGTACATACTAATAGTACTTGTAGTACATACTAGTATGTACTACTAGCACTAGTAGTAGTAATACTAGTTGAAGTAATAGTTTTAGTACTGATACTACTACTAGTAATACATACTCGTACTATTACTAGTATGTACTAATTGTAGTACTAATATTAATAGTACTAATAGTAGTAGTACTAGTATGTACTAGTAGTACAAACTAGTATGTACTACTATTACTAGTAGTATTACTACGTTGTACTAGTAGTATGTACTACTAGTACTAGCACAACCAGTACATACTAGTACAAGTACTAGTATGTACAACTAGTTCTAGTACTATTACTAGTAGTATTACTAGTTTGTACTAGTAGTATGTACTACTAGTACGTACTACTAATACTAGCACAATATGTACAACTAGTTTTAGTACTAGTAGTAGTATGTACTATTAGGGCTGGTATTAATAGTAGTTATACTAGTATGTACTAGTAGAAGCAACACTAGTACTAGTAGTACAAATGAGTAGTACAAGTAGTACATACTAGTAGCACTAGTACTAATACTAGTAATGTACTACTAGTAGTATCTACTACTAATATTAGTATTAGTACTAGTACTAGTACTTGAAGTACGTACTAGTACTAGTAGTACTAGTAATAGTATGTACTAGTAGTATGTACTACTAGTACTAGTAGTAGTACTAATATGTACTAGTAGTACTATTACTAGTACATACTAGTACTACTACTACTAGTGCTAGTAGTACAAAGTAGTATGTACTACTACTACTAGTGCTAGTTGTACATAGTAGTATGTACTACTAGTACTACTAGTGTATACTATTAATGGTACAAGAATTAGTACTACTAGTACATGTACTAGTACTAGTACTACTAGTACAACTATTATGTATTAATAGTTTGTACTACTAGTACAACGAGTATTTACTACTAGTAGTAATAGTATTAGTACTATTAGCACATACTAGTACAACTACTACTAGTACATACTACTACTACCACTAGTAGTACATACTTGTCGTACATACTACTATTACTACTACTACTACTACTAGTAGTTGTACAAGTATTAATACTAGTACCATTATTATGTACTACTACTAGTAGTACTAGTACTAGTATTATGTACTACAAGTACTACTAGTACGTACTAGTAGTACTAGTACTAGTACATACAATCTTACTTACGAGTAGTACATACCAGTAGTACTAGTAGTATATATTAGTATGTACTACAAGTACTATTACTACTAGTAGTAGCAGTACTAGTATTACAAGTAGTATATACCAGTATGTACTACAAGTACTATTATTAATAGTAGTTCCAATACTAGTATTACTAGTATGTACTACTTGTATGGACTACTAGTACTATTCGTATGTAGTACTAGTAGTATTAGTACTAGTACTACTAGTACATACCAGTACAACTACTACGAATACTAATAGTATATACTACAAGTACATACTACTAATACATACTACAACTACTACTACTAGTAGTACAAACTACAAGTACATACTAGTAGGTACTATTAGTACTACTAGTAGTACGTACGAGTAGTACTAGTACTGGTACTACTACTAGTAGAACATACTAATACTACTACTACTAGTACTAGTAGTACATACTAGTATGTACTACTAATACGATTCGTATCTAAAACTAGTAATACTAGTACCAGGTAATCACAGTATTACTACAACTAGTACATACTAGTACTACTACTACAAGTACTAGTACAAACTGGTATGTACAAGTACAAGTACAAACTAGCAGTACGTACTAATACTACTGGTATGTATAGCAGTTTTAATACTACTAATAGTACCTACTTGTAGTACATACTAGTATGTTCGACTAGTATGTACTGGTAGTAGTAGTAGTAGTAGTTTGTACTAGTAGTATGCACAACTTGTACTAGTAGTAGTTATACTAGTATGTACTAGTAGAATTAGTACTACTAATAGTACATACTAGTATGTACTATATTAGTTTGTGCAAGTAGTACATACTAGTATTAGTACTATAAGTAGTACATACTAGTACTAGTACTACAAAAAGTACATACTAGTGCTACTACTAATAGTACATACTGGTAGTATTAGTAGTACTACTATTTCTAATTTTAGTTGTACGAGTAGTGCAAGTACTAGTAGCACTACTTGTACTAGTATGTACTACTACTACTAGTACGTACTACTACTACTAGCATGTACTACTACTAGTATGTACCACTAGTACTAGTATGTACTGCTATTATTAGTATGTACTAGTAGTATTAGTATTAGTACAAGTACTACTGCCTGTACTACAAGTATGTACTACAAGTATGTACTACTAGTACTACTAGTATGTGCAACTAGTATGTACTACTAGCACTAGTACTACAAGTATGTATTAATATTACTACTATTCGTATTAGTTTTTCATACTAGTGGTATATACTACTAGTACATAGTACGTACTAGTACTAGTAGTATATACTAGTAGTACTAGTACTAGTACTACTAGTACTAATACTCGTAGTACTAGTAGTTCATACTAGTAGTACGAATAGTACTACTAGTAGTACATACTTGTAGTACTAGTACTGCATACTACTTCTTCTACTTCTAGTACTAGTAGTACATGCTAGTAGTACTAGTACTAGCACTACTAGTACATACTAGTACAAGTAGTACATACTAGTAGTAGAAGTACACGTACTACTACTACTAACTACTATTATTAGTACGTACTTGTACTAGTAGTAGTACGTATTAGAACTAGTAGTACATACTGGTAGTAGTAGTACGTACTAGCACTAGTAGTACATACTAATAGTAGTAATACATACTTGTTAGTACTAGTACTACTATATAACACTAGTATGTACTACTAGTAGTATATACTACAAGCATGTACCACTATTACTAGTAATACTATGTAGTAGTACTACTACATATGTAATACATGTACATATGTAGTAGTACAACAAATGTCCTACTACATAGTAATACTAACTAGAACGACATAGTACTATGTACAAAGTACTACTACTAATATATGTACTACTAGTAGATGTACATATGTAGTAGTATTTACTAGTAGTACGTACTAGTAGTAGTACGTATGTACTATTTTGTATATACTAGTAGTACATATGTATGCACAATAAGTACATATGTACTTGTAGTCCTTGCAGTACTAGTTCGTATGTACTACTAGTACTATTATTATGTATTAGTAGTACAACTAGTATGTATTATGTACTACTCGTCAAACTAGTATTACATAGTACTGGTATTACTAGTAGTACATAGTACTAGTAATATTAGTAGTACATACTACTAGTAGTACTAGTAATCGTAGTAAAAGTAATACTAAAATATACTAGTATATACTAGTACCACATGTACTAGTACTTGTGGTAGATAAATACTTGTACATACTAGCATTAGTACTAGTAGTACGTACTAATACTAGTAGTATATACTACTAACACATACTAGTAGTAGTGGTAATTGTAGTAAATACTAGTAGTACTAGTAATACATACTAGCACTAGCACTAGTACTAGTAGTAGTAAATCTAGTAGTAGTAGTACTAGTAGTATATACTAGTATGTATTAGTAGTATATACTTCTAGTACTACTTGTATGTAGTACTAGTACTAGTACTACTACTAGTATGTACGACTAGTACTACTACTACAAGTACTAATACTACTAGTAATATTACAAGTACCACTACTAAAAATAATAGTAGTACTACTATTAGTACTACTCTAAGTAGTATATAACTTAGTAATAATACTATTACTAGTAGTACTAATACTAATAATGCTATTATTAGTACTTAGAAGTAATAATAAGTACTAGTATTAGTAATTATTGGTACGAAGTAATACTAGTAGTACATGGGTACATTTGTATTAATACGTACATATAAACATATGTACACATGTAAACCTGTACTATTAGTACATATGACTAGTACATACTAGTAGTACAGTAGTACATACTATTACTACGTACTATTACTACTACTACAAATACTAGCACTACTAGTACTAGTAGAAGTATTAAGCACTAGCACATGTAGTACATACTAGAACAAGTAGTACATACTAGTAGTACTATTAGTCGTACTACTACTTTTATAAGTACTAGTAAGTACTATTAGTAATAATACTTACTACTACTACTACTACAACAAGTAGTACTAACTACTGCTACTACTACTAGTACTAGTAAGTACTACTAGTACTAGTACCTACTACATCTTAGTAGTAGTAGTACATACTAGTAGTAGTGGTGCGTACTAGTACTAGTTGTAGTACGTACTAGTACTAGTAGTACTAAAACATACTAATACTACTACTTGTACTAGTATGTATTACTAGTAGTACACACAATAAGTATGCACTATTAATTTGTACTACTAGTATGTACTACATGTATGTACTATTAGTTTGTACTACATGTATGTACTACTAGTATGTACTACTAGTAGTAGGAGTACTTGTACTAGTACTATTAGTACTAATTGTACATAATACTAGTAGTATTAGTACTAGTGCTAGTACTACTACAAGTAGTACATACTAGTAAGACATGCTAATATGTACTACTAGTACTATTACATACTACTACTACTAGTACTGGTACTTGTATTAATAGTACAAAAAGTAGTATTAGTAGTACGTACTAGTACTAATAGCACGTACTAGTAGTAGTACATTCTAGTATGTACTACGAGTATGTACTAGTAGTAGTACATTCTAGTATGTACTACGAGTATGTACTAGTAGTAGTACATTCTAGTATGTACTTCGAGTATGTACTAGTAGTAGTACATTCTAGTATGTACTACGAGTATGTACTAGTAGTAGTATGTACAACTAATACTACTAATAGTACATCCTATTTGTACGACTAGTACCCGTACTAGTAGTAGTACAAGTACATACTAGTATGAACAACTAGTAGTAGTACGTACTAGTAGTACTAGTGGTGTACATACTAGTAATACATACTAGTAGTACTATTCCTACTAGAACCAGTACTAGTAGCAGTAATTGTATTAGTAGTAATAGTTCATATTAGCATGTACTGGTGGTAGTACTAGCACTAGTACTACTAGTGGTAGTACTAGCACTAGTACTATTAGTATGTACTACTTGTAGTACATGTAGTACTCATACATACTAGTACTACTAGTAGTATATGCTACTAATAGCACCAGTTGTATAACTACTAGTACCAGTATGCACTACTAGTAGTACGTACTACTACTAGTACTACCACTAGTAGTATTAGTAGTACTAATAGTACATACTACAAGTACATACTAGTACTAGTAGTAGAACTTATAGTAGTAGTACATTCTAGTAGTAGTACATTTTATCAGTACATACTAGTACTAGTAGTACTACTACTAGTAGTACATTCTACTAATAGTCTGTATTACTAGAAGTCGTACTAGTACTACTAGTACAACTAATATGTAGTACTAGAAGTCATACTAGTACTACTAGTACAACTAATATGTAGTATTAGAAGTCGTATTCGTACTACTAGTACATACTAGTAGTAGTCCTAGTATGTACTAGTAGTGCTAGTATTAGTATTACATACTACTAGTTCATACTCGTACTACAACTAATAGCACTAATAGTACTAATAGTACATACTAGAATGTACTACTACCATGTACTACTAGTAATACAAGTACTAGTTGTAGTAGTAGATACTAGTTGTACATACTAGTAGTACTAGTACTATAAGTATATACTACTTGCACTAGTACTAGTAGTACATATTTGTAGTAAAAGTACAAGTAGTAGTAGTGGTATGTACTACTAATAATAGTAGTAGTACATACTACTAGTAGTACATACTAATACTAGTAGTACATACTACTAGTAGTACATACTAATACTAGTAGTACATAGTACTACTAGTAGTACATAGTACTACTAGTAGTACATACTACTAGTAGTACATACTAATACTAGTAGTACATACTAGTACTACTCGTACAAGTATGTGCTACTAGTAGTACAAGTTGTACGTACTAATACTAATACTACTAGTACTACTAGTATGTACTATGCTACTAGTAGTAATACATACTAGTAGTACTAGTACTACAAGTATATACTACTTGCACTAGTACTAGTAGTACATATTTGTAGTAAAGGTACAAACTAGTAATACAAATAAGACATACTACTAGTAGTACATACTATTATTAGTAGTACATACTAATATTAGTAGTACATACTACTAGTAGTACATACAAATACTAGTAGTACATACTAATACTAGTAGTACATACTACTAGTAGTACATATTAATACTAGTAGTACATACTAGTACTACTCGTACAAGTATATACTACTAGTTGTACAAGTATGTACTACAAGTTGTACGTACTAATACTAGCACTACTAGTATTACGTACTAGTACTACTAGTAGTACGTACTAATACTACTAGTAGTACATACTAGTAGTACTTACTAGTACTAGTAATACATA
The DNA here is from genome assembly GCF_054954075.1 of Amborella trichopoda. Taxonomy (NCBI): domain Eukaryota; kingdom Viridiplantae; phylum Streptophyta; class Magnoliopsida; order Amborellales; family Amborellaceae; genus Amborella; species Amborella trichopoda. The sequence goes on from NC_142338.1 coordinate 34,691,504, forward strand.
CAAATATGTACTACTAGTACAACAAGTACTACTAGTATGTACTACTAGTACAACAAGTACTACTAGTATGTACTACTAGTACAACATGTACTACTAGTATGTACTACTAGTTGTGGTGCAGTACTAGTACGAAATATAGTACGTACTAGTAGGACTAGTACTAGTACTAGTACTACTAGTATGTACTATGTACTACTAGTATAAAAACATACTAGTAGTACTAGTACTACAAGTATATACTTCTTGCACTAGTACTAGTAGTACATATTTGTAGTAAAAGTACGAGTAGTACATACTAGTAGTAGTAGTACATACTAATAGTGGTAGTACATACTACTACTCTACTCGTACAAGTATGTACTACTAGTAGTATAAGTATGTACTACAAGTTGTACATATTAATATTAGTACTACAAACTAATACTAGTAGTACATACTAATAGTACATAGTAATAGTAGTAGTACATACTTCTAGTAGTACATATTAATGCTAGTAGTACATAATAATACTAGTAGTACATACTACTACTACTACTCGTACAAGTATGTACTACTAGTAGTATAAGTATGTACTACAACTTGTACATATTAATATTAGTACTACATACTAATACTAGTAGTACATATTAATACTAGTAGTACATATTAATACTAGTAGTATATACTAGTACTAGTAGTACATAATAATACTAGTAGTACATACTACTATAACTACTCGTACAAGTACGTACTACTAATAGTACAAGTATGTACTACAAGTTGTACATACTAAAACTAGTACTACATACTAGTACTACTAGTACTACGTACCAGTACTACTAGTACTACGTACCAGTACTACTCGTACTACTTACCAGTACTACTAGTACTACGTACCAGTACTACTAGTAGTACGTACTAGTACTACTAGTAGTACATACTTGTAAAACTTACTAGTACCAGTATGTACTACTAGTACAACTAGTACTATTAGTATGTAGTACTTGTTGTGGTGCAGTACTAGTACTAGTAGTAGTACGTACTAGTTGGACTAATACAAGTACTAGTACTACTAGTATGTACTATGTACTACTAGTAGTAATACATACTAGTACTACTAGTACTACAAGTATATACTACTTGCACTAGTACTAGTGGTACATATTTATAGAAAAAGTACAAGTTGTAGTAGTGCTATGTACTACTAATAATAGTAATAGTACATACTACTAGTAGTACATAATAATAGTAGTACATACTAATACTAGTAATACATTGTAACACTAGTAGTACATACTACTAGTAGTACATACTAATACTAGTAGTACATACTAGTACTACTTGTACAAGTATGTACTACTAGTAGTATAAGTATGTACTACAAGTTTTACATGCTAATGCTAGTCTTACATACAAGTACTACAAACTAGTTCTACTAGTACTACGTACTAGTACAACTAGTAGTACGTACTAATACTACTAGTAGTACATACTAGTAGTACTTACTAGTACTAATAGTACATACTAGTATGTACTACTAGTACAACTAGTACGACTAGTAGTATGTACTACAAGTTGTGGTGCAGTACTAGTACGAGTAGTAGTACGTACTAGTAGGACTAGTACAAGTATTAGTACTACTAGTATGTACTATGTACTACTAGTAGTAATACATACTAGTAGTACTAGTACTACAAGTATATACTACTTGTACTGGTACAAGTAGTACATATTTGTAGTAAAAGTAGAAGTAGTAGTAGTAGTATGTACTACTAATAATAGTTGTAGTACATACTACTAGTAGTACATACTAATACTAGTAGTACATACTAATACTAGTAGTACATACTAATACTAGTAGTACATACTTGTACTACTCGTACAAGTATGTACTACTAGTAGTACAAGTTTGAACTACAAGTATTACATACTAAAACTAGTACTACATACTAGTACTACTAGTACTACGTACCAGTACTACTAGTACTACGTACCAGTACTACTAGTAGTACGTAGTAATACTACTAGTAATACATACTAGTAGTACTTACTAGTATTACTAGTACATACTAGTATTAGTAGTACATACTAGTAGTAGTAGTTGTTGTGGTGCAGTACTAGTACGAGTAGTAGTACGTACTAGTAGGACTAGTACAAGTACTAATACTACTAGTATGTACTATGTACTACTAGTAGTAATACATACTAGTAGTACTAGTACTACAAGTATATACTACTTGTACTGGTACTAGTAATACATATTTGTAGTAAAAGTACAAGTAGTAGTAGTGGTATGTACTACTAATAATAGTTGTAGTATATACTACTAGTAGTACATACTAATACTAGTAGTACATACTAATAGTAGTAGTACATACTACTATTAGTACATACTAATACTAGTAGTACATACTACAAGTAGTACATATTAATACTAGTAGTACATATTACTTGTAGTACATACTAATACTAGTAGTACATATTTGTAGTAAAAGTAAAAGCAGTAATAGTGGTATGTACTACTAATAATAGTAGTACTACATACTACTAGTAGTACATGCTAATAATAATAGTACATACTACTAGTACTACATACTAATACTAGTAGTAAGTACTACTAGTAGTACATACTAATATCGTAGTACATACTAATACTAGTAGTACATACTTGTAATACTAGTAGTACATACTTGTACTACTAGTAGTACAAGTATGTACTACAAGTTGTACATACTAATACTAGAACTACATACTAGTACTACTAGTACTACGTACTAGTACTACTAGTAGTACGTACTAATACTACTAGTAGTACATACTAGTAATACTTACTAGTACTAGTAGTACATACTAGTATGGACTACTAGTACAACTAGTACTACTAGTATCTATTACTTGTTGTGGTGCAGTACTAGTACGAGTAGTAGTACGTACTAATAGGACTAGTACAAGTACTAGTAATGTTACTAGTACTACTAGTATGTACTATGTACTACTAGTAGTAATACATACTAGTAGTACTAGTACTACAAGTATATACTACTTGCACTAGTACTAGTAGTACATATTTGTCGTAAAAGTACTAGTAGTAGTAGTACTATGTACTACTAATAATAGTAGTAATAGTACTAGTATGTACTAGTATTACTAGTACTTCTATTTAGTACTACTAGTAGTACAAGTATGTACCACAAGTTGTACATACTAATACTAGTACTACATACTAGTACTACTGATACTACGTACTAGTACTACTAGTAGTACGTACTAATACTACTAGTAGTACGTACTAGTAATATTACTAGTACCAGTAGTACATACTAGTATGTACTACTAGTACAACTAGTACTACTAGTATCTACTACTTGTTGTGGTGCAGTACTAGTACGAGCAGTAGTACGTACTATGAGGACTAGTACAAGTACTAGTACTACTAGTATCTACTAAGTACTATTAGTAGTAATACGTACTAGTAGTACTAGTACTACAAGTATATACTACTTGTACTGGTACTAAGAGTACATATTTGTAGTAAAAATACAAGTAGTAGTAGTGGTATGTACTACTAATAATAGTTGTAGTACAAACTACTAGTAGTACATACTAATACTAGTAGTACATACTACTAGTAGTACATACTAATACTAGTAGGACATACTACTAGTAGTACATACTAATACTAGTACATACTAATACTAGTAGTACATACTAGTACTACTCGTACAAGTATGAACTACTAGTAGTACAAGTATGTACTACAAGATACTAATACTAGTACTACATACTAGTGCTACTAGTACCACGTACCAGTACTACAAGTACTACGTACCAATACTACTAGTAGTACATAGTAATACTACTAGTAATATATACTAGTAGTACTTACTAGTACTAGTAATACATAGTAGTACTAGTAGTACATACTAGTAGTACTAGTAGTTGTGGTGCTGTACTAGTACGAGAAGTAGTACGTACTAGTAGGACTCTAGTACAAGTACTAGTACTACTAGTATGTACTATGTACTACTAGTAGTAATACATACTAGTACTACTAGTACTACAAGTATATACTACTTGCACTAGTACTAGTAGTACATATTTGTAGTAAAAGTACAAGTAGTAGTGGTATGTACTACTAATAATAGTAATAGTACATACTACTAGTAGTACATACTAATACTAGTAGTACATACTAATACTAGTAGTACATACTAATACTAGTAATACATACTACTAGTAGTACATACTAGTACTACTAGTAGTACAAGTATGTACTATAAGTTATACATATTAGTACTAGTATTACATACTAGTACTACTAGTACTACGTACTAGTACTACTAGTACTGCGTACTAGTACTAGTACTACATATTAGTACTACTAGTACTACGTACAAGTACAAGTATGTACTACTAGTAGTACATGTATGTACTACAAGTTGTACATATTAATATTAGTACTACATACTAGTACTACTAGTACTACGTACTAGTACTACTAGTAGTACATACTAGTAATACTTACTAGTACAATTATGTACTACTAGTACAACTAGTACTACTAGTATGTAGTACTTGTTGTGGTGCCGTATTAGTACGAGTAGTAGTACGTACTAGTTGGATTAGTACAAGTACTAGTACTACTAGTATGTAATATGTACTACTAGTAGTAATACATACTAGTACTACTAGTACTACAAGTATATACTACTTGCACTAGTACTAATCGTACATATTTGTAGAAAAAGTACAAGTTGTAGTAGTGGTATGCACTACTAATAATAGTAAAAGTACATACTACTAGTAGTACATATTAATAGTAGTAGTACATACTACTAGTAGTACATACTAATACTAATAGTACATACTACTAGTAGTACATAGTAATACTAGTAGTACATACTACTAGTAGTACATACTAATACTAGTAGTACATACTAGTACTACTCGTACAAGTATGTACTACAAGTTGTACATGCTAATACTAGTACTACATACTAGTACTACAAGTACTACGTACTAGTTCTACTAGTACTACGTACTAGTTTTGCTAGTAGTACATACTAATACTACTAGTAGTACATACTAGTAGTACTTACTAGTAATAATAGTACATACTAGTATGTACTACTACTACAACTAGTACTACTAGTATGTACTACTAGTTGTGGTGCAGTACTAGTACGAGTAGTAGTACGTACTAGTAGGACTAGTACAAGTACTAGTACTACTAGTATGTACTATGTACAACTAGTAGTAGTACATACCAGTAGTACTAGCACTACAAGTATATACTACTTGTACTGGTACTAGTAGTACATATTTGTAGTAAAAGTACATGTAGTAGTAGTGGTATGTACCACTAATAATAATTGTAGTACATACTACTAGTAGTACATAGTAATACTAGTAGTACAAACTACTAGTAGTACATATTAATACTAGTAGTACATACTAATACTAGTAGGACATACTACTAGTAGTACATACTAATACTAGTACATACTAATACTAGTAGTACATACCAGTACTACTCGTACAAGTATGTACTACTAGTAGTACAAGTATGTACTACAAGTTGTACGTACTAATACTAGTATTACATACTAGTACTACCAGTACTACGTACCAGTACTACTAGTAGTATGTACTACTAGTACAACTAGTACTACTAGTAGTATGTACTACAAGTTGTGGTGCAGTACTAGTACGAGTAGTAGTATGTACTAGTAGGACTAGTAAACATACTAGTACTACTAGTATGTACTATGTACTACTAGTAGTAATACATACTAGTAGTACTAGTACTACAAGTATATACTACTTGTACTGGTACAAGTAGTACATATTTGTAATAAAAGTACAAGTAGTAGTAGTAGTATGTACTACTAATAATAGTTGTAGTACATACTACTAGTAGTACATACTAATACTAGTAGTACATACTATTAGTTGTACATATTAGTAGTAGTAGTACATACTACTAGTAGTACATACTAATACTAGTAGTACATACTTGTACAACTCGTACAAGTATGTACTACAAGTATTACATACTAAAACTAGTACTACATACTAGCACTACTAGTACTACGTACCAGTACTACTTGTAGTACGTAGTAATACTACTAGTAATACATACTAGTAGTACTTACTAGTATTACTAGTACATACTAGTATTAGTAGTACATACTAGTAGTTCTAGTAGTTGTGGTGCAGTACTAGTACGAGTATTAGTACGTACTAGTAGGACTAGTACAAGTACTAGTACTACTAGTATGTACTATGTACTACTAGTAGTAATACATACTAGTAGTACTAGTATTACAAGTATATACTACTTGTACTGATACTAGTAGTACATATTGGTAGTAAAAGTACAAGTAGTAGTTGTAGTATGTACTATTAATAATAGTTGTAGTAAAAGTACAAGTAGTAGTTGTAGTACATACTAATACTAGTAGTACATACTAATACTAGTAGTACATATTACTTGTAGTACATACTAATACTAGTACATACTAGTACTTGTAGTACATATTTGTAGTAAAAGTACAAGTAGTAATAGTGGTATGTACTACTAATAATAGAAGTAGTATATACTACTAGTAGTATATGCTAATAGTAATAGTACATACTACTAGTAGTACATACTAATACTAGTAGTACATACTACTAGTAGTACATACTAATACTAGTATACATATTAATACTAGTAGTACATACTTGTAGTACTAGTAGTACATACTTGTACTACTAGTAGTACAAGTATGTACTACAAGTTGTACATACTAATACTAGTACTACGTAGTACTAGTAGTATAGCTATTAGTACCAGTATGCACTACTAGTTGTATGTACTACTAGTAGTATATACTACTACTAGAATGTACTACTACTAGTACTAGTACTACTACTAGTAGTACAGATAGTAGTACATATTACTTGTCCATATTAGTACTAGTAGTAGAACTTGTAGTAGTAGTACATTCTAGTAATACATACTACGAGTTGTACATACTATTAGTAGTGCTAGTAGTACTACTACTGCACTAGCAGTACTAGATTATACTAGTAGTATGTACTACTCGTAGTATGTACTAGGAGAGTATGCTACTCGTAGTATATATGAGTAGTAATAATACTAGTAGTATTAGTACTAGTAGTAGAACTTGTAGTAGTAGTACATTCTAGTAGTACACACTACTAATACATACTAGTACTACTAGTAGTATGTACTACTAGCACTACTAGTACTACTACTACTAGTATGTTAGTACAGTGCTAGTACTAGTAGTACATACTACTAGTGCATACTCGTTCTACTACTAATGGTACAGTAGTACATACTAGAATGTACTACTAATAATACTAGAACTAGTTGTAGTAGTACTAGTACATGCTTTCAGTACTACTACTATTAGTACAACTACTACTAGTAGTACTAGTACTATTAGTTGTAGTTAGTAGTACCACTACTACTAGTATGTACTAGTATTAGTACTAGTAGTATATACTAGTAGTGCATACTAGTACTAGTAGTAGTAGTATGTACTAGTAGTATATATTATTAGTAGTACTAGTAGTAGTTGTACAGGTATGTACTAGTACTAGTACATACTAGTAGTACATACTAGAAATACATACTAGTATTATTACTACTCGTATGTACTAGTAGTACTTATATAGTACTATTAGTAGGTACTACTAGTATTAATACGTTCTACAAATACCACTACTATTAATATTAGTACTACTATGTACTAGTAGTATATAGCACTAATATGTACTTCTAATACTTCGAATAATATTACTAGTAGTACATATTAGTTGTAAAAGTACTAGTACTACTTGTATTAGACATAGTACTACTCATATTATTATTGCTAGTACCCGTGCTATTAGTATTATTTCTACTAGTACTAATACTAGTACTTGTACTACATACTACTACTACTATTACTATTAGTATTAGTAGTACATAGTAGTATTATAAGTACTAGTACTAGTACTAGTGCTACTAGTATAATTACTACTAGCATCAGTACTACTAGTATTATTACTACTAGTCCTAGTAGTACATACTTCTACTACAACAACTAGTACTAATAGTACATACTACTACTACTACTAGTACTAGTAGTACATACTTGTATGTACCACTAGTAAAACTAGTACTACTAGAAGTAGTACTTGTACAAGTAGTACAGACTACTACGTCAACTAGTACTTCTAGTACATACTAGTATGTTCAACTAGTACTGCTAGTATGTACTACTAGTTGTACTAGTACTTGTACTAGTACTACTAGTACTACTAGTACATACTAGTACAACTAGTACATACAAGGACAACTACTACTAGTACAAGTAGTACATAGTACTACTACTAGTATTAGTAGTACATACTACAAGCACATACTAGTACTAGTACGAGTACTACTGGTACATACTTGTACTACTACTACATCTACTAGTAGTGCTAGTACTAGTAGTACATACTACTAGTAGTTGTGCAAGTATTAAAACTAGTACTATTATTATGTACTACTAGTACTTCTACTAGTACTATTATTATGTACTACTAGTACTATTCGTAGTAGTACTTGAATGTACTTGTAGCACTAGTAGTATATACAAGTTGTAAGTACTAGTATGTACTATTTTTATGTACTACTAATAAAACTAGTACTACTAGTACATATTAGTTGTACTAGTGGAACTAATATTAGTACAAGTACAACTACTAGGTGTACAAACTAGTAGTATGTACTACTAGTACTAGTAGTATGTACTACTAGTACTATACTACTAGTACTAGTAGTATGTACTACTAGTAATAACAGTAGTACTAATAGTATGTACAAGTAGTATGTACTACTCGTACTATAATATTTGTACTAATATGTACTAGTAGTACTAGTATATTCTACTAGTATGTATTACTAGTATGTACTACTAGTAAATACTACTAGTAGTACTAATAGCTGTAGTAGTAAATACTAATAGTAGTAGTCTTAGTACTACTAGAATTACTAGTACTACCAGTACTACTACAACTAGTAGTAATATGTACTTGTCGTATGTACTACTAGTAGAATATACTACTAGTAGAATGTACTACTAGTAGTTGTAGTACTAGTATATACTAGTAGTACTAATATTGAAACTAGTAGGTACAAGTACTACTAGTAATAATGTACTACTAGTACCACTGGTAGTACGTACAACTAGTACTAGTACTACTGTTAGTACTAGTAGTACGTACATATTAGTAGTACAAGTAATACTAGTACTAGTACTTGTACGAGTAGTACGATTTCTAGTACTACTACATAATTGCAGTACATACTAAAAGTACATACTATTACTACTACCACTAGTACTAGTAGTACATACTACTAGTACATAGTACTTTGTATTACAAGAAGTAGTATATACTAGTATGTACTACTACTAGCACAACAAATAGTATGTATTACTAGTAGTACTAGTAGTACGTACACGTATGTACTACTACTAGTACAACAAATAGTATGTATTACTAGTAGTAAGTACTAGTATGTACTACTCCTAGTATTACTACTTTTATGTACTAGTAGCAGAGTCTTACTAGTATGTACTACTATTACGTACTAGTAGTACTACTATTAGTAGAATATACTTCTAGTAGTAGATACTGCTAGTAGTGCGAGTAGTAGTACATACTAGTATGTACTTGTAGTACTACTACTAGTACTACTTGTAGTATTTACTACTACTAGAAGTATTTACTACTACAAGCAGTATTTACTACTACTAGTAGTATTTACTACTACTAGTATATACTAATAGTACTTGTAGTAGTAGTATGTATTAATAGTAGTAGTATATACTAGTAGTATGTACTTCAAGTAGTAGTAGTACCACTACTAGTAGAATATACTACTAGTGGTAGATACTGTTAGTAGTACGAGTAGTAGTACATACTAATACGTACTTGTAGTACTACTACTAGTACTACTAGTAATATTTACTACTACTAGTAGTATTTACTACTACTAATATATACTAATAGTACTAATAGTAGTAGTATGTACTAATAGTAGTAGTATATACTAGTAGTAGATACTACAAGTATTAGTAGTATTAGTTTGTAAAAATAATACTAGTACAAGTACTACGTAGTAGTAGTAGATGTACTACTAGTACAAGTACTACTACTACTAGTACTACTTGTAGTACATACTACTAGTATATACTACGTACTTCTAAAACTAGTACTAGTAGAACGTCCTAGTAGTAGTACTAGTAGCACTACTAGCACTACTAGTAGTACATACTATTATGTACTAGTAATACTAGTTTTAGTAGTACTACTAGTACATACTAGTCGTACTAGAACTACTACTAGTACTAGTAGTACTTTTTCTACTAGTATGCATTACTAGTACTACTAGTATGTACTATTGGTAGAACAATTACTACTACTACTACTACTAGTAGTTGAACCTACTAGTAGTACATGTACTACACACTAGTAGTACATATTGGTATGTACCAGTACAACGTACTAGTATGTACTAGAAGTACTAGTAGTAGTAGTAGTAGTAGTACGAATATGTATTAGTACAGACATTACTAGCAGTACATATACTAGTGTACTAGTAGAACATACAAGTAGTACATACCAGTATGTACTAGTAGTAGTAGTTGAAGTAGTACTAGTATGTACTAGTAGTATGTACAACTTGTACTAATATGTACTAGTAGTACTAGTACTAGTACTACTAGAAGTATATACTAGTAGTACTACTAAAAGTATATATTAGTAGTACTACTACTAGTACTAAAAGTATATACTAGTAGTACTAGTACTAGTACTACTAAAAGTATATACTAGTAGTACTACTCGAAGTATATACTAGTAGTACTACTACTAGTAGTACTATTAGTACTACTACTACTAGTACTACTATTAGTATGTACTACTAGTACTACTAGTACTACTACTAGTAACAGTAGTTTGTACTAGTTGTATGGACTACAAGTACTACTAATAGTACATACTAGTAGTTGTACTACTACTAGTACTAATAGTAGTAGTACTACTAATATGTACTACTAGTACTACTACTACTAGTACTACTATTAGTATGTACTATTTATACTACTACTACTAGTACTACTATTAGTACGTACTACTAGTACTACTACTAGTATGTACTATTAGTACTAGTACTACTAGTATGTACTATTAGTACTAGTATGTACAATTAGTACTAGTACCTCTAGAACTAGTATGTACTAGTAGTAGTATATACTAGTAGTAGTTTTAGTACTAGTACTAGTTTGTATTATTAGGGCTGGTACTAATAGTAGTTATACTAGTATATACCAGTAGTCGCAGCACTAGTACTAGTAGTACAAATGAGTAGTACTAGTAGTACACACTAGTAGCACTAGTACTAGTACTAGTAATGTACTACTAGTACTATGTACTACTAATATTAGTATTAGTACTAGTAGTAGTACTTGAAGTATGTACTAATACTAGTAGTAGTACTTGAAGTATGTACTAATACTAGTAGTAGATACTAGTAGTACTGGTAGTAGTACGTACTAGTAGTTTGTACTACTAGTACTAGTAGTAGTAGTACTAATATGTACTAGTAGTACAATTATTAGTACATACTAGTAGTACATTTTAGTAGTACATACTAGTACTATTACTACTAGTGCTAGTAGTACATAGTAGTATGTACTACTAGTATGTACTTCTAGTACTACTAGTTTATACTATTAATGGTACAAGAATTAATACTACTAGTACATGTACTAGTACTAGTACTATGAGTATTACAACTAGTATGTACTAATAGTATGTACTATTAGTAAAACGAGTATTTACTACTAGTAGTAATAATACTAGTACTATTAGCACATACTAGTACAAGAACTACTAATACATTCTACTACTACCACTAGTAGTACATACTTGTCGTACATAGTACTATTACTACTACTACTACTACTAGTACTACTAGTAGTTGTGCAAGTATTAATACTAGTACTATTATTATGTGCTACTAGTAGTAGTACTAGTACTATTATTATGTGCTACTAGTAGTAGTATTTACTACAAGTATTAATAGTATGTACTACTAGTACTATTCGTAGTAGTACTTGTATGTACTAGTAGCACTAGTAGTATATACAAGTTGTACGTATTAGTATATACTATTTGTATGTACTACTAATAAAACTAGTACTACTAGTACGTATTAGTGGAACTAATATTAGTACAAGTACAACTACTAGGTGTACAAACTAGTAGTATGTACTACTAGTACTAGTAGTATGTACTACTAGTAATAACAGTAGTACTAATAGTATGTACAAGTAGTATGTACTACTCGTACTATAATATTTGTACTAATATGTACTAGTAGTACTAGTATATTCTACTAGTATGTATTACTAGTATGTACTACTAGTAAATACTACTAGTAGTACTAGTAGCTGTAGTAGTAAATACTAATAGTAGTAGTCTTAGTACTACTAAAATTACTAGTACTACCAGTACTACTACAACTAGTAGTAATATGTACTTGTCGTATGTACTACTAGTAGAATATACTACTAGTAGAATGTGCTACTAGTAGTTGTAGTACTAGTATATACTAGTAGTACTAATATTGGAACTAGTAAGTACAAGTACTACTAGTAGTAATGTACTACTAGTACCACTGGTAGTACGTACAACTAGTACTAGTACTACTGTTAGTACTAGTAGTATGTACTTGTACTTGTATTACATATTAGTAGTACAAGTAATACTAGTACAAGTACTTGTACGAGTAGTACTATTTCTAGTACTACTACATAATTGTAGTACATACTATTACTACTACCACTAGTACTAGTAGTACATACTACTTTGTATTACAAGAAGTAGTATATTCTAGTATGTACTACTACTAGTACAACAAATAGTATGTATTACTAGTAGTACTAGTAGTACATACAAGTATGTACTACTACTAGTACAACAAATAGTATGTATTACTAGTAGTGAGTACTAGTATGTACTACTACTAGTATTATTACTTTTATGTACTAGAGTATGTACTACTATTACATACTAGTAGTACTACTATTAGTAGAATATATTACTAGTAGTAGATACTTCTAGTAGTGCGAGTAGTAGTACATACTAGTATGTACTTGTAGTACTACTACTAGTATTACTGATAGTATTCACTACTACTAGAAGTATTTACTACTACAAGCAGTATTTACTACTACTAGTAGTATTTACTACTACTAGTATATACTAATAGTACTAGTAGTGGTAGTATGTACTAATAGTAGTAGTATATACTAGTAGTATGTACTTCAAGTAGTAGTAGTACTACTACTAGTAGAATATATTACTAGTGGTAGATACTGTTAGTAGTACGAGTAGTAGTACATACTAGTATGTCCTTGTAGTACTACTACTAGTACTACTAGTAATATTTACTACTACTAGTAGTATTTACTACTACTAATATGTACTAATAGTATAAGTAGTAGTAGTATGTACTAGTAGTAGTAGTATATACTACTAGTAGGTACTACAAGTAGTAGTAGTATTAGGTTTTAAAATAGTACTAGTACAAGTAGTACGTAGTAGTAGATGTACTACTAGTACAAGTACTACTACTACTAGTACTACTTGTAGTACATACTACTATTATATACTACGTACTACTAGTACTAGTTCTAGTTGTACGTTCTAGTAGTAGTACTAGTAGCACTATTAGTACTAGTAGTACGTACTAGTATGTACTAGTAATATTAGTTTTAGTGGTACCACTAGTACAAACTAGTTGTACTAGAACTACTACTAGTACTATTAGTACTGTTTCTACTAGTATTACTAGTATGTACTACTAGTATGCATTACTAGTACTACTGGTATGTACTACTCGTACTACTAGTATGCGTTACTAATAGTACTAGAACTAGTACTACTTGTACAAGTACCAACACTAGTACTACTAGTCCGTACTACTAGAAGTATGTTACTAGTTCTAGTACCAGTAGTACTACTACAAGTAGTACTAGTACTTGTAGTACGTACTTGTAATACTACTACTAATACACATAGTATTAGTACTGCTAGTAATACCAGTACAAGTACTACTAGTATGTACTATTAGTAGAATAATTACGACTACTACTACGACTAGTAGTTGTACGTACTAGTAGTACATGTACTACACACTAGTAGTACATATTGGTATGTACCAGTACAACGTACTAGAAGTACTAGTAGTAGTAGTAGTACGAATATGTACTAGTAGTACTAGTACAGACATTACTAGCAGTACATATACTAGTGTACTAGTAGAACATACAAGTAGTACATAACAGTATGTACTAGTAGTTGTCGTAGAAGTAGTACTAGTATGTACTAGTAGTATGTACAACTTGTACTAATATATACTAGTAGTACTAGTACTAGTACTACTAGAAGTATATACTAGTAGTATTACGAGAAGTATATATTAGTAGTACTACTACTAGTACTAGAAGTATATACTAGTAGTACTAGTACTAGCACTACTAAAAGTATATACTAGTAGTACTACTAGAAGTGTATACTGGTAGTACTACTACTAGTAGTACTATTAGTACTGCTACTACTAGCATTATTACTAGTACTACTACTAGTATGTACTACTAGTATGTACTACTAGTACTACTACTACTACTACTAGTAACAGTAGTATGTATTAGTTGTAGTGACTACAAGTACTACTTGTAGTACATACTAGTAGTAGTACTACTACTAGTACTAATAGTAGTAGTACTACTACTAGTACTAATAGTAGTAGTACTACTAATATGTATTATTAGTACTACTATTACTAGTACTACTATTAGTATGTACTATTTGTACTACTGCTACTAGTACTACTATTAGTACGTACCACTAGTACTACTACTAGTATGTACTAGTAGTACTACTACTAGTAGGTACTACTAGCACTACTACTTCTGCGAGTAGCAATAGTAGTTTGTACTAGTTGTATGGACTACTACTACTAGTAATACTACTACTAGTATGTACTATTAGTATTACTATTACTAGTATGAACAACTAATACTACTACTACTACTACTACTACTAACAGTCCATACAATTAGTACAAGTTGTACATAATAGTAGTACTAGTATTACGTACTAATAGTACTAGTAGTACTAGTGCTACTACTACTAGTAGCATGTACTATTAGTAGTAGTACATACTAGTATGTACAAGTAGTACTACTACTAGTAGTACATACTATTAATCATACTACTGCTGGTAGTAGTATATACTAGTATGTACTAGTAGTACTATTAGTAGTAGTACAAATTGTACACACTAGTATGTACTACTACTAGTAGTACATACAAGTATGTACTACTACTAGTAATGCATACTAGTAGGTATTACTACTAGTAGTACATACTATTAATAGCACTACAGCTACTAGTAGTACATACTATTAA
This sequence comes from Amborella trichopoda, assembly GCF_054954075.1. NCBI lineage: Eukaryota > Viridiplantae > Streptophyta > Magnoliopsida > Amborellales > Amborellaceae > Amborella > Amborella trichopoda. Next base: position 34,707,008 of record NC_142338.1, read on the forward strand.
TTGCACTGCAGCTAGTAGTAGTACATACTAGTATGTACTAGTAGTACTACTACTAGTAGTACATACTACTTGAAGTACTAGTTGTAGTACATACTACTAGTAGTAATAGTAGTAGTACATACTAATATGTACGAGTAGCACTACTACTAGTAGTACATACTACTAATAGTGCTACTACTATTAATGTATACTACTAGTAGTACTAGTTGTACAACTACTAGTCTTAGTATGTACTACTAGAATGTACTAGTACTAGAATATACTACTTCTATAAGTACTATTAATAGTAGTACTAACTACAAGTACTAGTAATACTAGTACATATTAGTAGTACTACTACTATTATTAGTAGTACATACTACTACTACTACTAGTACTTTTACAACAAATACGTACTACTAATACTAGTGCAAGTAGTATATACTTGTAGTACTAGTACTACTAATATGTATTACTACTAGTAGTACATAGTACATAATACTAGTACTTGTACTAGTCCTACTAGTACGTACTACTACTCGTACTAATACTGCATCACAACTAGTAGTACATACTAATAGTTCCAATTGCATTAGTAGTACATACTAGTATGTAATACTAGTACTAGTAAGTATTACCGGTATGCACTACTAGTAGTATTAGTACGTAGTATTAGTAATACTAGTATGTAGTACTAGTATTAGTATGTACAACTTGTAGTACATACTTGTACTACTAGCAGTATATACTTGTATGAGTAGTAGTAGTATGTACTACTACTATTATTAGTAGTACATATCACAACTACTACTTGTACTTTTACTACAAATATGTACTACTATTACTAGTGCAAGTAGTATATACTTGTAGTACTAGTACTACTAGTATGTATTACTACTAGTAGTACATAGTACATACTAGTAGTAATCGTACTTGTACTAGTCCTACTAGTACGTACTACTACTCGTACTAGTACTGCACCACAACTAGTAGTACATACTAGTAGTACTAGTTGTACTAGTATTACATACTAGTATGTACTGCTAGTACTAGTAAGTACTACTAGTATGTACTACTAGTAGCATGTACTACTAGTAGTACGTACTGCTACTACTTGTACTTTTGCTACAAATATGTACAACTAGTACTAGTGCAAGTAGTATATACTTGTAGTACTAGTACTATTAGTATGTATTACTATTAGTAGTACGTAGTACATACTAGTAGTCCTAGTACTTGTACTAGTCCTACTAGTACGTACTACTGCTTGTACTAGTACTGCACCACAACTAGTAGTACATACTTGTAGTACTAGTTGTACTAATAGTACATACTAGTATGTACTACTAGTACTAGTATGTACTATTAGTAGTATTAGTACATAGTACTAAAAGTACTAGTACGTAGTACTAGTAGTACTAGTATTAGTATGTACAACTTGTAGTACATACTTTTACTACTAGTAGTACATACTTGTACGAGTTGTACTAGTATGTACTACTAGTATTAGTATGTACTACAAGTAATATGTACTACTAGTATTAGTTTGTATTACTAGTAGTATGTACTATTAGTATTAGTATGTACTACTAGTTTTAGTATGTACTACTAGTTTTAGTATGTACTAATATTAGTATGTACTACAAGTAATATGTACTACTAGTATTAGTTTGTATTACTAGTAGTATGTACTACTAGTATTAATATGTACTACTAGTAGTATGTACTACTACTATTAGTATGTACTACTAGTAGTATGTACTACAACTATTATTAGTAGTACATACCACTACTACTACTTATAGTTTTACTACAAATATGTACTACTAGTACTAGTGCATGTAGTATATACTTGTAGTACTAGTACTACTAAAATGTATTACTACTAGTAGTACATAGTACATACTAGTAGTACTAGTACTTGTACTAGTCCTACTAGTACTGCACCATAACTAGTAGTACATACTAGTAGTACTAGTTGTACTAATAGTACATACTAGTATGTACTACTAAAATGTACTACTAGTAGTATTAGTACGTACTACTAGTAGTACTAGTACGTAGTACTAGTAGTACTAGTATGTAGTACTAGAATTAGTATGTAGAACTTGTAGTACATACTTGTACTACTAGTAGTACGTACTTGTACGAGTAGTACTAGTATGTACTACTAGTATTAGTATGTACTACTAGTAGTATGTGCTACTAGTATTAGTTTGTACAACTAGTATTAGTATGTACTACTAGTAGCATGTACTACTAGTAGTATGTATTACAACTATTATTAGTAGTACATACCACTCCTACTACTTGTACTTTTACAGCAAATATGTACTACTATTACTAGTGCAAGTAGTATTTACTTGTAGTACTAGTCTACTAGTATGTATTACTACTAGTAGTACATAGTACATATTAGTAGTAATCGTACTTGTACTAGTCCTACTAGTACGTACTACTACTCGTACTAGTACTGCACCACAACTAGTAGTACATACTAGTAGTACTAGTTGTACTAGTATTACATACTAGTATGTACTACTAATACTAGTAAGTACTACTAGTATGTACTACTAGTAGCATGTACTACTAGTAGTACGTACTGCTACTACTTGTACTTTTACTACAAATATGTACTAGTAGTAGTAGTGCAAGTAGTATATACTTGTAGTACTAGTACTATTAGTATGTATTACTAATAGTAGTACGTAGTACATATTAATATTACTAGTACTTGTACTAGTCCTACTAGTACGTACTACTACTCGTACTAGTACTGCACCACAACTAGTAGTACATACTAGTAGTACTAGTTGTCCTAGTAGTACTAGTTGTATTAATAGTACATACTAGTATGTACTACTAGTACTAGTAAGTACTACTAGTATGTACTACTAGTAATATTAGTACGTAGTAGTAGAAGTATTAGTACGTAGTACTAGTAGTACTAGTATTAGTATGTACAACTTGTAGTACATACTTTTACTACTAGTAGTACATACTTGTACGAGTTGTACTAGTATGTACTACTAGTATTAGTATGTACTAGTATTAGTATGTACTACAAGTAATATGTACTATTAGTATTAGTTTGTACTACTAGTAGTATGTACTACAAGTAGTATGTACTACTAGTATTAGTATGTACTACTAGTAGTATGTACTACTACTATTACTATGTACCACTAGTAGTATGTACTATAACTATTATTAGTAGTACATACCACTACTATAACTTATAGTTTTACTACAAATATGTACTACTAGTACTAGTGCATGTACTATATACTTGTAGTACTAGTACTACTAAAATGTATTACTACTAGTAGTACATAGTACATAATAGTAGTACTAGTACTTGTACTAATCCTACTAGTACGTACTACTACTCGTACTAGTACTGCACCATAACTAGTAGTACATACTAGTAGTACTAGTTGTACTAATAGTACATACTAGTATGTACAACTAAAATGTACTACTAGTAGTATTAGTACGTACTACTAGTAGTACTAGTACGTAGTACTAGTCCTAGTATGTAGTACTAGAATTAGTATGTACAACTTGTAGTACATACTTGTACTACTAGTAGTACGTACTTGTACGAGTAGTACTAGTATGTACTACTAGTATTAGTATGTACTACTAGTAGTATGTGCTACTAGTATTAGTATGTACTACTAGTAGTATGTACTACTACTATTAGTATATACTACTAGTAGTATGTACTACTACTATTATTAGTAGTACATACCACTTCGACTACTTGTACTTTTAATACAAATATGTACTACTAGTACTAGTGCAAGTAGTATATACTTGTAGTATTAGTACTACTAGTATGTATTACTACTAGTAGTACATAATACATACTAGTAGTTCTAGTACTTTTACTAGTCCTACTAGTACGTACTACTACTCCTACTAATACTGCACCATAACTAGTAGTACATACTAGTAGTACTAGTTGTACTAGTAGTACTAGTACGTAGTGCTAATTATAATATATACAACTTGCAGTACATACTTGTACTACTAGTAGTACATATTTGTACGAGTAGTAGTACTAGTATTAGTATGTACTTCTAGTAGTATGTACTACTAGTAGTATGTACTACTAGTAGTATGTTCTACTAGTAGTATGTATTACTAGTATTAGTACGTACTACTACTATTATTAGGAGTACATGCCACTACAACTACCTGTACTTTTACTACAAATATGAACTACTAGTACTAGTAATAGTAATAGTACTAGTACTACTAGTATGTATTAATACTAATAGTACATAGTACATACTAGTAGTACTAGTACTTGTACTAGTCCTACTAGTACGTACTACTACTCGCACTAGTACGGCACCAAAAGTAGTCGTACATACTAGTAGTACTAGTTGTACTAGTAGTACATACTGGTATGAACTACTAGTACTAGTAAGTACTACAAGTATGTACTATTAGTAGTACTAGTACGTACAACTAGTAGGACTAGTACGTAGTACTAGTATGTAGTACAAGTATTAGTATGTACAACTTGTAGTACATACTTGTACGAGTAGTACTAGTAAGTACTACTAGTATTAGTATGTACTACAAGTAATATGTACTACTAGTATTAGTATGTACTACTAATAGTATGTACTACTAGTATTAGTATGTACTACTAGTAGTATGAAGTACTACGATTAGTATGTACTACTAGTAGTACTAGTACTTGTATGTATTACTACAGTAGTACATAGTACGTACTAGTAGTACTAGTACTTGTACTAGTCCTACTAGTACGTACTACTACTCGTACTAGTACTGCACCACAACTAGTAGTACATACTAGCAGTACTAGTTGTACTTATCGTACATACTAGTATGTTCTACTAGTACTAGTAAGTACTACTAGTATATACTACAAGTAGTATCAGTACGTCTACTAGTAGCACTAGTACGAAATACTAGTAGTACTAGTATGTAATACTAGTAGTACTAGTACGTAGTACTAATATGTAGTACTAGTATTAGTATGTACAACTTGTAGTACATACTTGTACTACTAGTATTACATACTTGTACGAATAGTACTAGTATATACTACTAGTATTAGTATGTACTACTAATAGTATGTACTACTAGTATTAGTATGTACTACTAGTATTAGTATGTAAAACTAGTAGTATGTACTACTACAATTAGTATGTACTATTATTAGTAGTACATACCACTACTACTACTTGTAGTTTTACAAAACATATGTACTACTAGTACTAGGGCAAGTAATATATACTTGTGGTACTAGTACTACTAATATGTATTAGTACAAGTAGTACATAATAAATACTTGTAGTACTAGTACTTGTACTAGTCCTACTAGTACGTACTACTACTCGTACCGGTACTGCACCACAACTAGTAGTACATACTAGTAGTATTAGTTGTACTAGTAGTACTAGTACTGTACTAGTCCTACTAGTACGTACTACTACTCGTACTGGTACTTCACCACAACTAGTAGTACATACTAGTAGTACTAGTTGTACTAGTTGTACATAGTAGTTTGTACTCGTAGTACTAGTTAGTATTACTAGTATGTACTATTAGTAGTATTAGTACGTACTACTAGTAGTACTAGTACGTAAGACTAGTACTATTAGTATATAGTACTAGAATTAGTATGTACAACTTGTAGTACATACTTGTACTACTAGTAGTACATACTTGTATGAGTAGTAGTAGTATGTACTACTAGTATTAGTATGTACTACTAGTAGTATGTACTACTGGTATTAGTATGTACTACTAGTAGTATGTAATACTAGTATTAGTATGTACTACTAGTAGTATGTACTACTACTATTAGTATATACTACTAGTAGTATGTACTACTACTATTATTAGTAGTACATACCACTACGACTACTTGTACTTTTAACACAAATATGTACTACTAGTACTAGTGCAAGTAGTATATACTTGTGGTACTAGTACTACTAGTATGTATTACTACTAGTAGTACATAATACAACATAGTAGTACTAGTACTTTTACTAATCCTACCAATACCACCTACTAGTACTAGTACAGCACCAAAACTAGTAGTACATACTAGTAGTACTAGTTGTACTAGTAGTACTAGTAAGTATTATTTATATGTACTACTAGTAGTATTAGTACGTAGTACTAGTACGTAGTACTAGTTGTACTAGTATGTAGTGCTAATTATAGTATGTACAACTTGTAGTACATACTTGTACTACTAGTAGTACATATTTGTACGAGTAGTAGTAGTATGTACTACTAGTATTAGTACGTACTTCTAGTAGTATGTACTACTAATAGTATGTACTACAAGTAGTATGTATTACTAGTATTAGTATGTACTACTACTATTATTAAATGTACATACCACTACTACTACCTGTACTTTTACTACAAATATGTACTACTGGTACTAGTGCAAGTAGTATATACTGATAGTACTAGTACTACTAGTATGTATTACTACTAGTAGTACATAGTACATACTAATAGTACTAGTTGTACTAGTAGTACATACTGGTATGTACTACTAGTACTAGTAAGTACTACAAGTATGTACTATTACTAGCATTAATACGTACTACTAGTAGGACTAGTACGTAGTACTAGTATGTTGTACTAGTATTAGTATGTACAACTTGTAGTACATACTTGTACTACTAGTAGTACATATTTGTACGAGTAGTACTAGTAAGTACTTCTAGTACAAGAATGTACTAGTATGAGTATGTACTACAAGTAATATGTACTACTAGTATTAGTATGTACTACTAGTAGTATGTACTACTAGTATTAGTATATACTACTAGTAGTATGTACTACTACTATTATTAGTAGTACATACCACTACTACTACTTGTACTTTTATTACAAATATGTACTACTCGTACTAGTGCAACTAGGATATACTTGTAGTACTAGTACTACTAGTATGTATTACAACTAGTAGTACATAGTACATACTAGTAGCACTAGTACTTGTACTAGTTCTACTAGTACGTACAACTACTCGTACTAGTACTGCACCAAAACTAGTAGTACATACTAGTAGTACTAGTTGTAATAGTAGTACATACTAGTAGTACTAGTTGTGCTAGTAGTACATACTGGTATGTACTACTAGTACTAGTAAGTACTACAAGTATGTACTATTAGTAGTATTAGTACGTACTACTAGTAGGACTAGTACGTACTACTAGTAGGACTAGTACGTAGTGCTAGTATGTAGTACTAGTATTAGTATGTACAACTTGTAGTACATACTTGTACTACTAGTAGTACATACTTGTACTACTAGTAGTACATACTTGTACGAGTAGTACTAGTAAGTACTACTAGTATTAGTATGAGTATGTACTACAAGTAATATGTACTACTAGTATTAGTATGTACTACTAGTAGTATGTACTACTAGTATTAGTATGTACTACTAGTAGTATGTAGTACTACTATTTGTATGTACTACTAGTAGTACTAGTACTTGTATGTATTACTACAGTAGTACATAGTACATACTAGTAGTTCTAGTACTTGTACTAGTCCTTCTAGTACGTACTACTACTCGTACTAGTACTGTACCACAACTAATAGTACATCCTAGTAGTATTAGTTGTACAATAGTACATACTAGTATGTTCTACTAGTACTAGTAAGTACTACTAGTATGTACTACTAGTAGTATTAGTACGTCCACTAGTAGCACTAATACGTAATACTAGTAGTACTAGTACGTAGTACTAGTAGTACTAGTATGTAGTACTAGTATTAGTATGTACAACTTTTGGTACATTCTTGTACTACTAGTATTACATACTTTTACGAGTAGTACTAGTATGTACTACTTGTATTAGTATGTACTACTAGTAGTATGTACTATTAATAGTATGTACTACTAGTATTAGTATGTACTACTAGTATTAGTATGTACTACTACTATTAGTATGTACTACTAGTAGTATGTACTACTACTATTATTAGTAGTACATACCACTATTACTACTTGTACTTTTACAAGAAATATGTACTACTAGTACTAGGGCAAGTAGTATATACTTGTGGTACTAGTACTATTAGTATGTATTAGTACTAGTAGTACATAATACATACTAGTAGTACCAGTACTTCTACTAGTCCTACTAGTACGTACTACTACTCGTACTGGTACTGCACCACAACTAGTAGTACTAGTTGTACTAGTAGTACTAGTACTGTACTAGTCCTACTACTCGTATTGGTACTTCACCACAACTAGTAGTACATACTAGTAGTACTAGTACTGTACTAGTCCTACTAGTACGTACTACTACTCGTACTGGTACTTCACCACAACTAGTAGTACATACTAGTTGCACTAGTAGTACATAGTAGTTTGTACTCGTAGTACTAGTTACTATTACTAGTATGTACTACTAGTAGTATTAATACGTACTACTTGTAGTAATAGTACGTAGTACTAGTACTACTAGTTTGTAGTACTAATATTAGTATGTACAACTTGTAATACATACTTGTACTACGAGTAGTACATACTTGTACGAGTAGTAGTAGTATGTACAACTTGTATTAGTATGTACTACTAGTAGTATGTACTACTAGTATTAGTATGTACTTTTAGTAGTATGTACTACTAGTATTAGTATGTACTACTAGTAGTATATACTACTAGTATTAGTATGTACTACTAGTAGTATGTACTATTAGTATTAGTATGTACTACTAGTAGTATATACTACTACTATTAGTATGTACTACTACTATTAGTATGTACTACTAGTAGTATGTACTACTACTATTAGTATGTACTACTAGTAGTATGTTCTACAATTATTATTAGTAGTACATACCACTACTACTACTTGTACTTTTACTACAAATATGTACTACTACTCGTACTAGTCCTACTAGTAGTACATAGTACATACTAGTAGTACTAGTACTTGTACTTGTCTTACTAGTACGTACTACTACCCGTACTAGTACTACACCACAACTAGTAGTACATACTAGTAGTACTAGTTGTATTAGTAGTACATACTGGTATGTACTACTAGAACTAGTAAGTACAACAAGTATGTACTATTAGTAGTATTAGTACGTACTACTAGTAGTACTAGTACCTTGTACTAGTAGTACTAGTATGTAGTACTAGTATTAGTATGTACAACTTATAGTACATACTTGTACAACTAGTAGTACATACTTGTACGAGTAGTACTAGTATGCACTACTAGTATCAGTATGTACTACTAGTAGTATGTACTACTAGTATTAGTATGTACTACTCGTATTGGTATATACTACTAGTAGTATGTACTACTAGTATTAGTATATACTACTAGTAGTATGTACTACTACTATTATTAGTAGTACATACCACTACTACTACTTGTACTTTTACTACAAATATGTACTACTAGTACTAGTGCAAGTAATATATACTTGTAGTACTAGTACTACTAGTATGTATTACAACTAGTAGTACATAGTACATACTAGTAGTACTAGTACTTGAACTAGTCCCACTAGTACGTACTACTACTCGTACTAGTACTGCACCACAACTAGTAGTACATACTAGTAGCACTTGTTGTACTATTAGTACATACTAGTATGTTCTACTAGTACTAGTAAGTACTACTAGTATGTACAACTAATACTAGTAAGTACTACTAGTATGTACTACTAGTAGTATTAATACGTACTACTAGTAGTACTAGTAGTATTAGTACGTACTACTAGAAGTAGTAGTACGTAGTACTAGTATTAGTATGTACAACTTGTAGTACATACTTGTACTACTAGTAGTACATACTTGTACGAGTAGTACTAGTATGTACTACTAGTATTAGTATGTACTACTAGTAGTATGTACTACTAGTATTAGTATGTACTACTAATAGTATGTACTATTAGTATTAGTATGTACTACTAGTATTAGTATGTACTATTAGCATTAAAATGTACTACTAGAAATATGTACTACTAGTATTAGTATGTTCTGCTAGTAGTATGTACTACTACTATTAGTGTGTACTACTAGTAGTATGTACTACTACTATTATTAGTAGTACATACCACTACTACTACTTGTACTTTTACTACAAATATGTACTACTAGTACTAGTAAGTATTACTAGTATGTACAACTAGTACTCGTAAATACTACTAGTATGTACTAGTACGTAGCACGTAGTACTAGTAGTACTAGTATTAGTATGTACTACTAATAGTTTGTACTACTAGTATTAGTATGTACTACTAGTAGTATGTACTATTAGTATTAATATGTATTAGTAGTAGTATGTACTACTACTATTAGTATGTACTACTATTAGTATGTAGTACATACTACAACTACTACTTGTACTTTTACTCCAAATATGTATTTATAGTACTAGTGCAAGTAGTATATACTTGTAGTACTAGTATTACTAGTATGTATTACTACTAGTAGTACATAGTACATACTAGTAGTACTAGTACTTGTACTAATCCTACTAGTACGTACTACTACTCGTACTAGTACTGCCCCACAACTAGTAGTACATACTAGTAGCACTAGTTGTACTAGTTGTACTAGTAGTACATACTAGTATGTACTACTAGTAGTACTAGTACGTACTACTAGTAGTACTAGTATGTAGTACTAGTATTAGTTGTACAACTTGTAGTACATACTTGTACTACTAGTAGTACATACTTGCACGAGTAGTACTAGTATGTACTACTAGTATTAGTATGAACTACTACTAGTAGTATGTACTACTAGTATTAGTATGTACTACTAGTATTAGTATGTACTACTACTATTAGTATGTACTACTAGTAGTATGTACTACTACTATTAGTATGTACCACTACTAGTATGTACTAGTACTACTATTAGTACTACTACTAGTATGTACTACTAGTACTAGTAAGTACTACTAGTATTAGTAAGTACTACTAGTCTGTACTACTAGTAGTATTAGTACGTACTACTAGTATGTAGTACTAGTAGTACTAGTTTGTAGTACTAGTATTAGATGTACAACTTATAGTACTAATACTACTAGTAGTACATACTTGTACGAGTAGTACTAGTTTGTACTACTAGTATTAGTATGTACTACTAGTAGTACATATTAGTACTAATACTAGTAGTACTTACTAGTTCTAGTAGTACATGCATACTAGTATCTACTAGTGGTACATACTAGTATTAGTACTAGTAGTACTTATTAGTACTAATAGTGCATACTAGTACTACTACTAGTAGTACTTATTTGTACTAGTAGTACATACTAGGATGTACTACTAGTAGTAGTAAGTACTACTAGTATGTACTACTCGTAGTATCAGTACGTACTACTAGTAGTACTAGTATGTAGTACTAGTGTTAGTATGTACAACTTGTAGTACATACTTGTACGAGTAGTACTAGTATGTACTACTAGTATTAGTATGTACTACTAATAGTATGTACTACTAGTAGTATGCACTATTAGTATTAGTCTGTACTACTAGTATTAGTATGTACTACTAGTGTTAGTATGTTTTACTAGTAGTATATACTACTACTATTAGTATGTACTACTTCTATTATTAGTAGTACATACCACTACTACTACTTGTACTTTTACTACAAATATGCACTACTAGTACTAGTGCAAGTAGTATATACTTGTAGTACTAATACTATTAGTATGTATTACTACTAGTAGTATATAGTACATACTAGTAGTACTAGTACTTGTACTAGTCCTACTAGTACGTACTACCACTCGTACTAGTACTGCACCACAACTAGTAGTACATATTAGTAGTACTAATTGTACTAGTAGTACATACTAGTATGTACCACTAGTACTAGTAAGTACTACTGGTATGTACTACTAGAAGTATTAGTACGTACTACTAGTAATACTAGTACGTAATACTAGTAGTACTAGTATGTAGTACTAGTATTAGTATGTACTACTTGTAGTACATACTTGTACTACTAGTAGTACATACTTGTACGAGTAGTACTAGTTTGTACTACTATTATTAGTATGTACTACTAGTAGTACATATTAGTACTTTTACTAGTAGTACTTACTAGTTCTTGTAGTACATGCATACTAGTATCTACTAGTGGTACTTACTAATATTAGTACTAGTAGTACTTATTAGTATTATGGTCACAAGGTATGGATGAGGATAGGTTGTTGTTCGTTGAGGGACTTAGAGACCAGTCAGTTCCTTGGAGCCCACCCCACTTATGGCATCCCTCAAAGTAGTGGGGCCTATGCATTTGAGACCTAACCAGAGATTTGCAGGGGGACAAAGCACTACCCACCACTAGCACAGTGGGCTTGAAGCTTGAAGCCCAAGGGTACGGAGTAGACAGGGGCTTCAAGCCTGCAGCGGGAGGCGCCGGCTCGCTCAGTGCGTAAGCACTTCGCTTCGCTGGGAGCAGGTGTTGGTAAACCTGCTCAACTAGTAGTGCATACTAATACTACTACTGGTAGTACTTATTTGTACTAGTAGTACATAGTAATATGTACTACTAGTACAAACTAGCATTTGTACTACTATTAGTATGTACTACTAGTACAAACTAGCATTTGTTCTACTATTAGTATGTACCACTAGTAGTATATTCTTGTAGTATATACAAGCACTGGTGCTAGTACTAGTACGTACAACTACTACTAGTATGTACTGCTAGTACTAGTACGTACTACTATTAAGTGTACATACTAGTTTTACTAATAGATACTAGTACTTCTACTAGTAGTACTCGTAGTAGTACTAGAACTAGTAGTAGTACAAGTAGAAGTACTGGAACTAGTAGTAGTACAAGTAGAAGTAGCTGTATTATTAGTAGTACTAGTAGTAATACATACTAGTAGTACTGACAACTAGTACATACAAGTAGTACAGACACCTACTACATTCAAGAAGTATATACTAGTTGTACATTCTAGTAGTACTAGAATTACTAGCACTAGTAGTACATACTAGTACTAGTAGTGGTACATAATAGTAGTGCATAATAGTAGTACTAGTATGTACTAATAGTATGTATTACTAGTATGTACTAATAGTACTACTGAGTGCTATTACTAATAATACTAATAGTAATATTACTATTAGTAGTAATAGTACTACCACAATAGTAATAATAGTACTACTATTTATAATACTAGTGTTACTAATATTATTAGCACTACTGCTATTTGTAATAGTAGTTCCATTGTAGTAGTACTAATAGTGGCATTATTACTATACTAGTATTACAAGTAATGCATACAAGTATGTAGTACAAGTACGTATGACTATTAGTAGTAGTACTAGTAGTTGTAATACTACTAGTACTAGTACTACATTCTAGTATGTAGTACTAGTAGTTGTAATACTACTAGTACTAGTACTACATTCTAGTATGTAGTACTAGTACATACTAGTACAAATACTACTACACACTTGTACTACATAGTACTTACTAGTACTACATAATACATACTAATACTAGTACTTACTAGTACTACATAATACATACTAATACTAGTACATACTAGTTCAAGAGGTACTAGTACTAGTTGTACATATTAGTACTAGTAGTACATACTAGTAGTACTAGTACGTTCTACAATGATGTACTACTAGTAGTATTAGTACTAGTATACTACTTTTACATACTACTAGTACTAGTACATACTAGTACTTCTGCTAATATGTACTACTAGTACTAGTACGTACTACTAGATTAGTAGTACATAGTTGTAGTTGTACTAATAAAACATTTCTAATACTAGTACTACTAGTATGTACTACTAGAATTACTAGTACTAGTATGTACTACTCGTACTAATACGTATTAGTAGTGTAAGTACTTGTACTACTAGTCGTATATAATACTTGTACATACCAGTACTAATAATAGTAGTGCATACTAGTAGTACATACGGATACGTACAAGTAGTACTACTAGTATGTACTAGTAGTATTAATACTAGTACTACTAGTAAAAACTAGTACAAAGACTAGTACTTGTTCGTACTACTAGCACAAACTAGTAGTATATACTAGTAATATTAGTAGTATGTACTTCTAGTAGTACTAGTACTGCTAGTATGTACTTCTAGTAGTACTCGTACTATTAGTACATACTAGTACAAGTAGTACGTACTACTACTAGTACTAGTACAAGTAGTACGTACTACTACTAGTACTAGTACAAGTAGTACGTACTACTACTAGTACCAGTACTTGTAGTACGTACTACTAGTGGTACTAGTAGTACATTACTAGTACTATTAGTATGTACTACAAGTATATACTAGTACTACAACTACTATTAGTACATGCTACTAGTAGTACAAACTACAAGTGAATAATCTACTAGTAATAATAGTACTACTAATTCTAGTAGTACTAGCACTACTACAACTAGTATCTACTACTACTAGCACATAATACTTCCACTACTACTACTACATACTTGTATGTACTACTAGTATGTACTAATAGTAATAGTATTAGTACTACTAGTACATACTAGTACAAGAACTAGTACTAGTTTATACACTAGTACATACTTATTGTATTAATAGTAGTAAATACTAGCAATGCATACTAGTACATACTTATTGTATTAATAGTATACATACTAGTAGTAAATACTAGTATGTATACTTCGAGTACATACTAGTGGTATGTACATACTAGTATGTATACTACTAGTACATGCCAGTAGTATACATACTGGTACATACTAACACTTGTAGTACATACGAGTATGTGTACTACTAGTACGTACTAGTACATACTAGTATATACTAGTAGTATACGTACTAGTATGTACTTGTAGTAAACATACTAATTGTAGTAGTACAAGTATGTACTTGTAGTACTACTAGTATATACTAATATATACTAGTAGTATGTACTTGTAGTTGTAGTAGTACAAGTATGTACTTTTACTAGTAGTATACATACTAGTTGTAATAGTACAAGTATGTACTTGTAGTACTATTACTAGTACAGTATGTACTACTAGTACTAGTAGTAAGTAGTACTAGTATGTACTAATAGTAGTAGTACTAGTATATACTAGTAGTAGTAGTACTAGTATGTGCTACTAGTACTAGTAGTAGTAGTACTAGTATGTGCTACTACTACTACTAGTAAGTATTACTAGAAGTACTGAAATTAATACTACTAGTAGCACATTATTAGTACTAGCACTAGTACTACTAGTATGTACTACTAGAGCTACTAGTATGTGCAACTAGTATGCACTACTAGTAGTATAAGTACTAATAGTATATACTACTACTAATACTACATACTACAAGTATATACTACTTGCACTAGTACTAGTAGTACATATTTGAAGTAAAAGAACAAGTAGTAGTGGTATGTACTACTAATAATAGTAATAGTACATACTACTAGTAGTACATACTAATACTAGTAGTACGTACTACTAGTAGTACATACTAATACTAGTAGTACATACTACTAGTAGTACATACTAATACTAGTAGTACATATTACTTGTAGTACATACTAATACTAGTACATACTAATACTAGTAGTACATACTAGTACAACTCGTACAAGTATGTACTACTAGTAGTAAAATTATGTACTACAAGTTGTACATACTAATATTAGTACTACATAATAGTACTACCAGTACTATGTACTAGTACTACTAGGACTACGTGCTAGTACTACGTACTATTACTACTAGTAGTACTTACTAGTAATAGTAGTACATACTAGTATGTACTAGTACAACTAGTATGTACTACTAGTTGTGGTGCAGTACTAGTACGAGTAGTAGTACGTGCTAGTAGAACTAGTACACGTACTAGTACTACTAGTATGTACTATGTACTACTAGTAGTAATACATACTAATAGTATTAGTACTACAAGTATATACTACTTGCACTAGTACTAGTAGTACGTATTTGTAGTAAAAGTACAAGTAGTAGTAGTACATACTAATAGTAATACATGCTACTAGTAGTACATACTAATAGTACTTATTAGTACTAGTAGTACATACCAGTATGTACTACTAGTTGTGGTGCAGTACTAGTACGAGTAGTAATACGTACTTGTAGGACTAGTACAAGTACTAGTACTACTAGTATGTCTTATGTACTCCTAGTAGTAATACATACTAGTAGTACTAGTACTACAAGTATATACTACTTGCACTAGTACTAGTAGTACATATTTGTAGTAAAAGTACAAGTAGTAGTAGTGGTATGTACTACTAATAATAGTAGTAGTACATACTACTAGTAGTACATGCTACTAGTAGTACATACTAATACTAGTAGTACGTACTACTACTACTCATACAAGTATGTACTGCTAGTAGTACAAGTATGTACTACAAGTTGTACATACTAATACTAGTACTACATACTAATACTACTAATACTACGTACTAATACTACTAGTAGTACATACTAATACTACTAGTAGTACATACTAGTAATACTTTCTAGTACTAGTAGTACATACTAGTATGTACTACTAGTACAACTAGTACTACTAGTATGTACTACTGGTATGTACTACTAGTTGTGGTGCAGTATTAGTACGAGTAGTAGTACGTACTAGTAGAACTAGTACAAGTACTAGTACTAGTAGTATGTACTATGTACTACTAGTTGTGGTGCAGTATTAGTACGAGTAGTAGTACGTACTAGTAGAACTAGTACAAGTACTAGTACTAGTAGTATGTACTATGTACTACTAGTAGTAATACATACTAGTAGTACTAGTACTACAAGTATATACTACTTACACTATTACTAGTACTACATATTTGTTGTAAAAGTACTAGTAGTAGTAGTATGTACTACTAATAATAGTAGTAGTAGTAGTAGTAGTAGTAGTATGTTCTACTATTATTAGTATTTGTAGTTAGTACTACTAGTAAGTACTACTACTAATAGTACTTGTAGAAGTAGTATATTCTAGTACTAGTACATTCTAGTAGTACATACTAGTACTAGTAGTCGTACAACTAGTACTTCTAGTAGTATACATTATTAGTAGTAGCACTATTAGTAGTATGTACTACTAGTAGTAGTGCTACTCGTACATATTAGTATGTACTACTACTAATATTACTAGTAGTATGTACTACAACTAGTACTTCTAGTAGTTTATACTACTAGTAGTAGTACTACTAGTACATACTAGTATGTACTACTACTAGCTGTAGTGCAATTAATAGTAAGTACTACTAATAGCTGTAGTGCTATTAATAATATGTACTACTAGTAGTAGTACATACTAGTATGTATTACTAGTAGTAGTACATACTAGTATGTACTACTAGTAGTATTACATACTAGTATGTACAAGTTGTACTACTACTAATAATACTACT
Source organism: Amborella trichopoda (assembly GCF_054954075.1). Classification (NCBI taxonomy): domain Eukaryota; kingdom Viridiplantae; phylum Streptophyta; class Magnoliopsida; order Amborellales; family Amborellaceae; genus Amborella; species Amborella trichopoda. Next base: position 34,724,405 of record NC_142338.1, read on the forward strand.
AGTACATACTAGTATGTACTACTACCAGCAGTAGTACTATTAATAGTATGTACTACTAGTAGTAGTACTACTTGTACATACTGGTACGTACTACTACTGGTAGTACATACTATTAGTAGTAGTAGCACTAGTACTACTAGTATGTACTACTAGTACTATTAGTAGGTAATACTAGTACTACTATTATGTACTACTTGTACTAGTTGTATGGACTGTCGGTAGTAGTAGTAGTATTTGTTGTTCATACTAGTAATAGTAATACTAATAGTACATACTAGTAGTAGTACTACTAGTAGGAGTAGTCCATACAACTAGTACAAACTACTATTACTACTAGCAGAAGTAGTAGTGCTAGTAGAACCTACTAGTAGTAGTACTACTAGTACATACTAGTAGTACTACTAGTAGTAGTACAAATAGTACATACTAATAGTAGTACTAGTAGTAGTAGTATTAATAGTACATATTAGAAGTACTACTACTATTAGTACTAGTAGTAGTACTACTACTAGTATGTACTACTAGTAGTACTTGTAGTCCATACAACTAGTACATACTACTGTTACTACTAGTAGTAGTAGTAGTACTAGTAGTACATACTAGTAGTAGTACTAGTAGTAATACTACTAGTAGTACTACTAGTAGTAGTACTACTAGTATATACTTCTAGTAGTACTACTAGTATATACTTCTAGTAGTACTAGTACTAGTACTACTAGTATATACTTCTAGTACTAGTAGTAGTACTACTAATATATACTTCTAGTAGTACCACTAGTATATACTTCTAGTAGTACTAGTACTAATACTACTAGTACATATTAGTACAAGTTGTACATACTACTAGTACATACTAGTACTACTTCTACTACTACTACTAGTACATACTGGTATGTACTGCTTGTATGTTCTACTAGTACACTAGTATATGTACTGCTAGTAATGTCTGTACTAGTACTACTAGTACATATTCGTACTACTACTACTAGTATCAGTACTTCTAGTACATGCTAGTACGTTGTATTGGTACATACCAATATGTACTACTAGTGTGTAGTACATGTACTACTAGTACGTACAACTAGTAGTAGTAGTAGTAATTGTTCTACTAATAGTACATACTAGTAGTACTTGTACTGGTATTACTAGCAGTACTAATACTATGTGTACTAATAGTAGTATTACAAGTACGTACTACAAGTACTAGTACTACTCGTAGTAGTACTACTGGTACTAAAACTAGTACGGACTAGTAGTACCAGTGTTGGTACTTGTACAAGTAGTACTAGTTCTAGTACTATTAGTAATGCATACAAGTAGTACGAGTAGTACATACTAGTAGTACTAGTAATGCATACTAGTACTACATACTAGTAATACTAATAGAAACAGTACTACTAGTACTAGTAGTAGTTCTAGTACGACTAGTAGTACCACTAAAACTAGTATTACTAGTATATACTAATCTGTACTACTAGTACTAGTAGTGCTACTAGTACTACTACTAGGACGTACTACTAGTGCTAGTACTAGTAGTACGTAGTATATACTAGTAGTATGTACTACAAGTAGTACTAGTAGTAGTAGTACTTGTACTAGTAGTACATCTACTACTACTACGTACTACTTGTACTAGTACTATTTTTACAAACTAATACTACTACTACTTGTAGTACCTACTACTAGTATATACTACTACTACTAGTACATACTACTACTACTAGTACAGACTACTACTACTAGTACTATTAGTATATACTAGTAGTAGTAAATACTATTAGTAGTAGTAAATACTACTAGTAGTAGTAAATATTACTAGTAGTACTAGTAGTAGTACTACAAGTACATACTAGTATGTACTACTACCCGTACTACTAACAGTATCTACCACTAGTAGTATATTCTACTAGTAGTAGTACTACTACTACTACTTGAAGTACATACTACTAGTATATACTACTACTATTAGTACATACTACTACTACTAGTACTATTAGTATATACTAGTAGTAGTAAATACTACTAGTTGTAGTAAATACTGCTTGTAGTAGTAAATACTTCTAGTAGTAGTAAATACTACCAGTAGTACTAGTAGTAGTACTACAAGTACATACTAGTATGTACTACTACTCGCACTACTAGCAGTATCTACTACTAATAGTACATACTAGTAAGACTCTGCTACTAGTACATAAAAGTAATAATACTAGTAGTAGTACGTACTAGTACTCACTACTAATAATACATACTATTTGTTGTATTAGTAGTAGTACATACTTGTACGTACTACTAGTACTACTAGTAATACATACTATTTGTTGTACTAGTAGTAGTACATACTAGTATATACTACTTCTTGTAATACAAAGTACTATGTACTACTAGTATGTACTACTAGTACTAGTGGTAGTAGTAATAGTATGTACTTCTAGTATGTACTACAATTATGTTGTAGTACTAGAAATAGTACTACTCGTACAAGTACTAATACTAGTATTACTTGTACTACTAATATGTACTACAAGTACAAGTACGTACTACTAGTCCTAACAGTAGTACTAGTACTAGTTGTACGTACTACCAGTGGTACTAGTAGTACATTACTACTAGTAGTACTTGTACCTACTAGTTCCAATATTAGTACTACTAGTATATACTAGTACTACAACTACTAGTAGTACATTCTACTAGTAGTACATACGACAAGTACATATTACTACTAGTTGTAGTAGTACTGGTAGTACTAGTAATTCTAGTAGTACTAAGACTACTACTATTAGTATTTACTACTACAGCTACTAGTACTACTAGTAGTATTTACTAGTAGTACATACTAGTAATACATACTAGTAGAATATACTAGTACTACTAGTACATATTAGTACAAATATTATAGTACGAGTAGTACAAACTACTTGTACATACTATTAGTACTACTGTTATTACTAGTAGCACATACTACTAGTACTAGTAGTACATACTACTAGTTTGTACACCTAGTAGTTGTACTTGTACTAATATTAGTTCCACTAGTACAACTAGTACATACTAGTAGTACTAGTTTTATTAGTAGTACATACAAATAGTACATACTAATACGTACAACTTGTATATACTACTAATGCTACTAGTACATACAAGTACTACTACGAATAGTACTAGTAGTACATACTATTAATACTTGTAGTACATAATAGTAGTACTAGTATTAATACTTGCACAACTACTAGTAGTAGTAGTAGTAGTAGTAGTAGTAATAGTACTATGTACGACAAGTATGTACTACTAGTGGTAGTATTAGAATGTACTAGTAGTAGTTGTACTAGTATGTGCTAATAGTACTAGTATTATTACTACTAGTAGTAAATACTCGTTGTACTAGTAGTACATATTATTAGTACATACTAGTTGTAATACTTTTAGTACTAGTACTAGTACATGTACTAGTAGTACTAATTCTTGTACCATTAATAGTACATACTAGTAGTACATACTACTATGTACTACTAGCACTAGTAGTAGTAGTACTAGTATGTAATAATAATAGTACTACTAGTACATATTAGTACTACTACTACTAGTACTAGTAGTACATACTACTAGTACGTACTACTACCAGTACTACTAGTATCTACTACTAGTATTAGTACGTACTTCAAGTACTAGTACTAGTACTAATACGATCATTAATAGTACATACTACTAGTAGTACATTACTAGTACTAGTACTAGTGCTACTAGTGTGTACTACTAGTACTACTCATTTGTACTACTAGTACTAGTGCTGCTACTACTAGTATATACTAGTATAACTACTATTAGTATCAGCCCTAATAATACAAACAAGTACTAGTACTAAAACTACTACTAGTATATACTACTACTAGTACATACTAGTTCTAGAGGTACTAGTACTAGTTGTACATACTAGTACTAATAGTACATACTAGTAGTACTAGTACTACTAGCAGTACATAATAATAGTACTAGTAGTACTAGCACAACTACTAGTACAACTAGTAGTACTAGTACTACTAGTATGTACTAGCACTAGTACTACTAAAACTAGTACTATCCGTACTATTTCTAATATTACTACTACTTGTAAATACTAGTACTACTAGTACTAGCACTACGAGTAGTAGTTCATACTAGTATTATTACATACTAGTACTACTAGTAAATACAAGTACTACTAGTACTAGCACTACGAGTAGTAGTACATACTAGTACTATTACATACTAGTACTATTAGTAGAACATACTACTAGTTCTAATAGTATATACTAGTAGTACTAGTATTAGTAATGTACTACTATTACTACTGGTAGTATGTACTACTAGAGTAAGTACTACTAGTACTAATTGTATGTATTAGTACTAGTAGTACTAGCACCAGTACAAGTAATAGTAGTTCTAATAGTACTAGTTCGAGTACTATTAGTAGTACATATTAGTTGTACATAATAGTATGTACTACTAATACTAGTAGTATGTACTATTAGTATGTACTACTAGTATGTACTAGTACTAGTACAACTAATACTATTAGTATGTACTATTAGTATGTACTACTAATATGTACTAGTACTAGTACAACCAATACTAGTACTACTAGTACATCATACTTGTACTAATAGTATTTACTAGTAGTACATAATAATATGTACTAGTAGTATGTACCTAGTATGTACTAGTACTCGTAGTAGTATGTGCTAGTTGTAGTACAAACTAGTAGTACTAGTACTAGTACTGCAAGTAGTACTAGCACTACTAGTACTAATAATAGTAGTACTAGAAGTATGTACTAATAGCATGTACTGTACTAATAGGAGTAGTACTAGTATGTACTAGTAGTACTAGCACTAGTACGTACTAGTAGTACTACTACTAGTACATACAATCTTTCTTACGAGTAGTACATACCAGTAGTACTAGTAGTATATACTAGTATGACTACAAGTACTATTACTACTAGTAGTAGCAGTACTAGTATTACAAGTAGTATATACTAGTATGTACTACAAGTACTATTATTAATAGTAGTTCCAATACATGTATTACTAGTATGTACTACTAGTATGGACTACTAGTACTATTCGTATGTAGTACTAGTAGTATTAGTACTAGTACTACTAGTACATACCGGTACAACTACTACTAATACTAATAGTACATACTACTAGTACATACTACTAATACATACTACAACTACTACTACTAGTAGTACAAACTACAAGTACATACTAGTAGGTACTACTAGTATTACTAGTAGTACGTACGAATAGTACTAGTACTGGTACTACTACTAGTAGCACATACTAGTACTAGTACTAGTAGTACATACTAGTATGTACTACTAATACGATTAGTATGTAAAACTAGTACATACTAGTACATACTAGTACTACTACTACAAGTACTAGTACAAACTGGTATGTACAAGTACAAGTACAAACTAGCAGTACATACTAGTACTACTGGTATGTATGGCAGTTGTAATACTACTAATAGTACCTACTTGTAGTACATACTAGTATGTTCGACTAATATGTACTGGTAGTAGTAGTAGTAGTAGTTTGTACTAGTAGTATGCACAACTTGTACTAGTACTAGTTGTACTAGTATGTACTAGTAGAATTAGTACTACTAATAGTACATACTAGTATGTACTATTAGTACTATAAGTAGTACATATTAGTACTAGTACTACTAGAAGTACATACTTGTGCTAATACAAATAGTACATACTAGTAGTATTAGTAGTACTACTATTTCTTATTCTAGTTGTACGAGTAGTGCAAGTACTAGCAGCACTACTAGTATAATTAGGACTACAACTAATGGTACTAAGAGTACATACTAGTAGAACATACTAGTAGTATAAGTACTAGTACTAGTACTACTAGTACTATTACTACTAATACTAGTACTGCAATTATTATTAACTTAAATATTAGTTCTAGTAGTACATACTATTACTACCGTTAAGACTACTAGTAGTACATACTAGTAAGTATTACTAGTACTACAAGTATGTACAACTAGTAGTTGTACTTGTACTATAGTACAAACTATTACTACTACTACTACAACTAGTACATAGTAGTATGTACTACTAGTACTACTAGTAGTATGTACTACTAGTACTATTAGTAGTACGTAAGAGTAGTACCATTAATAGTACTACTACTAGTAGTATGTATCACTAATATGTACTATTAGGACTACAACTACTAGTATTAAGAGTATATACTTGAAGAACATACTAGTAATATAAGTACGAGTACTACTACTACTAGTATTATTACTACTAGTATTAGTACTGCTATTATTATTACATCTAGTACTGGTACTAGTAGTACATACTACTACTATTAATACTACTACATACTTATAAGTATTACTTGTACAACTAGTACAACAAGTATGTACTACTAATAGTTGTACTAGTACTAGTTGTACATACTACTACTAGTACACACTCGTACAACTACTACTTGTACTACTAGTACATAGTAGTATGTACTACTAGTTGTACTAATTCTAGTACTAATAGTACATACTAGTACAACTACAACTAGTACTAGTAGTACATACTACTAGTACATATTAGTATGTACTGCTAGTAGTAGTACTAATACTAGTACAAGTACTATTAGTAGTACTTGTAGTCTTACTACTAGTACTAGTGGTACTACTACTAAGACCAGTGCTACTACTAGTAGTACATACTAGTATTACTAGTTGTACTAGTAGTACATACTACTACTACTACTAGTAGTACTAGTAGTACAAACTTGTAAGTACTACTACTATGTACTATTAGTACTACTAATATGTACTACTACTATTACAAGTACCAGTAGTACATACTACTACTACTACTAGTACTAGTAGTACCTTATACTACTACTACTAGTACTAGTAGTACGCAGTACTACTACTACTGCTAGTACTAGTAGTACACACTAATCTGTAGCACTAATTGTACTAGTACAACTATTAGTAGTACATATTAGTATGTACTACTAGTACTAGAAGTAGTAGTAGTACTATGTACTACTAGTACTAGTAGTAGTAGTAGTACATACTAGTATATACTACTATAATGTACCAATAGTAGTAGTAGTATTAGTAGTAGTAGTTTGTACTAGCAGTATGTACTATTTACACAAGTAGTGGTTATACTAGTATGTACTAGTAGTGTTAGTACTGGTACTACTAATAGTACATCTCATAGTACAAGTGGTACATATTAGTATGTACTACTAGTACTAGTAGTAATACCAGTACTAGTACGTACTACTAATAGTAGTAGTAGCACTAATAGTAGTACAAGTGCTAGTACTACTAGTATTATGTACTACTAGTATTAAAAGTACGTACTCTTAATAGTAAATATTAGTATTAGTACTTACTAGTAGTACGTACTAGTAGTCTTAATACTAGTACTAGTACGTACTATTACTATTAGTATGTACTACTAGTATTAGTATGTCCTACTACTACTAGTATGTACTACTACTACTAATACGTACTGCTACTAGCATGTACTACTACTAGTATGTTTCACTAGTACTAGTACATACTACTATTATTAATATGTACTAGTAGTATTAGTATTAGTACAAGTACTACTTTCTGTACTACAAGTACGTACTACTAGTATGTACTACTAGTACTTCTAGTATGTGCAACTAGTATGTACTACTAGTACTAGTACTACAAGTATGTACTACTAGTACTTCTAGTATGTGCAACTAGTATGTACTACTAGTACTAGTACTACAAGTATGTACTACTAGTACTTCTAGTATGTGCAACTAGTATGTACTACTAGTACTAGTACTACAAGTATGGACTAATATTATTACTATTGGTACTAGTTTTTCATACTAGTGGTATATACTACTAGTACATAGTACGTACTAGTACTAGTAGTACATACTAGTACTACTAGTACTAATACTCGTAGTACTAGTAGTTCATACTAGTAGTACAAATAGTACTACTAGTAGTACATACTTGTAGTACTAGTACTGCATGCTACTTCTACTACTTTTAGTACTAGTAGTACTAGTACTAGTACATACTAGTACAAGTAGTACATACTAGTAGTAGAAGTACACGTACTACTACTACTAGTACGTACTAGTACTAGTAGTAGTAGTACGTATTAGAACTAGTAGTACATACTGGTAGTAGTAGTACTTACTAGCACTAGTAGTACATACTAATAGTAGTAATACATACTAGTTGTAGTAGTTTGTACTAGTACTAGTACTACTATATAACACTAGTATGTACTACTAGTAGTATATACTATAAGCATGTACCACGATTACTAGTAATACTATGTAGTAGCACTACTACATATGTAGTACATGTACATATGTAGTAGTACAACAAATGTCCTACTACATAGTAATACTAACTAGTACGATATAGTACTATGTACAAAGTACTACTACTAATATATATGTACCACTAGTAGATGTACATATGTAGTAGTATTTACTAGTAGTACGTACTAGTAGTAGTACGTATGTACTATTTTGTATATACTAGTAGTACATATGTATGCACAATAAGTACATATGTACTTGTAGTCCTTGCAGTACTAGTTCGTATGTACTACTAGTACTACTATTATGTACTACTAACACAACTAGTATGTACTATGTACTACTCGTCGAACTAGTATTACATAGTATCGGCATTACTAGTAGTACATAGTACTAGTAATATTAGTAGTACAACTAGTAGTACATACTACTAGTAGTACTAGTAATCATAGTAAAAGTATTACTAAAATATATTAGTATATACTAGTACCACATGTACTAGTACTTATGGTAGATAAATACTTGTACATACTAGCACTAGTACTGGTAGTACGTACTAGTACTAGTAGTATATACTAGTAACACATACTAGTAGTAGTAAATCTAGTAGTAGTAGTATTAGTAGTATATACTAGTATGTATTAGTTGTATATACTACTAGTACTACTTGTATGTAGTACTAGTACTACTACTAGTATGTACTACTAGTACTACTACTATAAGTACTAGTACTACTAGTAATATTACTACCAATAATAGTAGTACTACTATTAGTACTACTCTAAGTAGTATATAACTTAGTATATACTTCTAGTACTACTTGTATGTAGTACTAGTACTAGTACTACTACTAGTATGTACGACTAGTACTACTACTACAAGTACTAGTACTACTAGTAATATTACAAGTACCACTACTAAAAATAATAGTAGTACTACTATTAGTACTACTCTAAGTAGTATATAACTTAGTAATAATACTATTACTAGTAGTACTAATACTAATAATGCTATTATTAGTACTTAGAAGTAATAATATGTACTAGTATTAGTAATTATTGGTACGAAGTAATACTAGTAGTACATGGGTACATTTGTATTAATACGTACATATATACATATGTACACATGTAAACCTGTACTATTAGTACATATGACTAGTACATACTAGTAGTACAGTAGTACATACTATTACTACGTACTATTACTACTACTACAAATACTAGCACTACTAGTACTAGTAGAAGTAGTAAGCACTAGCACATGTAGTACATACTAGAACAAGTAGTACATACTAGTAGTACTATTAGTCGTACTACTACTTTTATAAGTACTAGTAAGTACTATTAGTAATAATACTTACTACTACTACTACTACAAGTAGTACGAACTACTGCTGCTACTACTAGTACTAGTAAGTACTACTAGTACTAGTACCTACTACATACTAGTAGTAGTAGTACATACTAGTACTAGTTGTAGTACGTACTAGTACTAGTAGTAGTACGTACTAGTACTAATAGTACTAAAACATACTAAGACTAGTACTTGTACTAGTATGTACTACTAGTAGTACATACTACAAGCATGCACTATTAATCTGTACTACTAGTATGTACTACATGTATGTACTACATGTATGTACTACTGGTTTGTACTACATGTATGTACTACTAGTACGTACTACTAGTATGTACTATTATGTACTACTAGTAGTACGAGTACTTGTACTAGTACTATTAGTACTAACCGTACATAATACTAGTAGTATTAGTACTAGTGCTAGTACTACTACAAGTAGTACATACTAGTAGGACATGCTAATATGTACTACTAGTACTATTACGTACTACTACTACTAGTACTGGTACTTGTACTAATAGTACAAAAAGTAGTACTAGTAGTACGTACTAGTACTAATAGCACATACTAGTAGTAGTACATTCTAGTATGTACTACGAGTATGTACTAGTAGTAGTAGTACGTACAACTAGTACTACTAATAGTACTCGTACTAGTAGTAGTACAAGTACATACTAGTATGAACAACTAGTAGTAGTACGTATTAGTAGTACTAGTGGTTTATATACTAGTACTACTAATACTAGTAGTACGTACTATTAATACTAGTAATACATACTAGTAGTCCTATTCCTACTATTACCAGTACAAGTAGCAGTAATTGTAATAGTAGTAATAGTTCATATTAGCATGTACTACTAGTATGTCCTACTAGTATGTATTACTAGTATGTACTACCAGTGGTAGTACTACCACTAGTACTAGTACTAGCACTAGTACTATTAGTATTATGTACTACTAGTAGTACTAGTACAAGTATGTACTAGTACTAGTACAAGTATGTACTTGTACTAGTACTAATATGTACTAATACTACTAGTATGTACTACTTGTACTAGTACTAATATGAACTAATTCTACTAGTATGTACTACTAGTACTAGTACTACTAGAATGTACGAGTAGTACATACTAACAGTACTAGTTCTACTAGTACTACTAGTTGTACATGCTACTGGTACTAGTACTAGTACTATTAGTATGTACTACTAGTACTACTAGTAGTACATGTAGTACTCGTACATACTAGTACTACTAGTAGTTTATACTACTAATAGTACTAGTTATATAACTACTAGTACCAGTATGCACTAGTAGTAGTATGTACTACTACTAGAATGTACTAGTACTAGTACTACCATTAGTAGTATTAGTAGTACTAATAGTACATACTACTAGTACATATTACAAGTACATACTAGTACTAGTAGTAGTACATTTTATTAGTATATACTAGTACTAGTAGTACTACTACTAGTAGTACATTCTACTAGTAGTCTGTAGTACTAGAAGTCGTACTAGTACTACTAGTAGAACTAATATGTAGTACTAGAAGTCGTACTAGTACTACTAGTACAACTAATATGTAGTACTAAAACTCGTACTACTACTACTAGTACATACTAGTACTACTACTACTAGTATGTACTAGTAGTGCTAGTACTAGTATTACATACTACTAGTTCATACTCGTACTACAACTAATAGCACTAATACTACTAATAGTACATACTAGAATGTACTACTACCATGTACTACTAGTACTACTTGTAGTAGTACTAGTACATACTTTTAGGACTACTACTATTAGTACAACTACTACTACTAGTACTAGTACTACTAGTTGTAGCAGTTGTACTAGTTGCAGTACTGCTAGTTGTAGTACTATTAGTATGTACTACTAGTAGTACATACTAGTATGTATACTACTAGTGTGCATACTTGTATGTACTTCCAGTATGTAATACTAATATATACTACTAGAACTAAGAGTAGTAGTAGTATGTACTTATAGTATATATTACTAGTAGTAGTTGTACAAGTATGTACTCATAATTTTAGTATTAGTACATACTAGAAGTACATATTAGTACTACTACTACTAGTACTAGTAGTATTTACTAGTATGTGCTATTAGTAGTACTTGAACAAGTACTACTAGTACAAGTACTTGTACTTGTACTAGTACTAATAATAATAATACTTGTAGTACTTTTATTAGTACTATTACTACTAGTACGTTCTACTAATACTAGTACTACTGGTAGTAGTACAACTATGTACTATGTAATATGTACTTCGAATAATAGTACTAGTAATACATACTAGTAATATAAGTACTAGTACTTTTAGTATTATACGTAGTACTATTAGAATTATTGCTACTAGTACCAGTACTATTATATTATTACTACTAATACTAGTACTAGTATTAGTAGTACATACTATTACAACAATTACTACTAGTGCTAGTAGTACATACTACTACTACAATTACTACTAGTATTAGTAGTACATACTAGTAGTATAAGTTCTAGTACTAGTATTAGTTTTACTATTATTATTACTAGTATTACCAGTATTACTAGAATTATTACTATTAGTACTAGTACTAGTTGTACATACTACTACTACTACTAGTACAAGTAGTAAATACCAGTACATATTAGTATGTACTACTAGTAAAACTAATACTACTAGTAGTAGTACTAGTACTAGTAATAAAGACTAGTACGACTACTAGTATGTACTACTAATATTAGTAGTAGTACTAGTACTAGTACGTACTACTAGTAGTACATACTAAAAGTGCTAGCTGTACTTATAGTACATACTAGTACTACTACTACTAGTACTAGTAGTACAAACTAGAATGTACACATTAGTATATACTAGTACTACTAGTATGTACTACTAGTAATACTAGTACTACTAGTATGTACTACTAGTAATACTAGTACTAGTACTACTAATACATACTAGTATTATTATTACTGGTACTAGTAGTACATGCTACGACTACTACTAGCGCAGTTGTACATACTAGTATGTATTACTAGTTTGTACTACTAATACTAGTACTAGTACTAGTATGTACTAAAAGTACTAGTAGTACTAGTACTAGTATGTACTAGAAGTACATATTAGTAGTACATACTTGTATGTACGACTATTATGAACTACATATAGTAGTAGTTTGTACTAGTAGTATGTACTACTTGTACCAGTAGTAGTTATACTATTATGTACTAGCAGTACTAGTACTAGTACTCCTAGTAGAACATACTCATTGTACTAGTAGTACATACTATTAGTACATACTAGTATGTACTACAGATACTAGTATGTACTACTAGTACTAGTAGTACATATTAATAGTGCTAGTAGTACTAGTACTAGAATGTACTACTAGTACTAATACTAGTATTTACAACCAGTATGTACGACTAGTACTACTAGTATGTACTAGTAGTACAAACTGTTAGTAGCAATACTTGTATGTACTAGTATGTACTTGTAGTACAAAAAGGTAATAGTTCTACTTTTATGTACTAGTAGTATGTACTAGTTGTACGTACTTGTATGTACTAGTAGTATGTACTACTTGTAATAGTAGAGTTGTACTATAATATTCAAGTACTAGTACTTATACTATTAGTAGTACATACTCGTAGTACAAGTAGTACATACTACTAGAACATACTAGTATTATTACTAATACTACTAGTAATACTTGCTAGTAGTACTAGTACTACTACTAGTAGTACATACTAGTAGTACTAGCAGTACATACTAGTCGTATTTACTAAGATGCACTACTAGTATGTAGTTCTTGTAGTAGTAGTAGTAGTAGTACGTACTAGTAGTAGTACATATTAGTACTACTACTACTAATACTAGTAGTAGTAGTACTTGTATGTATTAGTAGTACTACATATTAGTACTAGCAGTAGTAGTATTAGTACGTACTAATAGTATGTACCACTAATACTAGTACTAGTATGTACTAGAAGTATATACTTGTAGTACTAGTAGTATGTATTACTTGTACCACTAGTAGTTATACAGCAAATACTAGTTGTACGAGTACTCCTCGTAGAACATACTTGTAGTTTTAGTAGTACATACTAATAGTACATACTAGTATGTACTACAGGTACTAGTATGTACCACTAGTACTATTAGTATGTATTAGTAGTACAAACTGGTAATAATACTAGCATGTACTAGTAGTTTTTACTAGTAGTATGTACTAATAGTACAAACAGGTACTATTACTACTAGTATGTACTTGTTGTACGTACTTGCATGTACTAGTAGTATGTACTACTTGTACTAGTAGTAGTTGTACTAGCATATAATATTACTTGCACTAAAACTACTTGTAGGACATACTCGTAGTACAAGTAGTAATAAACTAGAACATACTAGTACTAGTACTAGTACTACTAGTAGTACGTGCTAGTAATATTAATACTACTAGTAGTACATACTTGTAGTACTTACTGGTAGTATATACTAGTATGTACTTATAGTATTTGTAGTAGTAGTACTAGTATGCACTGGTTGTAGTACATACTACTAGTACTAGTAGTAGTAGTACTTGTATGTATTAGTAGTAGCAGTAGTACTTGTATGTATTAGTAGTAGTACATACTAGTACCACTACTACTAGTATTAATAGTAGTAGTACTTGTATGTACTAGTATGAGTACATACTAGTAGTACTAGTATTAATACAACTAGTAGTACTAGTACTAGTAGAAGTAGTACTAGTATGTACTAGTATTAATAATAGTACATACTAGTAGTAGTAGTAGTACATATTGGTAGTAATAGTACATACTAGTAGTACTAGTACTAGGACTAGTACCAGTAATGTACTACAAGTACTACTAATAGTATGTACTACTAGTACTAGTATTAGTAGTCTACTAATAGTATTAATAGTACTAGTACAAGTACTACTAGTATGTACAATTAGTACGGTTATGATGTACTAGTTGTAGTCAAACTAGTACTACTACTATTAGTAGTAGTTTGTACTAGTAGTACAAACTACTAGTGTATACTACTACTACTAGTACTAGTACATACTAGATTTAATTACTAGTACTACTAGTATGTACTACTTGCAATGCTAGTACTAAGTAGTATATATTACTTGTAGTATAAAATACTAGTAGTATTAGAACTAGTAGTATATACTATTATGTACTTCTAGTATTAGTAGTAGTAGTACTTGTATGTGCTAGTTTTAGTACATACTAGTAGTATAGTACTAGTACTAGTAGTAGTAGTAGTACTTGTATGTATTAGTAGTAGTAATAATACATGTATGTACTAGTAGTAGTACATACTAGTACCACTACTACTAGTACTATTAGTAGTAGTACTTGTATATACTAGTAGTAGTACATACTATTAGTACTAGTATTAGTACAACTAGTAGTATTAGTACTAGTAGAAGTAGTACTGGTATGTACTAGTAGTAGTAATAGTACATACTAGTACTAGTAGCAGTAGTAGTACATACTAGTAGTAGTAGTACATACTAATAGCACTAGTACTAGTACTAATAATGTACTACAAGTACTACTAATAGTATGTACTACCAGCACTAGTACTAGTAGTACATACTAGTTGTACATTCTACTAATAGTATTAACAGTACTAGTACAAGTACTACTAGTACGTACACTTAATACGGTTATGATGTACTAGTTGTAGTCATACTATTACTACTACTATTAGTAGTAGTTTGTACTAGTAGTAGTGTATACTAGTAGTACATACTGGTGCTACATACTAGTACCACTAGTACATACTAATAGTACTTGTAGTACATACTAGTATGTACTACTAGCACTAGTAGTAGTAATACTAGTTGAAGTAATAGTTTTAGTACTGATACTACTACTAGTAATACATACTGGTACTATTACTAGTATGTACTAATTGTAGTACTAATATTAATAGTACTAATAGTAGTAGTACTAGTATGTACTAGTAGTACAAACTAGTATGTACTACTATTACTAGTAGTATTACTACGTTGTACTAGTAGTATGTACTACTAGTACTAGCACAACCAGTACATACTAGTACAAGTACTAGTATGTACAACTAGTTCTAGTACTATTACCAGTAGTATTACTAGTTTGTACTAGTAGTATGTACTACTAGTACGTACTACTAATACTAGCACAATATGTACAACTAGTTTTAGTACTAGTAGTAGTATGTACTATTAGGGCTGGTATTAATAGTAGTTATACTAGTATGTACTAGTAGAAGCAACACTAGTACTAGTAGTACAAATGAGTAGTACAAGTAGTACATACTAGTAGCACTAGTACTAATACTAGTAATGTACTACTAGTAGTATCTACTACTAATATTAGTATTAGTACTAGTACTAGTACTTGAAGTACGTACTAGTACTAGTAGTACTAGTAATAGTATGTACTAGTAGTATGTACTACTAGTACTAGTAGTAGTACTAATATGTACTAGTAGTACTATTACTAGTACATACTAGTACTACTACTACTAGTGCTAGTAGTACAAAGTAGTATGTACTACTACTACTAGTGCTAGTTGTACATAGTAGTATGTACTACTAGTACTACTAGTGTATACTATTAATGGTACAAGAATTAGTACTACTAGTACATGTACTAGTACTACTAGTACAACTATTATGTATTAATAGTTTGTACTACTAGTACAACGAGTATTTACTACTAGTAGTAATAGTACTAGTACTATTAGCACATACTAGTACAACTACTACTAGTACATACTACTACTACCACTAGTAGTACATACTTGTCGTACATACTACTATTACTACTACTACTACTACTACTAGTAGTTGTACAAGTATTAATACTAGTACCATTATTATGTACTACTACTAGTAGTACTAGTACTAGTATTATGTACTACAAGTACTACTAGTACGTACTAGTAGTACTAGTACTAGTACATACAATCTTACTTACGAGTAGTACATACCAGTAGTACTAGTAGTATATATTAGTATGTACTACAAGTACTATTACTACTAGTAGTAGCAGTACTAGTATTACAAGTAGTATATACCAGTATGTACTACAAGTACTATTATTAATAGTAGTTCCAATACTAGTATTACTAGTATGTACTACTTGTATGGACTACTAGTACTATTCGTATGTAGTACTAGTAGTATTAGTACTAGTACTACTAGTACATACCAGTACAACTACTACGAATACTAATAGTATATACTACAAGTACATACTACTAATACATACTACAACTACTACAACTAGTAGTACAAACTACAAGTACATACTAGTAGGTACTATTAGTACTACTAGTAGTACGTACGAGTAGTACTAGTACTGGTACTACTACTAGTAGAACATACTAATACTACTACTACTAGTACTAGTAGTACATACTAGTACTAGTAGTACATACTAGTATGTACTACTAATACGATTCGTATCTAAAACTAGTAATACTAGTACCAGGTAATCACAGTATTACTACAACTAGTACATACTAGTACTACTACTACAAGTACTAGTACAAACTGGTATGTACAAGTACAAGTACAAACTAGCAGTACGTACTAATACTACTGGTATGTATAGCAGTTTTAATACTACTAATAGTACCTACTTGTAGTACATACTAGTATGTTCGACTAGTATGTACTGGTAGTAGTAGTAGTATTAGTTTGTACTAGTAGTATGCACAACTTGTACTAGTAGTAGTTATACTAGTATGTACTAGTAGAATTAGTACTACTAATAGTACATACTAGTATGTACTATATTAGTTTGTGCAAGTAGTACATACTAGTATTAGTACTATAAGTAGTACATACTAGTATTAGTACTACAAAAAGTACATACTAGTGCTACTACTAATAGTACATACTGGTAGTATTAGTAGTACTACTATTTCTAATTTTAGTTGTACGAGTAGTGCAAGTACTAGTAGCACTACTTGTACTAGTATGTACTACTACTACTAGTACGTACTACTACTACTAGCATGTACTACTACTAGTATGTACCACTAGTACTAGTATGTACTGCTATTATTAGTATGTACTAGTAGTATTAGTATTAGTACAAGTACTACTGCCTGTACTACAAGTATGTACTACAAGTATGTACTACTAGTACTACTAGTATGTGCAACTAGTATGTACTACTAGCACTAGTACTACAAGTATGTATTAATATTACTACTATTCGTATTAGTTTTTCATACTAGTGGTATATACTACTAGTACATAGTACGTACTAGTACTAGTAGTATATACTAGTAGTACTAGTACTAGTACTACTAGTACTAATACTCGTAGTACTAGTAGTTCATACTAGTAGTACGAATAGTACTACTAGTAGTACATACTTGTAGTACTAGTACTGCATACTACTTCTTCTACTTCTAGTACTAGTAGTACATGCTAGTAGTACTAGTACTAGCACTACTAGTACATACTAGTACAAGTAGTACATACTAGTAGTAGAAGTACACGTACTACTACTACTAACTACTATTATTAGTACGTACTTGTACTAGTAGTAGTACGTATTAGAACTAGTAGTACATACTGGTAGTAGTAGTACGTACTAGCACTAGTAGTACATACTAATAGTAGTAATACATACTTGTTAGTACTAGTACTACTATATAACACTAGTATGTACTACTAGTAGTATATACTACAAGCATGTACCACTATTACTAGTAATACTATGTAGTAGTACTACTACATATGTAATACATGTACATATGTAGTAGTACAACAAATGTCCTACTACATAGTAATACTAACTAGAACGACATAGTACTATGTACAAAGTACTACTACTAATATATGTACTACTAGTAGATGTACATATGTAGTAGTATTTACTAGTAGTACGTACTAGTAGTAGTACGTATGTACTATTTTGTATATACTAGTAGTACATATGTATGCACAATAAGTACATATGTACTTGTAGTCCTTGCAGTACTAGTTCGTATGTACTACTAGTACTATTATTATGTATTAGTAGTACAACTAGTATGTATTATGTACTACTCGTCAAACTAGTATTACATAGTACTGGTATTACTAGTAGTACATAGTACTAGTAATATTAGTAGTACATACTACTAGTAGTACTAGTAATCGTAGTAAAAGTAATACTAAAATATACTAGTATATACTAGTACCACATGTACTAGTACTTGTGGTAGATAAATACTTGTACATACTAGCATTAGTACTAGTAGTACGTACTAATACTAGTAGTATATACTACTAACACATACTAGTAGTAGTGGTAATTGTAGTAAATACTAGTAGTACTAGTAATACATACTAGCACTAGCACTAGTACTAGTAGTAGTAAATCTAGTAGTAGTAGTACTAGTAGTATATACTAGTATGTATTAGTAGTATATACTTCTAGTACTACTTGTATGTAGTACTAGTACTAGTACTACTACTAGTATGTACGACTAGTACTACTACTACAAGTACTAATACTACTAGTAATATTACAAGTACCACTACTAAAAATAATAGTAGTACTACTATTAGTACTACTCTAAGTAGTATATAACTTAGTAATAATACTATTACTAGTAGTACTAATACTAATAATGCTATTATTAGTACTTAGAAGTAATAATAAGTACTAGTATTAGTAATTATTGGTACGAAGTAATACTAGTAGTACATGGGTACATTTGTATTAATACGTACATATAAACATAAGTACACATGTAAACCTGTACTATTAGTACATATGACTAGTACATACTAGTAGTACAGTAGTACATACTATTACTACGTACTATTACTACTACTACAAATACTAGCACTACTAGTACTAGTAGAAGTAGTAAGCACTAGCACATGTAGTACATACTAGAACAAGTAGTACATACTAGTAGTACTATTAGTCGTACTACTACTTTTATAAGTACTAGTAAGTACTATTAGTAATAATACTTACTACTACTACTACTACAACAAGTAGTACTAACTACTGCTACTACTACTAGTACTAGTAAGTACTACTAGTACTAGTACCTACTACCTCTTAGTAGTAGTAGTACATACTAGTAGTAGTGGTGCGTACTAGTACTAGTTGTAGTACGTACTAGTACTAGTAGTACTAAAACATACTAATACTACTACTTGTACTAGTATGTATTACTAGTAGTACACACAATAAGTATGCACTATTAATTTGTACTACTAGTATGTACTACATGTATGTACTATTAGTTTGTACTACATGTATGTACTACTAGTATGTACTACTAGTAGTAGGAGTACTTGTACTAGTACTATTAGTACTAATTGTACATAATACTAGTAGTATTAGTACTAGTGCTAGTACTACTACAAGTAGTACATACTAGTAAGACATGCTAATATGTACTACTAGTACTATTACATACTACTACTACTAGTACTGGTACTTGTATTAATAGTACAAAAAGTAGTATTAGTAGTACGTACTAGTACTAATAGCACGTACTAGTAGTAGTACATTCTAGTATGTACTACGAGTATGTACTAGTAGTAGTACATTCTAGTATGTACTACGAGTATGTACTAGTAGTAGTACATTCTAGTATGTACTTCGAGTATGTACTAGTAGTAGTACATTCTAGTATGTACTACGAGTATGTACTAGTAGTAGTATGTACAACTAATACTACTAATAGTACATCCTATTTGTACGACTAGTACCCGTACTAGTAGTAGTACAAGTACATACTAGTATGAACAACTAGTAGTAGTACATACTAGTAGTACTAGTGGTGTACATACTAGTAATACATACTAGTAGTACTATTCCTACTAGAACCAGTACTAGTAGCAGTAATTGTATTAGTAGTAATAGTTCATATTAGCATGTACTGGTGGTAGTACTAGCACTAGTACTACTAGTGGTAGTACTAGCACTAGTACTATTAGTATGTACTACTTGTAGTACATGTAGTACTCGTACATACTAGTACTACTAGTAGTATATGCTACTAATAGCACCAGTTGTATAACTACTAGTACCAGTATGCACTACTAGTAGTACGTACTACTACTAGTACTACCACTAGTAGTATTAGTAGTACTAATAGTACATACTACAAGTACATACTAGTACTAGTAGTAGAACTTATAGTAGTAGTACATTCTAGTAGTAGTACATTTTATCAGTACATACTAGTACTAGTAGTACTACTACTAGTAGTACATTCTACTAATAGTCTGTATTACTAGAAGTCGTACTAGTACTACTAGTACAACTAATATGTAGTACTAGAAGTCATACTAGTACTACTAGTACAACTAATATGTAGTATTAGAAGTCGTATTCGTACTACTAGTACATACTAGTAGTAGTCCTAGTATGTACTAGTAGTGCTAGTATTAGTATTACATACTACTAGTTCATACTCGTACTACAACTAATAGCACTAATAGTACTAATAGTACATACTAGAATGTACTACTACCATGTACTACTAGTAATACAAGTACTAGTTGTAGTAGTAGATACTAGTTGTACATACTAGTAGTACTAGTACTATAAGTATATACTACTTGCACTAGTACTAGTAGTACATATTTGTAGTAAAAGTACAAGTAGTAGTAGTGGTATGTACTACTAATAATAGTAGTAGTACATACTACTAGTAGTACATACTAATACTAGTAGTACATACTACTAGTAGTACATACTAATACTAGTAGTACATAGTACTACTAGTAGTACATAGTACTACTAGTAGTACATACTACTAGTAGTACATACTAATACTAGTAGTACATACTAGTACTACTCGTACAAGTATGTGCTACTAGTAGTACAAGTTGTACGTACTAATACTAATACTACTAGTACTACTAGTATGTACTATGCTACTAGTAGTAATACATACTAGTAGTACTAGTACTACAAGTATATACTACTTGCACTAGTACTAGTAGTACATATTTGTAGTAAAGGTACAAACTAGTAATACAAATAAGACATACTACTAGTAGTACATACTATTATTAGTAGTACATACTAATATTAGTAGTACATACTACTAGTAGTACATACAAATACTAGTAGTACATACTAATACTAGTAGTACATACTACTAGTAGTACATATTAATACTAGTAGTACATACTAGTACTACTCGTACAAGTATATACTACTAGTTGTACAAGTATGTACTACAAGTTGTACGTACTAATACTAGCACTACTAGTATTACGTACTAGTACTACTAGTAGTACGTACTAATACTACTAGTAGTACATACTAGTAGTACTTACTAGTACTAGTAATACATACAAATATGTACTACTAGTACAACAAGTACTACTAGTATGTACTACTAGTACAACAAGTACTACTAGTATGTACTACTAGTACAACATGTACTACTAGTATGTACTACTAGTTGTGGTGCAGTACTAGTACGAAATATAGTACGTACTAGTAGGACTAGTACTAGTACTAGTACTACTAGTATGTACTATGTACTACTAGTATAAAAACATACTAGTAGTACTAGTACTACAAGTATATACTTCTTGCACTAGTACTAGTAGTACATATTTGTAGTAAAAGTACGAGTAGTACATACTAGTAGTAGTAGTACATACTAATAGTGGTAGTACATACTACTACTCTACTCGTACAAGTATGTACTACTAGTAGTATAAGTATGTACTACAAGTTGTACATATTAATATTAGTACTACAAACTAATACTAGTAGTACATACTAATAGTACATAGTAATAGTAGTAGTACATACTTCTAGTAGTACATATTAATGCTAGTAGTACATAATAATACTAGTAGTACATACTACTACTACTACTCGTACAAGTATGTACTACTAGTAGTATAAGTATGTACTACAACTTGTACATATTAATATTAGTACTACATACTAATACTAGTAGTACATATTAATACTAGTAGTACATATTAATACTAGTAGTATATACTAGTACTAGTAGTACATAATAATACTAGTAGTACATACTACTATAACTACTCATACAAGTACGTACTACTAGTAGTACAAGTATGTACTACAAGTTGTACATACTAAAACTAGTACTACATACTAGTACTACTAGTACTACGTACCAGTACTACTAGTACTACGTACCAGTACTACTCGTACTACTTACCAGTACTACTAGTACTACGTACCAGTACTACTAGTAGTACGTACTAGTACTACTAGTAGTACGTACTAGTACTACTAGTAGTACATACTTGTAAAACTTACTAGTACCAGTATGTACTACTAGTACAACTAGTACTATTAGTATGTAGTACTTGTTGTGGTGCAGTACTAGTACGAGTAGTAGTACGTACTAGTTGGACTAATACAAGTACTAGTACTACTAGTATGTACTATGTACTACTAGTAGTAATACATACTAGTACTACTAGTACTACAAGTATATACTACTTGCACTAGTACTAGTGGTACATATTTATAGAAAAAGTACAAGTTGTAGTAGTGCTATGTACTACTAATAATAGTAATAGTACATACTACTAGTAGTACATAATAATAGTAGTACATACTAATACTAGTAATACATTGTAACACTAGTAGTACATACTACTAGTAGTACATACTAATACTAGTAGTACATACTAGTACTACTTGTACAAGTATGTACTACTAGTAGTATAAGTATGTACTACAAGTTTTACATGCTAATGCTAGTCTTACATACAAGTACTACGTACTAGTTCTACTAGTACTACGTACTAGTACAACTAGTAGTACGTACTAATACTACTAGTAGTACATACTAGTAGTACTTACTAGTACTAATAGTACATACTAGTATGTACTACTAGTACAACTAGTACGACTAGTAGTATGTACTACAAGTTGTGGTGCAGTACTAGTACGAGTAGTAGTACGTACTAGTAGGACTAGTACAAGTACTAGTATTACTAGTATGTACTATGTACTACTAGTAGTAATACATACTAGTAGTACTAGTACTACAAGTATATACTACTTGTACTGGTACAAGTAGTACATATTTGTAGTAAAAGTAGAAGTAGTAGTAGTAGTATGTACTACTAATAATAGTTGTAGTACATACTACTAGTAGTACATACTAATACTAGTAGTACATACTTGTACTACTCGTACAAGTATGTACTACTAGTAGTACAAGTTTGAACTACAAGTATTACATACTAAAACTAGTACTACATACTAGTACTACTAGTACTACGTACCAGTACTACTAGTACTACGTACCAGTACTACTAGTAGTACGTAGTAATACTACTAGTAATACATACTAGTAGTACTTACTAGTATTACTAGTACATACTAGTATTAGTAGTACATACTAGTAGTAGTAGTTGTTGTGGTGCAGTACTAGTACGAGTAGTAGTACGTACTAGTAGGACTAGTACAAGTACTAATACTACTAGTATGTACTATGTACTACTAGTAGTAATACATACTAGTAGTACTAGTACTACAAGTATATACTACTTGTACTGGTACTAGTAATACATATTTGTAGTAAAAGTACAAGTAGTAGTAGTGGTATGTACTACTAATAATAGTTGTAGTATATACTACTAGTAGTACATACTAATACTAGTAGTACATACTAATAGTAGTAGTACATACTACTATTAGTACATACTAATACTAGTAGTACATACTACAAGTAGTACATATTAATACTAGTAGTACATATTACTTGTAGTACATACTAATACTAGTAGTACATATTTGTAGTAAAAGTAAAAGCAGTAATAGTGGTATGTACTACTAATAATAGTAGTACTACATACTATTAGTAGTACATGCTAATAATAATAGTACATACTACTAGTACTACATACTAATACTAGTAGTAAGTACTACTAGTAGTACATACTAATACTCGTAGTACATACTAATACTAGTAGTACATACTTGTAATACTAGTAGTACATACTTGTACTACTAGTAGTACAAGTATGTACTACAAGTTGTACATACTAATACTAGAACTACATACTAGTACTACTAGTACTACGTACTAGTACTACTAGTAGTACGTACTAATACTACTAGTAGTACATACTAGTAATACTTACTAGTACTAGTAGTACATACTAGTATGGACTACTAGTACAACTAGTACTACTAGTATCTATTACTTGTTGTGGTGCAGTACTAGTACGAGTAGTAGTACGTACTAATAGGACTAGTACAAGTACTAGTAATGTTACTAGTACTACTAGTATGTACTATGTACTACTAGTAGTAATACATACTAGTAGTACTAGTACTACAAGTATATACTACTTGCACTAGTACTAGTAGTACATATTTGTCGTAAAAGTACTAGTAGTAGTAGTAGTATGTACTACTAATAATAGTAGTAATAGTACTAGTATGTACTAGTATTACTAGTACTTCTATTTAGTACTACTAGTAGTACAAGTATGTACCACAAGTTGTACATACTAATACTAGTACTACATACTAGTACTACTAATACTACGTACTAGTACTACTAGTAGTACGTACTAATACTACTAGTAGTACGTACTAGTAATATTACTAGTACCAGTAGTACATACTAGTATGTACTACTAGTACAACTAGTACTACTAGTATCTACTACTTGTTGTGGTGCAGTACTAGTACGAGCAGTAGTACGTACTATGAGGACTAGTACAAGTACTAGTACTACTAGTATCTACTAAGTACTATTAGTAGTAATACGTACTAGTCGTACTAGTACTACAAGTATATACTACTTGTACTGGTACTAAGAGTACATATTTGTAGTAAAAATACAAGTAGTAGTAGTGGTATGTACTACTAATAATAGTTGTAGTACATACTACTAGTAGTACATACTAATACTAGTAGTACATACTACTAGTAGTACATACTAATACTAGTAGGACATACTACTAGTAGTACATACTAATACTAGTACATACTAATACTAGTAGTACATACTAGTACTACTCGTACAAGTATGAACTACTAGTAGTACAAGTATGTACTACAAGATACTAATACTAGTACTACATACTAGTGCTACTAGTACCACGTACCAGTACTACAAGTACTACGTACCAATACTACTAGTAGTACATAGTAATACTACTAGTAATATATACTAGTAGTACTTACTAGTACTAGTAATACATAGTAGTACTAGTAGTACATACTAGTAGTACTAGTAGTTGTGGTGCTGTACTAGTACGAGAAGTAGTACGTACTAGTAGGACTCTAGTACAAGTACTAGTACTACTAATATGTACTATGTACTACTAGTAGTAATACATACTAGTACTACTAGTACTACAAGTATATACTACTTGCACTAGTACTAGTAGTACATATTTGTAGTAAAAGTACAAGTAGTAGTGGTATGTACTACTAATAATAGTAATAGTACATACTACTAGTAGTACATACTAATACTAGTAGTACATACTAATACTAGTAGTACATACTAATACTAGTAATACATACTACTAGTAGTACATACTAGTACTACTAGTAGTACAAGTATGTACTATAAGTTATACATACTAGTACTAGTATTACATACTAGTACTACTAGTACTACGTACTAGTACTACTAGTACTGCGTACTAGTACTAGTACTACATATTAGTACTACTAGTACTACGTACAAGTACAAGTATGTACTACTAGTAGTACATGTATGTACTACAAGTTGTACATATTAATATTAGTACTACATACTAGTACTACTAGTACTACGTACTAGTACTACTAGTAGTACATACTAGTAATACTTACTAGTACAATTATGTACTACTAGTACAACTAGTACTACTAGTATGTAGTACTTGTTGTGGTGCCGTATTAGTACGAGTAGTAGTACGTACTAGTTGGATTAGTACAAGTACTAGTACTACTAGTATGTAATATGTACTACTAGTAGTAATACATACTAGTACTACTAGTACTACAAGTATATACTACTTGCACTAGTACTAATCGTACATATTTGTAGAAAAAGTACAAGTTGTAGTAGTGGTATGCACTACTAATAATAGTAAAAGTACATACTACTAGTAGTACATATTAATAGTAGTAGTACATACTACTAGTAGTACATACTAATACTAATAGTACATACTACTAGTAGTACATAGTAATACTAGTAGTACATACTACTAGTAGTACATACTAATACTAGTAGTACATACTAGTACTACTCGTACAAGTATGTACTACAAGTTGTACATGCTAATACTAGTACTACATACTAGTACTACAAGTACTACGTACTAGTTCTACTAGTACTACGTACTAGTTTTGCTAGTAGTACATACTAATACTACTAGTAGTACATACTAGTAGTACTTACTAGTAATAATAGTACATACTAGTATGTACTACTACTACAACTAGTACTACTAGTATGTACTACTAGTTGTGGTGCAGTACTAGTACGAGTAGTAGTACGTACTAGTAGGACTAGTACAAGTACTAGTACTACTAGTATGTACTATGTACAACTAGTAGTAGTACATACCAGTAGTACTAGCACTACAAGTATATACTACTTGTACTGGTACTAGTAGTACATATTTGTAGTAAAAGTACAAGTAGTAGTAGTGGTATGTACCACTAATAATAATTGTAGTACATACTACTAGTAGTACATAGTAATACTAGTAGTACAAACTACTAGTAGTACATATTAATACTAGTAGTACATACTAATACTAGTAGGACATACTACTAGTAGTACATACTAATACTAGTACATACTAATACTAGTAGTACATACCAGTACTACTCGTACAAGTATGTACTACTAGTAGTACAAGTATGTACTACAAGTTGTACATACTAATACTAGTATTACATACTAGTACTACCAGTACTACGTACCAGTACTACTAGTAGTATGTACTACTAGTACAACTAGTACTACTAGTAGTATGTACTACAAGTTGTGGTGCAGTACTAGTACGAGTAGTAGTATGTACTAGTAGGACTAGTAAACATACTAGTACTACTAGTATGTACTATGTACTACTAGTAGTAATACATACTAGTAGTACTAGTACTACAAGTATATACTACTTGTACTGGTACAAGTAGTACATATTTGTAATAAAAGTACAAGTAGTAGTAGTAGTATGTACTACTAATAATAGTTGTAGTACATACTACTAGTAGTACATACTAATACTAGTAGTACATACTATTAGTTGTACATATTAGTAGTAGTAGTACATACTACTAGTAGTACATACTAATACTAGTAGTACATACTTGTACAACTCGTACAAGTATGTACTACAAGTATTACATACTAAAACTAGTACTACATACTAGCACTACTAGTACTACGTACCAGTACTACTTGTAATACGTAGTAATACTACTAGTAATACATACTAGTAGTACTTACTAGTATTACTAGTACATACTAATATTAGTAGTACATACTAGTAGTTCTAGTAGTTGTGGTGCAGTACTAGTACGAGTATTAGTACGTACTAGTAGGACTAGTACAAGTACTAGTACTACTAGTATGTACTATGTACTACTAGTAGTAATACATACTAGTACTACTAGTATTACAAGTATATACTACTTGTACTGATACTAGTAGTACATATTTGTAGTAAAAGTACAAGTAGTAGTTGTAGTATGTACTATTAATAATAGTTGTAGTATCTACTACTAGTAGTACATACTAGTACTAGTAGTACATACTACTAGTAGTACATACTAATACTAGTAGTACATACTAATACTAGTAGTACATATTACTTGTAGTACATACTAATACTAGTACATACTAGTACTTGTAGTACATATTTGTAGTAAAAGTACAAGTAGTAATAGTGGTATGTACTACTAATAATAGAAGTAGTATATACTACTAGTAGTATATGCTAATAGTAATAGTACATACTACTAGTAGTACATACTAATACTAGTAGTACATACTACTAGTAGTACATACTAATACTAGTATACATACTAATACTAGTAGTACATACTTGTAGTACTAGTAGTACATACTTGTACTACTAGTAGTACAAGTATGTACTACAAGTTGTACATACTAATACTAGTACTACGTAGTACTAGTAGTATAGCTATTAGTACCAGTATGCACTACTAGTTGTATGTACTACTAGTAGTATATACTACTACTAGAATGTACTACTACTAGTACTAGTACTACTACTAGTAGTACATATAGTAGTACATATTACTTGTCCATATTAGTACTAGTAGTAGAACTTGTAGTAGTAGTACATTCTAGTAATACATACTACGAGTTGTACATACTATTAGTAGTGCTAGTAGTACTACTACTGCACTAGCAGTACTAGATTATACTAGTAGTATGTACTACTCGTAGTATGTACTAGGAGAGTATGCTACTCGTAGTATATATGAGTAGTAATAATACTAGTAGTATTAGTACTAGTAGTAGAACTTGTAGTAGTAGTACATTCTAGTAGTACACACTACTAATACATACTAGTACTACTAGTAGTATGTACTACTAGCACTACTAGTACTACTACTACTAGTATGTTAGTACAGTGCTAGTACTAGTAGTACATACTACTAGTGCATACTCGTTCTACTACTAATGGTACAGTAGTACATACTAGAATGTACTACTAATAATACTAGAACTAGTTGTAGTAGTACTAGTACATGCTTTCAGTACTACTACTATTAGTACAACTACTACTAGTAGTACTAGTACTATTAGTTGTAGTTAGTAGTACCACTACTACTAGTATGTACTAGTATTAGTACTAGTAGTATATACTAGTAGTACATACTAGTACTAGTAGTAGTAGTATGTACTAGTAGTATATATTATTAGTAGTACTAGTAGTAGTTGTACAGGTATGTACTAGTACTAGTACATACTAGTAGTACATACTAGAAATACATACTAGTATTATTACTACTCGTATGTACTAGTAGTACTTATATAGTACTATTAGTAGGTACTACTAGTATTAATACGTTCTACAAATACCACTACTATTAATATTAGTACTACTATGTACTAGTAGTATATAGCACTAATATGTACTTCTAATACTTCGAATAATATTACTAGTAGTACATATTAGTTGTAAAAGTACTAGTACTACTTGTATTAGACATAGTACTACTCATATTATTATTGCTAGTACCCGTGCTATTAGTATTATTTCTACTAGTACTAATACTAGTACTTGTACTACATACTACTATTACTATTAGTATTAGTAGTACATAGTAGTATTATAAGTACTAGTACTAGTACTAGTGCTACTAGT
This sequence comes from Amborella trichopoda, assembly GCF_054954075.1. Taxonomy (NCBI): domain Eukaryota; kingdom Viridiplantae; phylum Streptophyta; class Magnoliopsida; order Amborellales; family Amborellaceae; genus Amborella; species Amborella trichopoda. Next base: position 34,754,488 of record NC_142338.1, read on the forward strand.
ATAATTACTACTAGCATCAGTACTACTAGTATTATTACTACTAGTCCTAGTAGTACATACTTCTACTACAACAACTAGTACTAATAGTACATACTACTACTACTACTAGTACTAGTAGTACATACTTGTATGTACCACTAGTAAAACTAGTACTACTAGAAGTAGTACTTGTACAAGTAGTACAGACTACTACGTCAACTAGTACTTCTAGTACATACTAGTATGTTCAACTAGTACTGCTAGTATGTACTACTAGTTGTACTAGTACTTGTACTAGTACTACTAGTACTACTAGTACATACTAGTACAACTAGTACATACAAGGACAACTACTACTAGTACAAGTAGTACATAGTACTACTACTAGTATTAGTAGTACATACTACAAGCACATACTAGTACTAGTACGAGTACTACTGGTACATACTTGTACTACTACTACATCTACTAGTAGTGCTAGTACTAGTAGTACATACTACTAATACATAATATTACAACTACTACTAGTACTAGTAATACGTACTAGAATGTACTAGTAGTACTACTAGTTTGTACTTCTAGTAATACTAGTACTAATACTACTACTTCTAGTATGTACTAGTTATAGTAGTACAAAAATGTATGTACTATTAGTACTACTAGTCTTTACTATTAGTTTGTACTAGTAGTATGTACTAGTGTGTTCTAGTAGTAGTGCTAGTAATACTACTAGTACTAGTACATACAAGTATGTACAATTAGTATGTACTACTAGTATATACTACTTGTATTAGTAGTAGTAGTAGTCTTTTGTACTAGTAATATGTTCAACTTATAGTACTAGTAATAGTAGTACAAGTATGTACTTATAGTACTCGTACTAGTACATACTTCTAGTACTAGTATGTTCTACAGATATGTACTACAAGAGCTACTAGTATGTACAACTAGTAGTACATACTAGTACTACATATTACTATTACATACTAGTACTACTACTACTAGTACTTGTAGTACATACGACTAGTACATACTATTACTAGTACTGGTAGTACTAGTAGTACTAATACTAGTACTACCTGTAGTACTACTACTAGTAAATAATAATACTACTACTAGTACTAGTATGTACTACTAGTATGTACTACGGGTACTACTAGTATGTACTAGTAGTGGTAGTAGTGGTAGTACTAATAGTATATACTAATAGTACTAGTAGTACTTATTAGTTGTACATACTGGTGCTACTACTATTAATACAAGTAGTACATACTAGTATGTACTACTAGTATGTTCTACTTCTATGTTGTATTAGTACGTACTTCTTGTAGTATTAGTATTATTACTACTAGTACATACATGTACAACTAGTACTACTACTACTACTAGTATGTACTACTTGTAGTAGTACTACTACTAGTAGTAGTACCAGAACTGGTACTAGTCGAAGTACATTTTAGTAGTAGTACATTCAAGTAGTACGTACTACTACTAGTAGTAGTACTATTAGTAAATACTAGTACTAGTTGTAGTATTACTAGTACAACTAGTTGTATGTACTACTAGTAGTAGTACTACTAGTGCATACTAGTTAGCACTACTAGTACATATAGGTACAAGTATGTACTAGTAGTATGTACTACTAGAATCTACTACTAGTAGAACTAGTAGTAGTACATATTAGTATGTACTACTAGTATATACTAGTAGCAGTAGTTGTACTTATAGTAGTAGTACATTCTAATAGTACATACTACTAGTACCTACTAGTACTACTTGTATGTACTAGTAGTACATACAAGTATGTACTACTACTAGTACTACTACTACTAGTAGTATTAGTATGTACTAGTACTAGTAGTACTTGTATTACTTGTAGTACTAGTATTATTTGTACTACTTATAGTACTAGTAGTACATGCTCTATGTAGTACATTACTAGTACTAGTACTACTAGTATGTACTACTAGTACAACTTGTATATACTACTAGTAGTTTCTACTAGTTTGTTCTAGTAGTAGTAGTACTAATAATACTACTACAACAAGTTGTACTAGTACTAGTAGTAGTACATACTAGTTTGTATTTTACTAGCACATACAAGTACGTATTACTAGTATATACTACTAGTATATACTATTGGTACTAGTAGAAGTAGTAGTATGTACTAGTAATATGTACTACATGTAGTACTAGTAGTAGTAGTAGTATAAGCATTTACTTGTAGTACTAGTACTAGTACTACTACTACTAGTACTAGTAGTATATACTAGTATGAACTACTAGTACGACTTCTATGTACTAACAGTACTACTAGTTTGTACTACTATTATGTTCTACTAATACTACTAGTATGTACCTCTAGTATGTACTACGGGTACTGCTATTATGAATTAGTAGTACTAGTACTAGTACGTACTAGTACTAGTTTGTACTACTAGTATATACTAGTAGTACAAATTGTACTACTAGTACATATTGGTACTACTACATTAATACTAGTAGTACATACTAGTGTGTACTACTAGTACATACTGGTACTACTACATTAATACTAGTAGTACATACTAGTGTGTACTACTAGTTTGTTCTACTTTTATGCACCACTAATACATATTAGTACAACTACTACTAGTACTAGTAGTACATACTACTAGTACATAGTACTACAACTACTACTAGTAGATACTATTAGAGCATACTAGTATGTACTTCTAGTACAAGTAGTATGTAATACTAAAAGTAGTACTGGTACCAATACTAGTACTACTAGTAGTACTAATACTACTGCTAGTAGTACATGCTTGTAGTACTAGTTGTACTTCTACATACTAGGTACAAGTACTACTAGTAGTAATGTACTATTAGTAGTACTGTACAACTAGTACTAGTACTACTACTAGTATCAGTAGTACATACTTGTACTTGTAGTACATATTAGTAGTACAAGTAATACTAGTACTAGTACTTATACGATAGTACTAGTAGTACTAGTTCTAGTAATACTACATACTTGTAGTACATACTAGAAGTACGTATTATTACGACTACCACTAGTACTAGTAGTACATACTACTATGTATTACGAAAAGTAGTACATACTAGTATGTACTACTACTAGTACAACAAATAGTATGTATCTAGTATGTACTTCTAGTACAAGTAGTATGTAATACTAAAAGTAGTACTGGTACCAATACTAGTACTACTAGTAGTACTAATACTACTGCTAGTAGTACATGCTTGTAGTACTAGTTGTACTTCTACATACTAGGTACAAGTACTACTAGTAGTAATGTACTATTAGTAGTACTGTACAACTAGTACTAGTACTACTACTAGTATCAGTAGTACATACTTGTACTTGTAGTACATATTAGTAGTACAAGTAATACTAGTACTAGTACTTATACGATTGTACTAGTAGTACTAGTTCTAGTAATACTACATACTTGTAGTACATACTAGAAGTACGTATTATTACGACTACCACTAGTACTAGTAGTACATACTACTATGTATTACGAAAAGTAGTACATACTAGTATGTACTACTACTAGTACAACAAATAGTATGTATCTAGTATGTACTTTTAGTACAAGTAGTATGTAATACTAAAAGTAGTACTGGTACCAATACTAGTACTACTAGTAGTACTAATACTAATGCTAGTAGTACATGCTTGTAGTACTAGTTGTACTTCTACATACTAGGTACAAGTACTACTTGTAGTAATGTACTATTAGTAGTACTGTACAACTAGTACTAGTACTACTACTAGTATCAGTAGTACATACTTGTACTTGTAGTACATATTAGTAGTACAAGTAATACTAGTACTAGTACTTATACGATAGTACTAGTAGTACTAGTTCTAGTAATACTACATACTTGTAGTACATACTAGAAGTACGTATTATTACGACTACCACTAGTACTAGTAGTACATACTACTATGTATTACGAAAAGTAGTACATACTAGTATGTACTACTACTAGTACAACAAATAGTATGTATTACTAGTAGTACTACAAGTACATACTCGTAGGTACTACTACTAGTACTACTACTTGTATGTACTAGTACTATTACTTGTATGTACTAGTAGCAGAGTCTTACTAGTGTGTACTAGTAGTACATACTGCTAGTAGTACGAGTGTAGTACATACTAGTATGTACTTGTAGTACTACTATTGATACTACTAGTATATACTAATAGTACTAGTAGTATTAGTATGTACTAATAGTAGTATATACTAGTAGTATGTACTACAAGTAGTGCTAGTACTAGTTTGTACTTAAAGTACTAGTACAAGTAGAACCTAATAGTAGTAGATGCACTACTAGTACTAGTACTAGTACTAATAGCACGTACTAGTACTAGTAGTACATACTAGTTGTACTAGTAATACTAGTTCTAGTGGTATTATTTGTACATACTAGTCATACTAGAACTACTACTAGTACTAGTAGTACTGTTTCTACTAGTACTACTACTAGAAGTATTTTACTAGTTCTAGTACATGTAGTACTAGTACAAGTAGTACTAGTACTTACAGTACATACTTGTACTACTACTGCTAGTACACGTAGTATTAGTACTACTACTAGTAATAATAGTACATACTAGTAGTACATGTAGTACACACTAGTAGTATATATTAGTACTACTTGTACATACTAGTATGTACTACTAATATGTTCTACAAATAAGTACTACTTGTAGTACTGGTACATACCAGTACTACGTACTAATATGTACTACTAGTATGTACAAGTAGTATGTACCACTAATACGTATTAGTTGTACTACAACAACTAAAATTAATAGCTCATAATAGTAGTATAAGTACAAGTACTACTAGAACTAGTACTAGTTCTACTAGTATTGTTACTACTAGTACCCTCGCACTACTAGTATTATTACTAAAAGTATTAGTACTAGCAGTACATACAACAACTACTACAAGTACTTGTAGTACATACTAATAGTACATAGAAGCAAGTACTACAAGTATGTACTACTAGTAGTACTACTACATAGTACTAGTACTACTAGTACATAATAGTAAACCTACTACTAGTACTAGTAGTACGTTTTAGTAGTACCTACTAGTATGTACTAGTAGTACATACTACTAGTACATACTAGTAGGTACTGTTGTAAATATTAGTAGGTACTTGTAGTTATACTAGTAGTACATACACCAGTACTAGTACTAAAAGTACTAGTACGTATACTACTGATATGTACTACTTGTATGTATTACTAGTACAAAAAGTAGTTGTACTAATAGTACATACTTGTGCTACATACTATACCACTAGTATGTACTAGTAGTACTTGTAGTACATACTAGTATGTACTACTAGCACTTGTAGTAGTAGTACTAGTACTAGTGCTAGTAACATTAGTACTACAAGTAGCACTAGTACTACTACTCCTAGTAGTACTATAACTAGTACTAGCTATATGTAATACTAGCATTACTAGTATGTACTACTAGTTGGAGTACTAGTTTTAGTACTTATACTACTACCAGTAGTACATACTACTAGTACTAGCACAATATGTACAACTAGTTTTAGTACTAGTACTAGTATGTATTATTAGGGCTGGTACTAATAGTAGTTATACTAATGTATACTACTAGTAGCAGCACTAGTACTAGTAGTACAAATGAGTAGTACCAGTAGTATACACTAGTAGCACTAGTACAAGTACTAGTAATGTACTACTAGTAGTATGTACTACTAATATTAGTATTAGTGCTAATACTAGTACTTGAAGTACGTACTAATACTAGTAGTACATACTAATAGTACTAGTAATAGTACGTACTAGTAGTATGTACTACTAGTACTAGTAGTAGTAGTACTAATATGTACTAGTAGGACTATTATTAGTACATACTAGTAGTACATTTTAGTAGTACATACTAGTACTACTACTACTAGTGCTAGTAGTACATAGTAGTATGTACTACTAGTATGTACTTCTAGTACTACTAGTATAAACTATTAATGGTACAAGAATTAGTAGTACTAGTACATGTACTAGTACTAGTACTACGAGTATTACAACTAGTATGTACTAATAGTATGTACTACTAGTACAACGAGTATTTACTACTAGTAGTAATAATACTAGTACTATTAGCACATACTAGTACAACTACTACTAGTACATTCTACTACTACCACTAGTAGTATAGACTTGTCGTACATACTACTATTACTACTAATACTAGTACTACTAGTAGTTGCGCAAGTATTAAAACTAGTACTATTATTATGTACTACTAGTAATAGTACTAGTACTACTATTATGTACTACAAGTATTAATAGTATGTACTACTAGTACTATTCGTAGTAGTACTTGTATGTACTAGTAGCACTAGTAGTATATACAAGTTGTACGTATTAGTATGTACTATTTGTATGTACTACTAATAAAACTAGTACTACTAGTAGTACTACTAGTACGAACTAGTTGTACAAGTGGAACTAATATTAGTACAAGTACAACTACTAGATGTACAAACTAGTAGTATGTACTACTAATATGTACTACTAGTATGTACTACTAGTACTAGTAAGTACTAGTAGTATTAATACGTACTACTAATAGTACTAGTACGTAGTACTAGTAGTATTAGTATGTAGTACTAGTATTAGTATGTACAACTTGTAGTATATAATTGTACGAGTAGTACTAGTATGTACTACTAGTGTTTGTATGTACTACTAGTGTTTGTATGTACTACTAAGAGTATGTACTACTAGTATTTGTATGTACTACTAGTAGTATATACTACTACTATTACTATGTACTACTAGTAGTATGTACTATTACTATTATTAATAGTACATACCACTACTACTACTTGTACTTTTACTACAAATATGTACTATTAGTACTAGTGCAAGTAGTATATATTTGTACTACTAGTACTACTAGTATGTATTACTAATAGTAGTACATAGTACATACTAGTAGTACTAGTCCTACTAGTACGTACTACTACTCGTACTAGTACTGCACCATAACAAGTAGTACATACTAGTAGTACTTGTTGTACTAGTAGTACATACTAGTATGTACTACTAGTACTAGTAAGTATTACTAGTATGTACTACTAGTAGTATTAGTACGTACTACTAGTAATACTAATACGTAGTACTAGTAGTACTAGTATTAGTATGTACAACTTGTAGTACATACTTGTACTACTAGTAGTAACAGTATGTACTACTAGTAGTGCATACTTGTACGAGTAGTAGTAGTATGTACTACTAGTATTAGTATGTACTACTAGTAATAGTATGTACTTCTAGTATTAGTATGTACTACTACTATTAGCATGTACTACTAGTAGTATGTACTACTATTATTATTAGTAGTACATACCACTACTACTACTTGAACTCTTACTACAAATATGTACTATTAGTACTAGTGCCAGTAGTACATACTTTTAGTACTAGTACTACTAGTATGTATTACTAATAGTAGTACATAGTACGTACTAGTAGTACTAGTACTTGTACTAGTCCTACTAGTACGTACTACTACTCGTACTAGTATTGCACCACAACTAGTAGTACATACTAGTAGTACTAGTAGTACATACTAGTATGTACTACTAGTAGTATTAATACATACTACTAGTAGTACTAGTACGTAGTACAAGTAGTACTAGTACGTAGTACTAGTAGTACAAGTATGTAGCACTAGTATTAATATGTACAACTTGTAGTACATACTCCTACTACTTGTAGTACATACTTGTACGAGTAGTAATAGTATGTACTACTAATATTACTATGTACTAGTATTAGTATGTACTACTAGTAGTATGTACTACTAGTATGAGTATGTACTACCAGTAGTATGTACTACTAGTATTAGTATGTACTATCAGTAGTATGTACTACTAAGATTAGTATGTACTACCAGTAGTATGTACTACTACTATTAGCATGTACTACTAGTAGTATGTACTACAACTATTATTAGTAGTACATACCACTACTACTACTTGTACTTTTACTACAAATATGTACTACTAGTACTAGTGCAAGTGGTATATACATGTAGTACTAGTACTACTAGTATGTATTACTACTAGTAGTACATAGTACATATAAGTAGTACTAGTACTTGTACTAGTCCTACTAGTACGTACTACTACTCGTACTAGTACTGCACCACAACTAGTTGTACTTTTAACACAAATATGTACTACTAGTACTAGTGCAAGTAGTATATACTTGTAGTACTAGTACTACTAGTATGTATTACTACTAGTAGTACATAATACATACTAGTAGTACTAGTACTTTTACTAGTCCTACTAGTACGTACTACTACTCCTACTAGTACTGCACCATAACTAGTAGTACATATTTGTACGAGTAGTAGTAGTATGTACTACTAGTATTAGTATGTACTTCTAGTAGTATGTACTACTAGTAGTATGTTCTACTAGTAGTATGTATTACTAGTATTAGTACGTACTACTACTATTATTAGTAGTACATGCCACTACAACTACCTGTACTTTTACTACAAATATGAACTACTAGTACTAGTGCAAGTAGTATATACTGATAGTACTAGTACTACTAGTATGTATTAATACTAGTAGTACATAATACATACTAGTAGTACTAGTACTTGTACTAGTCCTACTAGTACGTACTACTACTCGCACTAGTACGGCAACAAAACTAGTAGTACATACTAGTAGTACTAGTTGTACTAGTAGTACATACTGGTATGAACTACTAGTACTAGTAAGTACTACAAGTATGTCCTATTAGTAGTACTAGTACGTACAATTAGTAGGACTAGTACGTAGTACTAGTATGTAGTACTAGTATTAGTATGTACTACAAGTAATATGTACTACTAGTATTAGTATGTACTACTAGTAGTATGTACTACTAGTATTAGTATGTACTACTAGTAGTATGAAGTACTACTATTAGTATGTACTACTAGTAGTACTAGTACTTGTATGTATTACTACAGTAGTACATAGTACGTACTAGTAGTACTAGTACTTGTACTAGTCCTACTAGTACGTACTACTACTCGTACTAGTACTGCACCACAACTAGTAGTACATACTAGCAGTACTAGTTGTACTTACAGTACATACTAGTATGTTCTACTAGTACTAGTAAGTACTACTAGTATATACTACTAGTAGTATTAGTACGTCTACTAGTAGCACTAGTACGTAATACTAGTAGTACTAGTACGTAGTACTAGTATGTAGTACTAGTATTAGTATGTACAACTTGTAGTACATACTTGTACTACTAGTATTACATAGTTGTACGAATAGTACTAGTATGTACTACTAGTATTAGTATGTACTACTAATAGTATGTACTACTAGTATTAGTATGTACTACTTGTATTAGTATGTACAACTAGTAGTATGTACTACTACTATTAGTATGTACTACTAGTAGTATGTGCTACTACTATTATTAGTAGTACATACCACTACTACTACTTGTACTTTTACAAAACATATGTACTAGTAGTACTAGGGCAAGTAGTATATACTTGTGGTACTAGTACTACTAGTATGTATTAGTACAAGTAGTACATAATAAATACTTGTAGTACTAGTACTTGTACTAGTCCTACTAGTACGTACTACTACTCGTACCGGTACTGCACCACAACTAGTAGTACATACTAGTAGTACTAGTTGTACTAGTAGTACTAGTACTGTACTAGTCCTACTAGTACGTACTACTACTCGTACTGGTACTTCACCACAACTAGTAGTACATACTAGTAGTACTAGTTGTACTAGTTGTACATAGTAGTTTGTACTCGTAGTACTAGTTAGTATTACTAGTATGTACTACTAGTAGTATTAGTACGTACTACTAGTAGTACTAGTACGTAGTACTAGTACTATTAGTATATAGTACTAGAATTAGTATGTACAACTTGTAGTACATACTTGTACTACTAGTAGTACATACTTGTACGAGTAGTAGTAGTATGTACTACTAGTATTAGTATGTACTACTAGTAGTATGTACTACTACAATTAGTATATACTACTAGTAGTATGTACTACTACTATTATTAGTAGTACATACCACTACGACTACTTGTACTTTTAACACAAATATGTACTACTAGTACTAGTGCAAGTAGTATATACTTGTGGTACTAGTACTACTAGTATGTATTACTACTAGTAGTACATAATACATATTAGTAGTACTAGTACTTTTACTAGTCCTACTAATACCTACTACTCGTACTAGTACAGCACCAAAACTAGTAGTACATACTAGTAGTACTAAGTGTACTAGTAGTACTAGTAAGTATTATTAAGATGTACTACTAGTAGTATTAGTATGTAGTACTAGTACGTAGTACTAGTTGTACTAGTATGTAGTGCTAATTATAGTATGTACAACTTGTAGTACATACTTGTACTACTAGTCGTACATATTTGTACGAGTAGTAGTAGTATGTACTACTTGTATTAGTATGTACTTCTAGTAGTATGTACTACCAATAATATGTACTAATAGTAGTATGTATTACTAGTATTAGTATGTACTACTACTATTATTAGATGTACATACCACTACTACTACCTGTACTTTTACTACAAATATGTACTACTGGTACTAGTGCAAGTAGTATATACTGATAGTACTAGTATTACTAGTATGTATTACTACTAGTAGTACATAGTACATACTAATAGTACTAGTTGTACTAGTAGTACATACTGGTATGTACTACTAGTACTAGTAAGTACTACAAGTATGTACTATTAGTAGTATTAATACGTACTACTAGTAGGACTAGTACGTAGTACTAGTATGTTGTACTAGTATTAGTATGTACAACTTGTAGTACATACTTGTACTACTAGTAGTACATACTTGTACGAGTAGTACTAGTAAGTACTACTAGTATTAGAATGTACTAGTATGAGTATGTATTACAAGTAATATGTACTACTAGTATTAGTATGTACTACTAGTATTAGTATATACTACTAGTAGTATGTACTACTACTATTATTAGTAGTACATACCACTACTACTACTTGTACTTTTACTACAAATATGTACTACTAGTACTTGTGCAAGTAATATATACTTGTAGTACTAGTACTACTAGTATGTATTACAACTAGTAGTACATAGTACATACTAGTAGCACTAGTACTTGTACTAGTTCTACTAGTACATACAACTACTCGTACTAGTACTGCACCAAAACTAGTAGTACATACTAGTAGTACTAGTTGTACTAGTAGTACATACTAGTAGTACTAGTTGTACTAATAGTACATACTGGTATGTACTACTAGTACTAGTAAGTACTACAAGTATGTACTATTAGTAGTATTAGTACGTACTACTAGTAGGACTAGTACGTAGTGCTAGTATGTAGTACTAGTATTAGTATGTACAACTTGTAGTACATACTTGTACTACTAGTAGTACATACTTGTACGAGTAGTACTAGTAAGTACTACTAGTATTAGTATGAGTATATACTACAAGTAATATGTACTACTAGTATTAGTATGTACTACTAGTAGTATGTACTACTAGTATTAGTATGTACTACTAGTAGTATGTAGTACTACTATTAGTATGTACTACTAGTAGTACTAGTACTTGTATGTATTACTACAGTAGTACATAGTACATACTAGTAGTACTAGTACTTGTACTAGTCCTACTAGTACGTACTACTACTCGTACTAGTACTGCACCACAACTAGTAGTACATCCTAGTAGTACTAGTTGTACTAATAGTACATACTAGTATGTTCTACTAGTACTAGTATGTTCTACTAGTACTAGTAAGTACTACTAGTATGTACTACTAGTAGTATTAGTACGTCTACTAGTAGCACTAATACGTAATACTAGTAGTACTAGTACGTAGTACTAGTAGTACTAGTATGTAGTACTAGTATTAGTATGTACAACTTTTAGTACATACTTGTACTACTAGTATTACATACTTTTACGAGTAGTACTAGTATGTACTACTTGTATTAGTATGTACTACTCGTAGTATGTACTACTAATAGTATGTACTACTAGTATTAGTATGTACTACTAGTATTTGTATGTACTACTACTATTAGTATGTACTACTAGTAGTATGTACTACTACTATTATTAGTAGTACATACCACTATTACTACTTGTACTTTTACAACAAATATGTACTACTAATACTAGGGCAAGTAGTATATACTTGTGGTACTAGTACTATTAGTATGTATTAGTACTAGTAGTACATAATACATACTAGTAGTACCAGTACTTGTACTAGTCCTACTAGTACGTACTACTACTCGTACTGGTACTGCACCACAACTAGTAGTACTAGTTGTACTAGTAGTACTAGTATTGTACTAGTCCTACTACTCGTACTAGTACTTCACCACAACTAGTAGTACATACTAGTAGTACTAGTACTGTGCTAGTCCTACTAGTACGTACTACTACTCGTACTGGTACTTCACCACAACTAGTAGTACATACTAGTTGCACTAGTAGTACATAGTAGTTTGTACTCATAGTACTAGTTAGTATTACTAGTATGAACTACTAGTAGTATTAATACGTACTACTAGTAGTACTAGTACGTAGTACTAGTACTACTAGTATGTAGTACTAATATTAGTATGTACAACTTGTAATACATACTTGTACTACGAGTAGTACATACTTGTACGAGTAGTAGTAGTATGTACAACTTGTATTAGTATGTACTACTAGTAGTATGTACTACTAGTATTAGTATGTACTTTTAGTAGTATGTACTACTAGTATTAGTATGTACTACTAGTAGTATATACTACTAGTATTAGTATGTACTACTACTATTAGTATGTACTATTAGTATTAGTATGTACTACTAGTAGTATATACTACTACTATTAGTATGTACTACTACTATTAGTATGTACTACTAGTAGTATGACCACTACTATTAGTATGTACTATTAGTAGTATGTTCTACAATTATTATTAGTAGTACATACCACTACTACTACTTGTACTTTTACTACAAATATGTACTACTACTCGTACTAGTCCTACTAGTAGTACATAGTACATACTAGTAGTACTAGTACTTGTACTTGTCTTACTAGTACGTACTACTACCCGTACTAGTACTGCACCACAACTAGTAGTACATACTAGTAGTTCTAGTTGTACTAGTAGTACATACTGGCATGTACTACTAGAACTAGTAAGTACAACAAGTATGTACTATTAGTAGTATTAGTACGTACTACTAGTAGTACTAGTACCTTGTACTAGTAGTACTAGTATGTAGTACTAGTATTAGTATGTACAACTTATAGTACATACTTGTACAACTAGTAATACATACTTGTACGAGTAGTACTAGTATGCACTACTAGTATTAGTATGTACTACTAGTAGTATGTACTACTAGTATTAGTATGTACTACTAGTATTAGTATATACTACTAGTAGTATGTACTCATAGTATTAGTATATACTACTAGTAGTATGTACTACTACTATTATTAGTAGTACATACCACTACTACTACTTGTACTTTTACTACAAATATGTACTACTAGTACTAGTGCAAGTAATATATACTTGTAGTACTAGTACTACTAGTATGTATTACAACTAGTAGTACATAGTACATACTAGTAGTACTAGTACTTGAACTAGTCCCACTAGTACGTACTACTACTCGTACTAGTACTGCACCACAACTAGTAGTACATACTAGTAGCACTTGTTGTACTATTAGTACATACTAGTATGTTCTACTAGTACTAGTAAGTACTACTAGTATGTACAACTAATACTAGTAAGTACTACTAGTATATACTACTAGTAGTATTAATACGTACTACTAGTAGTACTAGTAGTATTAGTACGTACTACTAGGAGTACTAGTACGTAGTACTAGTATTAGTATGTACAACTTGTAGTACATACTTGTACTACTAGTAGTACATACTTGTACGAGTAGTACTAGTATGTACTACTAGTATTAGTATGTACTACTAGTAGTATGTAGTACTAGTATTAGTATGTACTACTAATAGTATGTACTATTAGTATTAGTATGTACTACTAGTATTAGTATGTACTATTAGCATTAAAATGTACTACTAAAAATATGTACTACTAGTATTAGTATGTTCTGCTAGTAGTATGTACTACTACTATTAGTATGTACTACTAGTAGTATGTACTACTACTATTATTAGTAGTACATACCACTACTACTACTTGTACTTTTACTACAAATATGTACTACTAGTACTAGTGCAAATAGTATATACTTGTAGTACTAATACTACTAGTATGTGTTACTACTAGTAGTACATAATACATACTAGTAGTACTAGTACTTGAACTAGTCCTTCTAGTACGTACTACTACTCGTACTAGTACTGCACCATAACTAGTAGTACATATTAATAGTACTAGTTGTACTAGTAGTACATACTAGTATGTACTACTAGTACTAGTAAGTATTACTAGTATGTACAACTAGTACTCGTAAATACTACTAGTATGTACTAGTACGTAGCACGTAGTACTAGTAGTACTAGTATTAGTATGTACTACTAGTAGTTTGTACTACTGGTATTAGTATGTACTACTAGTAGTATGTACTATTAGTATTAATATGTATTAGTAGTAGTATGTACTACTACTATTAGTATGTACTACCATTAGTATGTAGTACATACTACAACTACTACTTGTACTTTTACTCCAAATATGTATTTATAGTACTAGTGCAAGTAGTATATACTTGTAGTACTAGTATTACGAATATGTATTACTACTAGTAGTACATAGTACATACTAGTAGTACTAGTACTTGTACTAATCCTACTAGTACGTACTACTACTCGTACTAGTACTGCCCCACAACTAGTAGTACATACTAGTAGTACTAGTTGTACTAGTAGTACATACTAGTATGTACTACTAGTAGTACTAGTACGTACTACTTGTAGTACTAGTATGTAGTACTAGTATTAGTTGTACAACTTGTAGTACATACTTGTACTACTAGTAGTACATACTTGCACGAGTAGTACTAGTATGTACTACTAGTATTAGTATGAACTACTAGTAGTATGTACTACTAGTATTAGTATGTACTACTAGTATTAGTATGTAATACTATTATTAGTATGTACTACTAGTAGTATGTACTACTACTATTAGTATGTACCACTACTAGTATGTACTAGTACTATTATTAGTACTACTACTAGTATGTACTACTAGTACTAGTAAGTACTACTAGTATTAGTAAGTACTACTAGTCTGTACTACTAGTAGTATTAGTACGTACTACTAGTATGTAGTACTAGTAGTACTAGTTTGTAGTACTAGTATTAGATGTACAACTTGTAGTACTTACTTCTACTACTAGTAGTACATACTTGTACGAGTAGTACTAGTTTGTACTACTAGTATTAGTATGTACTACTAGTAGTACATATTAGTACTAATACTAGTAGTACTTACTAGTTCTAGTAGTACATGCATACTAGTATCTACTAGTGGTACATACTAGTATTAGTACTAGTAGTACATATTAGTACTAATACTAGTAGTACTTACTAGTTCTAGTAGTACATGCATACTAGTATCTACTAGTGGTACATACTAGTATTATTACTAGTAGTACATACTAGGATGTACTACTAGTAGTAGTAAGTACTACTAGTATGTACTACTCGTAGTATTAGTACGTACTACTAATAGTACTAGTACGTAGTACTAGATGTAGTACTGGTGTTAGTATGTACAACTTGTAGTACATACTTGTACGAGTAGTACTAGTATGTACTACTAGTATTAGTATGTACTACTAATAGTATGTACTACTAGTATTAGTATGTACTACTAGTAGTATGCACTATTAGTATTAGTCTGTACTACTAGTATTAATATGTACTACTAGTGTCAGTATGTTCTACTAGTAGTATATACTACTACTATTAGTATGTACTACTTCTATTATTAGTAGTACATACCACTACTACTACTTGTACTTTTACTACAAATATGTACTACTAGTACTAGTGCAAGTAGTATATACTTGTAGTACTAATACTATTAGTATGTATTACTACTAGTAGTACATAGTACATACTAGTAGTACTAGTACTTGTACTAGTCCTACTAGTACGTACTACCACTCGTACTAGTACTGCACCACAACTAGTAGTACATATTAGTAGTACTAATTGTACTAGTAGTACATACTAGTATGTACCACTAGTACTAGTAAGTACTACTGGTATGTACTACTAGAAGTATTAGTACGTACTACTAGTAATACTAGTACGTAATACTAGTAGTACTAGTATGTAGTACTAGTATTAGTATGTACTACTTGTAGTACATACTTGTACTACTAGTAGTACATACTTGTACGAGTAGTACTAGTTTGTACTACTAGTATTAGTATGTACTACTAGTAGTACATATTAGTACTTTTACTAGTAGTACTTACTAGTTCTTGTAGTACATGCATACTAGTATCTACTTGTGGTACTTACTAATATTAGTACTAGTAGTACTTATTAGTATTATGGTCACAAGGTATGGATGAGGATAGGTTGTTGTTCGTTGAGGGACTTAGAGACCAGTCAGTTCCTTGGAGCCCACCCCACTTATGGCATCCCTCAAAGTAGTGGGGCCTATGCATTTGAGACCTAACCAGAGATTTGCAGGGGGACAAAGCACTACCCACCACTAGCACAGTGGGCTTGAAGCTTGAAGCCCAAGGGTACGGAGTAGACAGGGGCTTCAAGCCTGCAGCGGGAGGCGCCGGCTCGCTCAGTGCGTAAGCACTTCGCTTCGCTGGGAGCAGGTGTTGGTAAACCTGCTCAACTAGTAGTGCATACTAATACTACTACTGGTAGTACTTATTTGTACTAGTAGTACATAGTAATATGTACTACTAGTACAAACTAGCATTTGTACTACTATTAGTATGTACTACTAGTACAAACTAGCATTTGTACTACTATTAGTATGTACCACTAGTAGTATATTCTTGTAGTATATACAAGCACTGATGCTGGTACTAGTACGTACAACTACTACTAGTATGTACTGCTAGTACTAGTACGTACTACTACTAAGTGTACATACTAGTTTTACTAATAGATACTAGTACTTCTACTAGTAGTACTCGTAGTAGTACTAGAACTAGTAGTAGTACAAGTAGAAGTACTGGAACTAGTAGTAGTACAAGTAGAAGTAGCTGTATTATTAGTAGTACTAGTAGTAATACATACTAGTAGTACTGACAACTAGTACATACAAGTAGTACAGACACCTACTACATTCAAGAAGTATATACTAGTTGTACATTCTAGTAGTACTAGAATTACTAGCACTAGTAGTACATACTAGTACTAGTAGTGGTACATAATAGTAGTGCATAATAGTAGTACTAGTAAACAACTTGTACAATTTTTAGTACAAGTAGGACGTACTAAGACAAATAGTACATACTAGTAGTAGTAGAACTAATATGTACTGGTACTAATAGTACATGTTTGTATGTACTACTAGTAGTACTAGTCTGTACTACTAGTAATAGTAGTACTAATATGTACTGGTACTAGTAGTACATGTTAGTATGTACTACTAATAGTACTAGTCTGTACTACTAGTATTTACTAGTAGTACTACTAGTATGTTCTAGTTGTATGTACTGGCAGTAGTTCTACGAGTACATACTACTTGTACTAGTACTACTAGTACAACTACTACTAGTGGTACTTGCACTAGTAGTAGTAGTACTACTACTAGTAGTTGTTACAAGTACTAATAGTATGTACTACGATAAGTACGTACTACTGCTACTAGTACTAGTAGTAAATACTGGGATGTATACTACTAGTACATACTAGTATGTATACTACTAGTACATACTAGTGTGTATACTACTAGTTTATACCAGTAGTATACATACTGGTACATATTAACACTTGTAGTACATACGAGTATGTATACTACTAGTACGTACTAGTACATACTAGTACATACTAGTAGTATACATACTAGAACTACTAGTACTAGTACTAGTCGTACTACTAGTATGTACTACTAGTTTGTACTACTAGAACTACTAGTACTTGTAGTACTACTAGTATGTACTACTAGAACTACTAGTACTTGTAGTACTACTAGTATGTACTACTAGAACTACTAGTACTAGTAGTACTACTAGTATGTACTACTCGTACTAGTACTACTAGTACTACTAGTCGTATATAATACTTGTACATACTAGTACTACTACAAGTACTAATACTAGTAGTGCATACTAATAGTACATACTAGTATGTACTAGTAGTACCATTATTATATACTAGTAGTAATAATACTAGTACTACTAGTAAAAACTAGTACAAAGACTAGTACTTGTGCGTACTACTAGCACAAACTAGTGGTATATACCAGTAATATTAGTAGTACATACTAGTAGTATGTACTACTAGTACAACTAGTATATACTTCTAGTAGTACTCGTACTACTAGTACATACTAGTACATGTAGTATGTACTACTATTAGTACCAATACTTGTAGTACGTACTACTAGTGATACTAGTAGTACATTACTAGCACTATTAGTATGTACCACTAGTAGAACTAGTACTACAAGTATATACTAGTACTACAACTACTACTAATACTAATAGTACATACTACTAGTACATACTACTAATACATACTACAACTACTATTACTAACAGTACAAACTACAAGTACATACTAGTAGGTACTACTTGTACTACTACTAGTAGTACATACTAGTACTACATACTTTTAGTACTAGTATGTACTACTCTACAAGTGCATAATACTACTAGCACTACTATAACAAGTATCTACTACTATTAGCACTACTACTACAATTAGTATCTACTACTAGTAGTAAAGTAGTACATATTAGTACTAGTACTAGTAGTAATAGTATTAGTAGTACATACTAGTACTAAATATATGTAGTACTAGTATGTACTACTAGTAGTAGTACAAGTAGTACCTACTAATATGTACTTGTAGTTTGTACTGCTAGTAATAGTAGTTGTAGTATGTATTAGTAGTATGTACTAGTAGTATGTACTATTAGTATTAGTAGTAGTTGTACTGGTATGTACTAGTAGTACTAGTACTAATACTACTAGTACTACATACAAATAGTAGTAGTAGTCCATACTAGTTGTACATACTAGTAATACTAGTATTCGTATTACTATTAATAACAGTACTTGTAGTACATACTAGTACATACTACTTGTAATACAAGTACTGCTACTACTAGTAGTAATAGTCCTTATAGTACATACTAGTATATACTACTAGTACTATTGGTATGTACTACTCATAAGTAAGATTGCATGTACTAGTACTAGTACTACTAGTACGTATTAGTGCTAGTACTACTATTACGTACTAGTCTTAGTACTACTAGTACGTACTACATGTATGTACTATTAGTTTGTACTAGTACTACTCCTATTAGTATATACTAGTACATGCTATTAGTACATACTTCTAGTACTACTATTATTAGTACTAGTAGTGCTAGTACTACTTGTTGTACTAGTACTAGTACTACTATTTTGTACTACAACTAGTACATATTACTACGAGTACTAGTTGATACTACTAGTACATACTAGCTACATACTACTAGTACATATTATTATGTACTACTAATAAATACTATTAGTACAAGTAGTATGTACTAATAGTATGTACTACGAGTAGTACTAGTATTAGTTGTACTAGTACTAGTACATACTAATAGTACATCCTTTTGGTATTAGTAGTGCATACTATTATGTACTACTATTATGTACTACTAATAGTACTCGAACTAGTACTACTAGAACTACTATTACTAGTACTGGTGCTAGTACTACTAGTACTAATACGTACAACTAGTACTAGTACTAGTACTCGTAGTACTTACTACTAGTAGTACATACTACCAGTAGTACTAGTAATACATTACTAATACTAGTACTACTAGTTTATACTATTAGAACTATTAGTATGTTCTACTAGTAGTACTAAAATGTAGTAGTTCTAATATGTAGTAGTACTAGTATTTACTAGTAGTAGTAGTAGTACTAGAAATAGTACGGATAGTACTAATTCTAGTAGTACAAGTAGTACTAGTTCTAGTAGTACTAGTTTTATTAGTACTAGTAGTACGTATTAGTAGTACTAGTACTACTAGATGTACTAGTAGTTGTGCTAGTACTACTAGTACTATTATTATGTACTACTAGTAGTACTAGTACTACTAGTACGCACAAGTACTCTGGAGTACAAGTATGTAATAGTATTTGTACTAGTATGTATTAGTACTACATACTAGAATGTAGTACTAGTACTAACAGTACTACTAGTTTATACTACTAGTAATAATAGTAGTAGTACATACTACTAGTAGTACATGCTACTAGTAGTACATACTAATACTAGTAGTACGTACTACTACTACTCATACAAGTATGTACTGCTAGTAGTACAAGTATGTACTACAAGTTGTACATACTAATACTAGTACTACATACTAGTACTACTAATACTACGTACTAATACTACTAGTAGTACATACTAATACTACTAGTAGTACATACTAGTAATACTTTCTAGTACTAGTAGTACATACTAGTATGTACTACTAGTACAACTAGTACTACTAGTGTGTACTACTGGTATGTACTACTAGTTGTGGTGCAGTATTAGTACGAGTAGTAGTACGTACTAGTAGAACTAGTACAAGTACTAGTACTAGTAGTATGTACTATGTACTACTAGTAGTAATACATACTAGTAGTACTAGTACTACAAGTATATACTACTTACACTATTACTAGTACTACATATTTGTTGTAAAAGTACTACTAGTAGTAGTAGTATGTACTACTAATAATAGTAGTAGTAGTAGTAGTAGTATGTTCTACTATTATTAGTATTTGTAGTTAGTACTACTAGTAAGTACTACTACTAATAGTACTTGTAGAAGTAGTATATTCTAGTACTAGTACATTCTAGTAGTACATACTAGTACTAGTAGTCATACAACTAGTACTACTAGTAGTATACATTAATAGTAGTAGCACTATTAGTAGTATGTACTACTAGTAGTAGTGCTACTCGTACATATTAGTATGTACTACTACTAATATTACTAGTAGTATGTACTACAACTAGTACTTCTAGTAGTATATACTACTAGTAGTAGTACTACTAGTACATACTAGTATGTATTACTAGTAGTAAGTACTACTAGTAGCTGTAGTGCTATTAATAATATGTACTACTAGTAGTAGTACATACTAGTATGTATTACTAGTAGTAGTACATACTAGTATGTACTACTAGTAGTATTACATATTAGTATGTACAAGTTGCACTACTACTAATAGTACTACTAGTACATACTAGTATGTACTACTACCAGCAGTAGTACTATTAATAGTATGTACTACTAGTAGTAGTACTACTTGTACATACTAGTATGTACTACTACTGGTAGTACATACTATTAGTAGTAGTAGCACTAGTACTACTAGTATGTACTACTAGTACTATTAGTAGGTAATACTAGTACTACTATTATGTACTACTTGTACTAGTTGTATGGACTGTCGGTAGTAGTAGTAGTAGTATTTGTTGTTCATACTAATAATAGTAATACTAATAGTACATACTAGTAGTAGTACTACTAGTAGGAGTAGTCCATACAACTAGTACAAACTACTATTACTACTAGCAGAAGTAGTAGTGCTAGTAGTACCTACTAGTAGTAGTACCTACTAGTACATACTAGTAGTACTACTAGAAGTAGTACAAATAGTACATACTAATAGTAGTACTAGTAGTAGTAGTATTAATAGTACATATTAGAAGTACTACTACTATTAGTACTAGTAGTAGTACTACTACTAGTATGTACTACTAGTAGTACTTGTAGTCCATACAACTAGTACATACTATTGTTACTACTAGTAGTAGTAGTATTATTAGTAGTACATACTAGTAGTAGTACTAGTAGTAATACAAGTAGTAGTAGTACTAGTAGTACTACAAGTAGTAGTACTACTAGTATATACTTCTAGTAGTACTACTAGTATATACTTCTAGTAGTACTAGTACTAGTACTACTAGTATATACTTCTAGTACTAGTAGTAGTACTACTAATATATACTTCTAGTAGTACCACTAGTATATACTTCTAGTAGTACTACTAGTACATATTAGTACAAGTTGTACATACTACCAGTACATACTAGTACTACTTCTACTACTACTACTAGTACATACTGGTATATACTGCTTGTATGTTCTACTAGTACACTAGTATATGTACTGCTAGTAATGTTTGTACTAGTACTACTAGTACATATTCGTACTACTACTACTAGTACTAGTACTTCTAGTACATGCTAGTACGTTGTATTGGTACATACCAATATGTACTACTAGTGTGTAGTACATATACTACTAGTACGTACAACTACTAGTAGTAGTAGTAGTAGTAATTGTTCTACTAATAGTACATACTAGTAGTACTTGTACTGGTATTACTAGCAGTACTAATACTATGTGTACTAGTAGTAGTATTACAAGTACATACTACAAGTACTAGTACTACTCGTAGTAGTACTACTGGTACTAGAACTAGTACGGACTAGTAGTACCAGTGTTGGTACTTGTACAAGTAGTACTAGTTCTAGTACTATTAGTAATGCATACAAGTAGTACGAGTAGTACATACTAGTAGTACTAGTAATGCATACTAGTACTACATACTAGTAATACTAATAGAAACAGTACTACTAGTACTAGTAGTAGTTCTAGTACGACTAGTAGTACCACTAAAACTAGTATTACTAGTATATACTAATCTGTACTACTAGTACTAGTAGTGCTACTAGTACTACTACTAGGACGTACTACTAGTACTAGTACTAGTAGTACGTAGTATATACTAGTAGTATGTACTACAAGTAGTAGTAGTACTTGTACTAGTAGTACATCTACTACTACTACGTACTACTTGTACTAGTACTATTTTTACAAACTAATACTACTACTACTTGTAGTACCTACTACTAGTATATACTACTACTACTAGTACATACTACTACTACTAGTACAGACTACTACTACTAGTACTATTAGTATATACTAGTAGTAGTAAATACTATTAGTAGTAGTAAATACTACTAGTAGTAGTAAATATTACTAGTAGTACTAGTAGTAGTACTACAAGTACATACTAGTATGTACTACTACCCGTACTACTAACAGTATCTACCACTAGTAGTATATTTTACTAGTAGTAGTACTACTACTACTACTTGAAGTACATACTACTAGTATATACTACTACTATTAGTACATACTACTACTACTAGTACTATTAGTATATACTACTAGTAGTAAATACTACTAGTTGTAGTAAATACTGCTTGTAGTAGTAAATACTTCTAGTAGTAGTAAATACTACCAGTAGTACTAGTAGTAGTACTACAAGTACATACTAGTATGTACTACTACTCGCACTACTAGCAGTATCTACTACTAATAGTACATACTAGTAAGACTCTGCTACTAGTACATAAAAGTAATAATACTAGTAGTAGTACATACTAGTACTCACTACTAATAATACATACTATTTGTTGTATTAGTAGTAGTACATACTTGTACGTACTACTAGTACTACTAGTAATACATACTATTTGTTGTACTAGTAGTAGTACATACTAGTATATACTACTTCTTGTAATACAAAGTACTATGTACTACTAGTATGTACTACTAGTACTAGTGGTAGTAGTAATAGTATGTACTTCTAGTATGTACTACAAGTATGTTGTAGTACTAGAAATAGTACTACTCGTACAAGTACTAGTACTAGTATTACTTGTACTACTAATATGTACTACAAGTACAAGTACGTACTACTAGTCCTAACAGTAGTACTAGTACTAGTTGTACGTACTACCAGTGGTACTAGTAGTACATTACTACTAGTAGTACTTGTACCTACTAGTTCCAATATTAGTACTACTAGAATATACTAGTACTACAACTACTAGTAGTACATTCTACTAGTAGTACATACGATAAGTACATATTACTACTAGTTGTAGTAGTACTGGTAGTACTAGTAATTCTAGTAGTACTAAGACTACTACTATTAGTATTTACTATTACAGCTACTAGTACTACTAGTAGTATTTACTAGTAGTACATACTAGTAATACATACTAGTAGAATATACTAGTACTACTAGTACATATTAGTACAAATATTATAGTACGAGTAGTACAAACTACTTGTACATACTATTAGTATTACTGTTATTACTAGTAGCACATACTACTAGTACTAGTAGTACATACTACTAGTTTGTACACCTAGTAGTTGTACTTGTACTAATATTAGTTCCACTAGTACAACTAGTACATACCAGTAGTACTAGTTTTATTAGTAGTACATACAAATAGTACATACTAATACGTACAACTTGTATATACTACTAATGCTACTAGTACATACAAGTACTACTACGAATAGTACTAGTAGTACATACTATTAATACTTGTAGTACATAATAGTAGTACTAGTATTAATACTTGCACAACTACTAGTAGTACTAGTAGTAGTAGTAGTAGTAATAGTATTATGTACGACAAGTATGTACTACTAGTGGTAGTATTAGAATGTACTAGTAGTAGTTGTACTAGTATGTGCTAATAGTACTAGTATTATTACTACTAGTAGTAAATACTCGTTGTACTAGTAGTACATACTATTAGTACATACTAGTTGTAATACTTGTAGTACTAGTACTAGTACATGTACTAGTAGTACTAATTCTTGTACCATTAATAGTACATACTAGTAGTACATACTACTATGTACTACTAGCACTAGTAGTAGTAGTACTAGTATGTACTACTAAAATGTACTACTAGTATGTAGTAATAATAGTACTACTAGTACATATTAGTACTACTACTACTAGTACTAGTAGTACATACTACTAGTACGTACTACTACCAGTACTACTAGTATCTACTACTAGTATTAGTACGTACTTCAAGTACTAGTACTAGTACTAATACGATCATTAGTAGTACATACTACTAGTAGTACATTACTAGTACTAGTACTAGTGCTACTAGTGTGTACTACTAGTACTACTCATTTGTACTACTAGTAGTAGTGCTGCTACTACTAGTATAACTACTATTAGTATCAGCCCTAATAATACAAACAAGTACTAGTACTAAAACTACTACTAGTATATACTACTACTAATACATACTAGTTCTAGAGGTACTAGTACTAGTTGTACATACTAGTACTAATAGTACATACTAGTAGTACTAGTACTACTAGCAGTACATAATAATAGTACTTGTAGTACTAGCACAACTACTAGTACAACTAGTAGTACTAGTACTACTAGTATGTACTAGCACTAGTATTACTAAAACTAGTACTATCCGTACTATTTCTAATATTACTACTACTTGTAAATACTAGTACTACTAGTACTTGCACTACGAGTAGTAGTTCATACTAGTATTATTACATACTAGTACTACTAGTAAATACAAGTACTACTAGTACTAGCACTACGAGTAGTAGTACATACTAGTACTATTACATACTAGTACTATTAGTAGAACATACTACTAGTTTTAATAGTATATACTAGTAGTACTAGTATTAGTAATGTACTACTATTACTACTGGTAGTATGTACTACTAGAGTAAGTACTACTAGTACTAATTGTATGTATTAGTACTAGTAGTACTAGCACCAGTACTAGTAATAGTGTTCTAATAGTACTAGTTCGAGTACTATTAGTAGTACATATTAGTAGTACATAATAGTATGTACTACTAATACTAGTAGTATGTACTATTAGTATGTACTACTAGTATGTACTAGTACTAGTACAACTAATACTATTAGTATGTACTATTAGTATGTACTACTAATATGTACTAGTACTAGTACAACCAATACTAGTACTACTAGTACATACTACTTGTACTAATAGTTTTTACTAGTAGTACATAATAATATGTACTAGTAGTATGTACCTAGTATGTACTAGTACTCGTAGTAGTATGTGCTAGTTGTAGTACAAACTAGTAGTACTAGTACTAGTACTGCAAGTAGTACTAGCACTACTAGTACTAGAAGTATGTACTAATAGCATGTACTGTACTAATAGGAGTAGTACTAGTATGTACTAGTAGTACTAGCACTAGTAGTACTA
Organism: Amborella trichopoda; assembly: GCF_054954075.1. Lineage (NCBI taxonomy): Eukaryota > Viridiplantae > Streptophyta > Magnoliopsida > Amborellales > Amborellaceae > Amborella > Amborella trichopoda. The sequence goes on from NC_142338.1 coordinate 34,780,874, forward strand.
CTAGTACATACTAGTAGTACTACTACTAGTACATACAATCTTTCTTACGAGTAGTACATACCAGTAGTACTAATAGTATATACTAGTATGACTACAAGTACTATTACTACTTGTAGTAGCAGTACTAGTATTACAAGTAGTATATACTAGTATGTACTACAAGTACTATTATTAATAGTAGTTCCAATACATGTATTACTAGTATGTACTACTAGTATGGACTACTAATACTATTCGTATGTAGTACTAGTAGTATTAGTACTAGTACTACTAGTACATACCGGTACAACTACTACTAATACTAATAGTACATACTACTAGTACATACTACCAATACATACTACAACTACTACTACTAGTAGTACAAACTACAAGTACATACTAGTAGGTACTATTAGTATTACTAGTAGTACGTACGAATAGTACTAGTACTGGTACTACTACTAGTAGCACATACTAGTACTACTACTACTAGTACTAGTAGTACATACTAGTATGTACTACTATTACGATTAGTATGTAAAACTAGTACATACTAGTACTACTACTACAAGTACTAGTACAAACTGGTATGTACAAGTACAAGTACAAACTAGCAGTACGTACTAGTACTACTGATATGTATGGCAGTTGTAATACTACTAATAGTACCTACTTGTAGTACATACTAGTATGTTCGACTAATATGTACTGGTAGTAGTAGTAGTAGTAGTTTGTACTAGTAGTATGCACAACTTGTACTAGTACTAGTTATACTAGTATGTACTAGTAGAATTAGTACTACTAATAGTACATACTAGTATGTACTATATTATTTTGTGCAAGTAGTACATACTAGTATTAGTACTATAAGTAGTACATATTAGTACTAGTACTACTAGAAGTACATACTTGTGCTAATACAAATAGTACATACTGGTAGTATTAGTAGTACTACTATTTCTTATTCTAGTTGTACGAGTAGTGCAAGTACTAGCAGCACTACTAGTATAATTAGGACTACAACTAATGGTACTAAGAGTACATACTAGTAGAACATACTAGTAGTATAAGTACTAGTACTAGTACTACTAGTACTATTACTACTAATACTAGTACTGCAATTATTATTAACTTAAATATTAGTTCTAGTAGTACATACTATTACTACCGTTAAAACTACTAGTAGTACATACTAGTAAGTATTACTAGTACTACAAGTATGTACAACTAGTAGTTGTACTTGTACTATAGTACAAACTATTACTACTACTACTACAACTAGTACTAGTAGTACAAACTATAAGTACATAGTAGTATGTACTACTAGTACTACTAGTAGTATGTACTACTAGTACTATTAGTAGTACGTAAGAGTAGTACCATTAATAGTACTACTACTAGTAGTATGTATCACTAATATGTACTATTAGGACTACAACTACTAGTATTAAGAGTATATACTTGAAGAACATACTAGTAATATAAGTACGAGTACTACTACTACTAGTATTATTACTACTAGTATTAGTACTGCTATTATTATTACATCTAGTACTAGTACTAGTAGTACATACTACTACTATTAATACTACTACATACTTATAAGTATTACTTGTACAACTAGTACAACAAGTATGTACTACTAGTAGTTGTACTAGTACTAGTTGTACATACTACTACTAGTACACACTCGTACAACTACTACTTGTACTACTAGTACATAGTAGTATGTACTACTAGTTGTACTAATTCTAGTACTAATAGTACATACTAGTACAACTACAACTAGTACTAGTAGTACATACTACTAGTACATATTAGTATGTACTGCTAGTAGTAGTACTAATACTAGTACAAGTACTATTAGTAGTACTTATAGTCTTACTACTAGTACTAGTGGTATTACTACTAAGACCAGTGCTACTACTAGTAGTACATACTAGTATTACTAGTTGTACTAGTAGTACATACTACTACTACTACTAGTAGTACTAGTAGTACAAACTTGTAAGTACTACTACTATGTACTATTAGTACTACTAATATGTACTACTACTATTACAAGTACTAGTAGTACATACTACTACTACTACTAGTACTAGTAGTACCTTATACTACTACTACTAGTAGTAGTAGTACGCAGTACTACTACTACTACTAGTACTAGTAGTACACACTAATCTGTAGCACTAATTGTACTAGTACAACTATTAGTAGTACATATTAGTATGTACTACTAGTACTAGAAGTAGTAGTAGTACTATGTACTACTAGTACTAGTAGTAGTAGTAGTACATACTAGTATATACTACCATAATGTACCAATAGTAGTAGTAGTATTAGTAGTAGTAGTTTGTACTAGCAGTATGTACTATTTACACAAGTAGTGGTTATACTAGTATGTACTAGTAGTGTTAGTACTAGTACTACTAATAGTACATCTCATAGTACAAGTGGTACATACTAGTATGTACTACTAGTACTAGTAGTAATACCAGTACTAGTACGTACTACTAATAGTAGTAGTAGCACTAATAGTAGTACAAGTGCTAGTACTACTAGTATTATGTACTACTAGTACTAAAAGTACGTACTCTTAATAGTAAATATTAGTATTAGTACTTACTAGTAGTACGTACTAGTAGTCTTAATACTAGTACTAGTACGTACTAGTATGTCCTACTACTACGAGTATGTACTACTACTACTAATACGTACTGCTACTAGCATGTACTACTACTAGTATGTTTCACTAGTACTAGTACATACTACTATTATTAGTATGTACTAGTAGTATTAGTATTAGTACAAGTACTACTTTCTGTACTACAAGTACGTACTACTAGTATGTACTACTAGTACTTCTAGTATGTGCAACTAGTATGTACTACTAGTACTAGTACTACAAGTATGTACTACTAGTACTTCTAGTATGTGCAACTAGTATGTACTACTAGTACTAGTACTACAAGTATGGACTAATATTATTATTATTGGTACTAGTTTTTCATACTAGTGGTATATACTACTAGTACATAGTACGTACTAATACTAGTAGTACATACTAGTAGTACTAGTACTAGTACTACTAGTACTAATACTCGTAGTACTAGTAGTTCATACTAGTAGTACAAATAGTACTACTAGTAGTACATACTTGTAGTACTAGTACTGCATACTACTTCTACTACTTCTAGTACTAGTAGTACATGCTAGTAGTACTAGTACTAGTACATACTAGTACAAGTAGTACATACTAGTAGTAGAAGTACACGTACTACTACTAGTACGTACTAGTATTAGTAGTAGTAATACGTATTAGAACTAGTAGTACATACTGGTAGTAGTAGTACTTACTAGCACCAGTAGTACATACTAATAGTAGTAATACATACTAGTTGTAGTAGTTTGTACTAGTACTAGTACTACTATATAACACTAGTATGTACTACTAGTAGTATATACTATAAGCATGTACCACGATTACTAGTAATACTATGTAGTAGTACTACTACATATGTAGTACATGTACATATGTAGTAGTACTACTACATATGTAGTACATGTACATATGTAGTAGTACTACTACATATGTAGTACATGTACATATGTAGTAGTACAACAAATGTCCTACTACATAGTAATACTAACTAGTACAATATAGTACTATGTACAAAGTACTACTACTAATATATATGTACTACTAGTAGATGTACATATGTAGTAGTATTTACTAGTAGTACGTACTAGTAGTAGTACGTATGTACTATTTTGTATATACTAGTAGTACATATGTATGCACAATAAGTACATATGTACTTGTAGTCCTTGCAGTACTAGTTCGTATGTACTACTAGTACTACTATTATGTACTACTAGTACAACTAGTATGTACTATGTACTACTCGTCGAACTAGTATTACATAGTATCGGCATTACTAGTAGTACATAGTACTAGTAATATTAGTAGTACAACTAGTAGTACATACTACTAGTAGTACTAGTAATCATAGTAAAAGTATTACTAAAATATACTAGTATATACTAGTACCACATGTACTAGTACTTATGGTAGATAAATACTTGTACATACTAGCACTAGTACTGGTAGTACGTACTAGTACTAGTAGTATATACTAGTAACACATACTAGTAGTAGTAAATCTAGTAGTAGTAGTATTAGTAGTATATACTAGTATGTATTAGTTGTATATACTACTAGTACTACTTGTATGTAGTACTAGTACTACTACTAGTATGTACTACTAGTACTACTACTATAAGTACTAGTACTACTAGTAATATTACAAGTAAAACTACTACCAATAATAGTAGTACTACTATTAGTACTACTCTAAGTAGTATATAACTTAGTAATAATACTATTAGTAGTAGTACTAATACTAATAATGCTATTATTAGTACTTAGAAGTAATAATAAGTACTAGTATTAGTAATTATTGGTACGAAGTAATACTAGTAGTACATGGGTACATTTGTATTAATACGTACATATATACATATGTACACATGTAAACCTGTACTATTAGTACATATGACTAGTACATACTAGTAGTACAGTAGTACATAATATTACTACGTACTATTACTACTACTACAAATACTAGCACTACTAGTACTAGTAGAAGTAGTAAGCACTAGCACATGTAGTACATACTAAAACAAGTAGTACATACTAGTAGTACTATTAGTTGTACTACTACTTTTATAAGTACTAGTAAGTACTATTAGTAATAATACTTACTACTACTACTACTACAAGTAGTACGAACTACTGCTGCTACTACTAGTACTAGTAAGTACTACTAGTACTAGTACCTACTACATACTAGTAGTAGTAGTACACACTAGTACTAGTTGTAGTACATACTAGTACTAGTAGTAGTACGTACTAGTACTAATAGTACTAAAACATACTAAGACTAGTACTTGTACTAGTATGTACTACTAGTAGTACATACTACAAGCATGCACTATTAATCTGTACTACTAGTATGTACTACATGTATGTACTACATGTATGTACTACTGGTTTGTACTACATGTATGTACTACTAGTACGTACTACTAGTATGTACTATTATGTACTACTAGTAGTACGAGTACTTGTACTAGTACTATTAGTACTAACCGTACATAATACTAGTAGTATTAGTACTAGTGCTAGACTACTACAAGCAGTACATACTAGTAGGACATGCTAATATGTACTACTAGTACTATTACGTGCTACTACTACTAGTACTGGTACTTGTACTAATAGTACAAAAAGTAGTACTAGTAGTACGTACTAGTACTAATAGCACATACTAGTAGTAGTCTATTCTAGTATGTACTACGAGTATGTACTAGTAGTAGTAGTACGTACAACTAGTACTACTAATAGTACTCGTACTAGTAGTAGTACAAGTACATACTAGTACGAACAACTAGTAGTAGTATGTATTAGTAGTACTAGTGGTGTATATACTAGTACTACTAATACTAGTAGTACGTACTATTAATACTAGTAATACATACTAGTAGTCCTATTCCTACTATTACCAGTACTAGTAGCAGTAATTGTAATAGTAGTAATAGTTCATATTAGCATGTACTACTAGTATGTCCTACTAGTATGTATTACTAGTATGTACTACCAGTGGTAGTACTACCACTAGTACTAGTACTAGCACTAGTACTATTAGTATTATGTACTACTAGTAGTACTAGTACTAGTATGTACTAGTACTAGTACAAGTATGTACTTGTACTAGTACTAATATGTACTAATACTACTAGTATGTACTACTTGTACTAGTACTAATATGAACTAATTCTACTAGTATGTACTACTAGTACTAGTACTACTAGAATGTACGAGTAGTACATACTAACAGTACTAGTTCTACTAGTACTACTAGTTGTACATGCTACTGGTACTAGTACTAGTACTATTAGTAGTATATACTAGTACTACTAGTAGTATATACTACTACTAGAATGTACTACTATTAGTACTACCATTAGTAGTATTAGTAGTACTAATAGTACATACTACTAGTACATATTACAAGTACATACTAGTACTAGTAGTAGAACTTATAGTAGTAGTACATTTTATTAGTACATACTAGTACTAGTAGTACTACTACTAGTAGTACATTCTACTAGTAGTCCGTAGTACTAGAAGTCGTACTAGTACTACTAGTAGAACTAATATGTAGTACTAGAAGTCGTACTAGTACTACTAGTACAACTAATATGTAGTACTAAAACTCGTACTAGTACTACTAGTACATACTAGTACTACTACTACTAGTATGTACTAGTAGTGCTAGTACTAGTATTACATACTACTAGTTCATACTCGTACTACAACTAATAGCACTAATACTACTAATAGTACATACTAGAATGTACTACTACCATGTACTACTAGTAATACTAGTACTACTTGTAGTAGTACTAGTACATACTTTTAGGACTACTACTATTAGTACAACTACTACTACTAGTACTAGTACTACAAGTTGTAGTAGTAGTACTAGTTGCAGTACTGCTAGTTGTAGTACTATTAGTATGTACTACTAGTAGTACATACTAGTATGTATACTACTAGTGCATACTTGTATGTACTTCCAGTATGTAATACTAATATATACTACTAGAACTAAGAGTAGTAGTAGTATGTACTTGTAGTATATATTACTAGTAGTAGTTGTACAAGTATGTACTCATAATTTTAGTATTAGTACATACAAGAAGTACATATTAGTACTACTACTACTAGTACTAGTAGTATTTACTAGTATGTGCTATTAGTAGTACTTAAACAAGTACTACTAGTACAAGTACTTGTACTTGTACTAGTACTAATAATAATAATACTTGTAGTACTTTTATTAGTACTATTACTACTATTACGTTCTACTAATACTAGTACTACTGGTAGTAGTACAACTATGTACTATGTACTATGTACTTCGAATAATAGTACTAGTAGTACAAACTAGTAGTACATACTAGTAATATAAGTATTAGTACTTTTAGTATTATACGTAGTACTATTAGAATTATTGCTACTAGTACCAGTACTACTATATTATTACTACTAATACTAGTACTAGTATTAGTAGTACATACTATTACAACAATTACTACTAGTGCTAGTAGTACATACTACTACTACAAATACTACTAGTATTAGTAGTACATACTAGTAGTATAAGTACTAGTACTAGTATTAGTTTTACTATTATTATTACTAGTATTACCAGTATTATTAGAATTATTACTATTAGTACTAGTACTAGTAGTACATACTACTACTACTACTAGTACTAGTAGTAAATACCAGTACATATTAGTATGTACTACTAGTAAAACTAATACTATTAGTAGTAGTACTAGTACTAGTAATAAAGACTAGTACGACTACTAGTATGTACTACTAATATTAGTAGTAGTACTAGTACTAGTACGTACTACTAGTAGTACATACTAGTAGTGCTAGCTGTACTTATAGTACATACTAGTACTACTACTACTAGTACTAGTAGTACAAACTAGAATGTACACATTAGTATATACTAGTACTACTAGTATGTACTACTAGTAATACTAGTACTACTAGTATGTACTACTAGTAATACTAGTACTAGTACTACTAATACATACTAGTATTATTACTACTGGTACTAGTAGTACATGCTACGACTACTACTAGCGCAGTTGTATATACTAGTATGTATTACTAGTTTGTACTACTAATACTAGTACTAGTACTAGTATGTACTAAAAGTACTAGTAGTACTAGTACTAGTATGTACTAGAAGTACATATTAGTAGTACATACTTGTATGTACGACTATTATGAACTACATATAGTAGTAGTTTGTACTAGTAGTATGTACTACTTGTACCAGTAGTAGTTATACTATTATGTACTAGCAGTACTAGTACTAGTACTCCTAGTAGAACATACTCATTGTAGTAGTAGTACATACTATTAGTACATACTAGTATGTACTACAGATACTAGTATGTACTATTAGTACTAGTAGTACATATTAATAGTGCTAGTAGTACTAGTACTAGAATGTACTACTAGTACTAATATTTACAACCAGTATGTACGATTAGTACTACTAGTATGTACTAGTAGTACAAACTGTTAGTAGTAATACTTGTATGTACTAGTATGTACTTGTAGTACAAAAAGGTAATAGTTCTACTTTTATGTACTAGTAGTATGTACTAGTTGTACGTACTTGTATGTACTAGTAGTATGTACTACTTGTAATAGTAGAGTTGTACTATAATATTCAAGTACTAGTACTTATACTTTTAGTAGTACATACTCGTAGTACAAGTAGTACATACTACTAGAACATACTAGTATTATTACTAGTACTACTAGTAATACCTGCTAGTAGTACTAGTACTACTACTAGTAGTACATACTAGTAGTACTAGCAGTACATACTAGTCGTATTTACTAAGATGCACTACTAGTATGTAGTTCTTGTAGTAGTAGTAGTAGTAGTACGTACTAGTAGTAGTACATATTAGTACTACTACTACTAATACTAGTATTAGTAGTACTTGTATGTATTAGTAGTACTACATACTAGTACTAGCAGTAGTAGTATTAGTACGTACTAATAGTATGTACCACTAATACTAGTACTAGTATGTACTAGAAGTATATACTTGTAGTACTAGTAGTATGTATTACTTGTACCACTAGTAGTTATACAGCAACTACTAGTTGTACGAGTACTCCTCGTAGAACATACTTGTAGTTTTAGTAGTACATACTAATAGTACATACTAGTATGTACTACAGGTACTAGTATGTACCACTAGTACTATTAGTATGTATTAGTAGTACAAACTGGTAATAGTACTAGCATGTACTAGTAGTTTTTACTAGTAGTATGTACTAATAGTACAAACAGGTACTATTACTACTAGTATGTACTTGTTGTACGTACTTGCATGTACTAGTAGTATGTACTACTTGTACTAGTAGTAGTTGTACTAGCATATAATATTACTTGCACTAAAACTACTTGTAGAACATACTCGTAGTACAAGTAGTAATAAACTAGAACATACTAGTACTAGTACTAGTACTACTAGTAGTACGTGCTAGTAATATTAATACTACTAGTAGTACATACTTGTAGTACTTACTGGTAGTATATACTAGTATGTACTACTAGTATGTACTTATAGTATTTGTAGTAGTAGTATTAGTATGCACTGGTTGTAGTACATACTAGTAGTACTAGTAGTAGTAGTACTTGTATGTATTAGTAGTAGCAGTAGTACTTGTATGTATTAGTAGTAGTACATACTAGTACCACTACTACTAGTATTAATAGTAGTAGTACTTGTATGTACTAGTATGAGTACATACTAGTAGTACTAGTATTAATACAACTAGTAGTACTAGTACTAGTAGAAGTAGTACTAGTATGTACTAGTATTAGTAATAGTACATACTAGTAGTAGTAGTAGTACATATTGGTAGTAATAGTACATACTAGTAGTACTAGTACTAGGACTAGTACCAGTAATGTACTACAAGTACTACTAATAGTATGTACTACTAGTACTAGTATTAGTAGTCTACTAATAGTATTAATAGTACTAGTACAAGTACTACTAGTATGTACAATTAGTACGGTTATGATGTACTAGTTGTAGTCAAACTAGTACTACTACTATTAGTAGTAGTTTATACTAGTAGTACAAACTACTAGTGTATACTACTACTACTAGTACTAGTACATACTAGATTTAGTTACTAGTACTACTAGTATGTACTACTTACAATGCTAGTACAAGTAGTATATATTACTTGTAGTATAAAATACTAGTAGTATTAGAACTAGTAGTATATACTATTATGTACTTCTAGTATTAGTAGTAGTAGTACTTGTATGTACTAGTTGTAGTACATACTAGTAGTATAGTACTAGTACTACTAGTAGTAGTAGTACTTGTATGTATTAGTAGTAGTAATAATACATGTATGTACTAGTAGTAGTACATACTAGTACCACTACTACTAGTACTATTAGTAGTAGTACTTGTATATACTAATAGTAGTACATACTATTAGTACTAGTATTAGTACAACTAGTAGTATTAGTACTAGTAGAAGTAGTACTGGTATGTACTAGTAGTAGTAATAGTACATACTAGTACTAGTAGCAGTAGTAGTACATATTAGTAGTAGTAGTACATACTAATAGCACTAGTACTAGTACTAATAATGTACTACAAGTACTACTAATAGTATGTACTACCAGCACTAGTACTAGTAGTACATACTAGTAGTACATTCTACTAATAGTATTAACAGTACTAGTACAAGTACTACTAGTATGTACACTTAATACGGTTATGATGTACTAGTTGTAGTCATACTATTACTACTACTATTAGTAGTAGTTTGTACTAGTAGTAGTGTATACTAGTAGTACATACTAGTGCTACATACTAGTACCACTAGTACATACTAATAGTACTTGTAGTACATACTAGTATGTACTACTAGCACTAGTAGTACATACTAGTATGTACTACTAGCACTAGTAGTAGTAGTACTAGTTGAAGTAATAGTTTTAGTACTGATACTACTACTAGTAATACATACTGGTACTATTATTAGTATGTACTAATTGTAGTACTAATATTAATAGTACTAATAGTAGTAGTACTAGTATGTACTAGTAGTACAAACTAGTATGTACTACTATTACTAATAGTATTACTACGTTGTACTAGTAGTATGTACTACTAGTACTAGCACAACCAGTACATACTAGTACAAGTACTAGTATGTACAACTAGTTCTAGTATTATTACTAGTAGTATTACTAGTTTGTACTAGTAGCATGTACTACTAGTACGTACTACTAATACTAGCACAATATGTACAACTAGTTTTCGTACTAGTAGTAGTATGTACTATTAGGGCTGGTATTAATAGTAGTTATACTAGTATGTACTAGTAGAAGCAACACTAGTACTAGTAGTACAAATGAGTAGTACAAGTAGTACATACTAGTAGCACTAGTACTAATATTAGTATTAGTACTAGTACTAGTACTTGAAGTACGTACTAGTACTAGTAGTACATACTAGTAGTACTAGTAATAGTATGTACTAGTAGTATGTACTACTAGTACTAGTAGTAGTACTAATATGTACTAGTAGTACTATTACTAGTACATACTAGTACTACTACTACTAGTGCTAGTAGTACAAAGTAGTATGTACTACTACTACTAGTGCTAGTTGTACATAGTAGTATGTACTACTAGTACTACTAGTATATACTATTAATGGTACAAGAATTAGTACTACTAGTACATGTACTAGTACTAGTACTACTAGTACAACTATTATGTATTAATAGTTTGTACTACTAGTACAACGAGTATTTACTACTAGTAGTAATAGTACTAGTACTATTAGCACATACTAGTACAACTACTACTAGTACATACTACTACTACCACTAGTAGTACTAGTAGTACATACTTGTCGTACATACTACTATTACTACTACTACTACTACTAGTAGTTGTGCAAGTATTAATACTAGTACCATTATTATGTACTACTACTAGTAGTACTAGTACTAGTATTATGTACTACAAGTATTACTAGTACGTACTAGTAGTACTAGTACTAGTACATACAATCTTACTTACGAGTAGTACATACCAGTAGTACTAGTAGTATATATTAGTATGTACTACAAGTACTATTACTACTAGTAGTAGCAGTACTAGTATTACAAGTAGTATATACCAGTATGTACTACAAGTACTATTATTAATAGTAGTTCCAATACTAGTATTACTAGTATGTACTACTTGTATGGACTACTAGTACTATTCGTATGTAGTACTAGTAGTATTAGTACTAGTACTACTAGTACATACCAGTACAACTACTACGAATACTAATAGTATATACTACAAGTACATACTACTAATACATACTACAACTACTACTACTAGTAGTACAAACTACAAGTACATACTAGTAGGTACTATTAGTACTACTAGTAGTACGTACGAGTAGTACTAGTACTGGTACTACTACTAGTAGAACATACTAGTACTACTACTACTAGTACTAGTAGTACATACTAGTATGTACTACTAATACGATTCGTATCTAAAACTAGTAATACTAGTACCAGGTAATCACAGTATTACTACAACTAGTACATACTAGTACTACTACTACAAGTACTATTACAAACTGGTATGTACAAGTACAAGTACAAACTAGCAGTACGTACTAATACTACTGGTATGTATAGCAGTTTTAATACTACTAATAGTACCTACTTGTAGTACATACTAGTATGTTCGACTAGTATGTACTGGTAGTAGTAGTAGTAATAGTTTGTACTAGTAGTATGCACAACTTGTTCTAGTAGTAGTTATACTAGTATGTACTAGTAGAATTAGTACTACTAATAGTACATACTAGTATGTACTATATTAGTTTGTGCAAGTAGTACATACTAGTATTAGTACTATAAGTAGTACATACTAGTACTAGTACTACAAAAAGTACATACTAGTGCTACTACTAATAGTACATACTGGTAGTATTAGTAGTACTACTATTTCTAATTTTAGTTGTACGAGTAGTGCAAGTACTAGTAGCACTACTTGTACTAGTATGTACTACTACTACTAGTACGTACTACTACTACTAACATGTACTACTACTAGTATGTACCACTAGTACTAGTATGTACTGCTATTATTAGTATGTACTAGTAGTATTAGTATTAGTACAAGTACTACTGCCTGTACTGCAAGTATGTACTACAAGTATGTACTACTAGTATGTACTACTAGTACTACTAGTATGTGCAACTAGTATGTACTACTAGCACTAGTACTATAAGTATGTATTAATATTACTACTATTCGTATTAGTTTTTCATACTAGTGGTATATACTACTAGTACATAGTACGTACTAGTACTAGTAGGATATACTAGTAGTACTAGTACTAGTACTACTAGTACTAATACTCGTAGTACTAGTAGTTCATACTAGTAGTACGAATAGTACTACTAGTAGTACATACTTGTAGTACTAGTACTGCATACTACTTCTTCTACTTCTAGTACTAGTAGTACATGCTAGTAGTACTAGTACTAGCACTACTAGTACATACTAGTACAAGTAGTACATACTAGTAGTAGAAGTACACGTACTACTACTACTAACTACTATTATTAGTACGTACTTGTACTAGTAGTAGTATGTATTAGAACTAGTAGTACATACTGGTAGTAGTAGTACGTACTAGCACTAGTAGTACATACTAATAGTAGTAATACATACTTGTTAGTACTAGTACTACTATATAACACTAGTATGTACTACTAGTAGTATATACTACAAGCATGTACCACTATTACTAATAATACTGTGTAGTAGTACTACTACATATGTAATACATGTACATATGTAGTAGTACAACAAATGTCCTACTACATAGTAATACTAACTAGTACGACATAGTACTATGTACAAAGTACTACTACTAATATATGTACTACTAGTAGATGTACATATGTAGTAGTATTTACTAGTAGTACGTTCTAGTAGTAGTACGTATGTACTATTTTGTATATACTAGTAGTACATATGTATGCACAATAAGTACATATGTACTTGTAGTCCTTGCAGTACTAGTTCGTATGTACTACTAGTACTATTATTATGTACTAGTAGTACAACTAGTTTGTATTATGTACTACTCGTCGAACTAGTATTACATAGTACTGGTATTACTAGTAGTACATAGTTCTAGTAATATTAGTAGTACAACTAGTAGTACATACTACTAGTAGTACTAGTAATCGTAGTAAAAGTATTACTAAAATATACTAGTATATACTAGTACCACATGTACTAGTACTTGTGGTAGATAAATACTTGTACATACTAGCATTAGTGCTAGTAGTACGTACTAATACTAGTAGTATATACTACTAACACATACTAGTAGTAGTGGTAATTGTAGTAAATACTAGTAGTACTAGTAATACATACTAGCACTAGTACTAGTAGTTGTAAATCTAGTAGTAGTAGTACTAGTAGTATATACTAGTATGTATTAGTAGTATATACTTCTAGTACTACTTGTATGTAGTACTAGTACTAGTACTACTACTAGTATGTACGACTAGTACTACTACTACAAGTACTAGTACTACTAGTAATATTACAAGTACCACTACTACCAATAATAGTAGTACTACTATTAGTACTACTCTAAGTAGTATATAACTTAGTAATAATATTATTACTAGTAGTACTGATACTAATAATGCTATTGTTAGTACTTAGAAGTAATAATAAGTACTAGTATTAGTAATTATTGGTACGAAGTAATACTAGTAGTACATGGGTACATTTGTATTAATACGTACATATAAACATATGTACACATGTAAACCTGTACTATTAGTACATATGACTAGTACATACTAGTAGTACAGTAGTACATACTATTACTACGTACTATTACTACTACTACAAATACTAGCACTACTAGTACTAGTAGAAGTAGTAAGCACTAGCACATGTAGTACATACTAGAACAAGTAGTACATACTAGTAGTATTATTAGTCGTACTACTACTTTTATAAGTACTAGTAAGTACTATTAGTAATAATACTTACTACTACTACTACTACTACAAGTAGTAATAACTACTGCTACTACTACTAGTACTAGTAAGTACTACTAGTACTAGTACCTACTACATCTTAGTAGTAGTAGTACATACTAGTAGTAGTGGTACGTACTAGTACTAGTTGTAGTACGTACTAGTGCTAGTAGTAGTACGTACTAGTACTAGTAGTACTAAAACATACTAATACTACTACTTGTACTAGTATGTATTACTAGTAGTACACACTACAAGTATGCACTATTAATTTGTACTACTAGTATGTACTACATGTATGTACTATTAGTTTGTACTACATGTATGTACTACTAGTATGTACTACTAGTAGTACGAGTACTTGTACTAGTACTATTAGTACTAATTGTACATAATACTAGTAGTATTAGTACTAGTGCTAGTACTACTACAAGTAGTACATACTAGTAAGACTTGCTAATATGTACTACTAGTACTATTACATACTACTACTACTAGTACTGGTACTTGTATTAATAGTACAAAAAGTAGTATTAGTAGTACGTACTAGTACTAATAGCACGTACTAGTAGTAGTACATTCTAGTATGTACTACGAGTATGTACTAGTAGTAGTACATTCTAGTATGTACTACGAGTATGTACTAGTAGTAGTACATTCTAGTATGTACTTCGAGTATGTACTAGTAGTAGTACATTCTAGTATGTACTACGAGTATGTACTAGTAGTAGTATGTACAACTAATACTACTAATAGTACATCCTATTTGTACGATTAGTACCCGTACTAGTAGTAGTACAAATACATACTAGTATGAACAACTAGTAGTAGTACGTACTAGTAGTACTAGTGGTGTACATACTAGTAATACATACTAGTAGTACTAATCCTACTAGTACCAGTACTAGTAGCAGTAATTGTATTAGTAGTAATAGTTCATATTAGCGTGTACTGCTAGTATGTCCTACTAGTATGTATAACTAGTATGTACTACTAGTGGTAGTACTAGCACTAGTACTATTAGTATGTACTACTTGTAGTACATGTAGTACTCGTACATACTAGTACTACTAATAGTATATGCTACTAATAGCACTAGTTGTATAACTACTAGTACCAGTATGCACTACTAGTAGTACGTACTACTACTAGTACTACCACTAGTAGTATTAGTAGTAGTAATAGTACATACTACAAGTACATACTAGTACTAGTAGTAGAACTTATAGTAGTAGTACATTCTAGTAGTAGTACATTTTATCAGTACATACTAGTACTAGTAGTACTACTACTAGTAGTACATTCTACTAATAGTCTGTATTACTAGAAGTCGTACTAGTACTACTAGTACAACTAATATGTAGTACTAGAAGTCGTACTAGTACTACTAGTACAACTAATATGTAGTATTAGAAGTCGTATTCGTACTACTAGTACATACTAGTAGTAGTACTAGTATGTACTAGTAGTGCTAGTACTAGTATTACATACTACTAGTTCATACTCGTACTACAACTAATAGCACTAATAGTACTAATAGTACATACTAGAATGTACTACTACCATGTACTACTAATAATACAAGTACTAGTTGTAGTAGTAGATACTAGTTGTACATACTAGTAGTACTAGTACTATAAGTATATACTACTTGCACTAGTACTAGTAGTACATATTTGTAGTAAAAGTACAAGTAGTAGTAGTGGTATGTACTACTAATAATAGTAGTAGTACATACTACTAGTAGTACATACTAATACTAGTAGTACATACTACTAGTAGTACATACTAATACTAGTAGTACATAGTACTACTAGTAGTACATACTACTAGTAGTACATACTAATACTAGTAGTACATACTAGTACTACTCGTACAAGTATGTGCTACTAGTAGTACAAGTTGTACATACTAATACTAATACTACTAGTACTACTAGTATGTACTATGCTACTAGTAGTAATACATACTAGTAGTACTAGTACTACAAGTATATACTACTTGCACTAGTACTAGTAGTACATATTTGTAGTAAAGGTACATACTAGTAGTACATACTAATACAAGTAAGACATACTACTAGTAGTACGTACTATTATTAGTAGTACATACTAATATTAGTAGTACATACTACTAGTAGTACATACAAATACTAGTAGTACATACTAATACTAGTAGTACATACTACTAGTAGTACATATTAATACTAGTAGTACATAATAGTACTACTTGTACAAGTATGTACTACAAGTTGTACGTACTAATACTAGCACTACTAGTATTACGTACTAGTACTACTAGTAGTACGTACTAATACTACTAGTAGTACATACTAGTAGTACTTACTAGTACTAGTAATACATACAAATATGTACTACTAGTACAACAAGTACAACTAGTATGTACTACTAGTACAACAAGTACTACTAGTATGTACTACTAGTTGTGGTACAGTACTAGTACGAAATATAGTACGTACTAGTAGGACTAGTACTAGTACTAGTACTACTAGTATGTACTATGTACTACTAGTATAAAAACATACTAGTAGTACTAGTACTATTAGTATATACTTCTTGCACTAGTACTAGTAGTACATATTTGTAGTAAAAGTACGAGTAGTACATACTAATAGTAGTAGTACATACTAATAGTGGTAGTACATACTACTACTCTACTCGTACAAGTATGTACTACTAGTAGTATAAGTATGTACTACAAGTTGTACATATTAATATTAGTACTACATACTAATACTAGTAGTACATACTAATAGTACATAGTAATAGTAGTAGTACATACTTCTAGTAGTACATATTAATGCTAGTAGTACATAATAATACTAGTAGTACATACTACTACTACTACTCGTACAAGTATGTACTACTAGTAGTATAAGTATGTACTATAACTTGTACATATTAATATTAGTACTACATACTAATACTAGTAGTACATATTAATACTAGTAGTACATATTAATACTAGTAGTATATACTAGTACTAGTAGTACATAATAATACTAGTAGTACATACTACTATAACTACTCGTACAAGTATGTACTACTAGTAGTACAAGTATGTACTACAAGTTGTATATACTAAAACTAGTACTACATACTAGTACTACTAGTACTACGTACCAGTACTACTAGTACTACGTACCAGTACTACTCGTACTACTTACCAGTACTACTAGTACTACGTACCAGTACTACTAGTAGTACATACTAGTATTACTAGTAGTACATACTTGTAAAACTTACTAGTACCAGTATGTACTACTAGTACAACTAGTACTATTAGTATGTAGTACTTGTTGTGGTGCAGTACTAGTACGAGTAGTAGTACGTACTAGTTGGACTAATACAAGTACTACTACTACTAGTATGTACTATGTACTACAAGTAGTAATACATACGAGTACTACTAGTACTACAAGTATATACTACTTGCACTAGTACTAGTGGTACATATTTATAGAAAAAGTACAAGTTGTAGTAGTGGTATGTACTACTAATAATAGTAATAGTACATACTACTAGTAGTACATAATAATAGCAGTACATACTAATACTAGTAATACATAGTAACACTAGTAGTACATACTACTAGTAGTACATACTAATACTAGTAGTACATACTAGTACTACTCGTACAAGTATGTACTACAAGTTTTACATGCTAATGCTAGTACTACATACAAGTACTACGTACTAGTTCTACTAGTACTACGTACTAGTACTACTAGTAGTACGTACTAATACTACTAGTAGTACATACTGGTAAAAGTAGTACATATTTGTAGTAAAAGTAGAAGTAGTAGTAGTAGTATGTACTACTAATAATAGTTGTAGTACATACTACTAGTAGTACATACTAATACTAGTAGTACATACTAATACTAGTAGTACATACTAATACTAGTAGTACATACTTGTACTATTCGTACAAGTATGTACTACTAGTAGTACAAGTATGTACTACAAGTATTACATACTAAAACTAGTACTACATACTAGTACTACTAGTACTACGTACCAGTACTACTAGTACTACGTACCAGTACTACTAGTAGTACGTAGTAATACTACGAGTAATACATACTAGTAGTACTTACTAGTATTACTAGTACATACTAGTATTAGTAGTACATACTAGTAGTAGTAGTAGTTGTGGTGCAGTACTAGTACGAGTAGTAGTACGTACTAGTAGGACTAGTACAAGTACTAGTACTACTAGTATGTACTATGTACTACTAGTAGTAATACATACTAGTAGTACTAGTACTACAAGTATATACTACTTGTACTGGTACTAGTAATACATATTTGTAGTAAAAGTACAAGTAGTAGTTGTGGAATGTACTACTAATAATAGTTGTAGTATATACTACTAGTAGTACATACTAATACTAGTAATACAAACTAATAGTAGTAGTAAATACTACTATTAGTACATACTAATACTAGTAGTACATACTACAAGTAGTACATATTAATACTAGTAGTACATATTACTTGTAGTACATACTAATACTAGTAGTACATTATTGTAGTAAAAGTAAAAGCAGTAATAGTGGTATCTACTACTAATAATAGTAGTACTACATACTACTAGTAGTACATGCTAATAATAATAGTACATACTACTAGTACTACATACTAATACTAGTAGTAAGTACTACTAGTAGTACATACTAATACTCGTAGTACATACTAATACTAGTAGTACATACTTGTAATACTAGTAGTACATACTTGTACTACTAGTAGTACAAGTATGTACTACAAGTTGTACATACTAATACTAGAACTACATACTGGTACTACTAGTACTACGTACTAGTACTACTAGTAGTATGTACTAATACAACTAGTAGTACATACTAGTAATACTTACTAGTACTAGTAGTACATACTAGTATGTACTACTAGTACAACTAGTACTACTAGTATCTATTACTTGTTGTGGTGCAGTACTAGTACGAGTAGTAGTACGTACTAATAGGACTAGTACAAGTACTAGTAATGTTACTAGTACTAGTAGTATGTACTATGTACTACTAGTAGTAATACATACTAGTAGTACTAGTACTACAAGTATATACTACTTGCACTAGTACTAGTAGTACATATTTGTCGTAAAAGTACTAGTAGTAGTAGTAGTATGTACTACTAATAATAGTAGTAATAGTACTAGTATGTACTAGTATTACTAGTACTTCTATTTAGTACTACTAGTAGTACAAGTATGTACCACAAGTTGTACATACTATTAGTAGTACTACATACTAGTACTACTAATACTACGTACTAGTACTACTAGTAGTACGTACTAATACTACTAGTAGTACATACTAGTAATATTACTAGTACCAGTAGTACATACTAGTATGTACTACTAGTACAACTAGTACTACTAGTATCTACTACTTGTTGTGGTGCAGTACTAGTACTAGCAGTAGTACGTACTATGAGGACTAGTACAAGTACTAGTACTACCAGTATCTACTAAGTACTATTAGTAGTAATACATACTAGTAGTACTAGTACTACAATTATATACTACTTGTACTGGTACTAGTAGTACATATTTGTAGTAAAAATACAAGTAGTAGTAGTGGCATGTACTACTAATAATAGTTGTAGTGCATACTACTAGTAGTACATACTAATACTAGTAGTACATACTACTAGTAGTACATACTAATACTAGTAGGACATACTACTAGTAGTACATACTAATACTAGTACATACTAATACTAGTAGTACATACTAGTACTACTCGTACAAGTATGAACTACTAGTAGTACAAGTATGTACTACAAGATACTAATACTAGTACTACATACTAGTGCTACTAGTACCACGTACCAGTACTACAAGTACTAAGTACCAGTACTACTAGTAGTACATAGTAATACTACTAGTAATATATACTAGTAGTACTTACTAGTACTAGTAATACATAGTAGTACTAGTAGTACATACTAGTAGTACTAGTAGTTGTGGTGCTGTACTAGTACGAGAAGTAGTACGTACTAGTAGGACTCTAGTACAAGTACTAGTACTACTAGTATGTACTATGTACTACTAGTAGTAATACATACTAGTACTACTAGTACTACAAGTATATACTACTTGCACTAGTACTAGTAGTACATATTTCTAGTAAAAGTACAAGTAGTAGTGGTATGTACTACTAATAATAGTAATAGTACATACTACTAGTAGTACATACTAATACTAGTAGTACATACTAATACTAGTAGTACATACTAATACTAGTAATACATACTACTAGTAGTACATACTAGTACTACTAGTAGTACAAGTATGTACTATAAGTTGTAAATACTAGTACTAGTATTATATACTAGTACTACTAGTACTACATACTAGTACTAGTACTACATATTAGTACTACTAGTACTACGTACAAGTACAAGTATGTACTACTAGTAGTACATGTATGTACTACAAGTTGTACATATTAATATTAGTACTACATACTAGTACTACTAGTACTACGTACTAGTACTACTAGTAGTACATACTAGTAATACTTACTAGTACAAGTATGTACTACTAGTACAACTTGTACTACTAGTATGTAGTACTTGTTGTGGTGCCGTATTAGTACGAGTAGTAGTACGTACTAGTTGGATTAGTACAAGTACTAGTACTACTAGTATGTAATATGTACTACTAGCAGTAATACATACTAGTACTACTAGTACTACAAGTATATACTACTTGCACTAGTACTAGTCGTACATATTTGTAGAAAAAGTACAAGTTGTAGTAGTGGTATGTACTACTAATAATAGTAATAGTACATACTACTCGTAGTACATATTAATAGTAGTAGTACATACTACTAGTAGTACATACTAATACTAATAGTACATACTACTAGTAGTACATAGTAATACTAGTAGTACATACTAATACTAGTAGTACATACTAGTACTACTCGTACAAGTATGTACTACAAGTTGTACATGCTAATACTAGTACTACATACTAGTACTACAAGTACTACGTACTAGTTCTACTAGTACTACGTACTAGTTCTGCTAGTAGTACATACTAATACTACTAGTAGTACATACTAGTAGTACTTACTAGTAATAATAGTACATACTAGTATGTACTACTAGTACAACTAGTACAACTAGTATGTACTACTAGTTGTGGTGCAGTACTTGTACGAGTAGTAGTACGTACTAGTAGGACTAGTACAAGTACTAGTACTACTAGTATGTACTATGTACAACTAGTAGTAGTACATACTAGTAGTACTAGCACTACAAGTATATACTACTTGTACTGGTACTAGTAGTACATATTTGTAGTAAAAGTACAAGTAGTAGTAGTGGTATGTACCACTAATAATAATTGTAGTACATACTACTAGTAGTACATAGTAATACTAGTAGTACAAACTACTAGTAGTACATATTAATACTAGTAGTACATACTAATACTAGTAGGACATACTACTAGTAGTACATACTAATACTAGTACATACTAATACTAGTAGTACATACCAGTACTACTCGTACAAGTATGTACTACTAGTAGTACAAGTATGTACTACAAGTTGTACATACTAATACTAGTATTACATACTAGTACTACCAGTACTACGTACCAGTACTACTAGTAGTATGTACTACTAGTACAACTAGTACTACTAGTAGTATGTACTACAAGTTGTGGTGCAGTACTAGTACGAGTAGTAGTACGTACTAGTAGGACTAATACACATACTAGTACTACTAGTATGTACTATGTACTATGTACAACTAGTACTACTAGTATCTACTACTTGTTGTGGGGCAGTACTAATACGAGTAGTAGTACGTACTAGTACAAGTACTAGTACTACTAGTATGTACTATGTACTACTAGTAGTAATACATACTAGTAGTACTAGTACTACAAGTATATACTACTTGCACTTGTACTAATAATACATATTTGTAGTAAAAGTACTAGTAGTAGTAGTATGTACTACTAATAATAGTAGTAGTAGTACTAGTATGTACTAGTATTACTAGTACTTCTAGTTAGTACTACTAGTAAGTACTACTAGTAATAGTACTTGTAGAATTAGTATATTCTAGTACTAATACATTCTAGTAGTACATACTAGTACTAGTAGTCGTACAACTAGTACTACTAGTAGTATACACTAATAGTTGTAGCACTATTAGTAGTATGTACTACTAGTAGAAGTGCTACTCGTACATATTAGTATGTACTACTACTATTACTACTAGTAGTATGTACTATAAGTAGTACTTCTAGTAGTAGTACTACTAGTACATACTAGTATGTACAACTACTAGCTGTAGTGCAATTAATAGTATGTACTACTAGTAGCTGTAGTGCTATTAATAGTATGTACTACTAGTAGTAGTTCATACTAGTATGTATAACTAGTAGTAGTACATACTAGTATGTACAAAAAGTACTACTACTAGTAGTACTACTAGTACATACTTGTATGTACTACTACCAGCAGTTATACTATTAATAGTATGTACTACTAGTAGTAGTAGAACTTGTACATACTAATATGTACTACTACTAGTAGTACATGCTACTAGTAGTAGTAGCACTAGTACTACTAGTATGTACTACTAGTACTATTAGTAGGTAATACTAGTACTACTATTATGTATTACTTGTACTAGTTGTATGGACTGTTAGTTGTAGTAGTAGTAGTATTAGTTGTTCATACTAGTAATAGTAATACTAATAGTACATACTAGTAGTAGTACTACTAGTAGTAGTTGTCCATACAACTAGTACAAACTACTATTACTACTAGCAGAAGTAGTAGTGCTAGTAGTACCTACTAGTAGTAGTACTACTAGTACATGCTAGTAGTAGTACGTACTAATAGTAGTACTAGTAGTAGTAGTACAAATAGTACATACTAATAATAATACTAGTAGTAATAGTACTAATAGTACATATTAGTAGTACTACTACTACTAGTATGTACTACTAGTAGTACTAGTAGTCCATACAACTAGTACATACTACTGTTACTATTAGTAGTAGTAGTGGTACTAGTAGTACATACTAGTAGTAGTACTAGTAGTAATACTAGTAGAAGTAGTACTAGTAGTAATACTACTAGTATATACTTCTAGTAGTACTAGTACTTGTACTACTAGTACATATTAGTACAAGTTGTACATATTACTAGTACATACTAGTACTACTTCTACTGCTACTACTAGTACATACTGGTATGTACTACTTGTATGTTCTACTAGTACACTAGTATATGTACTGCTAGTAATGTTAGTACTAGTATTACTAGTACATATTCGTACTACTACTACTACTACCAGTACTTGTAGTACATACTAGTACATTATACTGGTACATACCAATATGTATTACTAGTGTGTAGTACATGTACTACTAGTACGTACAACTAGTAGTGGTAGTAGTAGTAGTAATTGTTCTACTAATAGTACATACAAGTAGTACTTGTACTGATATTACTAGCAGTACTAATACTATGTGTACTAGTAGTAGTATTACAAGTACATACTACAAGTACTAGTACTACTCGTAGTAGTACTACTGGTACTAAAACTAGTAACATACTTCTAGTAATACGGACTAGTAGTACTAGTACTGGTACTTGTACAAGTAGTACTAGTTCTAATACTATTAGTAAAGCATACTAGTAGTACGAGTAGTACATACTAGTAGTACTATTAATGCATACTAGTAGTACATACTAGTAGTACTAGTAGAAACAGTACTACTAATACTAGTAGTAGTTTTAGTACGACTAGTATGTACTAGTAGTACCACTAAAACGAGTATTACTAGTACTACTAGCATGTACTACTAGTACTAGTACTAGGACGTACTACTAGTACTAGTATTAGTAATACGTAGTATTTACTAGTAGTATGTACTACAAGTAGTATTAGTAGTAGTAGTACTTATACTAGTAGTACATCTACTTCTACTACGTACTACTTGTACTAGTACTATTTTTACAAACTAATACTACTACTACTTGTAGTACATACTACTAGTATATACTACTTCTACTAGTACATACTACTACTACTAATACTATTAGTATATCCTAGTAGTAGTAAATACTATTAGTAGTAGTAAATATTACTAGTAGTACTAGTAGTAGTACTACAAGTACATACTAGTATGTACTACTACTCGTACTACTAACAGTATCTACCACTAGTAGTATATTCTACTAGTAGTAGTACTACAACTACTTGAAGTACATACTACTAGTATAAATTACTACTATTAGTACATACTACTACTACTAGTACTATTAGTATATACTAGTAGCAGTAAATACTACTAGTAGTAGTAAACACTACTTGTAGTAGTAAATACTTCTAGTAGTAGTAAATACTACTAGTAGTGCTAGTAGTAGTACTACAAGTATATACTAGTATGTACTACTACTCGCACTACTAGCAGTATCTAGTACTAGTAGTATATTCTACTAATAGTAGTACTACTAGTACATAATTGTAGTACATACTAGTAAGACTCTGCTACTAGTACATAAAAGTAGTAGTACTAGTAGTAGTACATACTAGTACTCACTACTAGTAATACATACTATTTGTTGTACTAGTAGTAGTACATACTTGTACGTACTACTAGTACTACTAGTAATACATACTATTTGTTATACTAGAAGTAGTACATACTAGTATGTACTACTTCTTGTAATACAAAGTACTATGTACTACTAATGTGTATTACTAGTACTAGTGGTAGTAGTAATAGTATGTACTTCTAGTATGTACTACAATTATGTAGTAGTATTAGAAATAGTACTACTCGTACAAGTACTAGTACTAGTATTACTTGTACCACTAATATGTACTACAAGTACAAGTACGTACTATTAGTACTAACAGAAGTACTAGTACTAGTTGTACGTACTATCAGTGGTACTAATAGTACATTACTACTAGTAGTACTTGTACCTACTAGTTCCAATATTAGTACTACTAGTATATACTAGTACTACAACTACTAGTAGTACATTCTACTAGTAGTTCATACGACAAGTACATATTACTACTAGTTGTTGTAGTACTGGTAGTACTAGTAATTCTAGTAGTATTAAGACTACTACTATTAGTATTTACTACTACAGCTACTAGTACTACTAGTAGTATTTACTACTAATAGTACTAGTAGTACATACTAGTAATACATATTAGTAGAATATACTAGTACTACTAGTACATATTAGTACAAATATTATAGTACGAGTAGTACATACTACTTGTACATCCTATTCGTACTACTGTTATTACTAGTAGTACATACTACTAGTACTAGTAGTACATACTACTAGTTTGTACACCTAGTAGTTGTACTTGTACTAATATTAGTTCCACTAATACAACTAGTACGTACTACTAGTAGTACTAGTTTTGTTAATAGTACATACAAATAGTACATACTAATACTTACAACTTGTATATACTACTAGTGCTACTAGTACATACAAGTACTACTACGAATAGTACTAGTAGTACATACTATTAATACTTGTAGTACATAATGGTAGTACTAGTACTACTACTAGTAGTACATAATAATAGTACTAGTATTAATACTTGCACAACTACTAGTAGTACTAGTAGTAGTAGTAATAGTACGACAAGTATGTACTACTAGTGGTAGTAGTAGAATGTACTAGTAGTAGTTGTACTAGTATGTGCTAATAGTACTAGTAATATTACTACTAGTAGTAAATACTCGTTGTACTAGTAGTACATACTATTAGTACATACTAGTTGTAATACTCGTAGTACTAGTACTAATACATGTACTAGTAGTACTAATTCTTGTACCATTAATAGTATATACTAGTAGTACTAGAAGTACATACTAGTAGTACATACTAGTAGTACATACTACTATGTACTACTAGCACTAGTAGTACAAGTATGTACTACTAAAATGTACTACTAGTATGTACTAATAATAGTACTACTAGTACATATTAGTACAACTACTACTAGTACTAGTAGTACATACTACTAGTACGTACTACTACCAGTACTACTAGTATCTACTACTAGTATTAGTACGTACTTCAAGTACTAGTACTAGTACTAATACTATTATTAGTTGTACATACTACTAGCAGTACATTACTAGTACTAGTACTAGTGCTACTAGTGTGTACTACTAGTACTACTCATTTGTACTACTAGTACTAGTGCTGCTACTACTAGTATATACTAGTATAACTACTATTAGTACCAGCCTTAATAATACAAACTAGAACAAGTACTAAAACTAGTTGTACATATTGTGCCAGTATTAGTAGTATGTACGAGTAGTACATACTACTAGTACAAACTAGTAATACTATTAGTAGAAGTACTAGAACTAGTTGTAGTACATACTAGTACTTGTACTAGTATGTACTAGTTCTGCTAGTACTAGTAGAACATACTGCTAGTACAATGTAGTAATACTACTAGTAATAGTACCAGTATGTACTACTAGTACTAGTATTAGTATATACTCGTAGTAGTGCTAGTACTAGTACGTACTACTAGTAGTACATACTACTAATAGTACATACTAGTATTACTAGTTGTACTTATAGTACATACTAGTACTACTGCTACTAGTACTAGTAGTATAAACTAAAATATACAACTAGTATGTACTACTAGTACTAGCAGTATGTACTACTAGTAATACTAGTACTAGTACTACTAGTACATACTAGTACTATTGCTACTGGTACATACTAGTACTATTACTACTGGTATTAGTAGTACATACTTTGACTACGACTAGCACAGTTGTACATACTAGTAAGTATTACTAGTTTGTACTACTAATACTAGTACTAGTACTAGTATGTACTAGAAGTACTTGAAGTACTAGTAGTAGTTTGTACTAGATGTATATACTATTACTACTGGTACTAGTAGTACATACTTTGACTACGACTAGTGCAGTTGTACATACTAGTATGTATTACTAGTTTGTACTACGAATATTAGTATTAGTACTAGTATGTACTAGAAGTACTTGTAGTACTAGTAGTAGTATGTACTAGATGTATATACTAGTAGTACTAGTAGTACATACTAATAGTACATACATGTATGTACGACTATTATGAACTACATATAGTAGTAGTATGTATTACTTGTACCAGTAGTTGTTATACTATTATGTACTAGAAGTACTAGTACCAATACTCCTAGTAGAACATAGTCATTGTACTATTAGTACATACTATTAGTACATACTAATATGTACTACAGATACTAGTACTAGTACTAGTAGTATATACTAATAGCATTAGTACTAGTATTAGTATTTACAACCAGTATGTACGACTAGTACTACTAGTATGTACTAGTAGTACAAACTGTTAATAGTACTACTTGTATGTACTAGTAGTATGTACTTGTAGTACAAAGAGGTAGTAGTTCTACTTATATGTACTAGTAGTATGTACTTGTATGTACTAGTAGTATGTACCACTTGTGCTACTAGTAGTTGTACTATAATATTCTAGTACTTGTACTTATACTATTTGTAGTACATACTCGTAGTACAAGTAGTACATACTACTAGAACATACTAGTATTATTACTAGTACTACTAGTAATACGTGTTAGTGTATTAATACGTACTAGTAGTAGTAGTATTAGTACGTACTAGTAATAGTACATACTAGTACTACTACTACTAATACTAGTAGTAGTAGTACTTGTATGTATTAGCAGTAGTACATACTAGTACTAACAGTAGTAGTATTAGTACGTACTAGTAGTATGTACCACATAGTACTACTAGTACTAGTATGTACTAGAAGTATATACTAGTAGTACTAGTAGTATGTACTACTTGTACCAGTAGTAGTTATACAGTAAATACTATTTGTACTAGTACTCCTAGTAGAACATACTCGTAGTACATACTAATAGTACATACTAGTATGTACTATAGTTACTAGTATGTACCACTAGTACTATTAGTATGTATTAGTTCTACAAAATGGTAATAGTACTACTTGCATGAACTAGTAGTTTTTACTTGTAGTATGTACTAGTAGTACAAGCAGGTACTAGTACTACTAGTATGTGCTAGTAGTATGTACTTGTTGTACGTACTTGCTTGTACTAGTAGTATGTACTACTTGTACTAGTAGTAGTTATACTAGCATATAATATTACTTGCACTAAAACTACTAGTAGGACATACTCGTAGTACAAGTAGTAATAAACTAGAACATACTAGTAATAGTACTAGTACTACTAGTAGTACGTGCTAGAAGTACAACTACTACTACTAGTAGTACATACTTGTAGTACTTACTAGTAGTATATACTAGTATGTACTACTAGTATGTACTTCTAGTATTAGTAGTATTAGTACTAGTATGCACTGGTTGTAGTACATACTAGTAGTACTAGTACTAATACTAGTAATAGTAGTAGTTGTATGTACTAATAGTAGTAGTACTTGTATGTACTAGAACCACTATTACTAGTACTATTAGTAGTAGTACTTGTATGTACTAGTAGTAGTACATATTAGTAGTACTAGTATTATTACAACTAGTAGTACTAGTAGAAATAGTACTCGTATGTACTAGTATTAGTAATAGTACATAATAGTACTAGTAGTAGTAGTACATACTAGTAATACTAGTATTAATACTGGTACTAGTAATGTACGACAAGTACTACTAATAGTATGTACTACTAGTACTAGTACTAGTAGTTCATACTAGTAGTACATTCTACTATTAGTATTAATAGTACTAGTGCAAGTACAACTAGTATGTACAACTAGTACGGTTACGATGTATTAATTGTAGTCATACTAGTACTACTACTATTAGTAGTGTATACTACTACTAGTAGTACAAATTCATACTAGATTTTATTACTAGTACTACTAGTATGTACTACTTGCAATGCTAGTACTACTAGTATGTACTACTTGCAATGCTAGTACTAGTAGTATATATTACTTGTAATATAAAATACTAGTAGTATTAAAATTAGTAGTATATACTATTATGTACTTCTAGTATGTACTTCTAATATTAGTTGTAGTAGTACTAGTATGTACTAGTTGTAGTACTAATACTAATACTAGTAGTAGTAGTAGTACTTGTATGTACAAGTAGTAGTACATACTAGTACCACTACTACTAGTATTATTAGTAGTAGTACTTGTATATACTAATAGTA
Organism: Amborella trichopoda; assembly: GCF_054954075.1. Lineage (NCBI taxonomy): Eukaryota > Viridiplantae > Streptophyta > Magnoliopsida > Amborellales > Amborellaceae > Amborella > Amborella trichopoda. The sequence goes on from NC_142338.1 coordinate 34,810,872, forward strand.
GTACATACTATTAGTACTAGTATTAGTAAAGCTAGTAGTACTAGTACTAGTAGAAGTAATACTGGTATGTACTACTAGTAGTAATAGTACATACTAGTACTAGTAGTAGTTGTAGTACATATTAATAGTAGTAGTACATACTAGTAGCACTAGTACTAGTACTAGTACTAGTAATGTACTACAAGTTCTACTAATAGTATGTACTACTAATACTAGTACTAGTACATTCTACTAATAGTATTAATAGTACTAATGCAAGTACTACTAGTATGTACAACTAGTACAGTTACGATGTACTATTTGTAGTCATACTAGTACTACTACTACTAGTAGTAGTTTGTACTAGTAGTACAAGCTACTAGTGTATACTACTACTACTAGTACTAGTACAAACTAGATTTTATTACTAGTTTTACTAGTATGTACTACTTGCAATGCTAGTACTAGTAGTATATATTACTTGTAGTATAAAATACTAGTAGTATTAAAACTAATAGTATATACTATTAAGTACTTCTAGTATGTACTTCTAGTATTATTAGTAGTAGTACTAGTATGTACTAGTTGTAGTACATACTAGTAGTACTAGTACTAGTACTCGTAGTAGTAGTACTTGTATGTACTAGTAGTAGTACATACTAGTACCACTACTACTAGTACTATTAGTAGTAGTACTTGTCTATACTAGTAGTAGTACATACTATTAGTAGTAGTACATACTATTAGTACTAGTATTAGTACAATTAGTAGTACTAGTACTAGTAGAAGTAGTACTGGTATGTACTAGTAGTAGTAATAGTACATACTAGTACTAGTAGTTGTAGTAGTTGATACTAGTAGTAGTAGTACATACAAATAGCACTAGTACTAGTAATGTACTACAAGTACTAGTAATAGTATGTACTACTAGTATTAGTACTAATAGTACATACTAGTAGTACATTCTACTAATGGTATTAATAGTACTAGTACAAGTAGTACTAGTATGTACAACTAGTACGGTTATGATGTACTAGTTGTAGTCATACTAGTACTACTACTATTAGTAGTAGTTTGTACTAGTAGTACAAACTACTAGTTTATACTACTACTACTAGTACTAGTACATACTAGATTTTATTGCTAGTACTACTAGTATGTACTACTTGCAATGCCAGTACTAGTAGTATATATTACTTGTAGTATAGAATACTAGTAGTATTAGAACTAGTAGTATATACTATTATGTACTTCTAGTATTAGTAGTAGTACTACTAGTATGTACTAGTACTAGTAGTAGTAGTAATACTTGTATGTACTAGTAGTAGTACATACTAGTACCACTACTAGTACTTGTATGTTGTATAGTAGTAATACATACTAGTACTAGTAGTATATATTACTTGTAGTATAGAATACTAGTAGTATTAGTACTAGTAGTCTATATTACTTGTAGTATTAGTACTAGTAGTAAATATTACTAGTAGTACTAGTAGTAGAAGCACAAGTATATACTAATAGTACGACTACTAGTAGTATTAGTATGCACAAATAGTAAGTACTACTAAAATCTTCTACTACTAGTACTAGTAGTTTTATATACTAGTACGTACTAATAGTACTACTACCATTAGTACTATTACTAGTACTAATAGTACTAGTACTAGTATGTACTAGTAGTACATACTAATAGTACTAGTACTACTAGTTGTATGTGCTTTTGGTACTAGTATTAGTTCTATTAGTATGTACTACTAGTACTATTAGTAGTACAGTACTAGTACTAGTATGTATTACTAGTACTACTAGTTGTACATGCTTCTAGTTTTAATAGTAGTACTATTAGTATGTACTACTTGTACAACTAGTACATACTAATACTGCTAGTAGAACTAATACTACATCTACTAGTATCAGTATGCACAACTAGTAGTATGTACTACTACTTGAATGTACTAATACTAGTAATATTAGTAGTACATACTACTAGTACATACTACTATGATATTCTAGTACTAGTAGTACATACCACTACTATTTCATAATACTAATAGTACATACTACTAGTAGTATGTACAACTACTAGTAGTACATACTACTAATAGTACTACCAGTTGTACATACTACTAGAGTAGTGCATACTACTAGTAGTACGTACTACTTGTAGTACTAGTAGTACATACTACTTGTAGTACTAGTAGTATAGCTATTAGTACCAGTATGCACTACTAGTTGTATGTACTACTAGTAGTATATACTACTACTAGAATGTACTACTACTAGTACTAGTACTACTACTAGTAGTACAGATAGTAGTACATATTACTTGTCCATATTAGTACTAGTAGTAGAACTTGTAGTAGTAGTACATTCTAGTAATACATACTACGAGTTGTACATACTATTAGTAGTGCTAGTAGTACTACTACTGCACTAGCAGTACTAGATTATACTAGTAGTATGTACTACTCGTAGTATGTACTAGGAGAGTATGCTACTCGTAGTATATATGAGTAGTAATAATACTAGTAGTATTAGTACTAGTAGTAGAACTTGTAGTAGTAGTACATTCTAGTAGTACACACTACTAATACATACTAGTACTACTAGTAGTATGTACTACTAGCACTACTAGTACTACTACTACTAGTATGTTAGTACAGTGCTAGTACTAGTAGTACATACTACTAGTGCATACTCGTTCTACTACTAATGGTACAGTAGTACATACTAGAATGTACTACTAATAATACTAGAACTAGTTGTAGTAGTACTAGTACATGCTTTCAGTACTACTACTATTAGTACAACTACTACTAGTAGTACTAGTACTATTAGTTGTAGTTAGTAGTACCACTACTACTAGTATGTACTAGTATTAGTACTAGTAGTATATACTAGTAGTACATACTAGTACTAGTAGTAGTAGTATGTACTAGTAGTATATATTATTAGTAGTATTAGTAGTAGTTGTACAGGTATGTACTAGTACTAGTACATACTAGTAGTACATACTAGAAATACATACTAGTACTATTACTACTCGTATGTACTAGTAGTACTTATATAGTACTATTAGTAGGTACTACTAGTATTAATACGTTCTACAAATACCACTACTATTAATTTTAGTACTACTATGTATTAGTAGTATATAGCACTAATATGTACTTCTAATACTTCGAATAATATTACTAGTAGTACATATTAGTTGTATAAGTACTAGTACTACTTGTATTAGACATAGTACTACTCATATTATTATTGCTAGTACCCGTGCTATTAGTATTATTTCTACTAGTACTAATACTAGTACTTGTACAACATACTACTACTACTATTACTATTAGTATTAGTAGTACATAGTAGTATTATAAGTACTAGTACTAGTACTAGTGCTACTAGTATAATTACTACTAGCATCAGTACTACTAGTATTATTACTACTAGTCCTAGTAGTACATACTTCTACTACAACAACTAGTACTAATAGTACATACTACTACTACAACTAGTACTAGTAGTACATACTTGTATGTACCACTAGTAAAACTAGTACTACTAGAAGTAGTACTTGTACAAGTAGTATAGACTACTACGACAACTAGTACTTCTAGTACATACTAGTATGTTCAACTAGTACTGCTAGTATGTACTACTAGTTGTACTAGTACTTGTATTAGTACTACTAGTACATACTAGTACAACTAGTACATACAAGGACAACTACTACTAGTACAAGTAGTACATAGTACTACTACTAGTACTAGTAGTACATACTACAAGCACATACTAGTACTAGTACGAGTACTACTGGTACATACTTGTACTACTACTACATCTACTAATAGTGCTAGTACTAGTAGTACATACTACTAATACATAATATTACAACTACTACTAGTACTAGTAATACGTACTAGAATGTACTAGTAGTACTACTAGTTTGTACTTCTAGTAATACTAGTACTAATACTACTACTTCTAGTATGTACTAGTTATAGTAGTACAAAAATGTATGTACTATTAGTACTACTAGTCTTTACTATTAGTTTGTACTAGTAGTATGTACTAGTGTGTTCTAGTAGTAGTAGTGCTAGTAATACTACTAGTACTAGTACATACAAGTATGTACAATTAGTATGTACTACTAGTATATACTACTTGTATTAGTAGTAGTAGTAGTCTTTTGTACTAGTAATATGTTCAACTTATAGTACTAGTAATAGTAGTACAAGTATGTACTTATAGTACTCGTACTAGTACATACTTCTAGTACTAGTATGTTCTACAGATATGTACTACAAGAGCTACTAGTATGTACAACTAGTAGTACATATTAGTAGTACATATTACTATTACATACTAGTACTACTACTACTAGTACTTGTAGTACATACTACTAGTACATACTATTACTAGTACTGGTAGTACTAGTAGTACTAATACTAGTACTACCTGTAGTACTACTACTAGTAAATAATAATACTACTACTAGTACTAGTATGTACTACTAGTATGTACTACGGGTACTACTAGTATGTACTAGTAGTGGTAGTAGTGGTAGTACTAATAGTATATACTAATAGTACTAGTAGTACTTATTAGTTGTACATACTGGTGCTACTACTATTAATACAAGTAGTACATACTAGTATGTACTACTAGTATGTTCTACTTCTATGTTGTATTAGTACGTACTTCTTGTAGTATTAGTATTATTACTACTAGTACATACATGTACAACTAGTACTACTACTACTACTAGTATGTACTACTTGTAGTAGTACTACTGTTAGTAGTAGTACCAGAACTGGTACTAGTCGAAGTACATTTTAGTAGTAGTACATTCAAGTAGTACGTACTACTACTAGTAGTAGTACTATTAGTAAATACTAGTACTAGTTGTAGTATTACTAGTACAACTAGTTGTATGTACTACTAGTAGTAGTACTACTAGTGCATACTAGTTAGCACTACTAGTACATATAGGTACAAGTATGTACTAGTAGTATGTACTACTAGAATCTACTACTAGTAGAACTAGTAGTAGTACATATTAGTATGTACTACTAGTACATACTAGTAGCAGTAGTTGTACTTATAGTAGTAGTACATTCTAATAGTACATACTACTAGTACATACTAGTACTACTTGTATGTATTAGTAGTACATACAAGTATGTACTACTACTAGTACTACTACTACTAGTGGTATTAGTATGTACTAGTACTAGTAGTACTTGTATTACTTGTAGTACTAGTATTATTTGTACTACTTATAGTACTAGTAGTACATGCTATATGTAGTACATTACTAGTACTAGTACTACTAGTATGTACTACTAGTACAACTTGTATATACTACTAGTAGTTTCTACTAGTTTGTTATAGTAGTAGTAGTACTAATAATACTACTACAACAAGTTGTACTAGTACTAGTAGTAGTACATACTAGTTTGTATTTTACTAGCACATACAAGTACGTATTACTAGTATATACTACTAACTAGTACATACTAATAGGTACTGTTGTACATATTAGTAGGTACTTGTAGTTGTACTAGTAATACTAGTAGTACATACACCAGTACTAGTACTAAAAGTACTAGTACTTATACTACTGATATGTACTACTTGTATGTATTACTAGTACAAAAAGTAGTAGTACTAATAGTACATACTTGTGCTACATACTAGTACTACTAGTACATACTAGTAGTACTTGTAGTACATACTAGTATGTACTACTAGCACTTGTAGTAGTAGTACTAGTACTAGTGCTAGTAATACTAGTACTACAAGTAGCACTAGTACTACTACTTCTAGTAGTACTATAACTAGTACTAGCTATATGTAATATTAGTATTACTAGTATGTACTACTAGTTGAAGTACTAGTTTTAGTATTTAGACTACTACTAGTAGTACAAACTACTAGTACTGGCACAATATGTACAACTAGTTTTAGTACTAGTACTAGTACGTATTATTAGGGCTGATACTAATAGTAGTTATACTAGTATTTGCTAGTAGTAGCAACACTAGTACTAGTAGTAGCAACACTAGTACTAGTAGTACAAATGAGTAGTACTAGTAGTACACAATAGTAGCACTAGTGCAAGTACTAGTAATGTACTACTAATATTAGTATTAGTACTAATACTAGTACTTGAAGTACGTACTAATACTAGTAGTACATTATAGTAGTACTAGTAGTAGTACGTACTAGTAGTATGTACTACTAGTACTAGTAGTAGTAGGACTAATATGTACTAGTAGTACTAATATTAGTACATACTAATAGTACATTTTAGTAGTACTTACTAGTACTACTACTACTAGTGCTAGTAGTACATAGTAGTATGTACTACTAGTATGTACTTCTAGTACTACTAGTATATACTATTAATGGTACAAGAATTAGTACTACTAGTTCATGTACTAGTACTAGTACTACGAGTATTACAACTAGTATGTACTACTAGTACAACGAGTATTTACTATTAGTAGTAATAATACTAGTACTATTAGCACATACTAGTACAACTACTACTAGTACATTCTACTACTACCACTAGTAGTACATACTTGTCGTACATACTACTATTACTACTACTAGTAGTACTACTAGTAGTTGTGCAAGTATTAAAGCTAGTACTATTATTATGTACTACTAGTAGTAGTACTAGTACTACTATTATGTACTACAAGTATTAATAGTATGTACTACTAGTACTATTCGTAGTAGTACTTGTATGTACTAGTAGCACTAGTAGTATATACAAGTTGTACGTATTAGTATGTACTATTTGTATGTACTACTAATAAAACTAGTACAAGTAGTAGTACTACTAGTACGTACTAGTTGTATTAGTGGAACTAATATTAGTACAAGTACAACTACTAGGTGTACAAACTAGTAGTATGTACTACTAGCATGTACTACTAATACTAGTAAGTACTACTAGTAGTATTAATACATACTACTAATAATACTAGTACGTAGTACTAGTATGTAGTACTAGTATTAGTATGTACAACTTGTAGTACATACTTGTACTACTAGTAGTACATAATTGTACTACTAGTAGTAGTAGTATGTACTACTAGTAGTAGTATGTACTACTAGTATTAGTATGTACTACTAGTATTTGTATGTACTACTAGTAGTATGTACTACTAGTATTTGTATGTACGTAGTATGTACTACTAGTAGTATGTACTATTACTATTATTAATAGTACATACCACTACTACTACTTGTACTTTTACTACAAATATGTACTACTAGTACTAGTGCAAGTAGTATATACTTGTAGTACTAGTACTACTAGTATGTATTACAACTAGTAGTACATAGTACATACTAGTAGTACTAGTACTTGTACTTATCATACTAGTACATACTACTACTCGTACTAGTACTGCACCACAACTAGTAGTACATACTAGTAGTACTAGTTTGTACTAGTAGTACTAGTTGTACTAGTAGTACATACTAGTATGTACTACTACTACTAGTAAGTACTACTAGTAGTATTAGTACGTACTACTATTAGTACTAATACTAATAGTACGTACTAGTAGTACATACGAATACATACTAATAGTACTACTAGTATGTACTAGTTGTATTAATACTAGTACTACTAGTACAAAGACTAGTACTTGTTCGTACTACTAGCACAAACTAGTAGTATATAATAATAATATTAGTAGTATGTACTTCTAGTCGTACTAGTACTACTAGTATGTACTTCTAGCAGTACTCGTACTACTAGTACATACTAGTACAAGTAGTACGTACTAGTACCAGTACTTGTAGTACGTACTACTACTAGTACCAGTACTTGTAGTACGTACTACTAGTGGTTCTAGTAGTACATTACTAGTACTTTTAGTATGTACTACTAGTAGTACTAGTATTAGTACTAGTACTACAAGTATATACTAGTACTACAACTACTATTAGTACATGCTACTAGTAGTACCAACTACAAGTGCATAATCTACTAGTAATAATAGTACTACTAATTCTAGTAGTACTAGCACTACTACAACTAGTATCTACTACTACTAGCACATAATACTTCCACTACTACTAATACATACTAGTACTAGAACTAGTACTAGTTTGTTCACTAGTACATACTTATTGTATTAATAGTAGTACATACTAGTAATGCATACTAGTAGTTTATACTAGTACAAAATAGTAGTATATACTAATAGTATTAGTAATGTACTTCTAGTAGTATAGACTAGTAGTACTAGTACTAGTTCTACTAGTACACTTAGTACTTACTAGTAGTAATAGTACTACCATATATGTACTAGTACATGTGTATATTTGTGTACTAGTAGTAGAAGTACTAGTACGTACTAGTACTACTAGTACATACTACTACTAGTACTAGTAGTACATACTAGTATGTACTGCTAGTAATATTAATACTAGTATTACTAGTAGTAGTAGTACTAATATGTACCGGTACATACTACTTGTACTACTACTACTAGTACAACTACTACTAGTACTACTTGCACTAGTAGTAGTACTACTACTACTAGTAGTTGTTACAAGTACTACTAGTATGTACTACTACAAGTACATACTACTGCTACTAATACTAGTCGTAAATACTAGTATGTATACTACTAGTACATATTAGTATGTATACTACTAGTACATACTAGTAGTATGTACATACTAGTATGTATACTTCATTGTGATTGTCCTCTATATATAGAGGCACGTATTTGTGTAATCTTTTATCCAAATAGTGAAGATGTAGCTATTCGACTTTAGATCCGTGGACGTATATGTATGTTACTGGCATGTATACATACATGCCAGTATGTATACTTACTAGTACTACATAATACATACTAATACTAATACATACTAGTACTACATAATATATATTACTACTAGTACATACTAGTTCTAGAGGTACTAGTACTAGTTGTACATACTAGTACTAGTAGTACTAGTATGTTCTACAACGATGTACTACTAGTAGTACTAGTACTAGTATGTACTACTTGTGCGTACTAGTAGTACTAGTACTACTAGTAGTACATAATAATAGTACTAGTAGTACTAGCACAACTACTAGTACATCTAGTAGTACTAGTACTACTAATACGTACTACTAGTACTAATAGAACTAGTACTACTAGAACTAGTACTACTTGTACTACTAGAATTAGTACTATCCGTACTATTTCTAGTACTACTACTACTACTAGTAAATACTAGTACTACTACATACTAGAACTATTACATTTTAGTACTACTAGTAGAACATACTAATAGTTCTAATAGTATAAACTAGTAGTACTAGTATTATTAATGTACTACTAGTACTACTGGTAGTAAGTATTACGAGTACTAATACTAGTACTAGTTGTACGTATTAGTACTAGTAGTACTAGCACCAGTACTAGTAATAGTAGTTCTAGTAGTACTAGTTCGAGTACTATTAGTAGTACATAATAGTAGTACATAATAGTATGTACTACTAATACCAGTAGGATGTACTATTAGTATGTACTAGTACTAGTACAACTAATACTAGTACTACTCGTAGTACATACTACTAGTACATACTACTTGTACTAATGGTATTTATTAGTAGTACATAATAATATGTACTAGTAGTATGTAGCTAGTATGTACTAGTAGTATCAACTAGTACTCGTAGTAGTATGTACTAATTGTAGTACAAACTAGTAGTACTAGTACTAGTACTACAAGTAGTACTAGCACTACTAGTACTAATAATAGTAGTACTAGAAGTATGTACTAATAGCATGTACTAGTATATACTAATAGGAGTAGTACTAGTACGTACTAGTAGTACTAGCACTATTACGTACTAGTAGTACTAGGACTAGTACGTAATAGTAGTACTAGCACTAATACGTACTAGTAGTACTAGTACTAGTACATGCAATCTTACTTATGAGTAGTACATACCAGTAGTACTAGTAGTATATACTAGTATGTACTACAAGTACTATTACTACTAGTACTAGCAGTACTTGTATTACAAGTAGTATGTACTAGTATGTACTACAAGTACTGTTATTAATAGTAGTACGAATACTAGTATTACTAGTATGTACAACTAGTATGGGCTACTAGTACTATTTGTATGTAGTACTAGTAGTATTAGTACTAGTACTACTAGTACATACCAGTACAACTACTACTAATACTACTAGTACATACTACAACTACTATTACTAGCAGTACAAACTACAAGTACATACTAGTAGGTACTACTTGTACTACTACTAGTAGTACATACTAATACTACATACTTTTAGTACTAGTAGTACATACTAGTATGTACTACTAATACTATTACTACTAGTACTAGTACTAATATGTACTACTTTACTACTAGTAGTAGATACTAATTGTACTAATAGTGCTAATTGTAGTAGATACTAGTTGTAGTAGTGCTAGTACTAATATTACTAGTAGTATTGTGCACTTGTAGTTTGTACTACTAGCAGTTGTAGTACTAGTATATACTTGTAGTACTAGTACTAGTACTACTAGTAGTACATACTAATAGTACTAGTAATGTATTACTAGTACCACTAGTAAGACGTACGACAAGTACTGGTACTAGTAGTAGTACGTACTACAAGTACTAGTAGTACGAGTACTACTAGAAGTACATACTAGTTATACTAGTAGTACATACTACTAGTATGTACTACTAATATTACTGGTATATACCACTAGTTTGTGCTAGTAGTACGCACAAGTACTAGTCTTTGTACTATTTTTTACTAGTAGTACTAGTATTATTACTACTAGTATATATTAATGGTACTACTAGTACGTACTAGTATGTACTATTAGTATGCACTACTAGTATTAGTACTTGTAGTAGTACTAGTATGTACAAGTATTATATACGACTAGTATTACTAGTACTTACACTACTAATATGTACTAGTACGAGTAGTACATACTAATAGTACTACTAGTACTAGTAGTTCTAGTAGTACATACTAGTAGTACTACTAGTACTAGTAGTTCTAGTAATACATACTAGCAGTACATACTAGTAGTACGACTAGTACTAGTACTAGTAGTTCTAGTATATATATTACTAGTATGTACTAATATGTACTAGTACGTACTAGTAGTATACATACTCGTATGTACTACAAGTGCTAATATGTACCAGTATGTATACTACTGGTATGTACTAGTAGTATATACACTAGTATGTACATACTACTAGAATGTACTAGTAGTATACATACTAGTATGTACTAGTAGTATACATCCTAGTATTTACTACTAGTACTAGTAGCAGTAGTACGTACTTTTCGTAGTACATACTAGTAGTACTTGTAACAACTGCTAGTAGTAGTATTACTACTACTAGTGCAAGTACTACTAGTAGTAGTTGTACTAGTAGTAGTAGTACAAGTAGTATGTACTCGTAGAACTACTGCTAGTACATACAACTAGAACATATTAGTAGTACTAGTAGTAAATACTAGTAGTACAGACTAGTACTACTAGTAGTACATACTAACATGTACTACTAGTACCAGTACATATTAGTACTACTATTACTAGTAGTACAGACTAGTACTACTAGTAGTACATACAAACATGTACTACTAGTACCAGTACATATTAGTTCTACTACTACTAGTATGTACTATTTGTCTTAGTACGTCCTACTTGTACTAATAATTGTACAAGTAGTTTACTAGTACTACTATTATGCACTACTATTATGTACCATTACTAGTATTAGTATGTACTATTAGTGCTAGTAATTCTAGTACTACTAGAATGTACAACTAGTATATACTTCTTGAATGTAGTAGGTGTCTGTACTACATGTATGTACTAGTTGTCAGTACTACTAGTATGTACTACTACTAATACTACAGCTACTTCTACTTGTACTACTACTAGTTCCAGTACTTCTACTTGTACTACTACTAATTCTAGTACTACTACGAGTACTACTAGTGAAGTACTAGTATCTACTAGTAATACTAGTATGTACACTTAGTAGTAGTACGTACTAGTACTAGGAGTACATACTAGTAGTAGTTGTACGTACTAATACTAGCACCAGTGCTTGTATGTACTACTAGAATATACAACTAGTAGTACATACTAATAGTAGTACAAGTGCTAGTTTGTACTAATAGTACATACTAGTATATACTACAAGTACAAATAAGTACTACTAGTAGTAGTACTAGTATGCACTACTAGTACTAGTAAGTACTACTAGTACTAGTACTAGTATGTACCACTAGTAGATACTAGTATGCATGTACTACTAGAACTAGTAAGTACTACTAGTACTAGTACTAATATGTACTACTAGTAGTACATAATACTAGTTGTACATATTAATACTAGTAGTACAAACTAGTACTACACGTACAAGTATGTACTACTAGTAGTACAAGTATGTACTACACGTACAAGTATGTACTACTAGTAGTACAAGTATGTACTACAAGTTGTACATACTAATACTAGTACTACATACTAGTACTACTAGTACTTCGTACTAGTAGTACGTACTAATACTACTAGTAGTACATACTAGTAGTGCTTACTAATACTAGTAGTACTTACTAGTACTTGTAGTACATACTAGTATGTACTACTAGTACAACTAGTACTAGTAATATGTACTACTAGTTGTGGTCAAGTACTAGTACGACTAGTAGTACGTACTAGTAGGACTAGTACTAGTACTACTAGTATATACTATATACTACTAGTAGTAATACATACTAGTAGTACTAGTACTACAAGTATATACTACTTGCACTAGTACTAATAGTACATATTTGTAATAAAAGTACAAGTAGTAGTAGTGGTATGTACTACTAATAATAGTAGTAGTACATACTACTAGTAGTACATACTAATAGTAATAGTATATACTACTAGTAGAACAAACTAATACTAGTAGTACATACTAATACTAGTAGTACATACTAATACTAGTAGTGCATACTACTAGTAGTACATACTAATACTAGTAGTACATACTACTAGTAGTACATACTAATACTAGTAGTACATACTATACTACTCGTACAAGTATGTACTACTAGTAGTACAAGTATGTACTACAAGTTCTACATACTAACACTAGTACTACATACTAGTACTACTAGTACTACGTACTAGTACTACTAGTAGTACGTACTAATACTACTAGTAGTACATACTAGTAGTACTTACTAGTACTAATAGTACATACTAGCATGTACACTAGTACAACTAGTACTACTAGTTGTAATACAAACTAGTAGTACTAGTACTACAAGTATATACTACTTACACTAGTACTAGTAGGACATATTTGTAGTAAAAGTACAAGTAGTAGTAGTGGTATGTACTACTAATAATAGTAGTAGTACATACTACTAGTAGTACATACTAATAGTAGTAGTATATACTACTAGTAGAACATACTAATACTAGTAGTACATACTAATACTAGTAGTGCATACTAATACTAGTAGTGTATACTACTAGTAGTACATACTAATACTAGTAGTACATACTATTAGTAGTACATACTAATACAAGTAGTACATACTAACACTAGTACTACATACTAGTACTACTAGTACTACGTATTAGTACTACTAGTAGTACGTACTAATACTACTAGTAGTACATACTAGTAGTACTTACTAGTACTAGTAGAACATACTAGTATGTACTACAAGTACAACTAGTACTACTAGTTGTAATACATCTTAGTAGTACTAGTACTACAAGTATATACTACTTCCACTATTGCTAATAGTACATATTTGTACTAAAAGTACAAGTAGTGGTAGTGGTATCTACTACTAATAATAGTAGTAGTACATACTAGTAGTAGTACGTACTAATAGTAGTAGTAGTACATACTACTAGTAGTACATACTAATACTAGTAGTACATACTACTAGTAGTACATACTAATACTAGTAGTACATACTAATACTAGTAGTACATACTACTAGTAGTACATACTAATACTAGTAGTACATACTAGTACTACTCGTACAAGCCTGTACTACTAGCAGTACAAGTATGTACTACAAGTTGTACATACTAATACTACATACTAGTACTACGTACTAGTACTACTAGTAGTACGTACTAATACTACTAGTAATACATACTGGTATGTACTACTAGTACAACTAGTATGTAATACTAGTTGTGGAGCAGTACTAGTACGAGTAGTAGTACGTACTAGTAAGACTAGTACAAGTACTAGTACTATTAATATGTACTATATAATACTAGTAGTATTACATACTTTAGAACTAATTCTACAAGTATATACTACTTGCACTAGTATTATAAGTACATATTTGTAGTAAAAGTACAAGTAGTAGTAGTGGTATGTACTATTAATAATAGTAGTAGTACATACTACTAGTAGTACATACTATTAATAATAGTAGTAGTACATACTACTAGTAGTACTTACTAATAGTAGTAGTACATACTACTAGTAGTACATACTAATACTAGTAGTACATACTACTAGTAGTACATACTAATACTAGTAGTACATACTACTAGTAGTACATACTAATACTAGTAGTACATACTACTACTACTCGTACAAGTATGTACTACAAGTAGTACATACAAATACTAGTAATACATACTAGTACTACTAGTACTACGTACTAGTAGTACGTATTAAAACAACTAGTAGTACATACTAGTAGTACTTACTAGTACTAGTTGTACATACTAGTAGTACTTACTAGTTTAGTAGTACATACTAGTATGTACTACTAGTACAACTAGTACTACTAATATGAACTACTAGTTGTGGTGCAGTACTAGTACGAGTAGTAGTCTGTACTAGTAGGACTAGTACAAGTACTAGTACTACTAGTATGTACTATGTGCTACTAGTAGTAACACATACTAGTAGTACTAGTACTACAGGTATATACTATTTGCACTAGTACTAGTAGTACATATTTGTAGTAAAAGTACAAGTAGTAGTAGTGGTATGTACTAATAATAATAATAGTAGTAGTACATACTACTAGTAGTACATACTAATAGTAGTAGTACATACTACTAGAAGAACATATTAATACTAATAGTACATACTACTAGTAGTACTTTTTAATATTAGTAGTACATACTAATACTAGTAGTACATAGTACTAGTAGTATATACTAATACTAGTAGTACATACTACTAGTAGTACATACAAATACTAGTAGTACATACTACTAGTAGTACATACAAATACTAGTACTACATACTACTGGTAGTAGATACTAATACTAGTAGTACATACTACTACTAGTAGTACATACTAGTGCTATTCATTCAAGTATGTACAACTAGTAGTACAAGTATGTACTACAAGTTGTACATACTAATACTAGCACTACGTACTAGTACTCCTAGTAGTACTAGTATGTACTACTAGTACAACTAGTACTACTAGTATGTACTACTAGTTGTGGTGCAGTACTAGTACGAGTAGTAGTACGTACTAGTAGGACGTACTAGTAGGACTAGTACAAGTACTAGTACTACTAGTATGTACTATGTACTACTAGTTGTAATACATACTAGTCGTACTTGTAATACAAATATATACTGCTTGCACTAGTACTAGTAGTACATATTTGTAGTAAAAGTACAAGCAGTAGTAGTGGTATGTACTACTAATAATAGTAGTAGTACATACTACTAGTAATACATACTAATACAAGCAGTACATACTACAAGTAGTATGTACTAATACTAGTACAAGTATGTGCTACAAGTTGTACATACCAATACTAGTACAACATACTAGTACTACGTACTTGTACTACTAGTAGTACGTACTAATACTACTAATAGTACATACTTGTAGTACTTACTAGTATTAGTAGTACATACCAGTATGTACTGCTAGTACAACTAGTACTACTAGTATGTACTACTAGTTGTGGTGCAGTACTAGTACGAGTAGTAGTACGTACTAGTAGGACTAGTACAAGTACTAGTACTACTAGTATGTACTATGTACTACTAGTAGTAATACATACTAGTAGTACTAGTACTACAAGTATATACTACTTGCACTAATACTAGTAGTACATATTTGTAGTAAAAGTACGAGTAGTAGTAGTGATATGTAATACTAATAATAGTAGTTTTACGTACTACTAGTAGTACATACTAATAGTAGAAGTACATACTACTAGTAGTACATACTAATACTAGTAGGACATACTACTAGTAGTACATACTAATATTAGTAGTACACACTACTAAAAGCACATACTAATACTAGTAGTACATACTAATACTAGTAGTACATACTAATACACGTAGTACATACTACTACTACTCGTACAAGTATGTACTACTAGTAGTACAAGTATGTACTACAAGTTATACATACTAATATTAGTACTACATACTAGTACTACGTACTAATACTACTAGTAGTACGTACTAATACTACTAGTAGTACATACTAGTAATAGTTATTAGTACTACGAGTACATACTAGTATGTACTACTAGTAAAACTAGTACTACTAGTATGTACTACTAGTTGTGGTGCAGTACCAGTACGAGTAGTAGTACGTACTAGTAGGACTCGTACAAGTACTAGTACTACTAGTATGTATTATGTACTACTAGTACTAATACATACTAGTAGTACTAGTACTACAAGTATAGACTACTACCCTAGTACTAGTAGTACATATTTGTTGTAAAAGTACAAGTAGTCGTTGTGGTATGTACTACTAATAATAGTAGTAGTACATACTAATACTAGTAGTACATACTATTATTATTACATACTACTAGTAGTACATACTAATACTAGTAGTACATACTAGTACTACTCGTACAAGTACGTACTACTAGTAGTACAAATATGTACTACAAGTTGTACATACAAATACAAGTACTACATACTAGTAGTACTAGTACTACTAGTATTACGTATTAGTACTACTAGTAGTCGTACTAATACTACTAATAGTACATACTAGTAGTACTTACTAGTACTAGTAGAACATACTAGTATGTATTATTAGTACAACTAGTACAACTAGTATGTACTACTAGTTGTGGTGCAGTACTAGTACGAGTAGTAGTACGTACTAGTAGGACTAGTAAAGTACTAGTACTACTAGTATGTACTATGTACTACTAGTAGTAATACATACTAGTGGTACTAGTACTACAAGTATATACTACTCTCACTAGTACTAGTAGTACATATTTGTAGTAAAAGTACAAGTAGTAGTGGTATGTACAACTAATAGTAGTAGTAGTACATACTACTAGTAGTACATACTAAAAGTAGTAGTACATACTACTAGTAGTACATACTAAAAGTAGTAGTACATACTACTAGTAGTACATACTAATACTAGTAGTACATACTAATACTAGTAGTATATATTACTTGTAGTACATACTAATACTAGTACGTACTAATACTTGTAGTACTTACTAGTACTAGTATGTACTACTAGTTGTACAAGTATGTACTACAAGTTGTACATACTAATACTGGTACTACATACTAGTACTACTAGTAGTACGTACTAGTCCTACTCGTAGTACGTACTAATACTACTAATAGTACATAACTGTAGTACTTACTAGTACTAGTAGTACATACCAGTATGTATTACTAGTAGAACTAATACTACTAGTATGTACTACTAGTTTTGGTGCAGTACTAGTACGAGTAGTTGTACGTACTA
Source organism: Amborella trichopoda (assembly GCF_054954075.1). Classification (NCBI taxonomy): domain Eukaryota; kingdom Viridiplantae; phylum Streptophyta; class Magnoliopsida; order Amborellales; family Amborellaceae; genus Amborella; species Amborella trichopoda. The sequence goes on from NC_142338.1 coordinate 34,828,634, forward strand.
GTAAGACTAGTACAAGTGCTGGTACTACTAGTATGCACTATGTACTACTAGTAGTAATACATACTAGTAATACTAGTACTACAAGTATATACTACTTGCACTAGTACTAGTAGTACATATTTGTTGTAAAAGTACAACTAGTAGTAGTGGTATGTACTACAAATAATAGTATTAGTAGATACTACTAGTAGTACATACTAATAGTAGTAGTACATACTAATAGTAGTAGTACATACTACTAGTATTACATACATCCAGTAGTACATACTAATACTAGTAGTAATACCACTAGTAGTACATACTAATACTAGTAGTACATACTAATACTAGTAGTAATACCACTAGTAGTACATACTAATACTAGTAGTACGTACTACTACTACTTGTACAAGTATGTACTATTAGTAGTACAAGTATGTACTACAAGTTGTACATACTAATGATAATACTACATACTAGTACTACTAGTACTACGTACTAGTACTACAAGTAGTATGTACTAATACTACAAGTAGTACATACTAGTAATACTTACTAGTACTACGAGTACATACTAGTATGTACTACTAGTACAACTAGTACTACTAGTTGTGGTGCAGCACCAGCACTAGTAGTAGTACGTAGTAGTAGGACTAGTACAAGTACTAGTACTACTAGTATGTATTATGTACTACTAGTACTAATACATACTAGTAGTACTAGTACTACAAGTATATACTACTTGCCCTCGTACTAGTAGTAAATATTTGTTGCAAAAGTACAAGTAGTAGTAGGGGTATGTACTACTAATAACAGTAGTAGTACATACTACTAGTAGTACATACTAATACTAGTAGTACATACTACTTGTAGTACATACTAATACTAGTAGTACATAATAATACTAGTAGTACATACTAATACTAGTAGTACATACTATTAGTATTACATACTACTAGTAGTACATACTAATACTACTCCTACAAATATGTAATACTAGTAGTACAAGTATGTACTACAAGTTGTACATACTAATACTAGTACTGCATACTAGTACTGCTAGTACTACGTACTAGTACTACTCGTATTACGTACTAGTACTACTAGTAGACGTACTAATACTACCAGTAGTACAAACTAGTAGTACTTACTAGTACTAGTAGGACTAGTACAAGAACTAGTACTACTAGTATGTACTATGTACTACTAGTAGTAATACATACTAGTAATACTAGTACTACAAGTACATACTACTCTCACTAGTACTATTAGTACATATTTGTAGTAAAAGTACAAGTAGTAATAGTGGTATGTACAACTAATAATAGTAGTAGTACATACTACTAGTAGTACATACTAATAGTAGTAGTACATACTAATACTAGTAGTCTGTGCTAATACTAGTAGTACATATTACTTGTAGTACACACTAATACTAGTACATACTAATACTTGTAGTACTTACTAACACTATTCGTGTAAGTATGTACTACTAGTAGTACAAGTATGTACGACAAGTTGTACATACTAATACTAGTACTACATACTAATACTAGTTCTACTAGTAGTATGTACTAATACTACTAATAGTACATACTTGTAGTACTTACTAGTACTAGTAGTACATACCTGTATGTACTACTATTACAACTAGTACAATTAGTATGTACTACTTGTTTTGGTGCAGTACTAGTACGTACTAGTAGGACTAGTACAAGTATTAGTACTACTAGTATGTACTATGTACTACTAGTAGTAATACATACTAGTAGTACTAGTTTACAAGTATATACTACTTGCACTAGTACTAGTAGTACATATTTGTGGTAAACGTACAAGTAGTAGTACTGGTATGTACTACTAATAATAGTAGTAGTACATACTACAAGTAGTACATACTAATAGTAGTAGTACATACTACTAGTAGTACATGCTAATAGTAGTAGTACATACTACTAGTAGTACATACTAATACCAGTAATACATACTAATAGTAGTACATGCTACTATCAGTACATACTAATACTAGTAGTACATACTACTACTACTCGTACAAGTATGTACTACTAGTAGTACAAGTATGTGCTACAAGTTGTGCATACTAATATTAGTACTACATACTAGTACTACGTACTAATACTACTAGTAGTACATACTAGTAGTACTTACTAGTACTAGTAGTACATACTAGTATGTACTACTAGTACAACTAGTACTACTAGTATGTACTACTAGTTATGGTGCAATACTAGTACGAGTAGTAGTACGTACTAGTAAGACTAGTACAAGTACTAGTACTACTAGTATGTATTATGTACTACTAGTAGTACATACTAGTAATACTTACGAGTACTAGTAATACATACCAGTATGTACTACTAGTAGTACTAGTATGTACTACTAGTTTTGGTGCAGTACTAGTACGAGTAGTAGTACGTACTAATAGGACTAGTACAAGTACTAGTACTACTAGTAGTAATACATACTAGTAGTACTAATACTACATGTATATACTACTTGCACTAGTACTAATAGTACATATTTGTTGTAAAAGTACAAGTAGTAGTAGTGGTATGTACTACTAATGATAGTAGTAGTACAAACTAATAGTAGTAGTACATACTACTAGTAGTAGTACATATTAATACTAGTGGTACATACTAATACTAGTAGCACATACTCTTAGTAGTACATACTTCTAGTAATACATACTAATACTAGTAGTACATACTAGTACTACTCTTACAAGTATGTACTACTAGTAGTACAAGTATGTACTACAAGTTGTACATACTAATACTAGTACAACTAGTACTACTAGTATGTACTACTAGTACGTACTATGTACTACTAGTAGTAATACATACTAGTAGTACTAGTACTACAAGTATATACTACTTGCACTAGTACTTATAGTACATATTTGTAGTAAAACTATAAGTAATAGTACTAGTACTAGTATTATGTACTACAAGTATTACTAGTAATGTACTAGTAGTACTAGTACTAGTACAAACAATCTTACTTACGAGTAGTCATACCAGTAGTATATATTAGTATGTACTACAAGTACTATTACTATTAGTAGTACCAGTACTAGTATTACAAGTAGTATATACTAGTATGTACTACAAGTACTATTTTTAATAGTAGTTCCAATACTAGTATTACTAGTATGTACTACTAGTATGGACTACTAGTACTATTCGTGTGTAGTACTAGTAGTATTAGTACTAGTACTACTAGTACATACCAGTACAACTACTACTAATACTAATAGTACATACTACTAGTACATACTACTAATACATACTACAACTACTACTACTAGTAGTACAAACTACAAGTACATACTAGTAGGTATTATTAGTACTACTAGTAGTACGTACGGGTAGTACTAGTACTGGTACTACTACTAGTAGCACTAGTACTAGTATTATGTACTACAAGTATTACTAGGACGTACAGGTAGTACTAGTACTAGTACATACAATCTTACTTACGAGAAGTACATACCAGTAGTACTCGTAGTATATATTAGTATGTACTACAAGTACTATTACCACTAGAAGTTGCAGTACTAGTATTACAAGTAGTATATACTAGTATGTACTACAAGTACTATTTTTAATAGTAGTTCCAATACTAGTATTACTAGTATGTACTACTAGTATGGACTACTAGTATTATTAGTATGTAGTACTAGTAGTATTAGTACTAGTACTACTAGTACATACCAGTACAACTACTACTAATACTAATAGTACATACTACTAGTACATACTACTAATACATACTACAACTACTACTACTAGTAGTACAAACTACAAGTACATACTAGTAGGTATTATTAGTACTACTAGTAGTACGTACGGGTAGTACTAGTACTGGTACTACTACTAGTAGCACTAGTACTAATATTATGTACTACAAGTATTACTAGTACGTACTAGTAGTACTAGTACTAGTACATACAATCTTACTTACGAGTAGTACATACCAGTTGTACTAGTAGTATATATTAGTATGTACTACAAGTACTATTACTATTAGTAGTAGCAGTACTAGTATTACAAGTAGTATATAGTAGTATGTACTACAAGTACTATTTTTAATAGTAGTTCCAATACTAGTATTACTAGTATGTACTACTAGTAGGGACTACTAGTACTATTCGTATGTAGTACTAGTAGTATTAGTACTAGTACTACTAGTACATACCAGTACAACTACTACTAATACTAATAGTACATACTACTAGTACATACTACTAATACATACTACAACTACAACTACTTGTAGTACAAACTACAAGTACGTACTAGTAGGTATTATTAGTACTACTAGTAGTACGTACAGGTAGTACTAGTACTGGTACTACTATTAGTAGCACTAGTACTAGTATTATGTACGACAAGTATTACTAGGACGTACTAGTAGTACTAGTACTAGTACATACAATCTTACTTACGAGTAGTACATACCAGTAGTATTAGTAGTATATATTAGTATGTACTACAAGTACTATTACTACTAGTAGTTGCAGTACTAGTATTACAAGTAGTATATACTAGTATGTACTACAAGTACTATTTTTAATAGTAGTTCCAATACTAGTATTACTAGTACGTACTATTAGTATGGACTACTAGTATTATTCGTATGTAGTACTAGTAGTATTAGTACTAGTACTACTAGTACATTCCAGTACAACTACTAATACTAATAGTACATACTACTAGTACATACTACTAATACATACTACAATTACTACTAGTAGTAGTACAAACTACAAGTACATACTAGTAGGTACTATTAGTACTACTAGTAGTACGTACGGGTAGTACTAGTACTGGTACTACTACTAATAGCACATACTAGTACTACTACTACTAGTACTAGTAGTACATACTAGTATGTACTACTAATACTATTAGTATCTGAAACTAGTAATATTAGTACCAGGTAATCATAGTATTACTACAACTAGTACATACTAGTACTACTACTACAAGTACTAGTACATACTGGTATGTACAAGTACAAGTACAAACTAGCAGTACGTACTAGTACTATTGGTATGTATAGCAGTTCTAATACTACTTATAGTACCTACTTGTAGTACATACTAGTATGTTCGACTAGTATGTACTGGTAGTAGTAGTAGTAGTAGTTTGTACTAGTAGTATGCACAACTTGTACTAGTAGTAGTTCTACTAGTATGTACTAGTAGAATTAGTACTACTAATAGTACATACTAGTATGTACTATATTAGTTTGTGCAAGTAGTACGTACTAGTATTAGTACTATAAGTAGTACATACTAGTACTAGTACTACTAGAAGTACATACTAGTGCTACTACTAATAGTACATACTGGTAGTATTAGTAGTACTACTATTTCTAATTTTAGTTATACTAGTATGTACTACTATTACTAGTACGTACTACTACTACTAGCATGTACTACTACTAGTATATACCGTTAGTACTAGTATGTACTAGTACTAGTAGTATATACTACTAACACATACTAGTAGTAGTAAATCTAGTAGTAGTAGTACTAGTAGTATATACTAGTATGTATTAGTAGTATATACTACTAGTACTACTTGTATGTAGTTCTAGTACTAGTACTAGTATGTATTACTAGTACTACTACTAGTATGTACTACTAGTACTACTATTACAAGTACTAGTACTACTAGTAATATTACAAGTACGACTACTACCAATAATAGTAGTACTACTATTAGTACTACTCTAAGTAGTATATAACTTAGTAATAATACTATTACTAGTAGTACTAATACTAATAATGCTATTATTCGTACTTATAAGTAATAATAAGTACTAGTATTAGTAATTATTGGTACGAAGTAATACTAGTAGTACATGGGTACATTTGTATTAATACGTACATATATACATATGTACACATGTAAACTTATACTATTAGTACATATGACCAGTACATACTAGTAGTACAGTAGTACATACTATTAGTACGTACTATTACTACTACTACAAATATTAGCACTACTAGTACTAGTAGAAGTAGTAAGCACTAGCACATGTAGTACATACTAGAACAAGTAGTACATACTAGTAGTACTATTAGTCGTACTACTACTTTTATAAGTACTAGTAAGTACTATTAGTAATAATACTTACTACTACTACTACTACAAGTAGTACTAACTACTGCTACTACTACTAATACTAGTAAGTACTACTAGTACTAGTACCTACTACATCTTAGTAGTAGTAGTACATACTAGTAGTAGTGGTACTTACTAGTACTAGTTGTAGTACGTACTAGTGCTAGTAGTAGTACGTACTAGTACTAGTAGTACTAAAACATACTAATACTACTACTTGTACTAGTATGTATTACTAGTAGTACATACTACAAGCATGCACTGATAATCTGTACTACTAGTATGTACTACTAGTATGTATTATTATGTACTACTAGTAGTACGAGTATTAGTACTAGTACTATTAGTACTAACTGTACATAATACTAGTAGTACTAGTACTAGTGCTAGTACTACTGAGGGTAGTACATACTAGTAGGACATGCTAATATGTACTACTAGTACTATTACATACTACTACTACTAGTACTATTACATACTACTACTACTAGTACTGGTACTTGTACTAATAGTACAAAAAGTAGATACTAGTAGTAGTACATTCTAGTATGTACTACGAGTATGTACTAGTAGTAGTACATTCTAGTATGTACTATGAGTATGTACTAGTAGTAGTACATTCTAGTATGTACTACGAGTATGTACTAATAGTAGTAGTACGTACAACTAATACTACTAGTAGTACATCCTATTTGTACGACTAGTACTCGTACTAGTAGTAGTACAAATACATACTAGTATGAACAAGTAGTAGTAGTACGTACTAGTAGTACTAGTGGTGTACATACTAGTAATACATACTAGTAGTACTATTCCTACTAGTACCAGTACTAGTAGCAGTAATTGTAATAGTAGTAATAGTTCATATTAGCATGTACTACTAGTATGTCCTACTAGTATGTATTACTAGTATGTACTACTAGTGGTAGTACTAGCACTCGTATTATTAGTATTATGTAGTACTAGTAGTACTATGACTAGTATGTACTAGTACTAGTATAGTATGTACTTGTACTAATACTAGTATGTACTAATACTACTAGTATGTACTACTAATACTAGTACTACTAGAATGTACTAGTAGTACATACTAATAGTACTAGTTGTACTAGTACTACTAGTTGTACGTGCTACTGGTACTAGTATTAGTACTATTAGTATGTACTACTAGTAGTACTAGTAGTACATGTAGTACTCGTACATACTAGTACTGCTAGTAGTATATGCTACTAATAGTACTAGTTGTATAACTATTAGTACCAGTATGCACTACTAGTAGTACGTACTACTACTAGTACTACCACTAGTAGTATCAGTAGTACTAATAGTATATACTACTAGTACATACTAAGACTAGTAGTAGAACTTATAGTAGTAGTACATTCTAGTAGTAGTACATTTTGTTAGTACATACTAGTACTAGAAGTACTACTACTAGTAGTACATTCTACTAATAGTCTGTAGTACTAGAAGTCGTACTAGTACTACTAGTAAAACTAATATGTAGTACTAAAAGTCGTACTAGTACTACTAGTACAACTAATATGTAGTACTAGAAGTCGTACTAGTACTACTAGTACATACTAGTACTACTACTACTAGTATGTACTAGTAGTGCTAGTACTATAATTACATACTACTAGTTCATACTCTTACTAAAACTAATAGCACTAATAGTACTAATAGTACATACTAGAATATACTACTACCATGTACTACTAGTAATACTAGTACTAGTTGTAGTAGTAGATACTAGTTGTACATACTAGTAGTATTAGTATTACAAGTATATACTACTTGCACTAGTACTACTAGTACATATTTGTAGTAAAAGTACCAGTAGTAGTGGTATGTACTACTAATAATAGTAGTAGTGCATACTACTAATAGTACATACTAATACTAGTAGTACATACTAATACTAGTAATACATACTACTAGTAGTACTTACTAATACTTGTAGTACATACTAATACTAGTAGTACATACTACTAGTAGTACATACTACTAGTACTACTCATACAAGCATGTGCTACTAGTAGTACAAGTATGTACTACAAGTTGTACATACTAATACTAATACTACTAGTACTACTAGTATGTACTCTGTACTATTAGTAGTAATACATGCTAGTAGTACTAGTACTACAAGTATATACAACTTGCACTAGTACTAGTGGTACGTATTTGTAATAAAAGTACAAGTAGTGGTATGTACTACTAATAATAGTAGCAGTACATACTACTAGTAGCACATATTAATAATTGTAGTACATACTACTAGTAGTACATAGTAATACTAGTAGTACATAGTAATACTAGTAGTACATACTAGTACTACTCGTACAAGTATGTACTACTAGTAGTACTAGTATGTACTACAAGTTGTACATGCTAATACTAGTACTACTCGTACAAGTATGTACTACTAGTAGTGCAAGTATGTACTACAAGTTGTACATGCTAATACTAGTACTACGTACTAGTACTACTAGTAGTACGTACTAATACTACAAGTACTACATACTAGTAATACTTACTAGTACTACGAGTACATACTAGTATGTACTACTAGTAAAACTAGTACTACTAGTTGTGGTGCAGCACCAGTACGAGTAGTAGTACGTAGTAGTAGGACTAGTAGAAGTACTAGTACTACTAGTATGTATTATGTACTACTAGTACTAGTAAGTACTACTAGTACTAGTACTAGTATGTACCACTAGTAGATACTAGTATGCATGTACTACTAGAACTAGTAAATACTACTAGTATAAGTACTAATATGTACTACTAGTAGTACGTACTACTAGTAGTACATACTAATACTAGTAGTACAAACTAGTACTACTCATACAAGTATGTATTACTAGTAGTACAAGTACGTACTACAAGTTGTACATACTAATACTAGTACTACGTACTAGTACTACTAGTAGTACGTACTAATACTACTAGTAGTACATAGTAGTAGTACTTACCAGTACTAGTATGTACTACTAGTATACTAGTATGTACTACTAGTTCTGGTGCAGTACTAGTACAAGTAGTAGTACGTACTAGTAGGACTAGTACAAGTACTAGTACTACTAGTATGTACTATGTACTACTAAAAATAGTTGTAGTACATACTACTAATAGTACATACTAATACTAGTAGTACATACTAATACTAGTAGTACATACTACTAGTAGTACATACTAATACTAGTACATACTAATATTAGTAGTACATACTAGTACTACTCGTACAAGTATGTACTACTAGTAGTACAAGTATGTTCTACAAGTTATACATACTAATACTAGTATTACATACTAGTACCACTAGTACTACGTACCAGTACTACTAGTACTACGTACCAGTACTACTAGTAGTACGTAGTAATACTACTAGTAATACATACTAGTAGTACTTACTAGTACTAGTAGTACATACTAGTACTAGTTTGTACTACTAGTACTAGTAAGTACTACTAGTACTAGTAGTACATACTAGTATGTACTACTAGTACAACTAGTATGTACTACTAGTTGTGGTGCAGTACTAGTACGAGTAGTAGTACGTACTAGTAGGACTAGTACAAGTACTAGTACTACTAGTATGTACTATGTACTACTAGTAGTAATACATATTAGTAGTACTAGTACTACAAGTATATACTACTTGCACTAGTACTAGTAGTACATATTTGTAGTAAAAGTACAAGTAGTAATAGTGGTATGTACTACTAATAATAGTAGTAGTACATACTACTAGTAGTACATTCTAATAGTAGTAGTACATACTACTAGTCGTACATACTAATACTAGAAGTACATACTACTACTAGTACATACTAATACTAGTAGTACGTACTACTACTACTCGTACAAGTATGTACTACTAGTAGTACAAGTATGTACTACAAGTTGTACATACTAATACTAGTACTACATACTAGTACTAGTATGTACTACTAGTACTACGTACTAGTACTACTAATACTACTAGTACTACGTACTAGTACTACGTACTAGTACTACTAGTAGTACGTACTAATACTACCAGTAGTACATACTAGTAATACTTACTAGTGCTAGTAGTACATACTAGTATGTACTACTAGTACAACTAGTACTACTAGTATCTACTACTTGTTGTGGTGCAGGACTAGTACGAGTAGTAGTACGTACTAGTAGGAGTAGTACAAGTACTAGTACTACTAGTATGTACTATGTACTACTAATAGTAATACATACTAGTAGTACTAGTACTACAAGTATATACTACTTGCACTAGTACTAGTAGTACATATTTGTAGTAAAAGTACTAGTAGTAATAGTAGTATGTACTACTAATAATAGTAGTAGTAGTACTAGTATGTACTAGTATTATTAGTACTTCTAGTTAGTACTACTAGTAATAGTACTTGTAGAATTAGTATATTCTAGTACTAGTACACTCTAGTAGTACATACTAGTACTAGTAGTCGTACAACTAGTACTATTAGTAGTATACACTAATAGTAGTAGCACTATTAGTAGTATGTACTACTAGTAGAAGTGCTACTCGTACATATTAGTATGTACTACTACTATTATTACTAGTAGTATGTACTACAACTTGTACTTCTAGTAGTATATACTACTAGTACATACTAGTATGTACTACTACTTGCTGTAGTGCAATTAATAGTATGTACTACTCGTAGCTGTAGTGCTATTAATAGTATGTACTGCTAATACATACTAGTATGTACAACTAGTAGTAGTACATACTAGTATGTACAATTAGTACTACTTCTAGTAGTACTACTAGTACATACTAGTATGTACTACTACCAGCAGTAGTACTATTAGTAGTATGTACTATTAGTACTACTGCTGGTAGTAGTACATACTAGTATGTACTAGTAGTACTACTACTAGTAGTACTACTAGTAGTACTACTAGTACATACTAGTATGTACTACTACTTGTAGTACATGATACTAGTAGTAGTAGCACTAGTACTACTATTATGTACTACTATTATGTACTACTTGTACTAGTTGTATGGACTGTTAGTAGTAGTAGTAGTAGTATTAGTTGTTCATACTAGTAATAGTAATACTAATAGTACATACTAGTAGTAGTTGTCCATACAACTAGTACAAACTACTATTACTACTAGCAGAAGTAGTAGTGCATACTACTAGTAGTACATACTACTAGAGTAGTGCATACTACTAGTAGTACATACTACTAGAGTAGTGCATACTACTAGTAGTACATACTACTAGAGTAGTGCATACTACTAGTAGTACATACTACTTGTAGTACTAGTAGTATAGCTATTAGTACCAGTATGCACTACTAGTTATATGTACTACTAGAAGTATATACTACTACTAGAATGTACTACTACTAGTACTAGTACTACTACTAGTAGTACAGATAGTAGTACATACTACTTTTCCATATTAGTACTAGTAGTAGAACTTGTAGTAGTAGTACATTCTAGTAATACATACTACGAGTAGTACATACTACTAGTAGTGCTAGTAGTACTACTACTGCACTACCAGTACTAGATTATACTAGTAGTATGTACTACTCGTAGTATGTACTAGTAGAGTATGCTACTTGTAGTATATACGAGTAGTAATAATCCTAGTAGTACTAGTACTAGTAGTAGAACTTGTAGTAGTAGTACATTCTAGTAGTACACACTACTAATACATACTAGTACTAGTAGTATAATAGTAGTACTACTAGTACTAATAGTAGTATGTACTACTAGCACTACTAGTACTCTTACTACTAGTATGTTAGTACAGTGCTAGTACTAGTACATACTACTAGTGCATACTCGTTCTACTACTAATGGTACAGTAGTACATACTAGAATGTACTACTAGTAATACTAGAACTAGTTGTAGTAGTACTAGTACATGCTTTCAGTACTACTACTATTAGTACACTTACTAGTAGTAGTACTAGTAATATTAGTTGTAGTAGTAGTACTACTACTACTAGTATGTACTAGTATTAGTACTAGTAGTATATACTAGTAGTACATACTAGTACTAGTAGTAGTAGTATGTACTAGTAGTATATATTATTAGTAGTACTAGTAGTAGTTGTACAGGTATGTACTAGTAGTACTAGTACTAGTACATACTAGTACGTACTACTACTAGTACCAGTACTTGTAGTACGTACTAATAATGGTACTAGTAGTACATTACTAGTACTATTAGTATGTACTAATAGTAGTACTAGTACTAGTACTAGTACTATAAGTATATACTAGTACTACAACTACTAACAGTACATGCTACTAGTAGTACAAACTACAAGTGCATAATACTACTAGTAATAGTAGTACTAGTAATTCTAATAGTACTAGCACTACTACAACTACTAGTACATACTAGTATGTACTACTAGTATGTACTAATAGTACGAGTATTAGTACTACTAGTACATACTAGTACTAGAACTAGTACTAGTTCTTACACTAGTACATACTTATAGTCTTACTAGTAGTACTAGTAGTACATACTAGCAATGCATAGTAGTAGTATATACTAGTACAAACTAGTAGTTCATACTAGTAGTATTAGTAATGTACTTCTAGTATTACTAGTACTAGTTCTACTAATAGACTTAGTACGTACTAGTAGTAATAGTACTACCATATGTGTACTAGTACATGTGTATATATGTACGAGTAGTACTATTATTAGCATTACTAATACTATTGTTACCGCTATAAGTAGTACTATTATTAGTAATACTATTACTAATAGTAATACTATTTGTATTAGTACAATTACTAGTATGTACTAATAGTACTACTGAGTACTATTACTAATAATACTAATAGTAATATTACTACTAGTAGTAATAGTACTACCACAATAATATTAATATTACTACTAAATTATTAATATTAGTGTTACTAATATTATTAGTACTACTTCTATTTGTAATAGTAGTTCCATTTTAGTAGTACTAATAGTAGCATTATTACTATACTAGTATTACTAGTACTGCATACAAGTATGTAGTACAAGTACATATGCACTATTAGTAGTAGTACTAGTTGTATTACATACTACTAGTACTAGTACTACATTCTAGTATGTAGTACTAGTACATACTAGTACAAATACTATTACATACTATTACTCCATAGTACTTACTAGTACTACATAATACATACTAATACTAATACATACTAGTACTTCATAATATATACTACTAATAGTACATACTAGTTCTAGAGGTACTAGTACTAGTTGTACATACTAGTACTAGTATGTTCTACAACGATGTACTACTAGTAGTACTAGTACTAGTATATACTACTTGTGCGTACTAATAGTACTAGTAGTACTAGCACAACTACTAGTACATCTAGTAGTACTAGTACTACTAATATGTACTACTAGTACTATTAGAACTAGTACTACTAGAACTAGTACCACTAGAATTAATATTATCCGTACTATTTCTAGTACTACTACTACTACTAGTAAATACTAGTACTACTACATACTAGAACTATTACAATGTAGTACTACTAGTAGAACATACTAATAGTTCTAATAGTATAAATTAGTAGTACTAGTATTAGTAATGTACTACTAGTACTACTGGTAGTATGTACTACTAGTAGTAAGTACTACGAGTTCTAGTACTAGTACTAGTTGTATGTATTAGTACTAGTAGTACTAGCACCAGTACTAGTAATAGTATTTCTAGTAGTACTAGTTCGAGTACTATTAGTAGTACATATTAGTAGTACATAATAGTATGTACTACTAATACCAGTAGGATGTACTATTAGTATGTACTAGTACTAGTACAACTAATACTAGTACTACTCGTAGTACATACTATTAGTACATACTACTTGTACTAATAGTTTTTATTAGTAGTACATAATAATATGTACTAGTAGTATGTAGCTAGTATATTACTAGTATCAATTAGTACTCGTAGTAGTATGAACTAGTTGTAGTACAAACTAGTAGTACTAGTACTAGTACTACAAGTAGTACTAGCACTACTAGTACTAATAATAGTAGTACTAGAAGTACGTACTAATAGCATGTACTAGTATATACTAATAGGAGTAGTACTAGTACGTATTAGTAGTACTAGCACTAGTACGTACTAGTAGTACTAGGACTAGTACGTAATAGTAGTACTAGCACTAATACGTACTAGTAGTACTAGTACTAGTACACGCAATTTTACTTATGAGTAGTACATACCAGTAGTACTAATAGTATATACTAGTATGTACTACAAGTACTATTACTACTAGTAGTAGTAGTACTTGTATTACAAGTAGTATGTACTAGTATGTACTACAAGTACTGTTATTAATAGTAGTACGAATACTAATATTACTAGTATGTACAACTAGTATGGACTATTAGTACTATTTGTATGCAGTACTAGTAGTATTAGTACTAGTACTACTAGTACATACCAGTACAACTACTTCTAATAGTAATAGTACATACTACTAGTACATACTACTAATACATATTACAACTACTATTACTAACAGTACAAACTACAAGTACATACTAGTAAGTGCTACTTGTACTACTACTAGTAGTACATACTAGTACTACATACTTTAAGAACTAATAGTACATACTAGTATGTACTACTAATACTATTACTACTAGTACTAATACTAATATGTACTACTTTACTACTAGTAGTAGATACTAATTGTACTAGTAGTGCTAATAGTAGTAGATACTAGTTGTAGTAGTGCTAGTACTAACATAACTAGTAGTATTATGCACTTGTAGTTTGTACTACTAGTAACATGTACTACTAGTAGTTGTAGTACTAGTATATACTTGTAGTACTAGTATATACTAGTAGTATATACTAATAGTACAAGTACTGTATTACTAGTACCACTAGTAGTACGTACTACAAGTACTGGTACTAGTAGTAGTACGTACTACATGTACTAGTATGTACTAGTAGTACGAGTACTACTAAAAGTACATACTAGTTGTACTAGTAGTACTAGTAGTACTAGTAGTACATACTACTACTACTCATACAAGTATGTACTACTAGTAGTACAAGTATGTACTACAAGTTGTACATATTAATATTAGTACTACATACTAGTACTACTAGTACTACGTACTAGTACTACTAATACTACGTACTAATACTACTAGTAGTACATAATAGTAGTACTTACTAGTACTAGTATGTACTACTAGTAGAACTTGTACTACTAGTATGTACTACTAGTTATGGTGCCGTACTAGTACGAGTAGTAGTACGTACTAGTAGGACTAGTAAAAGTACTAGTACTACTAGTATGTATTATGTACTACTAGTAGTAATACATACTAGTAGTATTAGTACTACAAGTATATACTACTTGCACTAGTACTAGTAGTACATTTTTGTTGTAAAAGTACAAGTAGTAGTAGTGGTATGTACTACTAATAATAGTAGTAGTACATACTACTAGTAGTACATACTAATAGTAGTAGTACATACTACTAGTAGTACATACTAATAGTAGTAGTACATACTACTAGTAGTACATACTAATACTAGTAGTACATACTAATACTAGTAGCACATACTACTAGTAGTACATACTACTAGTAGTACATACTAATCCTAGTAGTACATACTAGTACTACTCGTACAAGTATGTACTACTAGTAGTACAAGTATGTACTACAAGGTTTTACATACTAATACTAGTACTACATACTAGTACTACTAGTACTACGTATTAGTACTACTAGTACTACGTACTAGTACTACTAGTAGTACGTACTAATACTACTAGTAGTACATACTAGTAGTACTTACTAGTACAACTAGTACTACTAGTATGTATTACTAGTTGTGGTGCAGTACTAGTACGAGTAGTAGTACGTACTAGTAGGACTAGTACAAGTACTAGTACTACTAGTATGTACTATGTACAACTAGTAGTAATACATACTTGTAGTACTAGTACTACAAGTATATACTACTGGCACTAGTACTAGTAATACATATTTGTAGTAAAACTATAAGTAGTAGTAGTGGTATGTACTACTAATAATAGTTGTAGTACATACTACTAGTAGTACATACTAATAGTATTAGTACATACTACTAGTAGTACATACTAATACTAGTAGTACATACTACTTGTAGTATACTTGTAGTACATACTAATACTAGTAGTACATATTACTTATAGTACATACTAATAAAAGTACATACTAATACTAGTAGTACATACTAGTACAACTCGTACAAGTATGTACTACTAGTAGTAAAAGTATGTACTACAAGTTGTACATACTAATACTAGTACTACTAGTACTACGTACTAGTACTACGTACTAGTATTATTAGTACTACGTACTAATACTACTAGTAGTACATACTAGTAGTAATTACTAGTACTAGTAGTACATACTAGTATGTACTACTAGTACAACTAGTACTACTAGTATGTACTACTAGTTGTGGTGCAGTACTAGTACAAGTAGTAGAACGTACTAGTAGGACTAGTACATGTACAATACTACTAGTATGTACTATGTATTACTAGTAGTAATACATACTAATAGTACTAATACTACAAGTATATACTACTTGCACTAGTACTAGTAGTACATATTTGTAGTAAAAGTACAAGTAGTAGTAGTACGTACTACTAGTAGTACATGCTACTAGTAGTACATACTAGTAGTACTTACTAGTACTAGTAGTACATACTAGTATGTACTATTAGTACAACTAGTACTACTAGCACGTACTACTAGTTGTGGTGCAGTACTAGTATGAGTAGTTGTACGTACTAGTAGAACTAGTACAAGTACTAGTACTACTAGTAGTAATACATACTAGTAGTACTAGTACTACAAGTATATACTTCTTGCACTAGTCGTAGTAGTACATACTTGTAGTAAAAGTACAAGTAGTAGTAGTGGTATGTACTACTAATAATAGTAGTAATACAAACTACTAGTAGTACATGCTACTAGTAGTACATACTAATACTAGTAGTACATACTACTACTCCTCATACAAGTATGTACTGCTAGTAGTACAAGTATGTACTACAAGTTGTACATACTAATACTAGTACTACATACTAGTACTACTAATACTACTAGTAGTACGTACTAGTACTACTAGTAGTATATACTAGTAATACTTACTAGTACTAGTAGTACATACTAGTATGTACTACTGGTACAACTAGTACTACTAGTATGTACTACTAGTTGTGGTGCAGTATTAGAACGAGTAGTAGTCTGTACCAGTAGGATTAGTACAAGTACTAGTACTAGTAGTATGTACTTTGTACTACTAGTACATGTTATTATGTACTACTACTATTACATGTTATTATGTACTACTACTATTACATGCTACTCGTACATGTTATTATGTACTACTACTATTACTACTAGTAGTATGTACTACAACTAGTACTTCTAGTAGAATGTACTACTAGTAGTTGTACTACTAGTACATACTAGTTTGTACTACTAGTACTACTAGTACATACTAGTATGTACTACTAGTACTACTAGTACATACTAGTACTACTAGTACATACTAGGGTGTACTAGTACTACTAGTACATACTGGTATGTACTAGTACATACTAGTATGTACTCGTACATACCAGTACCAGTATGTACTAGTAGTACTAGTACATACTAGTATGTACTAGTACATACTAGTATGTACAAGTTGTACTACTGCTAATACATACTAGTATGTACTACTACCAGTAGTAGTACTATTAATAGTATGTACTAGTATGTACTACTTGTACATACTAGTATGTACTACTACTAGTAGTACATGCTACTAGTAATAGTAGCACTAGTACTACTAGTATGTACTACTTGTACTATTAGTAGGTAATACTAGTACTACTATTATGTACTACTTATACTAGTTGTATGGACTGTTAGTAGTAGTAGTAGTATTAGTTGTTCATACTAGTAATAGTAATACTAATAGTACATACTAGTAGTAGTACTACTAGTAGCAGTAGTCCATACAACTAGTACAAACTACTAACTACTAGCAGAAGTAGTAGTGCTAGTAGTACCTACTAGTAGTAGTACTACTAGTACATACTAGTAGTAGTACTAGTAGTACGTACTAATAGTAGTACTAGTAGTAGTAGTACAAATAGTACATACTAATAGTAGTACTAGTAGTAGTAGTACTAATAGTACATATTAGTAGTACTACTACTAATATGTACTATTAGTACTACTACTACTAGTACTATTAATATGTACTATTAGTACTACTACTACTAGTATGTACTACTAGTAGTACTTGTAGTCCATACAACTAGTACATACTACTGTTACTAGTAGTAGCAGTAGTAGTACTAGTAGTACATACTAGTAGTAGTACTAGTAGTAATACTAGTAGTAGTAGTACTAGTAATACTACTAGTAGTAGTACTACTAGTATAAACTTCTAGTAGTACTACTAGTATATACTTTTAGTAGTACTAGTACTACTAGTGTATACTTCTAGTACTAGTAGTAGTACTACTAATATATACTTCTAGTAGTACTACTAGTATATACTGCTATGAGTACTAGTACTAGTACTACTAGTACATATTAGTACAAGTTGTACATACTACTAGTACATACTAGTACTACTTCTACTACTACTACTAGTACATACTGGTATGTACTACTTGTATGTTCTACTAGTACACTAGTATATGTACTGCTAGTAATGTCTGTACTAGTACTACTAGTACATATTCGTACTACTACTACTATTACTAATACTTCTAGTACATACTAGTACGTTGTATTGGTACATGCCAATATGTACTACTAGTGTGTAGTACATGTACTACTAGTACGTACAACTATTAGTAGTAGTAGTAGTAGTAATTTTTCTACTAATATTACATACTAGTAGTACTTGTACTGGCATTACTAGCCGTACTAATACTATGTGTACTAGTTGTAGTATTACAAGTACGTACTACAAGTACTAGTACTACTGATAGTAGTACTACTAGTACTAGAACTAGTAACATACTTCTAGTAGTACGGACTAGTAGTACTAGTGTTGGTACTTGTACAAGTAATACTAGTTCTAGTATTATTAGTAATGCATACTAGTAGTACGAGTAGTACATACTAGTAGTACTAGTAGTGCATACTAGTAATACATACTAGTAACACTAGTAGAAACAGTACTACTAGTACTAGTAGTAGTTCTTGTACTACAAGTAGTACTAGTAGTAGTAGTACTTGTACTAGTAGTACATCTACTACTACTACATACTACTTGTACTAGTACTCTTTTTACAAACTAATACTACTACTACTTGTAGTACCTACTACTAGTATATACTACTACTACTAGTACATACTACTACTACTAGTACTATTAGTATATACTAGTAGTAGTAAATACTACTAGAAGTAGTAAATATTACTAGTAGTACTAGTAGTAGTACTACAAGTACATACTAGTATGTACTACTACTCATACTACTAACAGTATCTACCACTAGTAGTATATTCTACTAGTAGTAGTACTACTACTACTTGAAGTACATACTACTAGTATATACTACTACTATTAGTACATACTACTACTACTAGTAGTATTAGTATATACTAGTAGTAGTAAATACTACTAGTAGTGGTAAATACTGCTTGTAGTAGTAAATACTTCTAGTAGTAGTAAATACTACCAGTAGTACTAGTAGTAGTACTACAAGTACATACTAGTATGTACTACTACTCGCACTACTAGCAGTATCTGCTACTAGTAGTATATTCTACTAATAGTAGTACTACTAGTACGTAATAGTAGTACATACTAGTAAGACTCTGCTACTAATACATAAAAGTAGTAATACTAGTAGTAGTACATATTAGTACTCACTACTAGTAATACATACTATTTGTTGTACTAGTAGTAGTACATACTTGTACGTACTACTAGTACTACTAGTAATACATACTATTTGTTGTACTAGTTGTAGTACATACTAGTATATACTACTTCTTGTAATACAAAGTACTATGTACTAGTAGTATGTACTACTAGTACTAGGGGTAGTAGTAATAGTATGTACTTGTAGTATGTACAACAATTATGTAGTAGTACTAGAAATAGTACTACTCGTACAAGTATTAGTACTAATATTACTTGTACTACTAATATGTACTACAAGTACAAGTACGTACTACTAGTACTAACAGTAGTACTAGTACTAGTTGTACGTACTACCACTGGTACTAGTAGTACATTACTACTAGTAGTACTTGTACCTACTAGTTCCAATATTAATACTACTAGTATATACTAGTACTACAACTACTAGTAGTACATTCTACTAATAGTACATACGATAAGTACATATTACTACTAGTTGTAATAGTACTGGTAGTACTAGTAATTCTAGTAGTACTAAGACTACTACTATTAGTATTTACTACTACAGCTACTAGTACTACTAGTAGTATTTACTAGTAGTACATACTAGTAATACATACTAGTAGAATATACTAGTACTACTAGTACATATTAGTACAAATATTATAGTACGAGTAGTACATACTACTTGTACATACTATTAGTACTACTGTTATTACTAGTAGTACATACTACTAGTACGAGTAGTACATACTACTAGTTTGTACACCTAGTAGTACATACTAGTAGTACATACTACTAGTTCTTACACCTAGTAGTTGTGCTTGTACTAATATTAGTTCCACTAGTACAACTAGTACGTACTAGTAGTACTAGTTTTATTAGTAGTACATACAAATAGTACATACTAATACGTACAACTTGTATATACTACTAGTGCTACAGTACATACAAGTACTACTACGAATAGTACTAGTAGTACATACTATTAATACTTGTAGTACATAATAGTAGTACTAGTACTACTACTAGTAGTACTAGTATTAATACTTGCACAACTACTAGTAGTACTAGTAGTAGTAGTAGTAGTAGTAGTACTATGTACGACAAGTATGTACTACTAGTGGTAGTAGTAGAATGTACTAGTAGTAGTTGTACTAGTATGTGCTAATAGTACTTGTATTATTACTACTCGTAGTAAATACTCGTTGTACTAGTAGTACATACTATTCGTACATACTAGTTGTAATACTCATAGTACTAGTACTAGTACATGTACTAGTAGTACTAATTCTTGTACCTTTAATAGTATATACTAGTAGTACATACTACTATGTACTACTAGCACTAGTAGTAGTAGTACTAGTATGTACTAGTAAAATGTACTACTAGTCTGTACTAATAATAATACTACTAATACATATTAGTACTACTACTACTAATACTAGTAGTACATACTACTAGTACGTACTACTAGTATCTACTACTAGTATTAGTACGTACTTCAAGTACTAGTACTAGTACTAATACTAATATTAGTAGTACATACTACTAATAGTACATTACTAGTACTAGTACTAGTGCTACTAGTGTGTACTACTAGTACTACTCATTTGTACTACTAGTGCTAGTGCTGCTACTACTAGTATATACTAGTATAACTACTATTAGTACCAGCCCTAATAATACAAACTAGTACTAGTACTAAAACAACTACTAGTATATACTACTACTAGTATATACTAGTTCTAGAGGTACTAGTACTAGCTGTACATACTAGTACTAATAGTACATACTAGTAGTACTAGTATGTTCTACAACGATGTACTACTAGTAGTACTAGTATTACTAGCAGTACATAATAATAGTACTAGTAGTACTAGCACAACTACTAGTACAACTAGTAGTACTAGTACGTACTAGCACTAGTACTACTAAAACTAGTACTATCCGTACTATTTCTAGTATTACTACTACTAGTAAATACTAGTACTACTAGTACTTGCACTACGAGAAGTAGTACATACTAGTACTATTACATACCAATACTACTAGTAAATACTAGTACTACTAGTACTAGCACTACGAGTAGTACTACATACTAGTACTATTACATACTAGTACTACTAGTAGAACATACTGCTACTTCTAATAGTATATACTAGTAGTACTAGTATTAGTAATGTACTACTAGTACTACTGGTAGTATGTACTACTAGTAGTAAGTACTACGAGTACTAATTGTACGTATTAGTACTAGTAGTACTAGCACCAGTACTAGTAATAGTAGTTCTAATAGTACTAGTTCGAGTACTATTAGTAGTACACATTAGTAGTACATAATAGTATGTACTACTAATACTAGTAGTATGTACTATTAGTATGTACTACTAGTATGTACTAGTACTAGTACAACTAATACTATTAGTATGTACTATTAGTATATACTACTAGTATGTACTAGTACTAGTACAACTATTATGAGTACTACTAGTAGTATATACTACTAGTACATACTACTTGTACTAATAGTATTTACTAGTAGTACATAATAATATGTACTAGTAGTATGTACCTAGTACGTACTAGTACTCGTAGTAGTATGTACTAGTTGTAGTAAAAACTAGTAGTACTAGTACTAGTACTACAAGTAGTACTAGCACTACTAGTACTAATAATAGTAGTACTAGAAGTATGTACTAATAGCATGTACTAGTATGTACTAATAGGAGTAGTACTAGTATGTATTAGTAGTACTAGCACTAGTACGTACTAATAGTATTAGTACTAGTACATACAATCTTACTTACGAGTAGTACATACCAGTAGTATGTACTACAAGTACTATTATTGATAGTAGTTCCAATACATGTATTACTAGTATGTACTACTAGTATGGACTACTAGTAATATTCGTATGTAGTACTAGTAGTATTAGTACTAGTACTACTAGTACATACCTGTACAACTACTACTAATACTAATAGTACATACTACTAGTACATACTACTAATACATACTACAACTACTACTACTAGTAGTACAAACTACAAGTACATACTAGTAGGTACTACTAGTATTCTTAGTAGTAGTTGTAGTATGTATTAGTAGTATGTACTAGTAGTATGTACTATTAGTATTAGTAGTAGTTGTTAAAGGTATGTACTACTAATACGATTAGTATGTAAAACTAGTACATACTAGTACTACTACTACAAGTACTAGTACAAACTGGTATGTACAAGTACAAGTACAAACTAGCAGTACGTACTAGTACTACTGGTATGTATAGCAGTTCTAATACTACTAATAGTACCTACTTGTAGTACATACTAGTATATTCGACTAGTATGTACTGGTAGTAGTAGTAGTAGTAGTTTGTACTAGTAGTATGCACAACTTGTACTAGTAGTAGTTATACTAGTATGTACTAGTAGAATTAGTACTACTAATAGTACATACTAGTATGTACTATATTAGTTTGTGCAAGTAGTACATACTAGTATTAGTACTATAAGTAGTACATACTAGTACTAGTACTACTAGAAGTACATACTAGTGCTAGTACAAATAGTACATACTGGTAGTATTAGTAGTACTACTATTTCTAATTCTAGTTGTATGAGTAGTGCAAGTACTAGTAGCACTACTAGTATAATTAGGACTACAACTAATGGTACTAAGAGTACATACTAGTACTAGTACTACTAGTACTATTACAACTAGTACTAGTACTACTAGTACTATTACAACTAGTACTAGTACTGCAATTATTATTAACTTAAGTATTAGTTCTAGTAGTACATACTATTACTACCGTTAAGACTACTAGTAGTATATACTAGTAAGTATTACTAGTACTACAAGTATGTACAACTAGTAGTTGTACTAGTACTAGTAGTACAAACTATTACTACTACTACTAGTACTATAGTAGTACAAACTATAAGTACATAGTAGTATGTACTACTAGTACTACTAGTAGTACGTACTAATACTACTAGTAGTACATACTAGTAGTACGTACTAATACATACTAGTAGTACGTACTAATACTACGTATTAGTACTACTAGTAGTACGTACTAATACTACTTGTAGTACATACTAGTAGTACTTACTAGTACTAGTAATACATACTAGTATGTACTGCTTGTACAACTAGTACTACTAGTAAGTACTACTAGTTGTGGTGCAGTACTAGTACGAGTAGTAGTACGTACTAGTAGGACTAGTACAAGTATTAGTACTACTAATATGTACTATGTACTACTAGTAGTAATACATACTAGTAGTACTAGTACTACAAGTATATACTACTTGCACTAGTACTAGTAGTACATATTTGTAGTAAAAGTACAAGTAGTAGTAGTGGTATCTACTACTAATAATAGTTGCAGTACATACTACTAGTATTACATACTAATAGAAGTAGTTCATACTACTAGTAGTACATACTAATACTAGTAGTACATACTACTGGTAGTACATACTAATACTAGTAGTACATACTACTAGTAGTACATAGTAATAATAGTAGTACATACTAATACTAGTAGTACATACTAGTACTACTCGTACAAGTATGTACTAGTAGTAGTAGTAGTATGTACTACAAGTTGTACATACTAATACTAGTACTACTAGTACTACGTACTAGTATTACTAGTAGTATGTACTAATACTTCTAGTAGTACATACTAGTAGTACTTACTAGTACTAGTAGTACATTCTAGTAGTACTTACTAGTACTAGTACGTACTACAAGTACCATGTACTACTAGTACCACTAGTATGTACTACTAGTTGTGGTGCAGTACTAGTACGAGTAGTAGTACATACTAGTAAGACTAGTATAAGTACTAGTACTACTAGTGTGTACTATGTGCAACTAGTAATAATACATACTAGTAGTATTAGTACTAAAAGTATATACTACTTGCACTAGTACTAGTAGTACATATTTGTAGTAAAAGTACAAGTAGTAGTAGTGGTATGTACTACTAATAATAGTAGTAGTACATACTACTAGTAGTACATGCTAATAGTAGTAGTACATACTACTAGTAGTACATGCTAATAGTAGTAGTACATACTACTAGTAGTACATACTAATATAAGAAGTACATACTACTAGTAGTACATACTATTACTAGTAGTACATACTAATAGTAGTAGTACATACTGCTACTACTTGTACAAGTATGCACTACTAGTAGTACAAGTATGTACTACTAGTAGTAGAAGTATGTACTACAAGTTGTACATCTTAATACTAGTACTACATACTAGTACTACGTATTAGTACTACTAGTAGTACATACTAGTAATACTTACTAGTACAACTAGTACTACTAGTATGTATTACTTGTTGTGGTACAGTACTAGTACGAGTAGTAGTACGTACTAGTAGGACTAGTACTACCAGTATGTACTATGTAATACTAGTAGTACTAGTAGTACAAGTATATACTACTTGCACTAGTACTAGTAGTACAATTTGTAGTAAAAGTACAAGTAGTAGTAGTGGTATGTACTATTAATAATAGTAATAGTACATACTACTAGTAGTACATAGTAATAGTAGTAGTACATACTACTAGTAGTGCATACAAATATTAATAGTACATACTACTAGTAGTACATACAAATATTAGTAGTACATACTACTAGTAGTACATACTAATACTAGTAGTACATACTATTACTAGCAGATCATACTAGTACTACTCGTACTATTATGTACTACTAGTAGTACAAGTATGTACTACAAGTTGTACATACTAATACTAGTACTACATACTAGTACTACTAGAACTACGTACTAGTACTATTAGTAGTACGTACTAATACTATTAGTAGTACATACTAGTAGTACTTACTAGTACTACATATTAGTAGTACATATTGCTAGTTTGTACACCTAGTAGTTGTACTTGTACTAATATTAGTTCCACTAGTACAACTAGTACGTACTAGTAGTACTACTGGTAGTACTAGTTTTATTAATAGTACATACAAATAGTACATACTAATACGTACAACTTGTATATACTACTAGTGCTACTAGTACATACAAGTACTACTACGAATAGTACTAGTAGTACATACTATTAATACTTGTAGTACAAAATAGTAGTACTAGTACTACTCTAGTAGTACATATTAATAGTACTAGTTTTAATACTTGCACAACTACTAGTAGTACTAGTAGTAGTAGTAATAGTAGTATGTACGACAAGTATGTACTACTAGTGGGAGTAGTAGAATGTATTAGTAGTAGTTGTACTAGTATGTGCTAATAGTACTAGTATTATTACTACTAGTAGTCAATACTCGTTGTACTAGTAGTACATACTATTAGTACATACTAGTTGTAATACTCGTGGTACTAGTACTAGTACATGTACTAGTAGTACTAATTCTTGTACCATTAATAGTATATACTAGTAGTACTAGAAGTACATACTAGTAGTACATACTACTATGTACTACCAGCAGTAGTAGTAGTAGTACTAGTATGTACTACTAAAATGTACTACTAGTATGTAGTAATAATAGTACTACTAGTACATATTAGTACTACTACTAGTACTAGTAGTACATACTACTAGTACGTACTACTACTAGTACTACTAGTACTTACTACTAGTACGTACTACTACTAGTACTACTAGAATGTACTACTAGAATTAGCACATACTTCAAGTACTAGTATTAGTACTAATACTAATATTAGTAGTACATACTACTGGTATTACATTACTAGTACTTGTACTAGTGCTACTAGTGTGTACTACTAGTACTACTCATTTGTACTACTAGTACTAGTGCTGCTACTACTAGTATATACTAGTATAACTACTATTAGTACCACCCCTAGTAATACATACTAGTACTAGTACTAGTACTAAAACTAGTTGTACATATTGTGCTAGTATTAGTAGTATGTACTACTGGTAGTAGTATAAGTACTAAAACTAGTACTCCAACTAGTAGTACATACTAGTAATACTAGTATTACATATAACTAGTGCTAGTTATAGTTCTACTAGGAGTAGTAGTACTAGTGCTACTTGTAGTACTAGTGTTACTAGCACTAGTACTAGTACTACTACTACAAGTGCTAGTAGTACATACTAGTATGTACTACAAGTACTACTAGTATGTACTAGTGGTACTAGTATGTAGTACAAGTATGTACTATTAGTACTACTACTTTTTGTACTAGTAATACATACAAGTAGTACATATCAGTAGTATAAGTACTAGTACTTTTAATACTAATACTGGTGTATGTACTACTAGTATTACTAGTACAACTACAAGTATCTACTAATATGTACAACAGTACCTACTAGTATGTACTAGTAGTATGTACTACTAGTAGGTACTACTAAAACGTACTACTAGTACTAGTAGTAGGTTTACTATTATGTACTAGTAGTACTAGTAGTAGGTTTACTATTATGTACTAGTAGTACTAGTACTATGTAGTAGTACTACTAGTAGTACATACTTGTAGTACTACTAGTAGTACATACTTGTAGTACTACTAGTAGTACATACTTGTAGTACTACTAGTAGTACTTACTTGTAGTACTTGCTTCTATGTACTACTAGTATGATCTACAAGTACTTGTAGTAGTAGTTGTATGTACTACTAGTACTAATACTTTTCGTAATAATACTAGTAGTGCGGGGGTACTAGTAGTAACAATACTAGTAGAACTAGTACTAGTAGTACTTGTACTTATACTACTATTATGAGCTATTAGTTTTAGTTGTTATAGTACAACTAATACGTATTAGTGGTACATACTACTAGTACATACTAGTAGTACATATTAGTACGTAGTACTGGTATGTACCAGTACTACAAGTAGTACTTACTTGTAGAACATATTAGTAGTACATACTAGTATGTACAAGTAGTACTAATATATACTACTAGTGTGTACTACATGTACTACTAGTATGTACTACTATTACTAGTAGTAGTACTAATACTACGTGTACTAGCAGTAGTAGTACAAGTATGTACTGTAAGTATTAGTACTACTCGTACTAGTACTACATGTACTAGAACTAGTAAAATACTTCTAGTAGTAGTACTAGTAGAAACAGTACTACTAGTACTAATAGTAGTTCTAGTATGACTAGTATGTACATATAATACCACTAGAACTAGTATTACTAGTACAACTAGTATATACTACTAGTACTAGTACTAGTACTAGAAGTACATCTACTACTATTAGGTTCTACTTGTACTAGTACTTTAAGTACAAACTAGTACTAGCACTACTTGTAGTACATACTACTAGTATATACTACTACTACTAGTACATACTAATACTACTAGTTCTATTAGTATATACTAGTAGTATTAATAGTAGTACTACAAGTACATACTAGTATGTACTACACTCGTACTACTAGCAGTATGTACTACTAGTACATACTAGTAAGACTCTGCTACTAGCATATACAAGTAGTAGTACTAGTACATACAAGTAGTAGTATTAGTAGTAGTACATACGAGTATGTATTAGTAGTACTACTCGTAATACATACTATTTGATGTACTAGTAGTAGTACATACTAGTATGTACTACTTTTTGTAATACATAGTAGTATGTACTACTAGTATGTACTATTGGTACTAGTGGTAGTAGTAATAGTATGTACTTCTAGTATGTACTACAAGTATGTAATATTACTAGAACTAGTACTACTAGTACTAATCGTATAAGTACTAGTACTAGTTTTACTTGTACTACTAATATGTACTACAAGTACAACTACGTACTACTGATACTAGTAGTAGTACTAGTACTAGTTGTACAGTACTACTAGTAGTACATTACTAGTAGTACTTGTACCTAATATATAGAAGTACAATTAGTACTACAAGCATGTACTACTAGCAGTAGTATTAGTACTACTAGTAGTACGTACTAGTAGTACTAGTATTGGTACCAGTACTACTTTTAGTAGTACATACTACTTGTATTAGAAGTACATACTAGTATGCTCTAACAGTATCTACTAGTAGTAGTTGTAGTACTATGTACTAGTAGTATGTACTACTAGTACTAGTAGTAGTTGTACAAATATGTATTAGTGGTGCATAAAAGTAGAACATACTAGTAGTACAATTTGTACTACTAGTATATACTAGTAGTACAAACTAGTACTAGTACGTACTAGTACTAGTACTACTAATTCATAATAGTAGTACCCGTAGTACATACTAGAGGTACATACTAGTAGTATTAGTAGAACATACTAGTAGTACAAACTAGTAGTACTGTTAGTACATAGAAGTCGTACTAGTAGTTCATACTAGTATATACTACTAGTACTAGTACATACTAGTATATATTATTAGTACTACCACTACTAGTACATACTAGTAGTACCCGTAGTACATATTAGTAGTACATACTAGTACTAGTAGTAGTATTATTACTTACTAGTAGTAGTACTACAGGTAGTACTAGTATTAGTACTACTAGTACTACCAGTACTAGTAATAGTATGTACTAGTAGTATGTACTACAAGTACTAGTAGTAGTATGTACTAGTATGTAATATTAAAATGTACTACTAGTATGTACTACTAGTTGTACATACTAGTAATTCTTGTAGTACATATCTGTAGAACATACTAGTACTAGAAGTATGTACTAGTACGAGTACTATAAGTACATACTTGTACTACTATTACTAGTACTACAAGTTGAACATATTACTAGTACAAAAAGACTACTACTACTACTAAAACAAGTAGTATATACTAGTAGTACATACTAATCGTACATACTTGTATGTACTAGTACTAGTACAACTAGTACTAGTAGTATTACTAGCACTACTACTACTAGAACACTAGTACATACTACGAGTACAAACTAGTAGTAAAGATTAGTAGTACTAATAGTACATACAATTTTGTACTACTATAACTAGTACATACTAGAAGTAGTAGTATTAGTACTAGTATTACTAGAAGTACAAACTAGTAGTACAACTAGTACATTCTAGTACGTATTACCAGTACTAGTAGTAGTTGTAATATTATGTACTAGTAGTATGTACTGCTAGTACTAGCACTACTAGTAGATGTAGTAGTAGTACAAGTATGTACCAGTAGTACTCGTACTAGTACTAGTATGTGCTTGTAGTATGTACTACTAGTACTAGTAGTAGTAGTACTATGTACTGCTTGTACTAGTAGTATTATGTACTACTTGTACTAGTAGTAGTTGTACTTGTATGTACTGGTTGTACTAGTATGTACTAGTAGTACTAGTACAAGTACTAGTACTACTAGTAGTACATACTACTAGTACTAGTACAAGTACTAGTACTACTAGTAGTACATACTAGTAGTACTAGTACAAGTACTAGTACTACTAGTAGTACATACTAGTAGTCCTAGTAGTACGTACTTCTACTACTACAACTAGTACTAGTAGTACATACTACTATTACTAGTACTAGTAGTACATACTTGTACGTACAACTAGTAAAACTAGTACTACTAGAAGTAGTACTTGTACAAGTAGTACAGACTACTACGACAACTAGTACTTCTAATACATATTAGTATGTTCAACTAGTACTACTAGTAGTACATACTAGTCGTACTAATACAAGTACTAGTACTACTAGTAGTACATACTAGTAGTATTAGTAGTACTGATGCTAGTAGTAATTATACTAGTAGTACTAGTACTAGTACTTATAATACTACTATGTACTACTAGTACTAATAGTAATAGTAGTAGTAGTATGTACTACAAGTACTAGTACTAGTACTAGTAGAAATAATACTAGTAGCACTAGTACTGCAATAATAATACGAGTAGTACTATGTCTAGTACAAGTAGTACTAGTACTTATATAACTAATATGTACTACTCGTACTATTATTCGAAGTATTAGAAGTACATACTAGTGTTATATACTACTAGTACATAGTAGTACTAATATTAATAGTAGTGGTATTTGTAGAACGTATTAATACTAGTAGTACCTACTAATAGTACTAATATAAGTACTACTAGTACATACGAGTAGTAATAGTACTAGTATGTATTTCTAGTATGTACTACTAGTATGTACTAGTACTAGTACTACTAGTACATACCTGTACAACTACTACTAGTACTACTAATAATATATACTACAAGTACATACTACTACTACTAGTACTAGTATGTACTACTAGTATATACTACTAGTACTAATACTAGTACATACTAGTAGTACTAGTACTACTACTACAACTAATAGTACTAGTACTACTACTAGTAGTTGTACTAATAGTAATAGTACTGAAAGCATGTACTAGTACTACTACAACTAGTTCTAGTATTACTAGTACTACATTCTAGTATGTATTACTGTACCATTAGTAGTAGAACGAGTATGCACTAGTAGTATGTACTACTAGTACTAGCACTGTACTAACATACTAGTAGTAGTAGTACTAGTAGTGCTAGTAGTACATACTACTAGTAGTACTAGTAGTACAACTACTATACTACTAGTACTAGTATGTATTAGTAGTGTGTACTACTAGAATGTACTACTACTACAAGTTCTACTACTAGTACTAGTACTACTAGTATTATTACTACTCGTATATACTAAGAGTAGCATACTCTACTAGTACATACTACGAGTAGTACATACTACTAGTATAATCTAGTACTGGTAGTGCAGTAGTAGTACTACTAGCACTACTAATAGTATGTACTACTCGTAGTATATATTACTAGAATGTACTACTGCTACAAGTTCTACTACTAGTACTAATATGGACAAGTAGTATGTACTACTATCTGTACTACTAGTAGTAGTACTAGTACTAGTAGTAGTACATTCTAGTAGTAGTATATACTATTAGTAGTACATACAACTAGTAGTGCATACTGGTACTAATAGCTATACTACTAGTACTACAAGTAGTATGTACTACTAGTAGTATGCACTACTCTAGTAGTATGTACTACAAGTAGTACAACTAGTAGTACATACTACTAGTAGTATGTACAACTAGTAGTACTACTAGTAGTATGTACTACTAGTATTATGAATAATAGTGGTATGTACTACTAGTACTAGAATGTCATAGTAGTATGTACTAGTAGTATGTACTACTAATATTACTAGTACTAGTACATTCAAGTAGTAGTACATACTACTAGTAGTGCATACTGATACTAGTAGATGTAGTATTAGTTCTACTAGTAGTATTAGTATGTACTAGTAGTACATACTAATAGTACTAGTATTAAAACCAGAAGCATGTACAACTAGTAGTACTAGTAGTACATACTAGTACTAGTACTGTACATATTAGTACTAGTACTCTACTATTAGTATGTACTAGTAGTACATACTAATAGAACTAATACTAGTACCAAAAGCACGTACAACTAGTAGTACTAGTACTATTAGTATGTACTACTAGTACATACTAGTACTAGTACTATTAGTACTAGTAATAGTACTAGTGGTAGTAGTACTACTAGTACGTACTTGTATATAAAACTACTAGTACTAGGAGTAGAAGATTTAAGTAGTACTTACTATTTGTGCATGCTAATACTATTAGTAGTCGTACTATTAGTATATACTTGTGCTACTACTACTTGTAATATATACTACTAGTACTAATACTACAAGTAATATAGACTACTAGTACTAATACTATTAGTATTTTATACTACAAGTAATATATACTACTAGTACTATTATGTATTACTACTATGCACATACAAGTACTAGTAGTGGTACTAGTATGTACTACTACTAGTACATACAAGTACTACTACTACTACTAGTACTAGTACATAATAGTAGTACTACTACTAATACTAGAAGTACATAATAAAAGTACATAATAGTATATACTACTAGTTCTAATACTACTAGTATTCTATACTACAAGTAATATATACTACTAGTACTAGCATTGCAAGTAGTACATACTAGTAGTACTAGTAATAAAATCTAGTATGTACTAATACTAGTAGTAGTAGTATACACTAGTAGTTTCTACTACTAGTACAAACTACTACTGATAGTAGTAGTACTAGTATGACTACAACTAGTACATCATAACCGTACTAGTTGTACATACTAGTACTACTTGTACTAGTACTATTAATACTATTAGTAGAATGTACTACTAGTACGTACTATTAGTACTAGTACTAGTAGTACATACTATCACTAGTACTTGTAGTACATTACTAATACTAGTGCTATTTGTATGTACTACTACTACTACTAGTACTAGTATGTACTATTACTACTACTAGTACGTACCAGTACTACTTCTACTAGTACTTGTACTACTAGTTGTACTAATACTAGTACTAATAGTATGTACTAGTACTAATAGTATGTACTACTACTAGTATATACAAGTACTACTAGTAATAGTACTAGTAGTAGTGGTACTAGTATTTACTACTACTAGTACATACAAGTACTACTACTACGAGTACTAGTACTAGTACTACTAGTATGTACTACAACTAGTACATACTAGTACTACTACTACTAATACTAGAAGTACATACTAGAAGTACTTAATAGTATATACTACTAGTTTTAATACTACTAGTATTTTATACTACAAGTAATATATACTACTAGTACTAGCAATGCAAGTAGTACATACTAGTAAGACTAGTAATAAAATCTAGTTTGTACTAGTACTAGTAGTAGTAGTATACACTAGTAGCTTGTACTACTAGTACAAACTACTACTAATAGTAGTAGTATTAGTATGACTACAAATAGTACATCGTAACCGTACTAGTTGTACATACTAGTAGTACTTGAATTAGTACTATTAATACTATTAGTAGAATGTACTAGTACTAGTACTAATAGTACATACTATTAGTAGAACTTGTAGTACATTACTAGTAATAGTACTAATACTAGTGCTACTAGTATGTACTACTACTACTAATATGTACTACAACTACTACTAGTACTAGTATGTACTATTACGACT
The DNA here is from genome assembly GCF_054954075.1 of Amborella trichopoda. Taxonomy (NCBI): domain Eukaryota; kingdom Viridiplantae; phylum Streptophyta; class Magnoliopsida; order Amborellales; family Amborellaceae; genus Amborella; species Amborella trichopoda. Next base: position 34,862,743 of record NC_142338.1, read on the forward strand.
ACTAGTACATACCAGTACTACTTCTACTAGTACTAGTACTGCTAGCTTTACTAATACTAGTACCAATAGTATGTACTACTATTAGTATATACAAGTACTACTACTAATAGTACTAGTAGTAGTGGTACTAGTATGTACTACTACTTGTACATACAAGTACTACTACTACTAATAATAATAGTACAAGTACTACAACTATGTACTACAACTAGTACATACTAGTACTACTACAACTAATATTAGAAGTACGTACTAGAAGTACATAATAGTATATACTACTAGTTTTAATACTACTAGTATTTTATACTACAAGTAATATATACTATTAGTACTAGCATTGCAAGTAGTACATACTAGTAGTACTAGTAATAAAATCTAGTATGTATTTGTACTACTAGTAGTAGTATACACTAGTAGTTTGTACTACTAGTACAAACTACTACTAATGGTAGTAGTACTAGTATGACTACAACTAATACATCGTAACCGTACTAGTTGTACATACTAGTTGTACCTACAGTAGTACATATTGGTATGTACTACTAGTTGGTATGTACATACTAGTTGTACTTGCACTAGTAGTACGAATAAGTACTAGTAGTACTAGTACTAACATTACTAGCAGTACATATACTAGTGTACTAATAAAACATACAAGTGGTACATACCAGCATGTACTACTAGTAGTAGTAGAAGTAGTACTAGTATGTACAACTTGTACTAATATGTACTAGTAGTACTAGTACTAGAACTACTAGAAGTATATACTAGTAGTACTACTACTAGTAGTACTACTAGTACTACTACTACTAGTATTACTACTAGTACTACTACTAGTATGTACTACTAGTACTACTACTACTACTAGTAGTAACAGTCGTATGTATTAGTTGTATGGACTACTAGTACTACTAGTAGTACATACTAGTAGTTGTACTACTACTAGTACTACTAGTAGTACATACTAGTAGTTGTACTACTACTAGTACTAGTAGTAGTAGTACTACTAGTATGTACTATTAGTACTACTACTACTAATACTACTTTTAGTATGTACTATTTGTACTACTACTACTAGTACTACTATTAGTATGTACTACTACTAGTAGGTACTACTAGCAGTACTACTTCTGCTAGTAGAAATAGTAGTTTGTACTAGTTGTATGGACTACTACTACCAGTAATACTACTACTAGTATGTACTATTAGTATTACTATTACTAGTATGAACAACTAATACTACTACTACTACTACTAACAGTCCATACAACTAGTACAAGTAGTACATAATAGTAGTACTAGTATTACCTACTAATAGTACTAGTAGTACTAGTGCTACTACTACTAGTAGCATGTACTACTAGTAGTACATACTAATATGTACAAGTAGTACTATTAGTACATACTAGTATGTACTACTACTAGTAGTAGTACTATTATTAGTAGTACATACTAGTATGTACAAGTAGTACTACTTGTACATACTAGTATGTACTACTAATAATAGTACTACTACTGGTAGTAGTACATACTAGTATGTACTAGTAGTACTACTTGTACATACTAGTATGTACTACTACTAGTAGTACATACTAGTATGTACAACTACTAGTAGTGCATACTAGTATGTACTACTACTAGTAGTACATACTATTAATAGCACTACAACTACTAGTAGTACATACTATTAATTGTACTACAGCTAGTAGTAGTAGATACTAGTACGTACTAGTAGTACATAATACTAGAAGTACTAGTTGTAGTACGTACTACTAGTAGTAATAATAGTAGTACATACTAATATGTACGAGTAACACTACAACTTGTAGTACATACTACTAATAGTGCTACTACTATTAGTGTATACTACTAGTAGTACTAGTTGTACGACTATTAGTACTAGTACGTACTACTAGAATGTTAGAATATACTACTTCTACAAGTACTATTACTAGTAGTACTAACTATAAGTACTAGTAATACTAATACATACTAGTACTACTATTACTATTATTAGTAGTACATACAACTACAACTACTAGTACATTTACTACAAATATGTACTACTAGTACTAGTGCAAGTAGTATGTACATGTAGTACTAGTACTACTAGTATGTATTGCTACTAGTAGTATATAGTACATATTAGTAGTACTAGTACTTGTACTAGTCCTACTAATACGTACTACTACTCGTACTAGTACTGCACCACAACTAGTAATACACACTAGTAGTACTAGTTGTACTAGTAGTACATACTAGTATGTACTACTAGTACTAGTAAGTATTATTAGTATGTACTACTAGTAGTATTAGTACGTAGTACTAGTACATAGTACTAGTAGTACTAGTATGTAGTACTAGTATTAGTATGTACAACTTGTAGTACATACTTGTACTACTAGTAGTACATACTTGTACGAGTAGTATAATATGTACTACTAGTATTAGTATGTACTACTAGTAGTATGTACTACTAGTATTAGCATGCACTACTAGTAGTATGTACTACTACTATTAGCATGTACTACGAGTAGTATGTACTACTACTATTATTAGTAGTACATACCACCACTACTACTTGTACTTTTACTACAAATATGAACTACTAGTACTAGTGCAAGTCGTATATACTTGTAGTACTAGTACTACTAGTATGTATTACTACTAGTAGTACATAGTACATACTAGTAGTACTAGTACTTGTACTAGTCCTACTAGTACGTACTACTACTCGTACTAGTACTGTACCACAACTAATAGTACATACTAGTAGTACTAGTAGTACATACTAGTATGTACAACTAGTACTAGTAAGTACTACTAGTATGTACTACTAGTAGTATTAGTACGTACTACTAGTAATACTAGTACGTAGTACTAGTAGTACTACTAATAATACTAGTAGTACTAATACGTAGTACTAATACGTAGTACATACTTGTACTACTAGTAGTACATACTTGTATGAGTAGTACTAAAATGCACTACTAGTATTAATATGTACTAGTATTAATATGTACTAGTATTAGTATGTACTACTAGTATTAATATGTAGTACTAGTAATTTGTACTATTAGTATTAGTATGTACTACTAGTAGTATGTACTACTACTATTAGTATGTACTACTAGTAGTATGTACTATTACTATTATTAGTAGTACATACCACTACTACTTGTACTTTTACTACAAATATGTACTACTAGTACTAGTGCAAGTAGTATATACTTGTAGTACTAGTACTACTAGTAGTACATAATACATACTAGTAGTACTAGTACTTGTACTAGTCTTATTAGTACGTACTACTACTCGTACAAGTACCGCACCACAATTAGTAATACATACTAGTAGTATTAATTGTACTAGTAGTACATACATACTAGTATGTACTACTAGTACTAGTAAGTACTACTAGTATGTACTCTTAGTAGTATTAGTACGTACTACTAGTAGTACTGGTACGTAGCACTAGTAGTACTAGTTGTACTAGTACGTAGTACTAGTATGTAGTACTAGTATTAGTATGTACAACTTGTAATACATACTTGTACTACTTGTAATACATACTTGTACTACTAGTAGTACATACTTGTACGAGTAGTACTAGTATGTACTATTAATATTAGTATGTACTACTAGTAGTATGTACTACTAGTACTAGTATGTACTACTAGTAGTACGTAGTAGTACATACTAATAGTAGTAGTACATACCACTACTACTACTTGTACTTTTACTACAAATATGTGCTATTTGAACTAGTGCAAGTAGTATATACTTGTAGTACTAGTATTATTAGTTAGTATTACTACTAGTAGTACATAGTACATACTAGTAGTACTAGTACTTGTACTAGTCCTATTAGTACGTACTATTACTCGTACTAGTACTGCACCACAACTAGTAGTACTAATTGTACTAGTAGTACATACAAGTATGTACTACTAGTACTAGTAAGTATTACTAGTATGTACTACTAGTAGTATTAGTACGTACTACTAGTAGTACTACTACGTTGTACTAATAGTACTAGTATGTAGTATTAATATTAGTATGTACAACTTGTAGTACATACTTGTACTACTAGTAGTACATACTTGTCTGAGTAGTAGTAGTATATACTACTAGTATTTGTATGGACTACTGGTAGTATGTACTACTAATATTAATATGTACTATTAGTAGTATGTACTACAACTATTAATATGTACTACTATTATTAGTAGTACATACCACTACTACTACTTGTACTTTTATTACAAATATATACTACTAATATTAGTGCAAGGAGTATATACTTGTAGTACTAGTACTACTAGTATGTATTACTACTAGTAGTACATAGTACATACTAGTAGTACTAGTACTTGGACTAGTCCTACTTGTACGTACTACTACTCGAACTAGAATTGCACCACAACTAGTAGTACATACTAGTAATAGTAGTTGTACTAGTAGTACAAACTAGTATGTACTACTAGTACTAGTAAGTACTACTAGTATTTACTACTGGTAGTATTAGTACGTACTACTAATAGTACTAGTACGTAGTACTAGTAGTACTAGTATTTAGTACTAGTATTAGTATGTACAACTTGTAGTACATACTTGTACTACTAGTAGTACATACTTGTACGAGTAGTACTCGTATGTACTACTAGTATTAGTATGTACTATTAGTATTAGTATGTACTACTTGTAGTACGTACTACTACTATTAGTATTACTACTGGTAGTATGTACTACTACTATTATTAGTAGTACATACCACTACTACTACTTGTACTTTTACTACAAATATGTACAACTAGTACTAGTGCAAGTAGTATATACTTGTAGTACTAGTACTACTAGTATGTATTACAACTAGTAGTACTAGTACTTATACTAGATCTACTAGTACGTACTACTACTCGTACTAGTACTGCCCCACAACTAGTAGTACATACTAGTATGTACTACTAGTACTAGTAAGTACTATTAGTATGTACTACTGGTAGTATTAGTACGTACTACTAGTAGTACTAGTACGTAGTACTAGTATGTAGTACTAGTATTAATATGTACAACTTGTAGTACATACTTGTACTACTAATAGTACATACTTGTACGAGTAGTATTCGTATGTACTACTAGTATTAGTATGTACTACTACTATTAGTATGTACTACTACTATTAGTATGTACTACTGATAGTATGTACTACTACTATTATTAGTAGTACATACCACTACTACTACTTGTACTTTTACTACAAATATGTACTACTAGTACTAGTGCAAGTAGTATATACTTGTAGTACTAGTACTACTAGTTTGTATTACTACTAGTAGTACATAATACATACTAGTAGTACTAGTCCTACTAGTACGTACTACTACTCGAACTAGTACTGCACCACAACTAGTAGTACATATTAGTAGTACTAGTTGTACTAGTTGTACATACTAGTATGTACTATTAGTACTAGTACGTACTGCTAGTATGTACTACTAGTAGTCATAGTACGTACTACTAATAGTACTAGTACGTAGTACTAGTAGTACTAGTATGTAATACTAGTATTAGTATGTACAACGTGTAGTACATACTTATACTACTAGTAGTACATACTCGTACGAGTAGTACTAGTTTGTACTTCTAGTATTAGTATGTACTACTAGTAGTACATATTAGTACTAATACTAGTAGTACTTACTAGTTCTAGTAGTACATGCATACTAATATCTACTAGTGTTAGTAGTACTTACTAGTACTATTATGCACTACTAGTACTAGTAGTGCATACTAGTACTACTACTAGTAGTACTTATTTGTACTAGTAGTACATACTAGTATGTACTACTAGTACAAACTAGCACTTGTACTACTAATAGTAGTACATTCTAGTAGTACATTCTAATAATACATACAAGCACTGGTGCTAGTACTAGTACGTACAACTGGTGCTAGTATGTACTGCTAGTACTAGTACATACTATTACTAAGTGTACATACTAGTATTACTAGTAGATACTAGTACTTCTACTAGTAGTACTCGTAGTAGTACTAGAACTAGTAGTAGTACAAGTAGAAGTACTGGAACTAGTAGTAGTACAAGTAGAAGTAGTTGTAGTATTAGTGGTACTAGTAGTAGTACATACTAGTAGTACAGACAACTAGTACATACAAGTAGTACAGACACCTACTACATTCAAGAAGTATATACTAGTTGTACATTCTAGTAGTACTAGAATTACTAGCACTAGTAGTACGTACTAGTACTAGTAGTGGTACATAATAGTAGTGCATAATAGTAGTACTAGTAAACTACTTGTACAATTATTAGTACCAGTAGGACGTACTAAGACAAATAGTACAAACTAGTAGTAGTAGAACTAATATGTACTCGTACTAGTAGTACATGTTTGTATGTACTACTAGTAGTACTAGTCTGTACTACTAGTAATAGTAGTACTAATATGTACTAGTACTAGTAGTACATATTAGCATGTACTACTAGTAGTACTAGTCTGTACTACTAGTATTTACTAGTAGTACTACTAATATATTCTAGTTGTATGTACAAGTAGTAGTTCTACAAGTACATACTACTTGTACTACTACTACTAGTACAACTACTACTAGTAGTACTTGCACTAGTAGTAGTAGTACTACTACTAGTGGTTGTTACAAGTACTACTAGTATGTACTACGACAAGTACGTACTACTGCTACTAGTACTAGTAGTAATTACTAAGATGTATACTACTAATACATACTAGTATGTATACTACTAGTACATACTAGTAGTATGTACATACTAGTGTGTATACTACTAGTACATACCAGTAGTATACATACTGGTACATATTAGCACTTGTAGTACATATGAGTATGTATACTACTAATACGTACTAGTACATACTAGTAGTATATATACTAGAACTACTAGTACTAGTACTAGTAGTACTACTAGCATGTACTACTAGTATGTACTACTAGAACTACTAATACTAGTAGTACTTCTAGTATGTACTACTAGAACTACTAGTACTAGTAGTACTACTAGTATGTACTACTCGTACTAGTACGTATTAGTAGTGTAAGTACTAGTACTACTAGTCGTATATAATACTTGTACATATTAGTACTATTACAAGTACTAATACTAGTAATGCATACTAATAGTACATACTAGTATGTACTAGTAGTACCATTAATATATACTAGTAGTAATAATACTAGTACTACTAGTAAAAACTGTTACAAAGACTAGTACTTGTTCGTACTACTAGCACAAACTAGTGGTATATACTAGTAATATTAGTAGTACATACTAGTTCGTACTACTAGCACAAACTAGTAGTACTACTAGTACAACTAGTATGTACTTCTAGTAGTACTCATACTACTAGTACATACTAGTACATGTAGTACGTACTACTACTAGTACCAGTACTTGTAGTATGTACTACTAGTGGTACTAGTAATACATTACTAGTACTATTAGTATGTACTACTAATAGTACTAGTACTAGTACTAATACTACAAGTATATACTAGTACTACAACTACTAGTAGTATATGTTACTAGTAGTACAAACTACAAGTGCATAATACTACTAGTAATATTAGTACTAGCTCTACTACAACTAGTATCTACAACTAGTAGTTGTAGTACTAGTATATACTAGTTGTACTAATTTTGGAACTAGTAGGTACAAGTACTACTAGTAGTAATATACTACTAATACCACTGGTTGTACGTACAACTAGTACTAGTACTACTGTTAGTACTAGTTGTACGTACTTGTACTTGTAGTACATATTAGTGGTACAAGTAATACTAGTACTAGTACTTGTACGAGTAGTACTATTTCTAGTACTACTACATAATTTTAGTACATACTAGGAGTACATACTATTACTACTACCACTAGTACTAGTAGTACATACTACCAATACATAGTACTTTGTATTACAAGAAGTAGTACATACTAGTACAACAAATAGTATGTATTACTAGTAGTGAGTACTAGTATGTACTACTACTAGTACTACTACTTTTATGTACTAGTAGCAGAGTCTTACTAATATGTACTACTATTATGTACTAGTAGTACTACTATTAGTAGAGTATACATTTAGTAGTAGATACTGCTAGTAGTCCGAGTAGTAGTACATACTAGTATGTACTTGTAGTACTACTACTAGTACTACTAGTAGTATTTACTACTACTAGAGGTATTTACTACTACAAGTAGTATTTACTACTACTAGTAGTATTTACTACTAGTAGTATTTACTACTAGTAGTATATAATAATAGTACTAGTAGTAGTAGTATGTACTAATAGTAGTAGAATATACTAGTAGTATGTACTTCAAGTAATAGTAGTACTACTACTAGTAGAATATACTACTAATGGTAGATACTGTTAGTAGTACGAGTAGTAGTACATACTAGTATGTACTTGTAGTACTATTACTAGTACTACTAGTAATATTTACTACTACTAGTAGTATTTACTACTACAAGTAGTATTAACTACTACTAATATATACTAATAGTACTAGTAGTAGTAATATGTACTAGTAGTAGTAGTATATAATAGTAGTATGTACTACAAGTAGTAGTATTATTAGTTTGTAAAAATAGTACTAGTACAAGTAGTACGTAGTAGTAGTAGATGTACTACTAGTACAAGTACTACTACTACTAGTACTACTTATAGTTTATACTATTAGTATATACTACGTACTACTAGTACTAGTACTAGTAGTACGTCCTAGTACTAGTACTAGTAGTTTATACTAGTATGTACTAGTAATACTAGTTTTAGTGGTACTACTAGTACATACTAGTCGTTCTAACTGCTACTAGTACTAGTAATACTGTTTCTACTAGTACTACTAGTATGTACTACTAGTATGCATTACTAGTACTACTAGTATGTACTACTCGTACTCTTAGTATGCATTACTAATAGTACTAGAACTAGTACTACTTGTACAAGTACCAGCACTAGTACTACTAGTATGTACTACTAGAAGTATGTTATTAGATCTAGTACCAGTAGTACTACTACGAGTAGTACTAGTACTTGTAGTACGTACTTGTAATACTACTACTAGTACACATACTAGTACTGCTAGTAATACCAGTACAAGTACTACTAGTATGTACTATTAGTAGAACAATTACTACTGCTCTTATTAGTAGTAGTTGTACGTACTAGTAGTACATATTGGTATGTACCAGTACAACGTACTAGTATGTACAGCTAGTAGTAGTACATACTAGTATGTACTAGTAGTACTACTACTAGTAGTACATACTACTAGAAGTACTAGTTGTAGTACATACTACTAGTAGTAATAGTAGTAGTACATACTAATATGTACGAGTAGCACTACTACTAATAGTACATACTACTAATAGTGCTACTACTATTAGTGTATACTACTAGTAGTACAAGTTGTACGACTACTAGTATTAGTATGTACTACTAGAATGTATTAGTACAGAATATACTACTTCTACAAGTACTATTACTAATAGTACTAATTACAAGTACTAGTACATACTAGTGCTACTACTACTATTATTAGTAGTACATACTACTACTACTACTAGTACTTTTACTACAAATATGTACTACTAGTACTAGTGCAAGTAGTATATACTTGTAGTACTAGTACTACTAGTATGTATTACTACTAGTAGTACATAATACATACTAGTAGTACTAGTACTTGTACTTGTACTAGACCTACTAGTACGTACTACTACTCGTATTAGTACTGCACCACAACTAGTAGTACATACTAGTAGTAGTAGTTGTACTAGTAGTACATACTAGTATGTACTACTAGTACTAGTAAGTACTACTAGTATGTACTACTAGTAGTATTCGTACGTACTACTAGTAGTACTAGTACGTAACTAGTATGTAGTACGTAGTACTAGTATGTAGTACTAGTATTAGTATGTACAACTTGTAGTACATACTTGTACTACTAGTAGTACATACTTGTACGAGTAATTGTAGTATGTACTACTAGTATTAGTATGTACAACTAGTATTATGTACTACTAATATTAGTATGTACTACTAGTAGTGTGTACTACTAGTATTAGTATGTACAACTAGTAGTATATACTACTACTATTAGCATGTACTACTAGTAGTATGTACTACTACTACTTGTACTTTTACTACAAATATGTACTACTAGTACTAGTGCAAGTAGTATATACTTATAAGACTAGTACTACTAGTATGTATTACTACTAGTAGTACATAGTACATACTAGTAGTACTAGTACTTGTACTAGTCCTACTAGTACGTACTACTACTCGTACTGGTACTGCACCACAACTAGTAGTACATACTAGTAGTATTAATTGTACTAGAAGTACGTACTAGTATGTGCTACTAGTACTAGTAAGTACTACTAGTATGTACTACTAGTAGTATTAGTACACACTACTAGTAGTACTAGTACGTAGTACTAGTAGTACTAGTACGTAGTACTAGTAGTACTGGTACGTAGCACTAGTATTAGTATGTACAACTTGTAGTACATACTTGTACTACTAGTAGTACATACTTGTACGAGTAGTACTAGTATGTACTACTAGTATTAGTATGTACTACAAGTAGTATGTACTACAAGTAGTATGTACTACTAGTAGTATGTACTACTAGTACTAGTATGTACTACTAGTAGTATGTACTACTACTATTAGTATGTACTACTACTATTATTAGTAGTACACACCACTACTACTACTTGTAATTTTACTACAAATATGTACTATTAGTACTAGTGCAAGTAGTATATACTTGTAGTACTAGTACTACTAGTATGTATTACTGTTAGTAGTACATAGTACGTACTAGTAGGACTAGTACTAGTAGTACTAGTACTTGTACTAGTCCTACTAGTACGTACTACTACTCGTACTAGTAGTGCACCGAACTAGTAGTACATACTAGTAGTATTAGTTGTACTAGTAGTACATACTAGTATGTACTACTAGTACTAGTAAGTACTACTAGTATGTACTACTAGTAGTATTAGTACGTACTACTAGTAGTACTAATACGTAGTAACAGAAATGCATCAACAGTTTCACTTTCAATAAATGCATAATTAAGTATAATCCGAGTAATTGAAATGCTTATAACACTTTTAACGGCAGTACATAATTTAAAGGATTTCATAAAATACCCTACTGGCGTCCCAAGTAGGTCACCGATATACCCCGTCAGCGTTCTGATGGGTCCACTTAATCCCTATCGGCGTCCCAGATAGGTCCACTTAATCCCTGCAGGTCCACTTATACCTCACCGACGTACCGGATGAGTCCACTTAATCCCTACCGACGTCCCAGATAGGTCCACTTATACCTCACCGGCGAACCGGATGAGTCCACTTGCATACTTAAATTATTTCTAAATCTCTTTAAACATTCGAAAGCAGCAATATACTAGTACTACTAGTACGTACTAATACTACTCCTATTAGTACGTACTAGTACATGCTTTTAGTACATACTTCTAGTACTACTACTATTAGTATTAGTAGTGCTAGTACTACTTGTAGTACTAGTAATAGTACTACAAGTTTGTACTACAACTCGTACATACTACTACGAGTACATACTAGGTACATATTACTAGTACATATTATTATGTACTACTAGTAAATACTATTAGTACAAGTAGTATGTACTAGTAGTATGTATTACTAGTAGTACTAGTATTAGTTGTACTAGTACTAGTACATACTAGTAGTATATACTAATAGTACATACTACTAGTATTAGTAGTACATACTATTATGGACTACTAATATGTACTACTAATAGTACTCGAACTAGTACTACTAGAACTACTATTACTAGTACTGGTGCTAGTACTATTAGTACTACTACGTACAACTAGTACTAGTACTCGTAGTACTTTCTACTAGTAGTACATACTACCAGTAGTACTAGTAGTACATTACTAGTACTAGTACTACTAATCTATACTATTAGAACTAATAATATGTTCTACTAGTGGTACTAGTATGTAATAGTACTTGTATGTACTACTACTTGTAGTGTAAGTACTAGTAGTACTAGTATGTATTAGTAGTAATAGTACTAGAAATAGTACTGATAGTCCTAGTTTTAGTAATACTAGTACTAGTACGTACTAGTATTACTAGTTGTACTAATACTACTAGTGGTACTAGTAGTTGTGCTAGTACTACTAGTACTATTATTATGTATTGCTAGTAGTACTAGTACTACTAGTATGTACAAGTAGTATATACTAGTACTAGTAATACTAGTAGTACATCATTGTAGAACATACTAGTACTACTAGTATGTACTACTAGTACTAGTATGTACAACTAGTACTAGTACCTCTAGAACTAGTATGTACTAGTATTAGTATGTATTATGTAGTACTAGTATGTACTAGTATTAGTATGTAATATGTAGTACTAGTAAGTACTTAGTAGTACAAGTATGTAATAGTATTTGTACTAGTACTACATACTAGAATGTAGTACTAGTACTAGTAGTATGTAAGACTACTAGTACTACTACTAATAGTGCATATGTACTTGTACTACATACTTGTATGCAGTACTAGTAATACTAGTATAGTAATAATGCCACTATTAATACTACTATAATGGAACTACTATTACAAATAGCAGTAGTACTAATAATATTAGTAACACTAATATTAATAATTTAGTACTACTAATACTATTGTGGCAGTACTATTACTACAAGTAGTAATATTACTATTAGTATTATTAGTAATAGTACTGAGTAGTACTATTAGTATTATTAGTAATAGTACTGAGTAGTACTATTAGTACATACTAGTAATTGTACTAATACAAGTAGTATGACTATTAGTAATAGTATTACTAATAGTAGTACTACTTATAGCAGTAATAATAGTATTAGTAATGCTAATAGTAGTACTACTCGTACATATAAACACATGTACTAGTACACATATGGTAGTACTATTACTACTAGTACTAGTACTACTAGAAGTACATTACTAATACTACTAGTATGTACTACTAGTTTGTACTAGTATATACTACTAGTATGCATTGCTAGTATGTACTACTAGTACTACTATAAGTATGTACTACTAGTACTACTATAAGTATGTACTAGTGTACAAACTAGTACTAGTTCTAGTACTAGTATGTACTAGTAGTATTAATACTAGTACTAGTAGTACATACTAGTATGTACTAGTAGTAGTGGAAGTATTATGTGCTAGTAGTAGTAGATACTAGTTGTAGTAGTGCTAGTACTACTAGAATTACTAGTACTACTATTACTAGTAGATTATGCACTTGTAGTTTGTACTACTAGTAGCATGTACTACTAATAGTTGTAGTACTAGTATATACTTGTAGTACTAGTACTAGTACTAGTACTAGTACTATTAGTTGTACTACTAATAGTATTAGTAATGTACTACTAGTACCACTAGTAGTATGTACTACAAGTACTGGTACTAGTAGTAATACGTATGTACTAGTAGTACGAGTACTACTAGAAGTACTTACTACTTGTACTAGTATGTACTAGTAGTACGAGTACTACTAGAAGTACATACTAGTAGTACTGGTAGTACATACTACTAGTATGTACTACTAATATTATCAGTATATACTACTAGTTTGTGCTAGTACCAACAAGTACTAGTCTTTGTACTAGTTTTTACTAGTAGTACTAGTATTATTACTACTAGTACATACTAGTGTGTACTAGTATGTTTGTACTAGTAATACTACTAATATGCACTACTAGTATTAGTATTAGTAGTAATACTAGTTTGTACAAGTAGTATATACGACTAGTAGTACTAGTACTTACACGACTAATACGTACTAGTACGAGTAGTACATACTAGTAGTACTAGTAGTTCTAGTAGTACATACTAGTAGTACTAGTATTAGAAATGTTTTATTAGTACAACTAGTAGTATGTACTACTAATACTAGTAGTACATATTAGCAGTACATACTAGGAGCACTAGCACTAGTACTTGTACTAGTAGTACATGTTCCAGTATCACTAGTAGCACATATTAGTAATACTAGTAGTACATACTAGTATGTACTAGTATTAATACATACTTATACTACTACTACTAATACTACTAGTAGTACATATTACAAGTACATACTAGTGCTACTAGTAATACATACTAGTACTAATAGTACATACTAGTACTATATCTACTAGTATGTATTAGTACTATTATTACTTGTAGTATATACTATTAGTAGTAGTACGACTAGTACATACTAGTATGTACCACTGCTTGTGCTACTAGTAGTATATGGGACTAGTACATACCATTACCAGTAATAGTACTATTAGTACATACTAGTATGTACTACTACTAGTACTACTAGTAGTACATACTACTAGTTGTACTATTACTAGTAATAGTATGCACTAGTAGTATGTACTACTAGAATGTACTACTACTACTTGTACTAATATGTACTTATAGTACTAATACTAGAAGTAGTAGTACATACTACTACTAGTAGTAGTACTAGTATGTACTAGCAGCATGTACTACAAGTACAACTAGTATATACAACTAGTATGTAGTAGTAGTATAAACTAGTACTAGTATGTACTAGTAGTACTAGTAGTACTAGTGTACTAGTAGTATTAGTATTAGTACTACTAGTACATATAAGTACTAGTACTAGTAGTACATACTACTTCTACTTATATTAGTACTAGTAGTACATACCAGTAGTACATACTAGTATGTACTACTAGTACTACTAGTATGTAGTACTAGTACTAGTATACACTACTAGTACTTGTACTACTAATGGTGCATACTAGTTGCACATACTAGTAGCTCTAGTAGTACATACTAGTAGTACTAGTGCTAGTACTAATAATGTACTACTAGTAGTATTAGTTCCAGTACTACTAGTAGCACTTACTAGTAGTAGTAGTAGCACATACTAGTACTTCTACTACTAGTACATACTAGTACTACTACTACTAGTACTAGTAGTACATACTGTACTAGTACTAGTACTAGTAGTACATACTGTACTAGTACTAGTACTACTAATACATACTTGTACTACTACAATTAGTACTACTCATAGTACATACAACTAGTACTACTGCACTAGTAGTACATACTAGTATGGATACTACTGGTACATACTAGTATGTATACTACTAGTATGGATACTACTAATACATACTATTATGAATACTACTAGTATGTATTAGTATGTACTAGTACGTACTAGTAGTATATATACTCCTATATACTACAAGTGCTAGTATGTACCAGTATGTATACTACTGGCATGTACTAGTAGTATACGTACTAGTATGTACATACTACTAGTATGTACTAGTAGTATACATACTAGTATGTACTGGTAGTATACGTACTAGTATTTACTATTAGTACTAGTAGCAGTAGTAGTAGTATGTACTATTCGTAGTACATACTAGTAGTACTTGTAACAACTACTACTAATAGTACTACTACTACTAGTGCAAGTACTACTAGTAGTAGTTGTACTAGTAGTAGAAGTACAAGTAGTATGTACTCGTAGAACTATTACTAGTACATACAACTAAAACATACTAGTAGTACTAGTAATAAATACTAATAGTACAGACTAGTACTACTAATAGTACATACTAATATGTACTACTAGTACCAGTACATATTAGTACTACTACTACTAATAGTACAGACTAGTACTACTAGTAGTACAGACTAGTACTACTAGTAGTACAGACTAGTACTACTAGTAGTACAGACTAGTACTACTAGTAGTACAGACTAGTACTACTAGTAGTACATACTAGTACTACTAGTAGTACATACTAGTACTACTAGTAGTATAGTAGTACTAGTATGTACTACTAGTATTAGTACATATTAGTACTACTACTACTAGTAATACTAGTACTAGTATTACTAACAGTACATACTAGTATGTACTACTAGTACTAGTAGTAGTAGTACTAGTATGTACTAATAGTACTAGTACTTACTAATATTAGTAGTAGTAGTACTAGTACGTAATAGTACTTTTACTACTAGTACTACTACTAGTATGTACTATTTGTCTTAGTACGTCCTACTGGTACTACTAATAGTACAAGTAGTTTACTAGTACTACTAGTATGCACTACTAATATGTACCACTACTAGTACTAGTATGTATTACTAGTGCTAATAGTTCTAGTACTACTAGAATGTACAACTAGTATATACCTCTTGTATGTAATAGTTGTTTGTACTACTAGTATGTATTAGTTGTCTGTACTACTAATACTACAAGTACTTCTACTTGTACTACTACTAGTACTAGTAGTACAAGTGCTACTAATAGAAGTACTAGTATCTACGAGTAATAATAGTATATAATACTAGTAGTAGTACGTACTAGTACTAGCAGTACATACTAGTAGTAGTTGTACGTACTAGTACTAGCACTAGTGCTTGTATGTACTACTAGAATGTACTACTAGTAGTACATACTAATAGTAGTGCAAGTGCTAGTTTGTACTAGCAGTACATACTAGTATGTACTACTAGTACAAATAAGTACTACTAGTAGTAGTACTAGTATGTACTACTAGTACTGGTAAGTACTATTAGTACTAATACTAGTATGTACTACTAGTATTAATACTAGTATGTACTACTAGTAGTACATGTATGTACTACTAAAACTTGTAAATACTATTAGTATTAGTACTAATATGTACTACTAGTAGTACATACTAGTGGTACTTACTAGTACTAGTAGTACATACTAGTATGTACTACTAGTACAACTAGTACTACTCGTATGTATTACTAGTTGTGGTACAGTACTAGTACTAGTAGTAGTACGTACTATGTATTACTAATAGTAATATATACTAGTAATACTAGTACTACAAGTATATACTACTTGTATTAGTGCTAGTACTACTAGTACTTGTAGTACATATTTGTAGTAAAAGTACTATTAGTAGTAGTATGTACTACTAATAATAGTAGTAGTAGTACTAGTATGTACTAGTATTACTAATACAGTATTACTAGTAGTACATACTAGTAGTACTAGCAGTACTACTTGTACATACTAATATGTACTACTACTACGAGTATGTACTACCAGTAGAACTAGTACTAGTACATACTAGTACAACTACTACTAGTACATGTAGTACATACTACTACTACAAGTACTAGTCGTACATAATAGTATGTACTAGTCGTAGGTACTAGTAGTACATACTAGTTTGTACTACTAATTTAAGTAGTTCAACTAGTGCGTACTACTAGTAGTAGTACATGTACTTCTACTACTAGTACGTACTACTTGTAGTAGTACGTACTAGTAGGACTAGTAGTACTAATAGTACAACTTGTAGTACTAATAAATACTAGTACAAGTACTACTAGTAGTACGTACAAGTAGTACTAATACTAGTAGTACGTACTAGTATGTACTAGTAAGTGATACTAATATTAGTAGTAATAGTATGTACTACTAGGACTAGTAGTAGTAGCATGTACTACTAGTACTAATAGTAGTATGTACTAGTAGTACTAGTATTACCAGTAGTACATACTAGCACTACTTACTTGTATGTACTACTAGTTCTAGTAGTAGTGGTACTATTATGTTCTACCAGTATGTACTACTAGTACTAGTACTAGTAAAAGTACTACTACTAGTTGTACATTCTAGTAGTACTAATAGTACAACTTGTAATACTAACAAATACTACTGGTAGTAGTACTAGTACAAGTACTACTAGTAGTAGTACTAGTACAAGTACTACTAGTAGTACGTACTAGTAGTACGTACAAGTAGTATTAGTACTAGTAGTACGTACTAGTATGTAATACTTATACTAGTAGTAGTATGTACTACTAGTACTAGTAGTAGTTGTATGTACTACTAGTATTAATACTAGTAGTAGTAGTAGTATGTACTACTAGTACTAGTAGTAATAGTAGTATGTACTACTAGTATTAGTAGTAGTAGTAGTAGTATGTACTACTACTACTAGTAGTAGTATGTACTAGTAGTACTAGTATTACCAGTAGTACATACTAGCAGTACTTACTTGTATGTACTACTAGTTCTAGTAGTAGTGGTACTATTATGTTCTACTAGTACTAGTACTATTAGTAGTACTAGTACTAGTAAAAGTACTACTACTAGTTGTACATTCTAGTAGTACATACTAGTATGTACTAGTTGTATGTACTAGTAGTTGTAAGAGTAGTAATATGTACTAGAAGTATGTACTATTAAAACTAGTAGTTGTTGTACTAGTATGTACTAGTAGTATTATTACTAATACTACATGAAGTACAAACTAATATGTACTACTAGTACTATTAGTATATACTATTTGTATATACTAGTAGTACAAACTAGTACTAGTAGTACATACTCGTACATACTAGTTGTACTAGTTGTACATACTAGTATGTACTACTAGTACTTATAGTAGTAGTAGAATTATGTACTAGTAGTTGTACATACTAGGAATGCTAATACTTGTACTACCAGCAGTTCAAGTAGTACTAGTATTAGTAGTAGTATGTACTAGCAATATGTGCTACTAGTACTAGTACTTCTAGTACTAGTAGTTGGAGTACTGGTATGTACTAGTAGTATGCACTACTAGTACTTGCAATACTAATACGTACTAGTACTAGTAGTTGTAGTACTAGTACTTGTGCTACTAGTAGTACATACTAGTAGTATTAGTGCTAGTACTAGTAGCACTACTACTAGTATGTACTATTAGTACTACTACTAGTATGTATTATTAGTACTAGTACTACTACTAGTATGTACTACTAGTACTAGTACTACTACTAATACTAGTAGTAGTTAAAAGAATAAATAGAGGTACTTTTTTATAATAAAAAATAAAATAAGGTAAGTAAAAATAATTTCAAAATTTTTGTAAAAATAAATAAATTGAGGTACCCTTGGTAATTAAAAAACAAAAAACATGTATTTTTTATATAAAACTAAAATGGGTTACCTTTCTAGTAATAAAAAAGAAGATGAGGTAAAGGAAAATAATTTGGGGCATTTTTTGGTTAAAAAATAAATTGGGGTATTTTTTTTGTCACAAAAAATAAAATGAGGGAAAGAACAATGAAAATAATTTGATGTATTTATTGTGAAAAATAAATTAGTGTGCTCATTTTTGTAATAAAAAATAAAATGAGGTAAGAAAAAATAATTTGCGTTATTTTTTGATAAAAAATAAATTGAGATACTTTTTTTTATAAATTGAGGTATTTTTCGTTTGAATAATAGATTGAGGTACTTTTTTGTAATAAAGCATATAATGAGGTAAAGAAAAATAATTTATGGAATTATTTGGCAAAAAATTAGTTGAGGTTATTTATTGAAATAAAGAATAAAAATAAGGTAAAGAAAAAAATTTGAGGTGTTTTATGCTAAAATAAATAAATTGAAGTACGTTTGGCAAATCAGAATAAACTGAGGTATTTTTCGTTTACAAATAAATTGAGGAATTATTTGGTAATAAAAAATAAAATGAGATAAAAATAATAATTTGAGGTATTTTTTGGTACAAAAAAAAAATTGAGGTAATTTTGGGAAATAAAAAATAGCATCAGGTAAAGAAAAATATAATGATGTATTTTTTTTGGTAAAAAACAAAATCAGTAACATTTTGGAAATTAAAATAAATTGAGGTTTTTTATTTTGTAAACAAATCGGTTGAGGTAGTTTTGGTAATAAAAAATAAAATTAGGTTAAAAAAAAATATTTTGATGTATTTTTTGTTAAAAACAAATTGAGGTGGCTAATGGTAATAAAAAATAAAATGGGATAAGGAAAAATAATTTGATGGTCAAATAATAAATTGAGGTAAATTTTGAAAATTAAAATAAACTAAGATATTTTTATTTTTAAAAATAAATTGAACTACTTTTCGGTAAAAATAATAAACAAATATGGAAAAGAAAAGTAATTTGAGGTACTCTCCGGTAATTAAAATAAACTAAGGCGTTTGTTGGTAAAAAAATAAATTGAGGTACTCTTTGGTAATTAAAATAAACCAAGCTACTTTTTGGTGATCGAAAATAAAAATGAGGTAAAGAAAAATAGTTTGAGTTGTATTTTGGTAAGAAAAAAAAAATAAGGTAATGAAAATTAATTTGAAGTATGTTTAGTAAAAATAAATAAATCGAAGTGTATTTTGGTAATAAAAAATAAAATGACATAAGGAAAAATAATGTGAGGTGTTTTTCGTAAAAAATAAATTGCTACTTTTTTGTCATTAACAATAAACTGAGGTATATTTCGTTTGAAAAATTAATTGAGGTCCCTCTATGTAATAAAAAATAAAGTGAGGTATAGAAAAATAATTTGTGGTATTTTTACATAAAAAATAAGTTGAGGTTAGTTTTTGAAATAAGAAAACAGTTAGGTAAAGAAAAATAATTAAAGGTATTTTTAGTTAAAGAAATAAATTGAGGTACTTTGGGCAAATTAGAATAAACAGAGGTATTTTTTTGTTTGAAAAACAAATTGAGGAATTATTCGGAAATAAAGAATAAAATGAGGAAAAAAAAAAATTTGATGTACTTTTGGAAAATAAAAAATAGTATAAGGTAAATAAAAATATAATGAGGTATTTTTTATGAAAAAAAGAAATCTAGAAACTTTTTGCTAATAAAAAATAAAACTAGTTAAAGGAAACTAATTTGAGGTAATTTTTTGTTAAAAGAATAAATAGAGGTAGTTCTTGGTAATAAAAAATAAAATAAGGTAAATAAAAATAATTTGAGGATTTCTATAAAAATAAATAAATTGAGATACCCTTTGGTAATTAAAAAAAAACTCAGGTATTTTTTATATAAAACTAAAATTGGTTACCTTTTTGGTAATAGAAAACAAGACGAGGTAAAGGAAAATAATTTTAGGTATTTTTTGGTTAAAAAATAAATTAGGGTATTTTTTTTGTAACAGAACATAAAATGAGGTAAAGAACAATGAAATTAATTTGATGTATTTAATGTGAAAAAAAATAAATTGGTCTGCACTTTTTTTTAATAAACAATAAAATGAGGTACGAAAAAATAATTTGCGGTATTTTTTGATAAAAAATAAATGGAGATACTTTTTGGTAACAAAAAATAAACTGAGGTATTTTTTGTTTGAATAATAAATTGAGGCACTTTTTTGCAATAAAACATAAAATGAGGTAATGAAAAAAAATTTGTGCTATTATTTGGTAAAAAATAAGTTGAGGTTATTTATTGAAATTAAAAAAAATGAGGTAAAGAAAAAAAATTTGAGATGTTTTCTCATAAAATAAATAAATTGAGGTACGTTTGGCAAATCAGTTGAAAATCGGTTGAGGTATTTTTGGTAATAAAAAATAAAATTAGGTTAAAAAAAAAAATTTGACATATTTTTATTTAAAAACAAATTGAGGTGTCTAATGATCATAAAAAATTAAATGGGGTAAGCAAAAATAATTTGATTGTCAAATAATAAATTGAGATAAATTTTTTAAATTAAAATAAACTGATATATTTTTCTTTTTAAAAATAAATTGAGCTACTTTTTGGTAAAAATAATAATTAAATATGGTAAAGAAAAGTAATTTGAGGTATTTGGTTAAAAAAATAATTCGAGGTACTCTTTGGTAATTAAAATAAACTAAGTTGCCTTTAGGTAAAAAAAAATAAATTTGAGGTACTCTATTGTAATTATAATAAACCGTGGTACTTTTTGGTTACCAAAAAAAAAATGAGATAAGAAAAAATAATTTATATATTTTTTTAGTAAAAAATTAATCGAGGTGTTTTTTGGTAATAAAAAATAAAATGACGTAAGAAAAATTAATGTGAGGTTTGTTTTGGTAAAAAATAAATTACTACTTTTTGATAATTAAAAATAAACAGAGGTATTTTTCGTTTGAAAAATACATTGTGGTGGCCTCTTTGTAATAAAAATAAAATGAGTATAGAAAAATAATTTATGGTATTTTTAGTCAGAAAATAAGTTGAGGTTATTTTTCAAAATAAAAAAACAATCAGGTAAAGAAAAATATTTAGAGGTATTTTTTGCTAAAATAGTAAATTGAGGTACTTTCACAAATTAGAATAAACTGCTGTATTATTCGTTTGAAAATTAAATTGCGGAATTATTTGGAAATAAATAATAAAATGAGGCAAAAAAAATCATTTGAGGTACTTTTGGAAAATAAACAATAATATCAAGTAAAAAAAAATATAATGAGGTTTTTTTGATGAAAAAAATAAATCTAGGAGCTTTTTGGTGTTTTATGCTAAAAAAGCATTTGAGGTGTTTTATGCTAAAATAAATCAATTGAGGTACGTTTGCCAAATCATTTGAAAATCGGTTGAGGTGTTTTAGGTAATAAAAATAAAATTAGGTTAAAAAAAAATATTTTCATATATTTTTTGTTAAAAACAAATTGAGGTGCCTAATTGTAATAAAAAAGAAAGTGGGGTAAGGAAAAATAATTTGATGGTCAAATAATAAATTGAGGTAAATTTTGGAAATTAAAATAAATTGAGATATTTTTCTTTTTAAAAATAGATTGAGCTACTTTTTGGTAAAAATAATAATTAAATATGGTAAAGAAACGTAATTTGAGGTATTTGGTTAACAAAAGAATTCGAGGTACTCTTTGGTAATTAAAATTAACTGAGGTACTTTTAGGTAAAAATAAATAAATTGAGGTACTCTATTGTAACTATAATAAACTGGGGTACTTTTTGGTTACCAAAAAAAAAATAAGGTGAGGAAAATTAATTTGAGTTATTTATTGGTAAGAAAATGAGGTAAAGAAAAATAATTTGATATTGTTTTGGTAAAAAAAATTAATCGGTGTGCGTTTCGGTAATAAAAAATAAAATGACCTAAGAAAAAGTAATGTGAGGTTATTTTTTGTAAATAATAAAATGCTACTTTTTCGTAATTAAAAATAAACAGAGGTATTTTTCGTTTGAAAAATAAATTGTGGTGGCCTCTTTGTAATAAAAAATAAAAGGAGGTATAGAAATTTAATTTTTTGGTATTTTTCCGTCAAAAAATAAGTTGAGGTTATATTTTGAAATAAAAAAAAAAGGTAAAGAAAAATAATTAGAGGTATTTTTTGCTAAAGACAGAAATTTGACGTACTTTTGCAAATTAGAATAAACTGTGGTATTATTCGTTTGAAAATTAAATTGAGGAATTATTTGGAAATAAATAATAAAATGAAGAAAAAAAACTTTTTAAGGTACTTTTGGGAAATAAAAAATAATATCAGGTAAAGAAAAA
The DNA here is from genome assembly GCF_054954075.1 of Amborella trichopoda. NCBI lineage: Eukaryota > Viridiplantae > Streptophyta > Magnoliopsida > Amborellales > Amborellaceae > Amborella > Amborella trichopoda. Next base: position 34,886,134 of record NC_142338.1, read on the forward strand.
TATAATGAGGTTTTTTTGATGAAAAAAATAAATCGAGGAACTTTTTGGTAATAAAAAATAAAACTAGTTAAAATAAACTAATTGAAGGTAACTTTTTGTTGAAAGAATAAATAGAGGTACATTTTTTAAATATAAAATAAACTAAGGTAAAGAAAAATAATTTGAAGATTTTTGTAAAAACAAATAAATTGAGGTAACTTTTAGTAATTAAAAAAAAACTCGAGAATTTTTTATATAGAAAAAAAGTGGGTAACCTTTCCAGCAATAAAAAACATAATGAGGTAAAGGAAAATAATTTGAGGTATTTTTTGGTTAAAATATAAATTGAAGTATTTTTTTTTAAATGAAAATAAAATGAGGTCAAGTAAAATAAAAAACATTTGATGTATTTGTTGTGAAAGAAAAAAACTGGTGTGCTCTTTTTGTAATAAAAAAAAAAAATGAGGTAAGAAAAAATAATTTGCGGTATTTTTTGATAAAAATAAATTGAGATACTTTTTGGTGAGGTATTTTTCGCTTGAATAATAGCAATATTGAGATACTTTTTTGCAATAAAACAAAAATGAGGTAATGAAAAATAAATTTTTCTATTATTTAGTAAAGAATATGTCAAGGTTATTTACTGAAATAAAAAATAAAAATGAAGTATAAAAAAAAAATTTGAGGTGTTTTATGCTAAAATAAATAAATTGAGGTACGTTTGGAAAATCAATTGAAAATTCGGTTGAGGTATTTTTGGTAGTAAAAAATAAAATTAAGTTAAAAAAAATATTTTGATATATATTTTGTTAAAAACAAATTGAGGTGCCTAATTCTAATAAAAAATAAAATGGGGTAAGGAAAATAATTTGATGGTCAAATAATAAATTGAGGTAGATTTTGGAAATTAAAATAAACTGAGATATTTTACTTTTTAAAAATAAATTGAGCTACTTTTCAGTAAAAATAATAACTAAATATGGTAAGGAAAAGTAATTTGAGGCATTTGGTTAAAAAAACGAATTCGAGGTACTCATCAGAAATTAAAATAAATTGAGATGCTTTTAGGTAAAAAATAAATAAATTGAGGTACTCTTTTATATTTATAATAAACTGTGGCACTTTTTGGCTACCGAAAACAAAAATGAGGTAAGGAAAAATAAATGGAGTTATTTATTGGTAAGAAAAAGTAAAATGAGGTAAAGAAAAATAATTTGATATTTTTTTAGAAAAATAAATTTATCGAGGTGTGTTATGGTAATAAAAAATAAAGTGACCTAGAAAAAAATAATGTGAGGTTATTTTTTGTAAAAAATAAATTGCTACTTTTTGGTAATTAAAAATAAACTGAGGTATTTTTCGAATGAAAAATAAATTATGGTGGCCTCTTTGTAATAAAAAATAAAATGAGGTATAGAAAAATAATTTGTACAATTTTTCCGTAAAAAAATAAGTTGAGGTTATTTTTTGAAATAAAAAAACAATCAGGTAAAGAAAAATATATAGAGGTATTTTTTGCTAAAGAAATAAATTGACGTACTTTTGCAAATTACAATAAACTGCGATATTATTCGTTTGAAAATTAAATTGAGGAATTATTTGGAAATAAATAATAAAATGAGGCAAAAAAAATCATTTGAGGAACGTTTGGGAAATAAACAATAATATCTGGTAAAGAAAAATATAATGAGGTTTTTTTGATGAAAAAAATAAATCGAGGAACGTTTTGGTGTTTTATGCTAAAAAAACATTAAGGTGTTTTATGCTAAAATAAATCAATTGATGTACGTTTGCCAAATCAAATTGAAAATCGGTTGAGGTGTTTTAGGTAATAAACAATAAAATTAGTTTTAAAAAAAATATTTTCATATATTTTTTGTTAAAAGCAAATTGAGGTGCCTAATTGTAACAAAAAATAAAGTGGGGTAAGGAAAAATAATTTGAAGGTCAAATAATAAATTGAGGTAAATTTTGGAAAGTAAAATAAACTGAGATATTTTTCTTCTTAAAAATAAATTGAGCTACTTTTCAGTAAAAATAATAACTAAATATGGTAAGGAAAAGTAATTTGAGGTATTTGATTAAAAAAACGAATTCGAGGTACTCATCAAAAATTAAAATAAACTGAGGTGCTTTTAGGTAAAAAATAAATAAATTGAGGTACGCTTTAGTAATTATAATAAACTGTGGTACCTTTTGGTTACCGAAAAAAAAAATGAGGTAAGGAAAATTAATTTGAGTTATTTATTGGTAAAAAAGTAAAATGAGGTAAAGAAAAATAATTTAATATTTTTTAGAAAAATACTTTTTATCGAGGTGAGTTATGGTAATAAAAAATAATGTGACCTAAGAAAAAATAATCTGAGGTTATTTTTTGTAAAAAATAAATTGCTACTTTTGGGTAATTAAAAATAAACAGAGTTATTTTTCGAATGAAAAATAAGTTGTGGTGGCCTCTTTGTAATAAAAAATAAAATGAGGTATAGAAAAATATTTTGTGGTATTTTTCAGTCAAAAAATAAGTTGAGGTTATTTTTTGAAATAAAAAAACAATCATGTAAAGAAAAATATTTAGAGGTATTTTTTGCTAAAGAAATAAATTGCCGTACTTTTGCAAATTAGAATAAACTGCGGTATTATTCTTTTGAAAATTAAATTGAGGAATTATTTGGAAATAAATAATAAAATGAGGAAAAAAAAATCGTTTTAGGTACTTTTGGGAAATAAACAATAATATCAGGTAAAGAAAAATATAATGAGGTTTTTTTGATGAAAATAATAAATCGAAGAACTTTTTGGTGTTTTATGCTAAAATAAATCAATTGAGGTACGTTTGGCAAATCAATTGAAAGTCGGTTTAGGTGTTTTAGGTAATAAAAAATAAAATTAGGTTAAAAAAAATATTTTCATATATTTTTTGTTAAAAACAAATTGAGGTGCCTAATTGTAATAAAAAATAAAGTGGGATAAGGAAAAATAATTTGATGGTCAAATAATAAATTGAAGTAAATTTTGGAAATTAAAATAAACTGAGATATTTTTCTTTTTAAAAATAAATTGAGCTACCTTTCAGTAAAAATAATAATTAAATATGGTAAGGAAAAGTAATTTAAGGTATTTGGTTAAAAAAACAAATTTGAGGTACTCATCGGTAATTAAAATAAACTGAGGTGCTTTTAGGTAAAAAATAAATCAATTGAGGAACACTTTAGTAATTATAATAAACTGTGGTACGTTTTGGTGTCCGAAAACAAAAATGAGGTAAGGAAACTTAATTTGAGTTATTTATTGGTAAGAAAAAGTAAAATGAGGTAAAGAAAAATAACTTGATATTTTTTAGAAAAATGTTTTTTATCGAGGTGCGTTATGGTAATAAAAAATAAAGTGACCTAAGAAAAAAAGTTTTGTAAAAAATAAATTGCTACTTTTTGGTAATTAAAAATTAAAATAGATATTTTTCGAATTAAAAATAAATTGTGGTGGCCTCTTTGTAATAAAAAATTAAATGAGGTATAGAAAAATAATTTGTGGTATTTTTCCGTCAAAAAATAAGTTGAGGTTTTTTTTTGAAATAAAAAAAAATCAAGTAAAAAAATATATTTAGAGGTATTTGTCGCTAAAGAAATAAATTGACGTACTTTTGCAAATTAGAATAAACTGTGGTATTATTTGTTTGAAAATTAAATTGACGACTTATTTGGAAATAAATAATAAAAAGAGTCAAAAAAAATCATTTGAGGTACTTTTGGGAAATAAACAATAATATCAAGTTAAAAAAAATATAATGAGGTTTTTTTGATGAAAAACATAAATCGAGGAACTTTTTGGTGTTTTATGCTAAAAAACCATTTGAGGTGTTTTATGCTAAAATAAATCAATTGAGGTACATTTGCCAAATCAATTGAAAATCGGTTGAGATGTTTTACGTAATAAAAAATAAAATTAGGTTAAAACCCATTGTTTTTTTATATTTTTGGTTAAAAACAAATTGAGGTGCCTAATTGTAACAAAAAATAAAGTGGGGTAAGGAAAAATAATTTGATGGTCAAATAATGAGGTAAATTTTAGAAATTAAAATAAACTGAGATATTTTTCTTTTTAAAAATAAATTGAGCTACTTTTCGGTAAAAATAATAATTAAATATGGTAAGGAAAAGTAATTTGAGATATTTGGTTAAAAAAACGAATTCGAGGTACTCATCGGTAATTAAAATAAACTGAGGTGCTTTTAGGTAAAAAATAAATAAATTGAGGTACTCTTTCATAATTATAATAAACTGTGGTACTTTTTGGTTACCGAAAAACAAAAATGAGGTAAGTAAAATTAATTTGAGTTATTTATTGGTAAGAAAAAGTAAAATGAAGTAAAGAAAAATAATTTGATATTTTTTTAGAAAAATGTTTTTTATCGAGGTGCGCTATGGTAATAAAAAATAAAGTGACCGAATAAAAAAATAATGTGAGGTCACTTTTTGTAAAAAAATAAATTGCTACTTTTTGGTAATTAAAAATAAACAGAGGTATTTTTCGAATGAAAAATAAATTGTGGTGGCCTCTTTGTAATAAAAAATAAAATGAGGTATAAAAAAATAATTTGTGGTATTTTTCCGTCAAAAAAAAAGTTGAGGTTATTTTTTGAAATAAAAAAAAATCAGGTAAAGAAAAATACTTTGAGGTATTTTTTGCTAAAGAAATAAATTGACGTACTTTTGCAAACTAGAATAAACTGCGGTATTATTCGTTTGAAAATTAAATTAAGGAATTATTCGGAAATAAATAATAAAATGAGGAAAAAAAAATCATTTGAGGAACTTTTGGGAAATAAACAATAATATCTGATAAAGAAAATATAATGAGGTTTTTTTGATGAAAAAAATAAATCGAGGTATTTTTTGGTGTTTTATTGCTAAAAAAACATTTCAGGTGTTTTATGCTAAAATAAATCAATTGAGGTACGTTTGCCAAATCAATTGAAAATCGGTTGAGGTGTTTTAGGTAATAAAAAATAAAATTAGGTTAAAAAACAATATTTTCATATATTTTATGTTAAAAACAAATTGAGGTGCCTAATTGTAATAAAAAATATAGCGGGGCAAGGAAAAATAATTTGATGGTCAAATAATAAATTGAAGTAAATTTTGGAAATTAAAATAAACTGAGATATTTTTCTTTTTAAAAATAAATTGAGCTACTTTTCAGTAAAAATAATAATTAAATATGGTAAGGAAAAGTAATTTGAGGTATTTGGTTAAAAAAACGAATTCGAAGTACTCATCGGTAATTAAAATAAACTGAGGTGCTTTTAGGTAAAAAATAAATAAATTGAGGTTTACTTTAGTAATTATAACAAACTGTGGTACTTTTTGGTTACCGAAAAAAAAATGAGGTAAGGAAAATTATTTGAGTTACTTATTGGTAAGAAAAAGTAAAATGAGGTAAAGAAAAATAATTTGATATTTATTTAGAAAAATATTTTTATCGAGGTGCATTATGGTAATAAAAATTAAGTGACCTAAAAAAAATAATGTGAGGTTATTGTTAGTAAAAAATAAATTGCTACTTTTTGGTAATTAAAAATAAACAGATGTATTTTTCGAATGAAAAATAAGTTGTGGTGGCCTCTTTGTAATAATAAATAAAATGAGGTATAGAAAAATAATTTGTGGTATTTTTCCATCAAAAAATAAGTTGAGGTTATTTTTTGAAATAAAAAAACAATCATGTAAAGAAAAATATTTAGAGGTATTTTTTGCTAAAGAAATAAATTGCCGTACTTTTGCAAATTAGAATAAACTGCGGTATTATTCGTTTGAAAATTAAATTGAGGAATTATTTGGAAATAAATAATAAAATGAGGAAAAAAAAATCGTTTTAGGTACTTTTGGGAAATAAACAATAATATCAGGTAAAGAAAAATATAATGACGTTTTTTTGATGAAAAAAATAAATCGAGGAACTTTTTGGTGTTTTATGCTAAAAAAAACATTTGAGATGTTTTCTGCTAAAATAAATCAATTGAGGTACGTTTGCCAAATCAATTGAAAGTCGGTTTAGGTGTTTTTGGTAATAAAAAATAAAATTAGGTTAAAAAAAATATTTTCATATATTTTTTGTTAAAAACAAATTGAGGTGCCTAATTGTAATAAAAAATAAAGTGGGATAAGGAAAAATAATTTGATGGTCAAATAATAAATTGAAGTAAATTTTGTTAATTAAAATAAACTGAGATATTTTTCTTTTTAAAAATAAATTGAGCTACCTTTCAGTAAAAATAATAATTAAATATGGTAAGGAAAAGTAATTTGAGGTATTTGGTTAAAAAAACAAATTCGAGGTACTCATCGGTAATTAAAAAAAACTGAGGCGCTTTTAGGTAAAAAATAAATAAATTGAGGTACTCTTTTGTAATTATAATAAATTGTGGTACTTTTTTGTTACCGAAAACAAAAATGAGGTAAGGAAAAATAAATGGAGTTACCGAAAACAAATGAAATGAGGTATAGAAATTTAATTTGTGGTATTTTTCCGTCAAAAAATAAGTTGAGGTTATATTTTGAAATAAAAAAACAATCAGGTAAAGAAAAATAATTAGAGGTAGTTTTCGCTAAAGAAATAAATTGGCGTACTTTTGCAAATTAGAATAAACTGTTGTATTATTCGTTTGAAAATTAAATTGAGGTATTATTTGGAAATAAATAATAAAATGAGACAAAAAAATTTTTTTGAGGTACTTTTGGGAAATTAAAAATAATAACAGGTAAAGAAAAATATAATGCAGTTTTTTTTATGAGAAAAATAAATCGAGGAACTTTTTTGTAATAAAAAATAAAACTGGTTAAAATAAAATAATTGGAAGTAATTTTTTGTTGAAAAAATAAATAGAGGTATATTTTTGTAATATAAAATAAACTAAGGTAAAGAAAATTAAATTGAGGATTTTTGTAAAAATAAATAAATTGAGGTAACTTTTGGTAATTAAAAAAAAACTCAGGAATTTTTTATATAGAAAAAAAGTGGGTTACCTTTCCGGCAATAAAAAACAAGTTGCGGTAAAGGAAAATAATTTGAGGCATTGTTTGGTTAAAATATAAATTGGGGTATTTTTTTAAAAATAAAAATAAAATGAGGTCAAGTAAAATATAAAACATTTGATGTATTTGTTGTGAAAAAAGTAAACTGGTGTGCTCTTTTTTGTAATAAATAAAAAATGAGGTAAGAAAAAATAATTTGCTGTATTTTTTGATAAAAATAATTTGAGATACTTTTTGGTGAGGTATTTTTTGCTGGAAAAATAGCAATAACGAGGTACTTTTTCCAATAAGACATAAAATGAGGTAATGGAAAATAATTTTTGCTATTATTTGGTAAAAAATATGTTGAGGTTATTTATTGAAATAAAAAATAAAAATGAAGTAAAAAAAAAAATTGAGGTGTTTTATGCTAAAATAAATAAATTGAGATATGTTTGGCAAACAATTTGAAAATTCGGTTGAGGTATTTTTGGTAATAAAAAATAAAATTGAGTTAAAAAAAAATATTTTGATATATATTTTGTTAAAAGCAAATTAAGGTTCCTAAATGTAATAAAAAAATAAAATGGGGTAAGGAAAAATAATTTGATGGTCAAATAATAAATTGAGGTAAATTTTGGTAATTAAAATAATATGAGATATTTTACTTTTTAATAATAAATTGAGCTACTTTTTTGTAAAAATAATAATTAAATATGGTAAGGAAAAGTAATTTGAGGTATTTGGTTAAAAAAACGAATTTGAGGTACTCATCGGTAATTTAAATAAACAGAGGTGCTTTTAGGTAAAAAATAAATAAATTGGGTACTCTTTTGTAATTATAATAAACTGTGGTACATTTTGGTTACCGAAAAAAAAAATGATGTAAGGAAAAATAAATGGAGTTATTTATTGGTAAGAAAAAATAAAATGAGGTGAAGAAAAATATTTTGATATTTTTTTAGTAAAAAAAATTTAATTAGGTGCGTTTTGGTAATAAAAAATAAAGTGACCTAAGAAAAAATAATGTGAGGTTTTTTTTTGTGAAAAATAAATTGCTACTTTTTGGTAATTAAAAATAAACATAAGTATTTTTCGAATGAAAAATAAATTGTGGTGGCCTCTTTGTATTAACAAATAAAATGAGGTATAGAAAAATAATTTGTGGTATTTTTCCGTCAAAAAATAAGTTGAGGTTATTTAATGAAATAAAAAAAAAATCAGGTAAAGAAAAATATTTGGAGGTATTTTTTGCTTAAGAAATAAATGGACGTGCTTTTGCAAATTAGAATAAATTGCGGTATTATTCGTTTGAAAATTAAATTGAGGAATTAGTTGGAAATAAATAATAAAATGAGGCAAAAAAAATCATTTGAGTTACTTTGGGGAAATAAACAATAATATCAAGTAAAAAAAAATATAATGAGGTTTTTTGATGAAAAAAATAAATCGAGGAACTTTTTGGTAATAAAAAATAAAACTAGTTAACAGAAACTAAATTGAGGTATTTTTTTTTTGAAAGATTAAATAGAGGTACTTTTTTGTTATAAAAAATAAAATAAGGTAAAGAAAAATAATTTGAGGATTTTTGCAAAAATAAATAAATTGAGGTAACTTTTGGTAATTAAATAAAAAATCAGGTATTTTCTATATAGAAATAAAATGGGTTACCTTTTCGGCAATGAAAAATAAGATGAGGTAAAGGAAAATAGTTTGTGGCATTTTTTGGTTAAAATATAAATTGGCGTATTTTTTTTTAACAGAAAATAAAATGAGTTCAAGTAAAATAAAAAACAATTGATGTATTTGTCGTAAAAAAATTAAACACGTGTGCTCTTTTTTGTAATAAAAAAAAATTGAGGTAAGAAAAAATAATCAGCGGTATTTTTTTATAAAAATAAATTGAGATACTTTTTGGTGAGGTATTTTTCGGTGGAATATTAGCAATAATGAGGTACTTTTTTCCAATAAAGCATAAAATGAGGTAATGAAAATAATTTGTGCTATTATTTGGTAAAAAATTAAATTGAGGTTATTTATTGGAATGAAAAATAAAAATGACGTAAAGAAAAAACGTTTGAGGTGTTTTATGCTAAAATAAAAAAATTGAGGTACGTTTGGAAAATCAATTAAAAATCGGTTGAGGTATTTTTGGTAATTAAAAATAAAACTAAGTTAAAAAAATATCATGTAAAGAAAAATATAATGAGGCTTTATTGATGAAAAACAGAAATCGAGGAACTTTTTGGTAATAAAAAATAAAACTAGTTAAAAGAAGCTAATTTGAGATAATTTTTTGTTGATAGAATAAATAGAGATATTTTTTTGTAATATAAAATAAAAATAAGGTACAGAAAAATAAATTGAGGATTTTTTGTTAAAATAAATAAACTGAGGTATCTTTTGGTTATTAAAAAAAAACTCAGGTATTATTCATATAGAATTAAAATGGGTCACCTTTCTTGCAATAAAAAACAAGATGAGGTAAAGGAAAAGAATTTGTGGCATTTTTTTGTAAAAACATATATTGGCGTAATTTGTTTTAACATAAAATAAATTGAGGTCAAGTAAAATAAAAAAAAATTGATATATTTGTTGTGAAAAAAGGAAACTGGCGTATAGTTTTTTGTAATAAAAAAAAAATGAGGTAAGAAAAAATAATTTGTGATATTTTTTGATAAAAAATAAATTGAGATAATTTGGTGAGGTATTTTTCGCAGGAATAATAGCAATATTTAGGTACTTTTTTCCAATAAAACAGAAAATGAGGTAATGAAAAATAATTTATGCTATTATTTGGTAAAAAATAAGTTGAGGTTATTTATTGAAATAAAAAAAAAATGAAGTAAAGAAAAAAACTTTGAGGTGTTTTATGCTCAAATAAATAAATTTAGGTACGTTCGGCAAATTAATTAAAAATCAATTGAGGTGTTTTTTGTAATAAATAACAAAATTAAGTTAAAAAACTTTTTTGATGATGTATTTTTGGTAAAAACCAAATTGAGGAGCCTAATAGTAATAAACGATAAAATAGGGTAAGGAAAAATAATTTGATGGTCAAATAATAAATTGAGGTAAATTTTGGAAATTAAAATAAACTGAGAAATTTTTCTTTTTAAAAATAAATTGAGCTACTTTTCGATAAAAATAATAATTAAACATGGTAAAGAAAAGTAATTTGAGGTATTTGGTTAAAAAAAGAATTCGAGGTACTATTCAGTAATTAAAATAAATTGAGGTGCTTTTAAGTAGAAATACATAAAAATAAGTACTCTATTCTAATAATAATAAACTGTGGTACTTTTGGGTTACCGAAAAAAAAATGAGGTAAGGAAAAGTAATTTGAGTTATTTTTTGGTAAGAAAAAATAAAATGAGGTAAAGAAAAATAAGTTGATATTTTGATATTTTTTTAATAAAAAAAATAAATCGAGGTGCGTCTTGGTAATAAAAAATAAAATGACGTAAGAAAAAATACTATGAGGTTATTTTTTGGTAAAAAATAAATTGCTAGTTTTTGGTAATTAAAAATAAACTGAGGTATTTTTCTTTTGAAAAATAAATTGTGATTGTAATAAAAAATAAAATGAGGTATAGAAAAATAATTTGTGGAATTTTTCTGTAAAAAAATAAGTTTAGGTTATTTTTTGTAAGAAAAAAACAATTTGGTAAAGAAAAACAATTAGAGGTAGTTTTAGCTAAAGATATAAATTGAGGTACTTTTGCAAATTAGAATAAACCGAGGTATTATTCGTTTGAAAATTAAATTGAGGAATTATTTTTAAATAAATAATAAAATGAAGAAAAAACAATAGTTGAGGTACTTTTGGAAAATAAAAATAATATCAAGTTAAAAAATATAATGAGGTTTTATTGATGAAAAAAATAAATCGAGGAACTTTTTTGTAATAAAAAATAAAACTAGTTAAAAGAAGCTAACTTGAGGTAATTTTTTGTTGAAAGAATAAATAGAGAATTTTTTTTGTAATATAAAATTAAAATAAGGTAAAGAAAAATAAATTGATGATTTTTTGTTAAAATTTATAAATTGAGGTACCTTTTGGTAATTAAAAAAAAACTCTAGTATTTTTTATATAGAAATAAAATGGGTTTCCTTTCTGACAATAAAAAACAAGATGAGGTAAAGGAAAATAATTTGGGGCATTTTTTGGGTAAAAAAAAAAAATCGGCGTATTTTTTTAAACTGAAAATAAATTGAGGTCAAGTAAAATAAAAAAAACTTGATGTATTAGTTGTGAAAAAGTAAACCGGTGTGTTGTTTTTTGTAATAAAAAAAAAATGAAGTAAGAAAAAATAATTTGCGATATTTTTTGATAAAAAATAAATTGAGATACTTTTTGGTGAGGTTTTTTTTCGCTGGAATAATAGCAATATTCAGGTACTTTTTTCCAGTAAAACAGAAAATGAGGTAATGAAAAATAATTTATGCTATTATTTGGGAAAAAATGAGTTGAGGTTATTTATTGAAATAAAAAATAAAAATGTGGTAAAGAAAAAAAATTTGAGGTGTTCTATGCTCAAATAAATAAATTTAGGTATGTTTGGCAAATTAGTTGAAAATCAATTAAGGTGTTTTTTGTAGTAAAAAATAAAATTAAGTTTAAAAACGTTTTTGATGATGTATTTTTCGTTAAAACCAAATTGAGGAGCCTAACGGTAATAAACAATAAAATGGAGTAAGGAAAAATAATTTGATGGTCAAATAATAAATTGAGGTAAATTTTGGAAATTAAAATAAACTGATATATTTTTCTTTTTAAAATTAAATTGAGCTACATTTCGATAAAAATAATAATTAAACAAGGTAAAGAAAAGTAATTTTAAGTATTTGGTTAAAAAAAGAATTCGAGGTACTCTTCGGTAATTAAAATAAACTGAGGTGCTTTTAGGTAAAAATACATAAATTGAGGTACTCTATTGTAAATATAATAAACTTTGGTACTTTTGGGTTGCCGAAAAACAAAATGAGGTGAGGAAAAGTAATTTGAGCTATTTTTTGGTAAGAAAAAATAAAATGAGGTAAAGAAAAATAAGTTGATATTTTTATATTTTTTTAATAAAAAAAATAAATCTAGGTGCGTTTTGGTAATAAAAAATAAAATGACGTAAGAAAAAATATTGTGAGGTTATTTTTTTGTAAAAAATAAATTGCTAGTTTTTGGTAATTAAAAATAAACTGAAGTATTTTTCTTTTGAAAAATAAATTGTGGTTGTAATAAAAAATAAAATGAGGAATATAAAAATAATTTGTGGTATTTTTCTGTGTAAAAAAGATAAGTTTAGGTTATTTTTTGTAATACAAAAACAATTTGGTAAAGAAAAATAATTTGAGGAAGTTTTTGCTAAAGAAATAAATTTAGGTATTTTCCAAATTAAAATAAATTGACGTATTATTCATTTGAAAATTTAATTGAGGAATTATTTTGAAATAAATAATAAAATGAAGAAAAAACAATATTTGAGGTACTTTTGGAAAATAAAAAATAATATCCGGTAAAAAAAATAAAATGAGGTTTTATTGATGAAAAAAATAAATCGAGGAACTTTTTGGTTATAAAAAAATTAAACTAGTTAAAAGAAACTAATTTGAGGTAATTTTTTGTTGAAAGAATAAATAGAGATATTTTTTTGTAATTTAAAATAAAAATAAGGTAAAGAAAAATAAATTGAGGATTTTTTGTTAAAATAAATAAGTTGAGGTACCTTTTGGTAATTAAAAACACCTAAGGTATTTATTATGTAGAAATAAAATGGGTCACCTTTCCGGCAATAAAAAACAAGATGACGTAAAGGAAAAAAAATTGTGGCATTTTTTGGTTAGAATATAAATTGGGGTATTTTTTTATAACAGAAAAAAAAATGAGGTCAAGTAAAATAAAAAAGATATGGTGTATTTGTTGTGAAAAAAATAAACTGGTGTGCTCTTCTTTTTAATAAAAAAACAATGAGGAAAGAAAAAATAATTTACGTTATTTTTTGATAAAAAATAAATTGAGATACTTTTTGGTGAGGTATTTTTCGCTAGAATAATAGCAATATTGAGGTACTTTTTTGCAATAAAACATAAAATGAGGTAATGAAAAATAACTTGTGGTATTATTTGGTAAAAAATAAGTCGAGGTTATTTATTGAAATAAAAAATAAAAATGAGGTAAAGAAAAAATAAATTGAGGTACGTTTGGCAAATCAATTGAAAACCGGTTGAGGTGTTTTTGGTAATAAAAAATAAAATTAGGTTAAAAAAATATTTTGATACGTTTTTTTGTTAAAAACAAATTGAGGTGCCTAATTGAAATAAAAAAAAAAATGGGGTACGGAAAAATAATTTAATGGTCAAATAATAAATTGAGGTAATTTTTAGAAATTAAAATAAATTGAGATATTTTTCTTTTTTAAAATAAACTGAGCTACTTTTCGGTAAAAATAATAAATAAATATGGTAGAGAAAAGTAATTTGAGGTATTTGGTTAAAAAAAGAGTTCAAGATACTCTTCGGTAATTAAAATAAACTGAGGTGCTTTTAGGTAAAAATACATAAATTGACTTACTCTATTGTAATTATAATAAACCGTGGTACTTTTTGGTTACCGAAAAAAAAAAAAAAAGGTAAGGAAAATAATTTGAGTTATTTTTTGGTAAGAAAAAATAAAATGAGGTAAAAAAAAATAAGTTGATATTGTTTTGGTAAAAAAAATTAATCGGGGTGCGTTTTGGTAATAAAAACAAAATGACCTAAGAAAAAATAATGTGAGGTTATTTTTGGTCAAAAATAAATTGCTACTTTTTGGTAATTAAAAATAAACTGTGGTTATTTTCATTTGAAAAACAAATTGTGGTGCCCTCTTTGTAATAAAAAATAAAATGAGGCATACAAAATAATTTGTGGTATTTTCCGTAAAAAAATATGTTTAGGTTATTCTTTTAAATAAAAAAACAATTAGGTAATGAAAAATAATTAGAGGTATTTTTCGCTGAAGAAATAAATTGAGGTACTTTTGCAAATTAGAATAAACTGTGGTATTATTCGTTTGAAAATTAAATTGAGGAATTATTTGGAAATAAATAATAAAATGAGGTAAAAAATAAATCGAGGAATATTTTAGTAATAAAAAATAAAACTAGTTAAAAGAAACTAATTTGAGGCAATTTTTTTGTTGAAAGAATAAATAGAGGTACTTTTTTGTAATATAAAATAAAATAAGGTAAAGAAAAATAATTTGAGGATTTTTAAAAATTTAATAAATTAAGGTAACTTTTGGTAATTAAAACAAAACTCAGGTATTTTTTATATAGAAATAAAATGGGTTACCTTTCCGGCAATAAAAAACAAGATGATCTAAAGGAAAATAATTTGAGGCATTTTTTGGTTAAAATATAAATTGGGTTATTTTTTTTTAACAGAAAATAAAATGAGGTCAAGTAAAATAAAAAAAAATTGATGTATTTGTTCTGAAAAAAATAAACTGGTGTGCTCTTTTTTGTAATAGAAAAAAAAGAGGTAATAAAAATAATTAGAGATATAGGTGCTTTTTCAAATTAGAATAAACTGAGCTATTATTCGTTTGAAAATGAAATTGAGGTAATTTTGTAAATTAGAATAAACTAAGGTATTATTCGTTTGAAAATGAAATTGAGGTAATTTTGTAAATTAGAATAAACTAAGGTATTATTCGTTTGAAAATTAAATTGTGGTATTATTTGGAAATAAATAATAAAATGAGGAAAAAACAACATTTGAGGTACTTTTGGGAAATAAAAAATAATATTAGGTAAAGAAAAATATAATGAAGTTCTTTTGATGAGAAAAATAAATCGAGGAACTTTTTGTTAATAAAAAATAAAACTAGTTAAAAGAAACTAATTTGAGGTAATTTTTTGTTGAAAGATTAAATAGAGGTACTTTTTGATAATAAAAATAAAATAAGGTAAAAAAAATAAATTGAGGATTTTTGTAAAAATAAATAAATTGAGGTACCTTTTGGTAATTAAAATGGGTTACCTTTCCGGTAATAAAAAACAAGATGAGGTAAAGGAAAATAGTTTGAGGCATTTTTTGGTTAAAAAATAAATTGAAGTATTTTTGTTTTGACAGAAAATAAAATGAGGTTAAGGAAAATAAAAATAATTTGATGTATTTGTTGTGAAAAAAATAAATTAGTGTGCTCTTTTTTGCAATAAAAAAAAATGAGATAAGAAAAAAAAATTTGCGGTATTTTTTGATAGAAAATAAATTGAGATACTTTTTGATAACTAAAAATAAACTGAGGTATTTTTCGCTTGAATAATAGCAATATTGAAATGCTTTTTTGCAGTAAAACATAAAATGAGGTAATGAAAAAAAATTTGTGCTATTATTTGGTAAAAAATAAGTTGACGTTATTTATTGAAATAAAAAATTAAAGTGAGGTAAAGAAACAAAATTTGAGGTGTTTTCTTCTAAAATAAATAAATTGAGGTACTCTTCGGTAATTAAAGTAAATTGAGGCGTTTCTTGGTTAAAAAAATAAATTGAGGTACTATTTGGTAATTACAATAAACAGAGGTACTTTTTGGTGACCGAAAAAAAAAATGAGGTAAAGAGAAATAGTTTGAGTTTTTTTTTGTAAGAAAAAATTAAATGAGGTAAAGATAAATTATTTGATGTATTTTTAGTAAAAAAATAAATCGAGATGTGTTTTGGTAATAAAAAATGAAATGACATATAAAAAAAAAATGTCAGCTTTTTTTGGTAAAAAATAAATTTCTACTTTTTGGTAATTAACAATAAACTGAGGTATTTTTCGTTTGAAAAATAAATTGAGGTTCCTCTTCGTAATAAAAAATAAAGTGAGGTATAGAAAAAAATTTGTGGTCTTTTTCGGTATAAAAATAACTTGAGGTTATTTTTTGAAATAAAAAAATAATTAGGTAGAGAAAAATAATTAGAGGTATTTTTTGCTAAAGAAATAAATTTCGGTACTTTGTGCAAATTATAATAAACTGAGGTATTTTTCATTTGAAAAATAAATAGAGGAATTATTTGGAAATAAAGAAGGCAAAAAACATATTTGAGATACTTTTGGGAAATAAAAAATAATATCAGGTAAATACAAATATAATGAGGTATTTTTTATGAAAAAAATAAATCAAGGAATTTTTTAGTAATAAAAAATAAAACTAGTTAAAGGAAACTAATTTTAAGTAACTTTTTGTTAAAAGAATAAATAGAGGTACTTTATGGTTATAAAAAATAAAATAAGATAAATAAAAATAAATTGAGGATTTTTGTAACAATAAATAAGTTGAGGATTTTTGTAAAAATAAATAAATTGACGTACCCTTTTGTAATTTTAAAAAAACTGAGGTATTTTTTAGATAAAACTAAAATGGGTTACCTTTCTGGTAATAAAACACAAGATGAGGTAAAGGAAAATAATTTGTGGCATTTTTTGGTTAAAAAATAAACTGCGGTACTTTTTTGTAACAGAAAATAAAATGATGTGAAGAACAATGGAAATAATTTGATGTATTTATTACAAAAAAAAAATAATTTGCAATATTTTTTGATAAAAAATAAATTCAGATACTTTTTGGTAACAAAAAATAAACTGAGGTATTTTTCGTTTGAATAATAGATTGAGGTACTTTTTTGTAATAAAACATAAAATGAGGCAAAGAAAAATAATTTGTACTATTATTTGTTAAAAATAAATTGCGGTGCCAAATGGTAATAAAAAATAAAATGGCATAAGGAAAAATAATTTGATGGTCAAATAATAAATTGAGGTAAATTTTGGAAATTAAAATAAACTAAGATAATTTTCTTTTTAAGAAGAAATTGAGCTATTTTTCGGTAAAAATAATAATTAAATATGGTAAAGAAAAGTAATTTGAAGTATTTGGTTAAAAAAATAATTCGAGGTACTCTTCGGTAATTAAAATAAACTAAGGTGCTTTTAGGTAAAAAAAATAAATTTAGATACTATATTGTAATTATAATAAACTGTGGTACTTTTTGGTTACCAAAAAAAAAAAAAGAGGTAATGAAAAATGATTTGAGTTAATTTTTGGTAAGAAAAACAAACTGAGGCAAGGAAAAACAATTTGATATTTTTCTAAAAAAAAAATAAATCGAGGTGTGCTTTGGTAATAAAAATTAAAATGACGTAAGAAAAAATAATGTGAGGTTTTTAGGTAAAAAATAAATTGCTACTTTTTGGTAATTAAAAATAAACGGAGGTATTTTTCTTTTGAAAAAAATAAATTGTGGTGGCCTCTTTGTAATAAAAAATAAAATGAGGTATAGAAAAATAATTTGTGGTATTTTGACGTAAAAAAAAAAGTTGAGGTTATTTTTTGAAATAAAAAAATAATCAGGTAAAGAAAAATATTTAGAGGTATTTTTCACTAAAGAAATAAAATGAGGTAGTTTTGCAAATTAAAATAAACTGAGGTATTATTCATTTGAAAAATAAATTGAGGAATTATTAGGAAATAAAGAATAAAATGAGGGAAAAAAAAATATTTGAGGTACTTTTGGGAAATAAAGAATAATATCAGGTAACAAAAAATATAATGAGGTATTTTTTATGAGAAAGATAAACCGAGGAACTTTTTGCCAATAAAAAATAAAACTAGTTAAAAGAAACTAATTTGAGGTAATTTTTTGTTGAAAGAATAAATAGAGGTACTTTTTTGTAATCCAAAAAAAAAATAAGGTAAAGAAAAATAATTTGAGCATTTTTTGTAAAAATAAATAAATTGAGGTACCTTTTGGTAATTAAAAAAAACTCAGGTATTTTTTATATAGAAATTAAAATGGGTTACCTTTCAAGTAATAAAAAAAGAGATGAGGTAAGGGGAAATAATTTGAGGCATTTATTGGTAAAAAAAATAAATTGGGATATTTTTTTTTCTAACAGAAAATAAAATGAGGGTAAGAAAAATAAAAATAATTTGATGTAATTGTCGTGAAAAACATAAATTGGTGTGCTCTTTTTTGTAATTAAAAAAAATGAGGTAAGAATAAATAATTTGCGTTATTTTTTGATAAAAAATAAATTGAGATACTTTTTGGTGAGGTATTTTTTCGCTTGAATAATAGCAATATTGGGGTACTTTTTTGCAATAAAACATAAAATGTGGTAATAAAAAATAATTTGTGGCATTATTTGGCAAAAAATAAGTTGAGCTTTTTTATTGAAACAAAAAAGAAAAATGTGGTAAAGAAAAACAATTTGAAGTATTTTATGCTAAAATAAATAAATTGAGGTACGTTTGGTAAATCAGTTGAAAATTGGTTGAGGTATTTTTGGTAATAAAAAATTAAATTAGGTTAAAAAAAATTTATTTTGATGTATTTTTTGTTAAAAACAAATTGAGGTGTGCCTAATGGTAATAAAACATAAAATGGGGTAAGGAAAAACAATTTCATGGTCAAATAATAAATTGAGGCAAATTTTTGAAATTAAAATAAACTCAGATATTTTTCTTTAAAAAAATAAATTGAGCTATTTTTCGGTAAAAATAATAATTAAATATGGCAAGGAAAAGTAATTTGAAATATTTGGTTAAAAAAAGAATTTGAGGTACTCTTCGGTAATTAAAATAAGCTGAGGTGCCTTTAGGTAAAAAATAAATAAATTGAGGTACTCTATTGTAATTATAATAAACTGTGGTACTTTTTGGTTGCCGAAAAAAAACTGAGGTAAGGAAAAATAATTTGAGTTATTTTTTGGTAAGAAAAAATAAAATGGGGTAAAGAATGCTAATTTGATATTTTTTTAGTAGAGAAAATAAATCTAGGTGTGTTTTGGTAATAAAAAAAAAATGACGTAAGAAAAAATAATGTGAAGCTTTTTTTGGTAATTAAAAATAAATTGAGGTATATTTCGTTAGAAAAATAAATTGAGGTGGCCTCTTTGTAATAAAAAATAAAATGATGTATAGAAAAATAATTTGTGGTTTTTTTCTGTGAAAAAATAAGTTGAAGTTATTTTTTGAAATAAAAAAAATATTAAATAAAGAAAAATAATTAAAGGTATTTTTCGCTAAAGAAATAAATTGAGGTACTTTTTGTAAATAAGAATAAACTGAGGTATTATTCTTTTGAAAAATAAATTGAGGAATTATTTGGAAATAAAGAATAAAATGAGGAAAAAAAATATTTGCGGTACTTTTGGGGAATAATAAATAATATCAGGTAAAAAAAAATATAATGAGGTATTTTTGATGAAAAAAATAAATCGAGGAACTTTTTGCTAATAAAAATTAAAACTAGTTAAAAGAAACTAATTTCAGGTAAGTTTTTGTGGAAAGAATAAATAGAGGTACTTTTTGGTAATAAAAAATAAAATAAGGTAAAGAAAAATAATTTGAGGATTTTTTTGTAAAAATAAATAAATTGAGGTACCCTTTGGAAATTAAAAAAAACAGAGGTATTTTTTATATAGAAATAAAATGGGTTACCTTTCCAGTAATAAAAAACAAGATGAGGTAAAAGAAAATAATTTGAGGCATTTTTTTGTTAAAAAATAAATTGGGGTATTTTTTTTGTAACGAAAAATAAAATGAGGTCATGAAAAATAAAAATAATTTGATGTATTTGTTGTGAAAAAAATAAATTGGTGTGCTCTTTTTTGTAATAAAAAAAAAATGAGGCAAGAAAAAATAAATTGCGATATTTTTTGATAAAAAATAAATTGAGATATTTTTTGGTAACAAAAAATAAACTGAGGTATTTTTCGCTTGAATAAAAGCAATATTGTAACAATATTAACTAAAATAAATAAATAAATTAATTAATAATTATATATTAGTAATGATAATAATAATAATGCTAATAATAATATAACATTAGGACATTGTTGCTTTTATATTAACAATAAATAAAAGATATTATTGTTAATATATTTGAGGGTTCAATTTTACTTGGGTGGACCTTAGGTCCACCGCCTTAAAATTTTACAATAACACTCCTTTAATCGACACCTTGCTATGAGGTGTTTCTTTTTTATACGCCTTTTTCTCTCTCTCTCTGGAAACACTAAACTCTCCCTTTCATTACATATCCTGTTTTCTCATTTCATATTTGTCAACCTTCTTTGCAAAATCCTCTTTGCAAATTCCCTTCACATTGATCCCGTCCAAGTTTCTCTTCCGAATTTGTATCTCCGTCCTACACAGCAAAGCTTGCATGATGTGTAGCAAAAATCCTCTTTGCAAGTTTGTCCTCCAAATTTGCACAAATCATTACCCATCTCATTGATTCTAGCACAGCAAAATTTACATTTCATCCAAATTTCTCTTCCAAATTTCGTCCCTTTGCGAAATTTGTTTTGCATCCCTTAAAATCTACCTTTTGCTTTTGAGCCTATAAGGCTGTTGGGCCACAAGAGCCTATTACAAACAGACGATTTGTATAAGGTCACAATCCTGGTTAAGTTGATTTTATATGTTTTCTTTCCCTGAAAAAGATTTTTCATTCACATCAAGTCTCTGAAGAAAGTACCAATATTTTTGTGTGAGAAGGAACTGATGCTCCCCCAATTTCGGAGTTAATGTAAGTGACATCGTCTTCCTGAAAAATAGTCTGTTTTTAATAAATAGTGATATTTCCGTCTAGGATCTTTATTTTATAAGTTTTGTGTGTAAGTGACCTTATTGTCTCGAAAAATAATCCATTTTTTTTAAAAATAAAATGAAATAATTATTTCTACTTATTATCATGAATTTTAGGCGCGATAAATTTTATGCGCACGCGACCTCATTATCTTGAAAAATAATCTTTTTAATAAAAATTGTGATATTTTATCTATGTTAGAAATTTTAAATGCTGTAAATTCTTAAAAAAATAAATTTATTTATTTTTCTTGTCTATTGTTAGAAAATTTTAGATACTGTAAAATTATTAAAATAAATGTAATATTTCTGCTGTTAGTAAAATGGTGAGAATTATTTCTACTATTTTTAAATATTTAGACATTGTAAATTTCATGTACAAATGACTGCCTTATTAATTGAAAATTGATATTTTTGCATTTGATTATAGCATTGTCTGTGAAATATTCATTTGTCAATTGATATCCCATAAATTGTGATAATTCCGTATTCTTGAATTTCTATAAGAGTTTTTCTATACATATTAAATTGGCAATTATGCTAGAATGTCTTTACGAACTGCTACCTTTCTAAATTTGAGCCCAAAATATTTGATTGGTTATTTTTGAAATGTTATTGAAAGTGAATGTTATTAATGGTTTCAGTGAGATTCATATTAATGATTTCAGTGATATGTTGAGTACATGATATTGCTGCTTTCGAATGTTTAAAGAGATTTAGAAATACTTTAATTATGCAAGTGGACTCATCCGGTTCGCCGGTGAGGTATAAGTGGACCTATCCGGGATGCCAGTAGGGATTAAGTGGACTCATCCGATACGCCGGTGAGGTATAAGTGGACCTGCAGGGATTAAGTAGACCTATCTGGGACGTCGATAGGGATTAAGTGGACTCATCAGGACGCTGATGGGGTATATAGGTGACCTACTTGGGACGCCAGTAGGGTATTTTGTGAAATCTTTTTAATTATGCATTGATGTTAAAATGTGATATGTATTTCAATTATTTGATTATACTTAATTATTCATTTTTTAAAGTGAAATTGTTAATGCATTCCTGTTAATAAATCTCCTTTTTGAAAATATTGATATCTTTCAATCATGATTATTTTTAGGATTTTGATGATCACTTACTAAGTAGCCAAACTCATCAAATTATGGTAAACATTTTTTTCAGGATAAATGCGGATTCATTTTGAGTGCTAGTCAAGATCAACCTTAGAAGATATTGTTGTTGTGCTAACTTTCTTTTGTTACCTTGTAAGAATTCGCCACTGTAAATTTGTCCTATCAAGAAATATATATATGTTTTGACTGTCACATCTCAGAAATATGAGTATTGTAAATTCTTGGGGTGTGACAATTATGGTATCAGAGCAATAGGTTTAAGATTATTAGGAATGGAAATTTAAAAAGAATGTACTTAAAATCACATTTATTGTGCGTACAGACCGAAACAAAGTTAAGATCCAAAATAGCTGAGGCTAATATGGAAGGAATTCACAAAGCCTTGGAAAATATGGTTACTCTAATGCAACATCAGATGGAAACAACAATCCACCCAGGCAGTCAGTTACAGGAAATGGTGGGAGTAATATCGAACAATTTAAGAAATTAAACCCACCTTCTTTTAAGGGTGCTGTAAACCCACTGGAATCCGAGGGATGGATTATGCAATTGGAAAAAATATTCGAGGTTATGGAATGTCCTGATGATAGGAAGGTGGCCTTGGCAGTTTTTATGTTAGAAGGTGAGGCACAACACTGGTGGCGAATGGCAAAAGGAGTATTGGTCAAAAAAAATAAACCCTTGACTTGAGAAGTATTTCTAGAGGCATTTAATTAAAAGTATTTCCCAGATTTTATTCGAGACCAAAAAGAAATAGAATTTCTAGAATTAGTCCAAAGAAATAAGACAGTAGCACAGTACGAGGCCAAGTTTACTAAATGGGCCAGGTTTGCACCATATATGATTAACAATGAGACAAGAAAGGTGAAGAAATTTGAAAGGGGTCTCAGGCCAGCTATTAGAAGCAGAATATCAGTCTTGAAATTAAGAACTTATGCTGAAATAGTGGATCGAGCCCAAATTGTCGAAAAAGATTTTGAAGATTACCAAAAGACGAAAAATCAGAAAAGTCATGTTAGACTTACATCATCTAATCGACAACAGTTTGAAAGGTCAAACAAGAAGCCAAAGCCCTCGCCATTTCAAAGCCCAATAGAACCATGTAGAAAATGTGGGAAAAACCATAGATCAAGCCCTTGTTATTGGAATACCGGAGCATGTTTTAAATGTGGAAAATTGGGACACCAGATTAGACAATGTCCTAGCTTACAGACACAACAACTTCCAAAGCAGGGAGAGATAGCTCCAAAGCCTCTGATGAAGGCAAGTGTATTTGCGATTACCGAGCAAGACGCTCAGGCCTCAAAATCAGTGATCCAAGGTACTCTTACTATCTTCCAAAAAGTAGCTCATGTTTTGATTGATCCTGGATCTACTCATTCATTTGTGTCACAACACTTTGCATGCCACTTAAAGGTAGCACCAGAACAGTTAGAATACATTTTAGAGGTAGCCACACCGATGGGAAATTCAATTAACACCAATATAGTGTACAAATCATGTGTAATAAAGATAGAAGAAAAGGAATTGTTGGTTGATTTAATACTCCTGGAAATTCAAGATTTTGATGTAATCTTAGGCATGGATTGGCTTTCTGCATACAATGCAAGTATTGATTGTTATAAGAAAATTGTTACCTTTAGTATTCCGAATCAACCAATATTTTACTTCAATGGTGTCAAAGAAGACTCCCCATCATATTTAATCTCTTGTATTCGGGCTAATCGCCTCCTTCGAAAAGGGTGTCAAGGCTTTCTTGCCTATATCAAAGAAGATAGGAAGGAAGAAATAAAGTTGGATACCACTCCGGTTATCCAAAAATTTCCCGACGTTTTTCCAGAAGAATTGCCAAGATTACCGCCTGACAGGGAAATTGAATTCTCCATTGAATTATTGCCAGGGGTAGCACCAATTTCTAAGGCACCTTACAGAATGGCACCTGCAGAACTGAAACAACAATTGGAAGAATTATTAGATAAAGGTTTTATCAGGCCTAGTGTGTCACCTTGGGGTGCTCCAGTACTGTTTGTCAAAAAAAAAGATGGGACTATGAGATTGTGTATTGATTATAGATAGTTGAACCAAGTAACAGTGAAAAATAAGTATCCATTACCTTGAATTGATGATTTATTTGATCAATTACAATGATCACAAGTGTTTTCAAAAATTGATCTTAGATCTGGATATCATCAGCTTAAGATTAAAAGTGAAGATGTTCCAAAGACAGCTTTCAGAACAAGGTATGACCATTATGAATTTTTAGTCATGCCTTTTGGATTAACCAATGCACCGGCTACATTTATGGATTTGATGAATCGGATCTTTAACCCCTTTTTGGATAAAGTTATTGTGGTATTCATCAATGATATTTTAATTTATTCCAAGAATCAGAAGGAACATGAGCAGCATGTAAGAATGGTATTGCAAATATTAAGAGAAAAGAAATTGTATGACAAGCTTAGTAAATGTGAATTTTGGCTTGAACAAGTGACATTTTTAGGACATGTTATATCAAAGGAAGGTCTATCAGTTGATCCTTCAAATGTTGAAGCCATTGTTAATTGGAAACAACCAAGTAATGTGACTGAAGTTCGAAGCTTTTTGAGATTGGCAGGATATTATAGAAAATTTGTAGAAGGATTTTCTCGAATCGCAATGCCATTGACTCGATTGACACAGAAAAATGTCAAATTTGAGTGGACAAGTGAATGTGAGGAGAGTTTTCAAAAACTAAAAGTTCGATTAACTTCAGCACCTATTTTAACTATTCCTGAGGGTAGTGGGGGATTTGTGATTTATAGTGATGCTTCACATAAAGGTTTGGGCTGTGTATTAATGCAATATGGGAAAGTAGTGGCATATGCATCCAGACAGTTGAAAGAGTATGAGAAAAAATATCCAATTCATGAGTTGGAGCTAGCAGCAATAGTATTCGCTTTGAAAATATGGAGGCATTATCTATATGGTGAGCAATTCGAAATATACACGGATCATAAGAGTTTGAAATACCTCTTCTCTCAAAAGGATTTAAATATGTGACAGATAAGATGGATGGATTTCTTAAAAGATTATGATTGTACAATCCATTATCATTCAGGAAAAGCTAACGTTGTGGCCGACGCTCTAAGTAGAAAATCTACGGGAGTCTTAGCTCATCTAATGATCCAATAAATGAAATTGTTAGAGGAAATAGTGGATTGGCATCCAACTCCGTCCATTAATGGTGTGGTAAGTATGATTGCCAACATTAAGGCGGAACCCCAATTAATCCAACAGATTCGATTGGCAAAAAAGAAAGACCCTCAGCTTATAACAATTATAAAAGAGGTGAAGCAAGGAAAGAGAGATGAATTCTCTCTATGTAGTGAGGATTTGCTAAGATTCAAAGGTCGGGTTTGTGTCCCGAATGATGAGAGTGTGAAGAAAGCTATCTTAGAAGAAGCACATCATTCTCGTTATACGATACATCCCGGAAGTATTAAAATGCATCAAGACCTGAAGAAAACCTTTTGGTGGAATAATATGAAAAAAGAGGTAGCACTATTTGTGTCTAAATGCCTAACATGCCAGCAAGTAAAAGCTGAACATCAAAGGCTCGTTGGGTTGTTGCAGCCTTGACCCGTGCCAGAATGGAAGTGGGAGCACATCTCTATGGATTTTGTCTCTGGCTTGCCTAGAACAAATTCAAGACATGATAGCATTTGGGTCATTGTGGACCGGTTGACCAAAGCTGCCCACTTTCTACCAATTCACACGACGTACACTTTGGATCGACTGGCCCAGTTGTACATTAAAAAAATAGTGCGGTTGCATGGAGTTCCTGTCAGTATTGTATCGAACAGGAATACTCAGTTTACTTCTAAATTTTGGGCTAAACTACAGTCAGCCATGGGGACGAGACTCATCTTTAGTACTGCCTTTCACCCCCAAACTGATGGACAATCGGAGAGGACCATCCAAACCTTGGAAGATATGCTGAGGGCCTGTGTGATTGACTTTACAGGAAGCTGGGATGGCCATTTACCCCTGATTGAGTTTGCTTATAATAATAGATTCGAAGTCAGTATTCAGATGGCACCATATGAAGCCCTGTATGGAAGGAAATGCAGGTCACCCATATGTTGGGACGAGGTTGGTGAAAGAAAGCTTTTGGGGCCAGAAATTGTCCAGATAACCACAGATAAAATAACATTAATTCGTGAAAGGCTCAGGATAGGTCAGTGTCGACAAAAGAGTTATGCCGATAACCGAAGGAGAGATCTTGAATTTGAGGAAGGTGATCGAGTTTTCCTAAAAATCTAACCAATAAAGGGCATTATGAGATTCGGCAAGAAAGGAAAGTTGAGCCCACGTTACATCGGACCATTTGAAATCCTAAAAAGAATCGGAGGTGTCGCTTATAGACGTGCCTTACCACCAGAATTGGCAAACGTCCATAATGACTTTCATGTATCTTCACTACGAAAATATCAGCCCGACCCATCCCATATCTTGAAATATGAACCTGTACCGATCAGGAAGGACCTATCCTTCATTGAGCAGCCAATTTTGATACTGGATAGAAAGGTGCACGTGTTGCACAAGAAGGAGATTCCTTTGATCCGTGTATTATGGCAGTATCATTCAAGAGAAGAGTCGACTTGGGAACGAAAAGACGATATCAGAGAAAAATATCCCTATCTTTTTCAGCAATCAGGTACACAAATTTAGAGGACTAAATTTCTTTAAGGGGGAAAGAATGTAACAATATTAACTAAAATAAATAAAATAAATAAATTAATAATTATATATTAGTAATGATAATAATAATAATGCTAATAATAATATAACGTTAGGACATTGTTGCTTTTATATTAACAATAAATAAGAGATATTATTGTTAATATATTTGAGGGTTCAATTTTACTTGGGTGGACCTTAGGTCCACCACCTTAAAGTTTTACAATAACACTCCTTTAATCGACACCTTGCTATGAGGTGTTTCTTTTTTATACGCCTTTTTCTCTCACTCTCTATAAACACTAAACTCTCCCTTTCATTACATATCCTGTTTTCTCATTTCATATTTGTCAACCTTCTTTGCAAAATCCTCTTTGCAAATTCCCTTCACATTGATCCCGTCCAAGTTTCTCTTCCGAATTTGTATCTCCGGCCTACACAGCAAAGCTTGCATGATGTGTAGCAAAAATCCTTTTTGCAAGTTTGTCCTCCAAATTTACACAAATCATTATCCATCTCATTGATTCTAGCACAGCAAAATTTACATCTCGTCCAAATTTCTCTTCCAAATTTCGTCCCTTTGCGAAATTTGTTTTGCATCCCTTAAAATCTACCCTTTTGCTTTTGAGCCTATAAGGCTGTTGGGCCACAAGAGCCTATTACAAACAGACGATTTGTATAAGGTCACAATCCTGGTTAAGTAATTTTATATGCTTTCTTTCCGTGAAAAAAATTTTTCATTCACATCGAGTCTCTGAAGAAAGTACCAATGTTTTTGTGTGAGAAGGAACTGATGCTCCCCCAATTTCGGAGTTAATGTAAGTGACATCGTCTTCCTGAAAAATAGTATGTTTTTAATAAATAGTGATATTTCCTTGCAAGATCTTTATTTTATAAGTTTTGTGTACATGTGACCTTATTGTCTCGAAAAATAATCCATTCTTTTTAAAAATAAAATGAAATAATTATTTCTACTTATTATCATGAATTTTAGGCGCAATAAATTTTATGCTCACGCGACCTCATTATCTTGAAAAATAATCTTTTTAATAAAAATTGTGATATTTTATCTATGTTAGAAATTTTAAATGCTGTAAATTCTTAGAAAAATAAATTTATTTATTTTTCTTGTCTATTGTTAGAAAATTTTAAATACTGTAAAATTATTAAAAATAAATGTAATATTTCTGCTGTTAGTAAAATTGTGAGAATTCTTTCTACTGTTTTTTAATATTTAGACATTGTAAATTTCATGTGCAAATGACTGCCTTATTATTTGAAAACTGATATTTTTGCATTTGATTATAGCATTGTTTGTGAAATGTTCATTTGTCAATTGATATCCCATGAATTGTGATAATTCGGTATTCTTGAATTTCTATTTGAGTTTTTCTATACATATTAAATTGGCAATTATGCTAGAATGTCTTAATGAACTGCTACCTTTCTAAATTTGAGCCCAAAATATTTGATTGGTTATTTTTGAAATGTTATTGAAAGTGAATGTTATTAATGGTTTCAGTGAGATTCATATTAATGATTTCAGTGATCGGTTGAGTACATGATATTGCTGCTTTCGAATGTTTAAAGAGATTTAGAAATACTTTAAGTATGTAAGTGGACTCATCCAGTTCATCGGTGAGGTATAAGTGGACCTATCCGGGACGCCAGTAGGGATTAAGTGGACTCATCCGGTACGCTGGTGAGGTATAAGTGGACCTGCAGGGATTAAGTTGACCTATCTGGGACGCCGATAGGGATTAAGTGGACCCATCAGGACGTTGATGGGGTATATAGGTGACCTACTTGGGACGCCAGTAGGGTATTTTGTGAAATATTTTTAATTATGCATTGATGTTAAAATGTGATATGTATTTCAATTATTCGGATTATACTTAATTATGCATTTTTTAAAGTGAAAGTATTAATGCATTCCTGTTAATAGATCTCCTTTTTGAAAATATTGATATCTTTCAGTCATGCGTATTTTTAGGATTATAATGATCACTTACTGAGTAGCCAAACTCATCAAATTATGGTAAACATTTTTTTCAGGATAAATGCGGATTCATTTTGAGTTCTAGTCAAGATCAACCTTGGAAGATATTGTTGTTGTGCTAACTTTCTTTTGTTACCTTGTAGGAATTCGCTACTGTAAATTTGTCATATCAAGAAATATATATATATATATATATATGTTTTGACTGTCACATCTCAGAAATATCAGTATTGTAAATTCTTGGGGTGTGACAAATATTGAGGTACTTTTTGCAATAAAACATAAAATGAGGTAATGAAAAAACATTTCTGCTATTATTTGGTAAAAAATAAGTTGAGGTTATTTATTGAAATAAAAAATTAAAATGAGGAAAAAATTGAGGTGTTTTATGTTAAAATAAATAAATTGAAGTACGTTTGGCAAATCAGTTGAAAATCGGTTGAGGTATTTTTGGTAATAAAAACTAAAATTAGGTTAAAAAAATATTTTTATGTATTTTTGTTAAAAACAAATTGAGGTTCCTAATGGTAATAAAAAATAAAATGGGGTAAGGAAAAATAATTTGATGGTCAAATAATAAATTGAGGTAAATTTTTGAAATTAAAATAAACTGAGATATTTTTCTTTTTAAAAATAAATTGAGCTACTTTTCAGGTTAAAATAGTAATTAAATATGTTAAAGAAAAGTAATTTGAGGTATTTGGTTAAAAAAGAATTCGAGGTACTCTTCAGTAATTAAAATAAACTGAGGTGTTTTTAGGTAAAAAATATAAATTGAGGTACTCTTTTGTAATTATATTAAACTATGGCACTTTTTGGTTACCGAAAAAAAAAATTAGGTAAAGAAAAATAATTTGAGTTATTTTTTGGTAAGAAAAAATAAAATGAGGTAAAGAAAAATAATTTGATATTTTTTTAGTAAAAAAAATAAAAGGAGTGGCATTACTGAGTTCACCTTCTAATTTATTTTTATTACCAGAATAGCTTCCTAGTGGTCGAGGTGTCTCCCATTATGCTACATCAGTTCCTTTGCTCCCATCTAGTAGCCCAAATCCAACGATCTGGCCACCTTTCATTTCTCTGCAATTTTTCCAGTAGTTGGCAAACTGCCATCCCTCATTGATGGCTTTCTATAATGCAAACAAATTTCCCTTCACCCAGTTGGAGTAGTAGCATGGGCTTTTGCTTGTTGTGGTCCCTTTCAATATGCACCAAACGTTGGTTCCATTGAGAACCATGTGCTTGCTTACAAATGCTCACACCAACTTTCGCAAGGACAAAGACACATTTGAACGGAATGAAGCTCATCATGGTGAAGGGACATTGTTATTTAGATTATGGGGATTAAAGTCCTGAGGTACCATAGATGCTCTTTTTATTTACATTCAAAGAACATTACAACAGAAAACCTCTATTTAATTGATTAAATAGTTGGAATGGAGAAAAGAAAATACAGATCAAAAGGCAGAAACATGAACTTGGACAAGACAATGTATTGCAGGTGTTGTCCTTATACCTTACACCTATTGTCCTTATACCTTACACCTATGGTTCTCTTGTATGTGACGTGACGTATTTCTTTTTCTTCCATGCTACAATTTATCTTCTTTTCTTCCATCCGCTAACCCCTACTCACTCTTTTACTTTCTCTATCCTTACTCTCATTCTCACTACTTTATATTTCTACCACTTTTTTTTTTTTTTGATCTCTCCCTTAATGGAGCCTCTTTAGCATTTATATGGGCTTTCATGAGCTTGTCTCTTAGTGAAGACATTTGCTTATAGTTGGAGCAATTATTGCAGTAGTGAATAGGTAAAATTTCATGACTTGTCCAAAGTTAGTTACGAAATCCTTACGAACATGGGTTCAATGCCCTCAGAATGAGACAACTAAGGTATATTTCGTTAGAAAAATAAATTGAGGTTGCCTCTTTGTAATAAAAAAAAAAAGAAGAAGGTATCAAAAAATAATTTTTGGTATTTTTCCGTAAAAACATAAGTTGAGGTTATTTTTTGAAATAAAAAAACAATTAGGTAAAGAAAACTAATTAGAGGTATTTTTCACTAAAGAAATAAATTGAGGTACTTTTTGAACAGAGGTATTATTCCTTCGAAAAATAAATTGAGGTACTTTTTGAACTGAGGTATTATTTGGAAATAAAGAATAAAATGAGGAAAAAGAATATTTGAGGTACTTTTGGGCAATAAAAAATAATAGCAGATAAAGAAAAATATAATGAGGAATTTTTTATGAAATAAATAAATCAAGGAACTTTTTGCTAATAAAAAATAAAACTAGTTAAAAGAAACTAATTTCAGGTGATTTTTTGTGGAAAGAATAAATAGAGGTACTTTTTGGTAATAAAAAATAAAATAAGGTAAAAAATAATAATTTGAGGATTTTTTTGTAAAAATAAATAAATTGAGGTACCCTTTGGTAATTAAAAAAAACTCGGGTATTTTTTATATAGAAATAAAATGGGTTACCTTTCCGGTAATAAAAAACAAGATGAGGTAAAATAATTTGAGGCATTTTTTGGTTAAAAAATAAATTGGGGTATTTTTTTTGTACAGAAAATAAAATGAGGTCAAGAAAAATAAAAATAATTTGATGTATTTGTTGTGAAAAAAATAAATTGGTGTGCTCTTTATTGTAATAAAAAAAAAAATGAGGTAAGAAAAAATAATTTGCGGTATTTTTTGATAAAAAATAAATTCAGAAACTTTTTGGTAACAAAAAATAAACTGAGGTATTTTTCTCTTGAATAATAGCAATATTGAGGTACTTTTTTGCAATAAAACATAAAATGAGGTAATGAAAAATAATTTGTGCTATTATTTGGTAAAAAATGAGTTGAGGTTATTTATTGAAATAAAAAATAAAAATGATGTAAAGAAAAAAAATTTGAGGTATTTTCTGCTAAAATAAATAAATTGAGGTACGTTTGGCAAATCAGAATAAACTGAGGTATTTTTTGTTTACAAATAAATTGAGGAATTATTTGGTAATATTGAACAAAATGGGATATATAAAAATAATTTGAGGTATTTTTTGGTTAAAAAGAAAACTAATTGGGGTAATTTTGGGAAATAAAAAACAGCATCAGGTAAAGAAAAATATAATGAGCTATTTTTTTGGTAAGAAAATAAATTCAATTACTTTTTGGCAATTAAAATAAACTAAGGTTTTTTTATTTGTAAACAAATCGATTGAGGTATTGTTGGTAGTAAAAAATAAAATTAGGTTTAAAAAAAAATATTTTGACATATTTTTTGTTAAAAACAAACTGAGGTGCCTAATGGTAATAAAAAATAAAATGGGGTAATGAAAAATTATTTGATGGTCAAATAATAAATTGAGATAAATTTTGGAAATTAAAATAAATTTAGATATTTTTAATTTTAAAAATAAATTTAGCTACTTTTCGGTAAAAATAATAATTAAATATGGTAAAGAAAAGTAATTTGAGGTATTTCTATGGTTAGAAAAATAATTTGAGGTACTCTTTGGTAATTAAAATAAACTGAGGCATTTTCTGGTAAAATAAATAAATTGACGTACTCTTTGGTAATTAAAATAAACTGAGGTACCTTTTGGTAACATAAAAAATAAAATGAGGTAAAGAAATACAGTTTTAGGTATTTTTTGGTAAGAAAAAATAAAATGAGGCATAGTAAAATAATTTGATGTATTTGTTGTAAAAATAAAAATAAATGGAGGTGCGTTTTGGTAATATTTTTCCTTACGGAATATTTTTTTTTTTTTTTACCGAAACGCACCTCAAATTACTATTCTTTACCATATTTTAACTTTTATTTTTATCGAAAAGTAGCTCAATTTATTTTTTAAAAGGAAACTATCTTAGTTTATTTTAATTTCCAAAATTTACCTCAATTTATTATTTGACCAAGAAAATACCTCAAATTATTTTTCCTTGCCCCAGTTTATTTTTCATTATCAAAAGGCACATCAATTTTTTTTATTAACAAATAATACATCAAAATAATTTTTTTTTTGCCTAATTTTATTTTTCATTCCCAAAAACACCTCAACCGATTTGTTTACAAAACAGAAATACCTCGATTTATTTTAATTTCCAAAAAGTTACTGAATTTCCTTTTTTACTCAAAAACTACGTCATTATATTTTTCTTTACCTGATGTTATTTTTTCTTCCCCAAAATTACCTCAATTACTATTATTTTTTACCAAAAAATACCTCACATTATTTTTCTTCATCTCATTTTATTCTTTATTACCAAATAATTCCTCAATTTATTTGTAAACGAAAAATAACTCAGTTTATTCTGATTTGCCAAACGTACCTCAATTTATTTATTTTGGCAAAAAGCACCTCAAGTTATTTTTCTTTACCTCGTTTTTATTTTTTATTACAAAAAAGTTCCTCATTTTATTTTTCAAAATAAAAATACCTTAGTTTATTGTTAATTACAAAAAAGTAGCACAAATTAGTATTTACCAAAAAAACACCTCACATTATTTTCCTTTCGTCATTTTATTTTTTATTACTGAAAAGCGCCTCGATTTATTTTTTTACAAAAAGTACATCAAATTATTTTTCTTTGCCTCATTTTATTTTTCCAAACCAAAAAATATCTCAAACTATTTTTCTTTACCTCATCTTTTTTTTTCGGTCACCAAGAAGTACCTCAGTTTATTTTAATTACCGTAGAGTACCTCAATTTATCTTTCTTACCTACACACACCTCGGTTTATTTTAATTACCGAAGAGCGCCTCGGATTATTATTTTTAACCAAAGAAATACCTCAAGTTGCTTTTCTTTACCATATTTAATTATTAGTTTTACTGAAAAGTAGCTCAATTTATTTTTAAAACGAAAAAGATCTCGGTTTATTTTAATTTCAAAATTTTACTTCAATTTATTATTTGACCAAGAAAATACTTCAAATTATTTTTCTTTATCTCATTTTATTCTTTTTTGCCAAATAATTCCTCAATTTATTTGTAGACCAAAAATACCTCAGTTTATTCTGATTTGCCAAAAGCTCCGCAATTTATTTTTTTTAGAAAAAGGTACTAAATAATTGATTTTCTTTACCTCATTTTCTGTTTTATTGAAAAAAAGTATCTCAATCTATTATTCAGATGAAAAATACCTCAGTTTCTTTTTTGTTTACAAAAAAGTATCTCAATTAATTTTTTATCAAAAAATGCCGCAAATTATTTTTTCTTTCCTCGTTTTATTTTTTTATTACAAATAAGAGCATACCAATTTATTTTTTTTCACAACAAATACAACAAATAATTTTTATTTTTCTTTACCTCATTTTATTTTTTGTTCCAGAAAAAAATACCCTTATTTATATTTTATCAAAAAAAATGCTTCAAATTATTTTCCCTTACATCATCTTATTTTTTATTACCTAAAAGTAGCCCATTTTAATTTTATATAAAAAATAATTGAGTTTTTTTTTTAATTACCAAAGGGAACCTCAATTTATTTTCTTTACAAAAAATCCTCAAATGATTTTTCTTTACCTGATTTTTGTTTTTATTACCAGAAAGTACATCTTTTTATTCTTTCAAGAAAAAATTAGCCCAAATTAGTTTTATTTTTTACTAGCGAAAAGTTCATCGATTTATTTTTTTCCTCAAAAATACCTCATTATATTTTTCTTTACCTTTCACGTAAGTACCTCAAATTATTATTTTTTGTGTCACTTTGTTATGTATTTCCAAATAATTCTTCAATTTATTTTTCAAACGAAAAATACCTCAGTTTATTCTAATTTGCAAAGAGTACCTCAATTTATTTCGTTAGCAAAAAAAACCTCAGTTTATTTATCTTTACCTAACCTTAATTTTTTTTTTTATTGGAATAATAGCACAAATTAGTTTTCTTGACCTCAATTTATTTTTTATTACAAAAACGTACCTCAATTTATTTTTCTAACGAAAAATATCCGAGTCATTGTCAATCATCAAAAAGTAGCTCAATTTATTTTTTTTACCAAAACGTACCTCACATTATTTTTCCTTACGGAATATTTTTTTTTTTTTTTACCGAAACGCACCTCAAATTACTATTCTTTACCATATTTTAACTTTTATTTTTATCGAAAAGTAGCTCAATTTATTTTTTAAAAGGAAACTATCTTAGTTTATTTTAATTTCCAAAATTTACCTCAATTTATTATTTGACCAAGAAAATACCTCAAATTATTTTTCCTTGCCCCAGTTTATTTTTCATTATCAAAAGGCACATCAATTTTTTTTATTAACAAATAATACATCAAAATAATTTTTTTTTTGCCTAATTTTATTTTTCATTCCCAAAAACACCTCAACCGATTTGTTTACAAAACAGAAATACCTCGATTTATTTTAATTTCCAAAAAGTTACTGAATTTCCTTTTTTACTCAAAAACTACGTCATTATATTTTTCTTTACCTGATGTTATTTTTTCTTCCCCAAAATTACCTCAATTACTATTATTTTTTACCAAAAAATACCTCACATTATTTTTCTTCATCTCATTTTATTCTTTATTACCAAATAATTCCTCAATTTATTTGTAAACGAAAAATAACTCAGTTTATTCTGATTTGCCAAACGTACCTCAATTTATTTATTTTGGCAAAAAGCACCTCAAGTTATTTTTCTTTACCTCGTTTTTATTTTTTATTACAAAAAAGTTCCTCATTTTATTTTTCAAAATAAAAATACCTTAGTTTATTGTTAATTACAAAAAAGTAGCACAAATTAGTATTTACCAAAAAAACACCTCACATTATTTTCCTTTCGTCATTTTATTTTTTATTACTGAAAAGCGCCTCGATTTATTTTTTTACAAAAAGTACATCAAATTATTTTTCTTTGCCTCATTTTATTTTTCCAAACCAAAAAATATCTCAAACTATTTTTCTTTACCTCATCTTTTTTTTTCGGTCACCAAGAAGTACCTCAGTTTATTTTAATTACCGTAGAGTACCTCAATTTATCTTTCTTACCTACACACACCTCGGTTTATTTTAATTACCGAAGAGCGCCTCGGATTATTATTTTTAACCAAAGAAATACCTCAAGTTGCTTTTCTTTACCATATTTAATTATTAGTTTTACTGAAAAGTAGCTCAATTTATTTTTAAAACGAAAAAGATCTCGGTTTATTTTAATTTCAAAATTTTACTTCAATTTATTATTTGACCAAGAAAATACTTCAAATTATTTTTCTTTATCTCATTTTATTCTTTTTTGCCAAATAATTCCTCAATTTATTTGTAGACCAAAAATACCTCAGTTTATTCTGATTTGCCAAAAGCTCCGCAATTTATTTTTTTTAGAAAAAGGTACTAAATAATTGATTTTCTTTACCTCATTTTCTGTTTTATTGAAAAAAAGTATCTCAATCTATTATTCAGATGAAAAATACCTCAGTTTCTTTTTTGTTTACAAAAAAGTATCTCAATTAATTTTTTATCAAAAAATGCCGCAAATTATTTTTTCTTTCCTCGTTTTATTTTTTTATTACAAATAAGAGCATACCAATTTATTTTTTTTCACAACAAATACAACAAATAATTTTTATTTTTCTTTACCTCATTTTATTTTTTGTTCCAGAAAAAAATACCCTTATTTATATTTTATCAAAAAAAATGCTTCAAATTATTTTCCCTTACATCATCTTATTTTTTATTACCTAAAAGTAGCCCATTTTAATTTTATATAAAAAATAATTGAGTTTTTTTTTTAATTACCAAAGGGAACCTCAATTTATTTTCTTTACAAAAAATCCTCAAATGATTTTTCTTTACCTGATTTTTGTTTTTATTACCAGAAAGTACATCTTTTTATTCTTTCAAGAAAAAATTAGCCCAAATTAGTTTTATTTTTTACTAGCGAAAAGTTCATCGATTTATTTTTTTCCTCAAAAATACCTCATTATATTTTTCTTTACCTTTCACGTAAGTACCTCAAATTATTATTTTTTGTGTCACTTTGTTATGTATTTCCAAATAATTCTTCAATTTATTTTTCAAACGAAAAATACCTCAGTTTATTCTAATTTGCAAAGAGTACCTCAATTTATTTCGTTAGCAAAAAAAACCTCAGTTTATTTATCTTTACCTAACCTTAATTTTTTTTTTTATTGGAATAATACCACAAATTAGTTTTCTTGACCTCAATTTATTTTTTATTACAAAAACGTACCTCAATTTATTTTTCTAACGAAAAATATCCGAGTCATTGTCAATCATCAAAAAGTAGCTCAATTTATTTTTTTTACCAAAACGTACCTCACATTATTTTTCCTTACGGAATATTTTTTTTTTTTTTTACCGAAACGCACCTCAAATTACTATTCTTTACCATATTTTAACTTTTATTTTTATCGAAAAGTAGCTCAATTTATTTTTTAAAAGGAAACTATCTTAGTTTATTTTAATTTCCAAAATTTACCTCAATTTATTATTTGACCAAGAAAATACCTCAAATTATTTTTCCTTGCCCCAGTTTATTTTTCATTATCAAAAGGCACATCAATTTTTTTTATTAACAAATAATACATCAAAATAATTTTTTTTTTGCCTAATTTTATTTTTCATTCCCAAAAACACCTCAACCGATTTGTTTACAAAACAGAAATACCTCGATTTATTTTAATTTCCAAAAAGTTACTGAATTTCCTTTTTTACTCAAAAACTACGTCATTATATTTTTCTTTACCTGATGTTATTTTTTCTTCCCCAAAATTACCTCAATTACTATTATTTTTTACCAAAAAATACCTCACATTATTTTTCTTCATCTCATTTTATTCTTTATTACCAAATAATTCCTCAATTTATTTGTAAACGAAAAATAACTCAGTTTATTCTGATTTGCCAAACGTACCTCAATTTATTTATTTTGGCAAAAAGCACCTCAAGTTATTTTTCTTTACCTCGTTTTTATTTTTTATTACAAAAAAGTTCCTCATTTTATTTTTCAAAATAAAAATACCTTAGTTTATTGTTAATTACAAAAAAGTAGCACAAATTAGTATTTACCAAAAAAACACCTCACATTATTTTCCTTTCGTCATTTTATTTTTTATTACTGAAAAGCGCCTCGATTTATTTTTTTACAAAAAGTACATCAAATTATTTTTCTTTGCCTCATTTTATTTTTCCAAACCAAAAAATATCTCAAACTATTTTTC
Source organism: Amborella trichopoda (assembly GCF_054954075.1). NCBI lineage: Eukaryota > Viridiplantae > Streptophyta > Magnoliopsida > Amborellales > Amborellaceae > Amborella > Amborella trichopoda. The sequence goes on from NC_142338.1 coordinate 34,923,773, forward strand.
TTTACCTCATCTTTTTTTTTCGGTCATCAAGAAGTACCTCAGTTTATTTTAATTACCGTAGAGTACCTCAATTTATCTTTCTTACCTACACACACCTCGGTTTATTTTAATTACCGAAGAGCGCCTCGGATTATTATTTTTAACCAAAGAAATACCTCAAGTTGCTTTTCTTTACCATATTTAATTATTAGTTTTACTGAAAAGTAGCTCAATTTATTTTTAAAACGAAAAAGATCTCGGTTTATTTTAATTTCAAAATTTTACTTCAATTTATTATTTGACCAAGAAAATACTTCAAATTATTTTTCTTTATCTCATTTTATTCTTTTTTGCCAAATAATTCCTCAATTTATTTGTAGACCAAAAATACCTCAGTTTATTCTGATTTGCCAAAAGCTCCGCAATTTATTTTTTTTAGAAAAAGGTACTAAATAATTGATTTTCTTTACCTCATTTTCTGTTTTATTGAAAAAAAGTATCTCAATCTATTATTCAGATGAAAAATACCTCAGTTTCTTTTTTGTTTACAAAAAAGTATCTCAATTAATTTTTTATCAAAAAATGCCGCAAATTATTTTTTCTTTCCTCGTTTTATTTTTTTATTACAAATAAGAGCATACCAATTTATTTTTTTTCACAACAAATACAACAAATAATTTTTATTTTTCTTTACCTCATTTTATTTTTTGTTCCAGAAAAAAATACCCTTATTTATATTTTATCAAAAAAAATGCTTCAAATTATTTTCCCTTACATCATCTTATTTTTTATTACCTAAAAGTAGCCCATTTTAATTTTATATAAAAAATAATTGAGTTTTTTTTTTAATTACCAAAGGGAACCTCAATTTATTTTCTTTACAAAAAATCCTCAAATGATTTTTCTTTACCTGATTTTTGTTTTTATTACCAGAAAGTACATCTTTTTATTCTTTCAAGAAAAAATTAGCCCAAATTAGTTTTATTTTTTACTAGCGAAAAGTTCATCGATTTATTTTTTTCCTCAAAAATACCTCATTATATTTTTCTTTACCTTTCACGTAAGTACCTCAAATTATTATTTTTTGTGTCACTTTGTTATGTATTTCCAAATAATTCTTCAATTTATTTTTCAAACGAAAAATACCTCAGTTTATTCTAATTTGCAAAGAGTACCTCAATTTATTTCGTTAGCAAAAAAAACCTCAGTTTATTTATCTTTACCTAACCTTAATTTTTTTTTTTATTGGAATAATACCACAAATTAGTTTTCTTGACCTCAATTTATTTTTTATTACAAAAACGTACCTCAATTTATTTTTCTAACGAAAAATATCCGAGTCATTGTCAATCATCAAAAAGTAGCTCAATTTATTTTTTTTACCAAAACGTACCTCACATTATTTTTCCTTACGGAATATTTTTTTTTTTTTTTACCGAAACGCACCTCAAATTACTATTCTTTACCATATTTTAACTTTTATTTTTATCGAAAAGTAGCTCAATTTATTTTTTAAAAGGAAACTATCTTAGTTTATTTTAATTTCCAAAATTTACCTCAATTTATTATTTGACCAAGAAAATACCTCAAATTATTTTTCCTTGCCCCAGTTTATTTTTCATTATCAAAAGGCACATCAATTTTTTTTATTAACAAATAATACATCAAAATAATTTTTTTTTTGCCTAATTTTATTTTTCATTCCCAAAAACACCTCAACCGATTTGTTTACAAAACAGAAATACCTCGATTTATTTTAATTTCCAAAAAGTTACTGAATTTCCTTTTTTACTCAAAAACTACGTCATTATATTTTTCTTTACCTGATGTTATTTTTTCTTCCCCAAAATTACCTCAATTACTATTATTTTTTACCAAAAAATACCTCACATTATTTTTCTTCATCTCATTTTATTCTTTATTACCAAATAATTCCTCAATTTATTTGTAAACGAAAAATAACTCAGTTTATTCTGATTTGCCAAACGTACCTCAATTTATTTATTTTGGCAAAAAGCACCTCAAGTTATTTTTCTTTACCTCGTTTTTATTTTTTATTACAAAAAAGTTCCTCATTTTATTTTTCAAAATAAAAATACCTTAGTTTATTGTTAATTACAAAAAAGTAGCACAAATTAGTATTTACCAAAAAAACACCTCACATTATTTTCCTTTCGTCATTTTATTTTTTATTACTGAAAAGCGCCTCGATTTATTTTTTTACAAAAAGTACATCAAATTATTTTTCTTTGCCTCATTTTATTTTTCCAAACCAAAAAATATCTCAAACTATTTTTCTTTACCTCATCTTTTTTTTTCGGTCACCAAGAAGTACCTCAGTTTATTTTAATTACCGTAGAGTACCTCAATTTATCTTTCTTACCTACACACACCTCGGTTTATTTTAATTACCGAAGAGCGCCTCGGATTATTATTTTTAACCAAAGAAATACCTCAAGTTGCTTTTCTTTACCATATTTAATTATTAGTTTTACTGAAAAGTAGCTCAATTTATTTTTAAAACGAAAAAGATCTCGGTTTATTTTAATTTCAAAATTTTACTTCAATTTATTATTTGACCAAGAAAATACTTCAAATTATTTTTCTTTATCTCATTTTATTCTTTTTTGCCAAATAATTCCTCAATTTATTTGTAGACCAAAAATACCTCAGTTTATTCTGATTTGCCAAAAGCTCCGCAATTTATTTTTTTTAGAAAAAGGCACTAAATAATTGATTTTCTTTACCTCATTTTCTGTTTTATTGAAAAAAAGTATCTCAATCTATTACTCAGATGAAAAATACCTCAGTTTCTTTTTTGTTTACAAAAAAGTATCTTAATTAATTTTTTATCAAAAAATGCCTCAAATTATTTTTTCTTTCCTCGTTTCATTGTTTTATTACAAATAAGAGCATACCAATTTATTTTTTTCACAACAAATACATCGAATTATTTTTATTTTTCTTTACCTCGTTTTATTTTCTGATCCAGAAAAAAATACCCTGGTTTATTTTTTATCAAAAAAAATGCTTCAAATTATTTTCCTTTACATCATCTTTTTTTTTATTACCTAAAAGTAGCGCATTTTCATTTTATATAAAAAATAACTGAGTTTTTTTTTTAATGACCAAAGGGTACCTTTTATTATTTTCTTTACGAAAAATCCGCAAATGATTTTTCTTTACCTGATTTTTGTTTTTATTACCAGAAAGTACATCTTTTTATTCGTTCAACAAAAAAATAGCCCAAATTAGTTTTATTTTTTACTAGCCAAAAATTCATCGATTTACTTTTTTCCTCAAAAGTACCTCATTATATTTTTCTTTACCTGATCCTATTTTTCCTTTCACATAAGTACCTCAAATTATTATTTTTATTGCCATTTTATTATGTATTTAAAAATAATTCCTCAATTTATTTTTCAAACGAAAAATACCTCAGTTTATTCTAATTTGCAAAGAGTACCTCAATTTATTTCTTTAGCGAAAAAAACCTCAGTTTATTTATCCTTACCTAATTGTTTTTTAATTTTCAAAAACAACCTTAATTTTTTTTTTTAATGGAATAATACCACAAATTAGTTTTCTAGACCTCAATTTATTTTTTATTACAAAAAAGTACCTCAATGTTTTTTTCAAACGAAAAATACCCGAGTTATTGTCAATCATCAAAAAGTAGCTCAATTTATTTTTTTACCAAAAAGTACCTCACATTATTTTTCCTTACGGAATATTTTTTTTTTTTTTACGAAACGCTCCTCAAATTACTATTCTTTACCATATTTTAACTTTTATTTTTATCGAAAAGTAGCTAAATTTATTTTTTCAAAGGAAACTATCTTAGTTTATTTTAATTTTCAAAATTTACCTCAATTTATTATTTGACCAAGAAGATACCTAAAATTATTTTTCCTTACCCCAGTTTTTTTTTCATTATCAAAAGGCAAATCAATTTTTTTTATTAACAAATAATACATCAAAATAAAATTTTTTTTACCTAATTTTATTTTTCACTCCAAAAAACACCTCAACCGATTTTTTTACAAAACAGAAAAACCTCGATTTATTTTAATTTCCAAAAAGTTACTGAATTTCTTTTTTTACTCAAAAACTAAGTCATTATATTTTTCTCTACCTGATGTTATTTTTTATTCCCCAAAATTACCTCAATTATTATTATTTTTTACCAAAAAATACCTCACATTATTTTTCTTTATCTCGTTTTATTTTTTATTACCAAATAATTCCCCAATTTATTTGTAAACGAAAAATAACTCAGTTTATTCTGATTTGCCAAACGTACCTCCATTTACTTATTTTGGCAAAAAGCACCTCAAGTTATTTTTCTTTACCTCATTTTTGTTTTTTATTACAAAAAAGTTCCTCATTTTATTTTTCAAATAAAAAATACCTTAGTTTATTGTTAATTACGAAAAAGTCGCACAAATTAGTATTTACAAAAAAAACAGCTCACATTATTTTTCCTTACGTCATTTTATTTTTTATTACTGAAACGCGCCTCGATTTATTTTTTTTACAAAAAAGTACATCAAATTATTTTTCTTTGCCTCATTTTATTTTTCCAAACCAAAAAATATCTCAAACTATTTTTCTTTACCTCATCTTTTTTTTTCGGTCACCAAGAGGTACCTCAGTTTATTTTAATTACCGTAGAGTACCTCAATTTATCTTTTTTACCTAAACACACCTCGATTTATTTTAATTACCGAAGAGCGCCTCGGATTATTATTTTTAACCAAAGAAATACCTCAAGTTGCTTTTCTTTACCATATTTAATTATTAGTTTTACTGAAAAGTAGCTCAATTTATTTTTAAAAAGAAAAAGATCTCGGTTTATTTTAATTTCAAAATTTTACCTCAATTTATTATTTGATCAAGAAAATACCTCAAATTATTTTTCTTTATCTCATTTTATTCTTTTTGCCAAACAAACTCCTATATTTATTTGTAAACGAAAAATACCTCAATTCATTTTGATTTGCCAAAAGCTCCTCAATTTATTATTTTAGAATAAGGCACCAAATAATTGATTTTCTTTACCTCATTTTCTATTTTATTGAAAAAAAGTATCTCAATCTATTACTCAGATGAAAAATACCTCAGTTTCTTTTTTGTTTACAAAAAAGTATCTTAATTAATTTTTTATCAAAAAATGCCTCAAATTATTTTTTCTTTCCTCGTTTCATTGTTTTATTACAAATAAGAGCATACCAATTTATTTTTTTCACAACAAATACATCGAATTATTTTTATTTTTCTTTACCTCGTTTTATTTTCTGATCCAGAAAAAAATACCCTGGTTTATATTTTATCAAAAAAAATGCTTCAAATTATTTTCCTTTACATCATCTTTTTTTTTATTACCTAAAAGTAGCGCATTTTCATTTTATATAAAAAATAACTGAGTTTTTTTTTTAATGACCAAAGGGTACCTTTTATTATTTTCTTTACGAAAAATCCGCAAATAATTTTTCTTTACCTGATTTTTGTTTTTATTACCAGAAAGTACATCTTTTTATTCGTTCAACAAAAAAATAGCCCAAATTAGTTTTATTTTTTACTAGCCAAAAATTCATCGATTTACTTTTTTCCTCAAAAATACCTCATTATATTTTTCTTTACCTGATCCTATTTTTCCTTTCACATAAGTACCTCAAATTATTATTTTTATTGCCATTTTATTATGTAATTCAAAATAATTCCTCAATTTATTTTTCAAACGAAAAATACCTCAGTTTATTCTAATTTGCAAAGAGTACCTCAATTTATTTCTTTAACGAAAAAAACCTCAGTTTATTTATCCTTACCTAATTGTTTTTTAATTTTCAAAAACAACCTTAATTTTTTTTTTTAATGGAATAATACCACAAATTAGTTTTCTAGACCTCAATTTATTTTTTATTACAAAAAAGTACCTCAATGTTTTTTTCAAACGAAAAATACCCGAGTTATTGTCAATCATCAAAAAGTAGCTCAATTTATTTTTTTACCAAAAAGTACCTCACATTATTTTTCCTTACGGAATATTTTTTTTTTTTTTACGAAACGCTCCTCAAATTACTATTCTTTACCATATTTTAACTTTTATTTTTATCGAAAAGTAGCTAAATTTATTTTTTCAAAGGAAACTATCTTAGTTTATTTTAATTTTCAAAATTTACCTCAATTTATTATTTGACCAAGAAGATACCTAAAATTATTTTTCCTTACCCCAGTTTTTTTTTCATTATCAAAAGGCAAATCAATTTTTTTTATTAACAAATAATACATCAAAATAAAATTTTTTTTACCTAATTTTATTTTTCACTCCCAAAAACACCTCAACCGATTTTTTTACAAAACAGAAAAACCTCGATTTATTTTAATTTCCAAAAAGTTACTGAATTTCTTTTTTTACTCAAAAACTAAGTCATTATATTTTTCTCTACCTGATGTTATTTTTTATTCCCCAAAATTACCTCAATTATTATTATTTTTTACCAAAAAATACCTCACATTATTTTTCTTTATCTCGTTTTATTTTTTATTACCAAATAATTCCCCAATTTATTTGTAAACGAAAAATAACTCAGTTTATTCTGATTTGCCAAACGCACCTCCATTTACTTATTTTGGCAAAAAGCACCTCAAGTTATTTTTCTTTACCTCGTTTTTGTTTTTTATTACAAAAAAGTTCCTCATTTTATTTTTCAAATAAAAAATACCTTAGTTTATTGTTAATTACGAAAAAGTCGCACAAATTAGTATTTACAAAAAAAACAGCTCACATTATTTTTCCTTACGTCATTTTATTTTTTATTACTGAAACGCGCCTCGATTTATTTTTTTTACAAAAAAGTACATCAAGTTATTTTTCTTTGCCTCATTTTATTTTTCCAAACCAAAAAATATCTCAAACTATTTTTCTTTACCTCATCTTTTTTTTTCGGTCACCAAGAGGTACCTCAGTTTATTTTAATTACCGTAGAGTACCTCAATTTATCTTTTTTACCTAAACACACCTCGATTTATTTTAATTACCGAAGAGCGCCTCGGATTATTATTTTTAACCAAAGAAATACCTCAAGTTGCTTTTCTTTACCATATTTAATTATTAGTTTTACTGAAAAGTAGCTCAATTTATTTTTAAAAAGAAAAAGATCTCGGTTTATTTTAATTTCAAAATTTTACCTCAATTTATTATTTGATCAAGAAAATACCTCAAATTATTTTTCTTTATCTCATTTTATTCTTTTTGCCAAACAAACTCCTATATTTATTTGTAAACGAAAAATACCTCAATTCATTTTGATTTGCCAAAAGCTCCTCAATTTATTATTTTAGAATAAGGCACCAAATACTTGATTTTCTTTACCTCATTTTCTATTTTATTGAAAAAAAGTATCTCAATCTATTACTCAGATGAAAAATACCTCAGTTTCTTTTTTGTTTACAAAAAAGTATCTTAATTAATTTTTTATCAAAAAATGCCTCAAATT